>NC_045130.1:25354104-26029104 GCF_007655135.1 Punica granatum | reverse complement strand
TAGCCTTATCATTTTTCATAAAATCAACTTCCCTCCCCATTGCAATGTTGGTGTTTCTCATAGCCATCTTGAAGACCTCAAGATTTTCGAACTTCATTCTAATAGTAATTTACAAAGTTCGATTGTCTTCAGCATTGTACATTGGAAACTTATCCTTTTCCTCATTTGAATCCCCAGTCAATGACTGCAGTTCTTCACTTTTATAGCCACCAGATAGCCTGTCATCCATTGTTGGTGTCTCCTCAACATCAGCACCTACATTTGCTGGTGAACTTGTAGGAGATGCATGTGTTGCATCATTATGATCACCTGCAACATCAACTTGTGTTGTCATCTTAAACTTGTCCTTACTTTTGTAACTTGACCTCCTGTGTTTTGAGATCTGCTGGACTTTCTCTTTACCTTTCTCCTTCTGCTTTCTCTTCTTCACAACAACAAACTTCTTCCTAGTTCTTACTTGGTTTGCTTATACACTAGCAGATTGTATCTCCTCAAGACCATGCTGAGTGGACTGCTCAAACTCCATATCATCATCTTCCTCATTCCAGTCCCTTATTTCAGGCCCCATCCTTTCCATCTCCTCTTCCTGTCTCATTTTCTTTGCAACTTATTGTTCCTTCCTTTCAATCTCTTCCCGTTTCATCTTCTCTGCAGCTTCTTGTTCATCCTTCCAATCTCTTCTTGCTTTCTCTTCAGTTCAGCTTCCTACTCCCTTCTCTCAGTCTCAACTCTCTCCAACTCCCTAATCTCCTCTTCATTGAGTTCTAAATGATCATCTACTTGGCCATGCTCATAGTACAAATGGAGTTTAGTATGATCTTGTAAGACACCAATCAAGTATCTAGCATCAAGGTCAGACTCGAAGTTGTTTATGGCCAAATCAAATGTCTTAAATGTAGGATCCTTGTAAAGGCAAGTAGTGGGTGCAGTTCTATAGACATCAGGCAGCAAATCACAGACCCCAACAAATGTGATTGTGTCTACATTTGCATTTCTTATTTATGTATGCATCACCACCCTCATAACCCACCCTAGGTTCCCCAACAAACTTCCCTCCATAATGCATATAAACATCGATTGTCTTCCACAGGTGCAAACTGTAAAGAACAAATTCGAATTTGTAAACCCTAAAAAACAAAGGTTTTCTTGTGTTTTCAGAAAGTCATTGCGAAAAGAAATCATTTTTAACATATACAACCACGACATACACCAGGACATGAAAATTTAACTACATTACATAATGATCGATCCATCAAAATATCATCTTTATCAACTGCACATACCCAGCAATGTCCAAACATGAACCTAAATCCTGATAGACCAACAACACGTTAGAAAGCATGTGCGCCGTTGATCAAAACTCCTAAAAAATCTAATCATTTTAAAACCAACATTTCACCGTAACACAAAAATAGAGACAACGAAAGTTACTTGGGTATACAGATAAACTTTTGCTTATCGTCTTCCATAGTGCTCGTTTGAGGCTTCCCTTGATGATCACCTCATTGGAACTTGGAGAGGATGAGCTTTGCACTCGAACAAAGAGAATGCACAGAGAGAGAGAGAGAGAAGGCAGAGGAAGAAGATGAAACGTTTTCAAACGGGCGGGAAAAGGGAGGGGGAAAGGATGGTATAATCAACATTTATGATGTAACTAATGTAACGAACATCATTTAATTTTGGGGTTACATCAATTTGCCCAGTTGTTACAATAATTCAGTCCCTGAACAAATTAACGAAATAGTAATGCCGTTTGCCCCTTTGCCACTCGAATTAGATTGATGTAACTGGGGATCAATCTAATGTCACGCCAAAACTCAGGGACGTGTTGTGAAAGTCGAGGACTAAATTGATGTAACAGTGCAAAGTCGATGACCAAATTGATGTAACCGAAAAGTCATGGACGAAATTGATGTAACAGTGCAAAAGTCGAGGACCAAATTGATATAACCGAAAAGTCATGAACAAAATTGATGCAACTTGCGAAAATCAGGGACGAAATTGCCTATTTACTCTCAGTAAAACATGGAAAAAACAAAAATTCTTCTCATGATAAATAAGTCAGTGGTTTGGCAATATGCATAATATATATATATATACACTTTTGGACAATATATCATATATTTATGAATGTTAATGCAAGAAAAGTGAAGGAGGGATCAACCACAAGCCGTTGGCCGAAAATTTTATGCTACTATCTTCAAACGAATAAAAGGCCCTCTTTAGAGTAACTCGAAATTAGTATCCGTGCGATACAATAGACCAATATGTTATTTTTTAATTTCGATTATGCTAATCTATATATAATATATAATATAAAAATGACAAATTAGGTTGAACGAGGTTATATCATGTGTCATTCCAGGATAAATAAGATAGAGTCATATGTCAAGCTCTTAACTCTCTAGTGCATGGCCCACGATAAAGTCCCTACAAAATATTAAATAACCATTCAATGAGTTATCATTTTTAAGTTCATGCACAAGAAATTAAAGAAGTAAGAGAAAATTAGAGAAGCCAAAATCCCTCCCCACACTAAATCCGCCACAGTACCCTCCCTCTCTCATTCATTAATTCATTCATTCATCTATACATACATTATTCGTTTTACCCCTTTTTCTAATTTTCCCTCATTTTCATAAATTTGTTTTATATTGTTTTGCGTGTATTTTCAGATTACTCCTAATTAAGTCATAGCTAGCTAACAAGGCAGTATGATATCACTGTTTTACAGCCAAAGATAATTAATTATAAGAATAATCATTAAACGACATCCACCAATTTTTAATGCTTTAAAATGAAAAGAACTAATAAATTGAATTGAATTGATCAAGAAGATGGTTGTATTATGGCCATGATATAGATTCCACACGAACCATTTATATGTAGAACTAATCAACTGGCACGATATATATATATAATCACGTACACTTCAATTAAGGCATTAAAGGGATAATCGTAAGTAAAATGATAATGCACGTAGTACCAATATGAACTATACTGTTTCCCAATTAATAATCCAAAAATTACAATAAAGCGTTAATGTTTTGACCTCTAATTGATTTGGTCTGAGGTGTCGCCCATAAACTAACATCTGGCCTTCAATTTAGGGTGGAAAACACGATACAACATTAATGTTTTGGCATCCCTTATTTTGATTTTTTTTTTCCAATCTATATATATCTATTCGAACTCCACCAACATGAACTTCACTTTCATGAAATAAAGGGTTTCTACATTAATTATCTGGGTAATATATAAAAGCCAAGGAGTTCTCATAAGGCATTGTTTATCTAAAACCTCAAGTCATGGTTAATTGCTTTTTGAGCTACTCGAAAAATTTAATTCTTAATGGGCAGATTCGTGCAATTGACTTTTTTAGGTTAAATGAATTTTTTCTATATTTTTATTTGCAACAGATTCAACAAATTTGGTATATATGTTCATATTTCATATGTATTGATATATAATTATGAGTCTTTTTAAAAAATTAAAATTTTTCTTGATAATTTACAATAACTCATCGAGATACGAGTGTTCCACCTAAAACAGAGCAACTCCCCTCCCGCTCACACGTGGCAGGTGTAGGTCACCAAGCATACTAGGGCGTTGTCCCAAGAAATATGAATAGTGGAATCATCAGCCATCCTCAATGGACATGAACGTTAAGTGCCACGATCCTAGAAGTCTGTAAGTCCAACCGGCAGCTGGGTTTCCTTGATGATGTGAATGATGACGTCCGTGTAGATGCTAGTCAATCAGACGTTGTCACAGCCACAAGAGTAAGGCCGTTTTGATCCTCCCAACACATGCGCGTAGTTTAAGCCCAAATTGATAAAGCCAATTTAATGGGATCTGCCACCACGAATCCTTGAAGACTTGAAGGATATGGATCTCGGCCTCACAAAGCCAAGGGAAACTCACGTCAAGACCCATAAGCCAAGGCGGGGATGGAGCTCTATCTTTGTCCGGAAGCTAGGATGGAGGTAGATGGATATCCAAGTGGCTTGATGAATTCCATAGTATTAAGTGCGATATGAAAATACAAGAATTGAAGGACGATATATACAACATAAAGTAAAGTGTGATGGAATGAAAAATACTGGAAAGTAGATAAAATAAGGGGTGCAAATGTCGTGTTGTCGAAGAAGCAACAATGATCTATACTCCTAGCTTATATAGCCGAGCCTAGATAGCCAATAGTCGGCTAGGGCTGAAACTTATTCCAAAATAAGCCTAATTAAGTTAAGGAAACTAAAGAATATAATTCCCTAATAACTATGGGAAAAAACGGCAATAAGATAAACAAAAACGGTAATGCCCTACTTAATACATCATTGCCTTCTTCTAGATTACTCTAACTTGCAATTTCTCTGGATTTCCCTGGATGCAAAGATTTTCCTGCACTTTCCATCTTGAGGCTGCCAACCCTAATCATGGAGGGCTTGGGTCGGATATCACCGCTCTTCTAGGGCTTGGCTGGCCCAAAGCACGTCTCTCGCGGTCCTCTCTTCTTCTCCTTGGCTTTTACAAACCTGAGTCCACTAATTCCTTCACATGGAAAGTCTATGTCACGTGCATGGGATGGTCCATGTCAATTCGAAACTCAATTGGTTTCCAATTTTGTGTAATTAGCTCCAACTTACATAATTGACGCGCAGTATGGAAATCTAGTGTAACCAACGAGATATTTTCGAATTCAATATACTGAATATCCTATAAATTAAATAGTGGACATATATCTTTTATTTTTATTCATTCGCATTTTTGTGTTGATTATCTACATTTAGTCATTAAAAAAATTGATAAAATAATGCACTGGTATCACCTAATATAAATAAATGTGCTAAAGTGATAATTGTTTCAATGTTACAAAGTATTATTATACAACATATATTATATGTGCTTTGTATACTAAAAGTTATAAAACTTGATAAATTGACTGTACTTCTTAAATATACGTATTTTGAAAAATATGATATGTACTTAAAAATTATAGAATCCATGGATTAAATTATTTCGTAAGTGTTTATTGTCGCTTTAATGAAAACCTATTCTAATTTATGTATTTTCGTTTCAAAAATTAAAGATATTGCTCCATATTATAGATAAATGGAAAGTGAAAAAAAATTACTGTATAATTTAAAAATCACATGTGCATAGTCAGTGTTATCAGAACCGGACCGGATGATGAACCATAAGGGGTATGGGTTCATGGGTTTATGGGTCCAATCGGGAATTCAATGAGTCGGACCACACGTTTAATTAAAATAAAATAAATATTCATATTATTTAAAAAATTATGATAATTAAGATGGAAGTATGATGATTTCAAATAAATATAAGAATAGTGTAAGAAAATATCCATATTTAATATTTCTTACTCCAAAATAAATATTGAATTTTAATAAGTATTTAAAAGTAGAGTTTAAAGAACAAGAAAGTAACGGTGGCTCGGTTGATAGTATGCTAGTATGGGAAACAAGAGATTATGAGTTCAAATCCTTACATAACCAAGCAATTTTTACACTAAATAAAAAACCCATAAAATCATAAAACCGACTGGTTTAATGGGTCCGGCGACTCAAATTTGCAATTTGGATTTTCAGGCGAACCGAATCGAACATGGTGCCTGTTCCCAATCTGACCGGTCGAACTGGCCGGTCCAGTCCGGTTCTAATAACAATGCGCATAGTGATGATATTGCAATAATTAATACACATATTGGCATAGAGAAAGTATTTATTATAAAATGCATCTTTATATTGATTGACGAGACTCTAAAAGTCAGTCTAACACGAGTTAAGTGAATGACTAAAAAGATTATACGAAATATTCTCGTTCAATGAATGGAGAGCTTTTGTAAAAGTTATCTAATTTACTATAAGCAGCCATTGCACCCGTGCGTTACTCGAAAATATCACTCATAGCGGGGTTTTTTATATTTAATAAAAATATAATTCAAATGGATCCCTAAACATATTAACTAATTTATATTTATAGAATTAACTCTTTAATAATTTTCAAGTTAAACATAAATTAAAAAATGTTAAATTCATCATATTGGATAAGCTCTATTTAATCTTTTATATATATATAAGAATGAAACTTTATTCACTTAAAAGGAATAAATATATGCATATATGTTGTCAGTATGATTCCTTTAAAACCGTAAATTATTCTTTTCGATATGAATTCTAGTATCCGGAATCCCAATTTGGGGGCCCGATTAATTTAATCAAGCCGGATCGACCCACTAAGAGGTAAAACTCTCTCAGCGTGTATTTAAAAAGAATAAATTATTTTAAAAAACTTAATATAATTAATTAATATTTATCATTATCCAACAATTTTGTGGTTTACTTATCCTTTTAGTAATACATTTTATTTGGAAATTTGCATTTACAATCTTATTTCTAAATTCTTTTGCAATATATTTTTTATTTATTAAAGTAATTACTTAATTCTTATTGAAGTAATTCTTTTCATCAAATAATGCCAGTTATTAAGTGAAAAATCTCGCATAGCATATTAATTATTAAATTTTTGAGAATTGAATTTTATATAGTTTACGACCCTTTAATTATCTGTTTATTGACTAAGAAATGTTAAAATTGAATTGTAGAATCAAATAAGATTAATTAAGTTCAATAAATTGTTATATATTTCTATTTTAAAAGATAATTACTTTATTCCGAGATTCTCCTTTTAATTTTTATCAACTTTGTTAGTTTACTTTAAGATACTAATTAAGTCTGAGTCTCATATATAAAATTAACCAGGTCACTCCATGTGTCAAGCCTCACATTGCTCATTGTTTACTCTATATTACATGGCTTCTCATTTACTCTATGAAGGAAGCTTCATCCAAAAAGAAACTTGACCCACAAGGATTAACTCCCATTTTTTTCTTTGAACCATAAAAGAAAAATAAAAAGGAAAAAAAATCAAATAATCATCCAAGAAGTTGCCTACTTCTAATTAATGATGAAATTAAATTCCCTAAAATATTAAATAATCATCTAAGCAGTTATTTTGTACACATTCGTGCACAGTGTAATTAAGCCAGATGGCCTTCATGAATTTTTAAATTTTGATCAATGAAAAAAACTACAAATAATTAACAATAGATGATTAAAACTTCGTGCATGGAGGACTTAAGTCAGATAGCCTTTGCAAATTTCCAAGTTTTGATTAAATGAAAAAAAATATTACAAATAATTAACAACAAATATTTACAATTTAATAAATAAGATTGGTGGGAGAGGATCTAAATCCGCATACTTTAAAATAATTTTATATTCATACAATATATATGTGTGTGTGTTTGTGAAACTTTGACTTATTGAGTATATTGGAGTTAACTAATAAATGTTCGTAAAAATTAAAAAGAAGTATTTCAGAATAAACAAAATAATTTTTGAAAAATAAAAATATAACAGTTTAGTCGGACTTTGATTAATCTTGAATTTAATTCTACAATTCAATTTTGTCAATTCTTAGTCAATAAACATATATTTCATGGGCCATTAAACTATACAACAAATTCAATTTGCAAAAAAAAATTAAAAAAGAAGTATATCAAAATAAAGTAAATAATTTTTTAAAAATAAAAATATAACCATTTAGTCGAACTTTGATTAATCTTGAATTTAATTCTACAATTTAATTTTATCAATTCTTAGTCAATAAACATATATTTCATGGGCCATTAAACTTTATAAAAATCCAATTTGCAAAAATAGAATAATCAATATTTTCACATAAATTAATATGCTATCCATAATCTGTTTCTTAATAACCGGCATTAATTTAATGAAAAACTTTTACTTGAATAAGAATTACTAATTATTTTAGTAAATTAAGAAAAAGATAAAATGTTGCAAAAGAATTTTAAAATAAGACCATAACACAAGTTTTCAAAATAAAATACACAAATAAAACGATAAGTAAACCATAAAAGTTTTGAGTAATTGAAAATTTTCATCAATCACCTTAAATTTGACTAAAACAATTTTACTCTTTCAAACTAATCATATTGAATAATTACATTTTGTTAGTGTGCGACTATATATGTCTTTTTCTTTATTTCATTTCCAATAGAAAGCATGTGTATTTATGTAATTTCTTACTGTTATAAGTATCTAATTTAGAGGTTCTTACATGCCAAAAAGAAATCTGTTGTAAGAATTAATTATAATATATTTTGATTAGTTAGTATGAAAATTTTATTTATTTAATTACTTATAAAGAAATTGTTTCTTTGGTCAAAGAGGAAATTGGAAATGCAAATGAGAGATGAATTAAAGAGTGTGTGTCACTTCTAACCCAATGAGAAAGATAGAGAGATGAATAATTTTTCTTTTTCTCTTATTGTTTTATCTTTTCTTTAGGTAAATAGAGAGATAAAGGCATAACACATGGCACCCTTATTAATCTTAGGATGACACTCGTCACAACCTCGTTAAACCCCTTTTCAGTTTTGCTATTATATATTCTATATAGATTTACTACATATAGATATATAGTTATAATTCCATAGTTTCATGGAAAGCAATGAACTCAACATTTCTACAATTTCAACAAATTACGAAATTAAAAGAATTCAATCAGTCCACACAAGTCATGAAAAGACTTATTTTACGCGATAAAACATGAATAACAAAATGAGTGAATCAATCAATCAAATAAATTCATGAAAAGCCCAATTCCCCAATTTATGTGATATTTGACGAATTATAAAAGGGTTAATAGTCTAAAAAATACATACTTTTCAAAAGTTCCCAAATCTAGCACGAACTTTAAAAATTTTATGTAAAAGCACAACGTTTCAAAACTGATCAAAATCTAGCACACCGTTAACATCCGTCCATGGAATGCTATGAAATGCTTACGTGGTCGTTAATTGTTGTCCAACTGGCCGTTATCTTCCATGTGTATGCATCCCATTGACGGGCTTATTTTCCCCTTCAACCCATTCCCTGTTCTTCCTCTTCCCCTATCATGTTCTTTCTCGTCCCCCATCGTTGCTGCCAATACCACTGCCACAACCACTCCCCCATCCCCTGGGACGTCGAAGAGACTTCTCCCTTATGCTTCCCCTTCTTTGAGATGCCACTTCCTGCAGCTGCCATCTGCCCTAGCATCATCCAATTCCATCCCTTGTTCCTTACACGACTTGTTCTTCTCCGATTTTCCGTGAACTCATGACCCCAACAAGAAATATGAACCGGGGACCTCGTATTTCGGTTCAATTGTCTCGGACTCCTCCAAGATGGTCGACATTGTCTCGAAGGATTCTTCATCTTCATTCATCCTCTGCTTCTTTCTCGAGACTATAAACACCACTTCAGCTCCCTCTCGTCCTCTCATAACTACCATTACCATTTTCGTTTTCCTTCCTTGCTCTTCCTTCGTTCCAAGCGGCTTCTTTCCCTACCTCCTAAACCTATCCTGCCTATGTTTCCTTCCATCACCGCCACCTCCATCCATCATCTCCTTCCATCCTTCTCCTTCTTCCACTTCCATGGCCCATCCTTGAACTACCATCAAATCAACTTCTCTCCTTCCTTCCATGTTCCTACTGATGTGTTGTCCCTCCTCCTTCCCTAGTTGCTAATGCTCGCCCTTAAGAGTTGTTGCTGCTTTGTCGCCCTTCCTTGAGCTCCTAGAGTCATAGTCGTTGTTGTTTGTTTCTCTTATACTCCCTACTGTTGTTGTTTTGTTGTTGTTGTTCCGTGCTACTGCTGGTGCCGGTGCTCCAGGCCCCTCCCTACTCTTTGTTGTTGTTGCTATTGGTGCTTCAAGCTTCTCTGCTTGTTGCTGTCCAGCCCTTCGCGAGCTTCCCCTAAACTAGTGCAGTTGTTGCTCAAGTCTTCTCCAGGAACTCGAGTTCATTGTAGTTGCTCTCTCGAAATTGCTCTAGCCTACGGTGGCTGTGATTTAGCAGAGGATGCCGGAATGGTAGTGGCGATGGTGTTGGCTGCGACAATGGGGGATGAGATAGAACATGAGAGTGGAAGTGAAAGAACAGGGGATGAGTTGAAGGGAAAAGGAAAATAGGCCCGCTAATGGGGTGCATACACGTGGAAGATAACGGCCAGCTGGATAGCAATTAACGGTCACATAAGCATTTCACGACATTCCATGAACGGATGTTAACGATGTGCTAGATTTTGATCAGTTTTGAAACGTTGTGCTTTTACAGAAAATTTTTAAAGTTCGTGCTAAATTTGAGAACTTTTGAAAAGTATGTGTTTTTTTAGGCTATTTACCCATTATAAAATGAGTTATTACGGAGAAGATGGATCGAATCAAACAAGTAAGTTTTAACTGATGTTATTAAACCTAATCTCTCTAGTAAAGTTCTCACAGAAAATGTCACGGTTGGATAGATTTAGTATACATAAGTAATGTTAGGTCTTTTCAAAAAATCTTTAGACGATGTGATAAATTTTGGAAAAACCCCAAAAGGTTGGGATGTACGGTGTAATTAATTCAAAGAAAAAAAATATATAGGTAAAGAGAAAGGGGGCCGTCGGTGGGACCTTGTTGGTGGCCACCACCCCCTAATCGGGGTCAATGGTGATATCATATGTTGCCAACGAGCCCAATTAGACCGGCGGTAGCCGTTGGTGAGGCCCTAATAGCCAGCCGCTCTCTTGCTTTTCCTTTCTCGAGTTGTATTGAGAGGCCACCACCGCCCCTGCATGGTCACTGGTGACCTCGACAATGCGACGATGGTTGCCACTTGCCATTGAGCATCCATCGTCGCTCCCTCCCTAACTTTTTTCTTAAGTTTTTATTTTGAGTTTACTATTTGTTTGGTCCCTAAAAAATTGGCAAGCCAATACTTTGGTCCTTGAAACAATTTTGCCAACAATTCGGTGCTTCAAAGATGATTCCGTCTACTAATTTGGTCCAACCATTAAATGAGGCAACATAAATCTGATGTGGCACACACATGTGGACTGACACACACATGTGTACTAACACTATCAATGATTTGATGTGGATGCACATGTGGATTTTCATATTAAAATATAAAATAATAATAAAAAGGAATGGCTTGGAGCTTCCCCACTCCTGTCCCTTCTCACTTAAGGGAGAAAGAACAGAGTTGGAACCCCCTTTTCTTAAAATTTTTAATATCAAATTATTAAAACGATGTCATTTTTATTATTTTATATTACTAGCGACGAGGTTTGTCCACCTGTGCGAACCACGTCAGATTTTCGTTGCCTCTTTAACTGTTGGACTAAATTGGTAGATAGAATCATCTTTCAGGGACAATCGTCGGCAAAACTCTTTTAGAGATCAAAGTTTAGACCAAAGTGTTGACTCCTCAATTTTTCAGGAGCCAAAATGATAGTAAACTCTTTTATTTTTTTGATCAGTTGGGCCCACGTGATCAACTTCCATTTGCTGCGTGGGACTTTTAAGTGTTTTGTCGGCTAATTCTGTCAAAATTGAAAAAAAAGACAAGATAATGTACGCATCGTGTTTTTTTCGGTCATTAATCCATTTATTAGGTCATGAGATTGGACCAAGTGATTAACAAAACAAGCCACGTTAAAAAAAAATGTCTCAATATTAGCCTAGTTACTCATTTTATGCGATAATCACGAATTACTCGATATTGAGATTAGTTTGAGGGATTAATCCGATAAAGCTTGTTTTAAATGGATTATTCGCTTATCCCAAATTCCCGTTTACAGGCGTTAATCCTACGAATTACTAAATGGGCTTCTTAGGCAGAAAATTAAACGCCGGTTATCAAAACTCATTGACAAGATCTATTCAAGCAAATAAATCCAAACATGATAAACAAAAGCGAGACCATAACCTAACTGGAAGAATAAAAAGAAGGGTTAATTAATTAAAATGACCAGAGGTCTTGTTTAAATTAAGATTCCATCTCATTGTTTACATCGTTGTGATGAAAGAAATTATGGTGTTATATCATATCCA
The DNA here is from genome assembly GCF_007655135.1 of Punica granatum. NCBI lineage: Eukaryota > Viridiplantae > Streptophyta > Magnoliopsida > Myrtales > Lythraceae > Punica > Punica granatum. Next base: position 26,017,134 of record NC_045130.1, on the reverse strand, counting down.
AATTCCAATTTGAGCCTTTGTTGCTTTCATTTAATTGGTGTTCTTCAAATTACATCCTTAATCTTCTTAACTTTACAAAACTACCCACATGTCTCAACTCTTTTGTAGCAATTTTTGTTGTCCTCGTCCATGGAAACTCTGTCCGCCTTGTTCAACCTCAATGGTCAAATGAAAAGACATGAGAGCATAAGCCTTCTTCATGTAGAAGCTAAAATCTTCCGGGGTTTGATTGGCAACGTTAGCTGCATTACCTCTGCTCTACTGGACTGCAAGAAAAGCGCTACAGCTCGATCTAGAGTGAGTTGAAAGAGTCCGAATGAGACAGAAAATGCGAAGAACGTGTTCCCTGAAAAGAATGAGTAATGCCTATTAGGCTATTAGCACAACCATCCTGTGATATTTTAAGGTAATCAGAATCATCTGCTATATATAACAAGTAATCATCCTCAGATAATTACAGGGCTTAATATTTATTACTTAATATTCTTCCTTTCATGTGTAGGCTATAATGATTTGAAATTTCATCACCTAAGGTTAATTTCATGGAATCCACTTATGCTTGTGCAAACTTTAAATGTACATTCTCATATCATGTGAAATTTTGATTACCATAATCATCTATTTATATATAACTACACCACGTAATAAATGCCCGCAATCAATGTTACCACAAACTAAAAATAAATATTATAATATTATAAAATAAAATATTATCGATAATCTACATAAATAAAAATTAGTATATCGTACAGCAAATTTCTCATATTTTCTATCCAAAATCAGGTTTACATATTTGAACCAAATATATATAACAATCTCGGATAATATACAAATGATTAATTAATAGTCAAATTAAATATGAGAATCAGGCATAGAATATCAAGAAACTATTTAAAATTAGTCTCAAGTCTAACATATAAAAAGTTATTATTCAAAAATAGAAATTAATTATTGAAAATTCTTACCGCTCAAAAAAAGTACTTTCATCTTTAAAGATTGTGAATAATTACCATATGTAAACAAATCCGCACAACAGACGGGATTGAAAACTAGTATTTATATAAGTATAATTTACTTGAGAATTACATGAGTCATAAATGCGGTTAACAAATGCTTTCATTAATCTAAATTTTATCAATATAACAATTGTTCTAAAATTAAGTTTAAAAATAATATATTCAGAAAATAAATAAATTTAAAAAGTTATATAAAATAATTTCTAGTTTAAAGTGATTAATTAAGTAAATATTAGAATTAAAAGTTTAACGTGTGAAATTATAAATTTAGCAAAACGCTATAAAAACAATATAAAGAAAATTAGCATGCCTAAAATTAAACGATATTTATATAATATATATGTTCATTACATTGGCAATAAATAAATGTGTAAGATATATTAAATAAAATCATCAGCAAATTTGCACGAGATGATATAATTTTTTTTTAAAATAATTAAATGAGCCTATACAAGATCTTCAAAAGAAATTATTTATAGATATTAATTTGATGAATTATGATCAAAAATAAAAATATAATTTTAACTTTGACAGTAAAGATATCACAAATATTATTTTACAAAATTGTCACTAAATAAATTAACATAAGTCTAATTTATTGGAGATTATTATTCAAAATTTGAATTTAATAGTGCAAAATTTTTACTATTCATAATAATTAAATTTATCTTTACAAATGTTAATTTATAAGATATAAACCCCTTACAACACACGGGATGGAAGACTAATTTACTTTAAAAATAACTTGATTAATATCGACGTGATTTATTATTTATTACTTAACAATCCTAATCATCGGTTATGGGGGTTGATGTAAATCTTCAACGATCTATTGCACACGCTCGGCTGCATGTGGAGAGCTTGTTAGGCCTAAATCCAACTTCACTATATTTCCCCTCAAATCCTACAATGTAAAATGTTCACTAGTCAAAGAAAGAAGGTGTTACGTAGTGTACATCCTCGCTTGATAAATTAGAGATTTCATATTCGACTCGTGATGGAATTATTCGTACTCCTATATTAGATTTTCTACTTCCCTAATAAGACCGCATTTTTCTCTCACATAGCAATTTAGTGAAAGAAAGATGTTCACTACTCACGCTTTATTTGGTGATAGGGTCATATTCCAATTACATTCCCTATAGTTTCGAAAAATGGATAGCGGCACCCCTTCCTCTTTAGAAGGAACACTTAACACGCCTACTTCTGCTGGCATGGAAATTGAGTGGGTAATATATATATATATATGAGTGCTACTGTACTTTCCTAATAATTAATCTAAAATCCCTCTTAATTCAAAATCTCACTTACAATTTATACAATATCCAAGACTACTCAATAGATATAAGTAATATTTTGAATTACAACGATTTTTGTGAACATCATTTAAGAGGATTAACATTTATATGTGTATATATATATATATATATAAGTATATATAATTTTACTTAGAAAAATTTTAAAAGCACCTGAACATGAAGAATAATAACAAAAAAAAAAGAGTTAAAATCGCAGGGGGCAGCAGGTGGTAGGGCCTTGGGCCTTCCTCACCGACAAGTGTCCTCCACTGGAATGGATTCAAGTATTGAACCACGCAACTAATCCATCGCGATCAGATATTGTTAATTTAATACCTATTTACTTTTCCCTCCACTTGAAGGCCACCCATGGATATATTAATGGGAGATATTCATGGCGCGTGGATAAATAAATTTTTATTAAGGAAAAAAAAAACTCTATCATGTGTTTTGATCAATTTCGTAAAGTTCTACCTTATGGAATGGTACTGATGGCCCGAATAGCACAATACCCCAGCCCTGCTGTATCATCCAAAGATCGGCCCAAGGACATATGTGCCAAGCCCTTGGCCCAATTGCGTGAAAACTCTTCTAACCTTGAAAGATACCTTGTGCACATCACCCACTTACCAGACCTGTGAATACCCTCTGGGAGGAGGGCTCAAGACAAGTCGACACTTAAGACGTTACATTTGAAAGGTAAAGGGCCGCATATACTTAAGGTAATGATATCATTTTGCCACGAAATCTCTAATAAAATATATTATCACTTGTTGTCAGCATCCCATTTTGGTTTATCGGCGCTCGAAAACCATTAAAGAGACCCCACCACATTTCCCATTTATCGAGGAGGTCGTCTCTGATTGTTGCTCGATACACTCACCGCTTTTAAAATCGGGACATTTCGTTAGTTTAACTCCAAATTTTATATTTTCAGGAAAAATATTTTACGGGACGTTTTCGAACTTTACGTGCTTCAAGTTCGATTTTTAAATTCCCAAACAAAACTCGAGACCGCAAAATATTTTTCTACATTATATTGATCTACAAATTTTTCTGAATACAATGGTCCAAGATCATCTGATTGAAAAGACGATAATATCGGACCTTACACGCATCGATTTCTATCTTTCAAATTTCAAAAATATATTTGGGACCAAAAAATATTTCTTTGCATAATATTGATTCACAAATTTTTCTGAACACAACGATGGTCATTTTTCGGATATCATAATGAAAAAATGAGAATTTTGGGCTTTACGCGCATCAATTTCTATTTTTTCAAAATTCAAAACTATATTCAGGACTCAAAATGTTTTTGTGCATAATATCGATTCTCAAATTTTTCTGAACGAGACTGTGGCCTCAGATTATTTTTTGGATATTTGATTGAAAAAACGAGAAATTCGAAAATGATCGAGCAATTTCAACGAAAGCATGTCAGAGGTTTGATGCCAATTTTTATCGAGATTCCATCTCCGTCGATGCAAATTTAAATTATCATGGAGCCTATTATTCGTCGAATTTCTCAATTTCAAAACAGTCATTCAGAATTTCAATGAGCGCCGAGAACGAGTAAATGAATATATATATAAATATATATATATATATATATAATTAATTTGACAGAGGGGTCGGCCCCATGGCAAGCGGCCGACCCCCCTGCCACCATGACCATCTTCTTGCTTGCTGCTTTCAACAGCTAGGCCTTCGATTCTTTTCTTTTTTTCTTTTTTCTTTGCCCTTTTCTTCTCTCTTTCCTTTTTCATCTGCTTGCAAGCATGTTGACTGAGCTTGCTACTTTGATTTCTTCGGTCACTTCCATCCCCTACAACTCCCTGTAATTTTGGATCCTGCAGCAAGCCCCCTACACCTTTTCTAATCTTCTTTTCTTTCATTCTTTTCTTTTCTTTGTCTTCTTCAATTTCTTGAAAGCTGAAACCTACTCGTTCTGCTGTTCTAGCTTCTGTTGTGCCCATTCCCTATTCCTTCATTTGCAGCAAACAAACCATCACCGTCAATCTTCTTCTTCTTCTTCTTCTTCAATCTTCGACTGCAAGCTACAACTGATAGATCCCCTACAACATCCAACCCTTCCTCCCTCTTCTGCTCTGCGTTTTTTCTGCCGCAGCCAACCTCTTAGCCATCTTCATCCATCATGACTGAGCCATGTCCAGCTCCATCTCCTCCTCCTCCTTTTGCACCTCTTCTGCAGCTTAATCATCGTTCTAACCATCTCAACTCCACCAACCCATCTTCATCTGCCTCTTCGTCTGCGGTTGGTTTTGATCTTCCTCTACTAGCTGGTTTCTCGGTCCAGAGCAAAAAAAAGAGATCATTATCCAGCATCCACTTCCTCTCGGCTCCTCTCATCTGTCGCCAACTCTCATCCACTCTCTTCTACTTTCATCAACATCACAGAAGAACAGAGGCCAGTTCCATCTTATTCCTTCTCTTTGTCTCGGCCAAGGGAAGCCAGTAAACCATCACAGACCACCACCTCCATCACATCATCCCTTTTCTCTCATTCTTCCTCTACAGAAGGTGATCCATACACAGAGGACCCGCTCCATCATCATCTCCACGAATCCATCAGCTGACGGTGGATTTCCCTCTCGGGCTTTCGTTCAAGTCACTGGTGTGCTGCTCCTTCTCTCCATTATGGTGTTGTATTGCCGCCCCTCTGTTGAAAGCAAGCCCATCTCTAATTCAAGCTAAGCCCCCATTTCCTTTTCTATTCTCATTTCCTTCATCCGCGTTTTCTTTATATATGCTTGTCTTTGTCTTTTCCTACTGTGCTTCCCTTTTTCTTTCCATTTGCAGGTCCAGTCCACGTTGACAAGTCACCAAGACAGTCTCATGTGTTGTTCAGCAGCTCGACAACACTCAATAGATAACGCTAGGTGAACTTCTCCAATCTCGAAATCTGTTGGTTATGTGTAATTGAGCTGTTAAATTATTCTCAGGATGATAGGGAGGTGTTTTGCTTGATTTCACTAGACTTCGTGTTATGCTTGAGTGTGAGCCGAATTATGTTGTTATCCTTGGGTGGATTGGGGTTGTCTTTAATCGATGTTGACAGCTTGAGATAGTGGTTGAGACATGAGCTGAATTATTTAATGTCTTTAATCAATTTGGATGTGCTTGACACCATTGGTTGATTAAACGTTGTGTTTCCGATAGGAGCTGGGTTATGTCGTCATATTATTGGACTACTTCCGAATTGTTTCACTTGACTTCCATGGCTTGAGTTCGTGTCTGAGGTTTCGGCTAAATCGTGTGCTAATTCCTTGACCTACTTGAGAGGTTATGGCTCCGCTTCAATGATTTAAGGTTGTTCATGGAATGTGCTGAGAGGTACAATGTTTCTTTGAAATATTTGATTGTCTTGGATTCGAATTAAATAGTTTGAAAGCATGATTATCTAGTGGCTGAAATGAAATGATGATAGATGGTGATATATAATTGGATCTTGAAGATGGTTGATATGGATGAAGAGTCAAAGAGTGAGAAGAGTATTCGGGCAATTAATTTTCGGGTTGTTCTGTGCGCTTGTTTAGCTGGTTGCCCCATGATTGATTATGTTTGATCTTGAATATAAGTTTGGATAGATTATAGGTGACTCTCTAATGCCTTGCATTTCTTGTTGCTCATAACTCGATCTAGGGGGTTTTCATGTGCTGGTCATAGACGATTAAAGAATTTGCTTCTTTGTTTTGATTGCCTTTACACCATAAAATGGGCCATTGTCGTGTTTGGATACCTTGGGGTCATTTTCCCTTACATTTTATACCGATTCGGGCACTCTAGAGTCAAGTTACGGGACTTTTATTTCATGACCAGATCCTAGGTACATAGAGCTCATTTTGCTAAGTTCTTCTATCTTGATCTTGTTCATGACTCGTGTATTTGCCTCTGCCCCGACCCTTTCGCTTTTCTTTCTTGCTTTTGCATGTCATCCCGAGCTTGGGAGGAGAAGACGAGCAATGAGGAGTCATGAGAAGGAATAAGTGTGGATTGACTCGAAGGCGATGTGGAGACTTACCTAGGCTTAGGTTGAGTCCCGACTTGAAGGCCGCCTTGGTCCGTAGTAGTCGAGGATCTTCCGAGCTAGCACATCCTGAGAACCTCTTGGGATTAAGTATTAGTATCTACCTTAATATCATGAGATAGGTCTTTCGATGTTTGATGAGTGAATTCGATGAGCTTGATGTGATTGTATGCGCATGATTCATGTCTTTTGAAGTGTCCATTGTCGTTTTAATTAAAACCCCACGTGTACCAGATTAATCACATAAAGTCGGTTTAAAATCAAATTTAATTCAGGATCAGTCGGGAATTAGAGCCCTTACCGAGCAATCCATCAACGGGCGGCTTAATGGGTCGAAACCCGCAAACAAAAGCATTCGGAAAATTCACTCATATTAATCAATCCCACAAACATAGCAATCGGGATGTTTCACTTTGCTAATAAAACCAACTCGACTTTTCGAATAAACTTACGAATCGACTAATAACTTGTAAGCCAGTCGACGAGTCATGAACTGGTGATCATGCCCATTTAGAAAGTACTCGTCTATCTTGACCTGAGTTTGGGCCCAATTTGAAGTGGCTCGAGTTGAAAGGCACGAGTTCTCCTTAGACCACTTCCGGGCGAAACGACCGGTCTCTTGGCTCTTTTGGGGTTCACACGACCCCGTGGATCAAATGGATCAGTCGACATCGGTTACCGACTTTTAATAGTCTGTGTCACGTAGTCTCGACTTTCATACACACATACAAATTTTCCGGTTCAAAGGCACGACCATCGCTTCATGATCCGCTGACACCTTAGGTATTAGGATGATCAAAACACATTGAATTAGGAAAGGGGTGGGCACCAGTCCAGGTGCAGTTGTCACTCATCTTACCTTCCCTTTCCTGTCTATATGTTTCTGTCATCCCGACATAAACTCGGGCACTTAGGGAGGTGGACCGGAGATGCGAGCGGGGACGGTCCGTGAAAGGTTGTCCGGCCCTTCATAGGGCATGAGCAAAAGCCGTGGTGCCCCTATGGTGTTTCGTGTTCCCATTCCCTAAGTTTATGTTTAGATCGGGTTTATTCATCATAAAACACCAAACTGGACAAATCACACACCCGACATAATCGAACATGGGGAAACAATTGGGTAAAATCTCAAGTTTCAGGTTTCAAGCAATAACACACTTCTGTCATAATTTGTTAAGCCCTTAATGTCGCAAAACAGATCAACTTAAAACAAACCCACACACTCAAAGCTCAACGACAGACATCATGACTGTCAAATCCTTTCTAAGCAAAGCCGAATGCTATATGCCCTTCCAAGACTGCCCATGGCCAATCATCATGCATGTTCGTTCTGTTTGTCTGTTTCGGTTAAAGGAATGTTTAGTAACCGCGGTTCATAATTTGATAATCATGTAAACATGGTAATTAGCGTACAACTTGTCTATTTTATCTGTTTTTATATGTTTCTGTCTGTTTTGTGGTGGTTCAAGCCCAAACCCATCGGATACGGTTCACACAGGGTCCAACTTCTCCAAACCATTTATCACGGGGTCCAACACTCCCACACACCGAGCACCCACAACTTGAGTACGGCATAGGGTCTAGCCTCAAGTCACCAATTTGATCCGAGTAGTATCTAAGCGGAGGACGATTTGGATTTGAGAGCGTGAATAGGGATTAGACTATCACCCGGGAGCACGACCAATCTCGCGGACATCTCAACTACCCCTCAGTCCTCCTGGGACCCATTGGTTCGGTTGGACCTGACCTCCAACTCTCATGAGCCCACGTCGCATTAATTTCAATTTCGATCTTTCCAATCTCACTGTAAGCAGGAGTGAAATATTGGCCGAACGCGAGTCGACTGGGATCCACTTGTTATAATTTGTACTTACTATTTGAGAGCACATTGCGAGGTATTTATTTGTACATTCATTTATGTAACAATCCTGGTCGATGAGCACGAGGTCTAAGAGTCGAAATCGATTGAGTCGGTTCATGGGACCCCGAGACGGGCAAGACCACACGAGTCGCAAGCCCGGTCCATGTGGTGAATCAGCCATCCTAGTCTGGTCAGCCATGACGCAAAAATAGTGGACCGACCCTCTGAGACGAGGATCCGCTCCTCTCCGAGGCTCTTAGCCCAAATCAATTGTTTTCACGAATTTACGGTGTCAAACCGAGTGAGATGAGCAAAACTTAATCAAGTGGTAAACAAATTAAAAATGGTAAATCCTAGACAAACTAGAGTATCGATAGGGCGTGTAGGATATACACTCGCATGTAACAAAACCTCCGAACTCGAAAACCCTGGTTCCGCAAGACCATTTGCCTTAGCAATCTTGGTGTATTATAACCCCTAGACCTGGGCAACTCACCGGCCCTCGACCTTCGAGTCGTACACCGATAGTGGCGACTTCTTCTCATGCGTGTCCGTCGCGCCTCCCCCGGGAAGGTGGACACTCCCAAGCCGTGCGATTAGCACGCACACATTCGGGTCCCGGCGAGACGAAATTTGGGTCTCACACGCAATTCATCAGTACTGCAGCTACCCCCTTTTGATATAAAAATGGGAGCTAAGGGATCTGCACAAGGGCATCATCCAAAAACCCTAGTAAGCAAACACGAAAGTCCCCCTTCTTATATATCATCTTCGCTTCATATATGAATCCCATCATATTGGCACCATCTGTGGGAACGAGTAGAAAGCCATGGAAGACGCTCAGAAGTCCCACTGAAGAATTTTAGAACCTTGAGAATAGCTGATTGCAATGGAAATGGCTCTCCCTTACCGACCCACTAGCTAAGCCAATGGGCATACTCATTGAGCCAGAAACCACTTACCACCGAACTGGCAAAGAGGTGGCGATAAGTGGCGGTCTAGACCCATATTTGATGGAACTTAAGAAGATGGAGGAGTTAACAATTGAAAAGCACATTGCAGTCGCACTCGAGGAGTTGACACATTATACGTTCCCCACCACGAGAAAGCCTTGGGGGATGACTCAGCCTCCTTGAAAACACGGCTACCCCAGGCTGGTAAAACCCTACATGATGAACTTCAAGCACTGTAAGAATCACATCATTTTGGCATTTTCTAGAACAAAGGCGGCCTCTCGCGTGATCCTCGGCATATCGAATGCAACGGCCCAGGAAGAAGTCTAGGGAAAGATAGTGATAGAGGGGATTTGCCCCATGAAGAGGAAGGAGGCCTATAGAATGTCCCTCATTCAGGTCAGATGAAGTTTACTTGATGTTAGAATAAGAAGAGCCTTCAACCTACTAGCGTTTCGAGGGTTAAAAGACCTAAAATCGGAGAGATAGCAACACAATTGGGACAAGTAGATAGGAACGAGAGATTATACTCTGAAAAATATGTTGAAAAGCAGCAATAGGGAAAACACAAGTTAGATAATCATACCAGTGGATTTTAAAAGAACAATCAAGCATTAATCCCACGGCTCTTAATGCCTCTTCGGTAATCAACTCATGGGACGACATGATGATCCTGCTTTTAAGAAAATCAACGATGAGGATTCCTCGTAAGTCGAAACTAGGAACAAATCCACAACCCTTGACCTTTTCCATGACCACTCAGTCGCAGGATCTCAAAAGAAAAATATATAATTTTCGCCGATTGGAGTTGGAACAATTGAAATCGTCCACTAGTTTTGGCATGTCCTTACAGGTCGAAAACAAAAACATGACAAATCACCTTTAATGGCAGAATTTAGTTGATAAAAGTATCGAAAAATGCCCAAAACTATATGCATGACTCTTATTTATGCAAGTTAAAAAAATAGAAACCCAAATGCGCCACGCTTTCAGGGCAAGTTGCGTGGAAGCTATCGAATAAAACGTGTACAAGTCCACAATGTTCATAGAAAGGGGAAAACAGAGGCTAGAGGCAACTGGCTCCAAGTAGATGACACACTTAGCCCGAGTCACGTCCCCCGGCCGATGGTTGCAGCTTGGTAAGCGGGAAGAAAATTCGCAGCTACCAGGTTGGCTCAAACAGCATTTTGAAATTTTAAAACTGAAGAACCAATAACCTAACCCGATAAAGCCTCACGGAACCTGCTAGTTTTACGAGAATTATAGAAAGGTAGAAGAATGAGAAATTCAAAATCTTTCTCCCTGTACGGACCCGAATGTGGACTCTCGTTCAGGCCCGCATGTGCGCTTTTGGATCGCGCGACTTGGGATTGTCCACCTCCCCGGGGATGCGTGACGGACACTCGTGAGAAGGAGTCGCCACTTATCATTTTTACCATCCAAAGGTCGAGGACGGATAAGTTACCCGGGTCTAGGGGTATGGAACACCTAGTTTTGCTAAGGCATTGGTCTGTGCGGAACCGGAAAGTCCGAGTTCGGGGGTTCACGTTACGTGCGGGCCTATATCCCGTATGTCCTTTCGGTACTCTGGTTTGCTAGGCTTGCATTTTAATTATTTACCGCGTGAATTAAGTTGCACTCGGCTCGCACGTTTTGACACCGAAAATTTGATGAATTAAATGATGTCGATCAAGAAGCCGAGAGAGAAGTAAACCCGTGTGTCGGGGAATTGGTTCACAATCTTTCGTTACAGTTCATCGAACCATGGAGGTTGAATCCCTGTGTGAACTAGAACCGCGAGATCTTGGATTTACTTTTCTTTGGGCAAGCATTAGACCGATTCGATTATTTCAACTCTCGGACCGTTTGCTCATCGATTGGAATTCTTACAGAATGAATGTACAAAATAAAATCCTTACAATGCTCTCGAAAACAATAAATACAAATTACAAGTGGTCGAATTCCAATCGACTTGCGTTCGGTTATTATTCCGCTGCAACTCACTGTGAGTTTAGGGAAAAACCGAAAAACTGAAACTCGATATGCGCTCTCACTGAATAGGGCGTTGGACCCTGTGAGTGATGATTAGGGCGTTGGACCCTATGATCGATGAATAGGGCGTTGAACCCTGTGATGTTCGTCCTAGGGATCAGACTTGACCCGCATAACAAACAAGTACAGAAGAAAACACGCAACATATTAATAACAGACAAAGTGTTTGTTATGGTCAAGTGTACGTATTTTAACAAGTTGTTGATCCGGAGTATTTTGGCATGTAAATCCTATCCTAGACAAACAAAAGCATGCTAACATTTTAGCATTCAGCTTTGGTTTGAGAACTTGACATATCGAATGTCCGTAGTCAAGTATCGTGTGCGTGGATTGTTTTTATAGTGTTTCGATGTTGTGATACTGAAGTTACACTGAATTCATCCAAAACTTGTACTTTGACTCTAGATTTGGAATCTAGAGTTCCATCTAACCATTTTCTAGCATTTGGTTAGTTCGAGTGAAATGATTAGTCAGGTAATTGTGTTTTAATACAGAATACCCGACTAACACCCTAAACTATGCTAGGATGACAGAAACTCATCAGTGGGAATAAGAAGGGCTATGCAGATGAACCTGCGCCTGAACAGGTAGTCCGTTCCTATTCCTATACCGTTGTGTTTCTGTCAAACTAACCCTAGGATGTCGCCAAATCACAAAATGACGTTCTTCCCCTTGATTTGAAAATTTATTTTCAGAAAAGGGAAACAACGCAATACGGGCCACCTCGGCCTATAACCGGTGTCGACCAATCCCTTGGATCTTTTAGGGTTATGCGAGAACCCCATAAAAGCCAAAGATTTGGTCGATTTATCCGGAAGTGATCTAAAAGGAACTTTTGTATTCCGACTTGAATTACCTGAAATCAGGTGAAACTCAAGTCAAAACACACAAGTTTCTCCTAGACGTCCATATTATTTCGTATTGCATGTTTCGAATTTTAAAGTATGCGAGTTTTGAAAAGGGCATTAACACTGTTTTGTAATTCGTCGACGCGAGTTACAAATTAATGTCTGATTCGTGCAGAGTTGTTTAAAAATGAATGATTTAACTGTGTGATCGTCCCGATTAACCCGTCGATGATATTAATGCTTAAGGTTATTGCCGAATGCATTAATCGTGAAAACAATTCGTGATTGGACAACCAAGGCGGGTCAAGAAAGACCGAGAATGATTACCAAAACACTCTCAGGTCCTAATAGGCTCGAAAGGGTCATCGAATTGCAAATCCATGCATATTGCTTGGAAAATACATTTTTTATGCGAGATTGAGACAATACTGTAAATTGAAAATTACACGAAATCCGAGGAATGACTTAAAACGGGAAGAGGAAGCCTCATGGAACCCGAATAAGCCCATGAAGCTCTCGGCCACTACTCCTTGGAGAGAGAGCCGAGAGGTCCCACGGCCCGAATAGGGTTCCACGAGGTTTCCTCGTCTCGTTTCGAATCATTTCTCGCATGCTTAAACAATAAACATGATAAATAACACGATTTAACGAAATTCGGTATTGCCATGATTTGAATAACACATTCAAACATGCAAACATGCACAAACATGTTATTTAAGGAATCGATAAAACAATACCGACTTCATGCATGCGAGAAAAGTAAAATAAACTTGGGAATCGACTTGGATCAGACCAAGAAGGCCAATCTTAACCCGAGGGAAGCAAACCAAGTCTCGGTTACCCCTTCTTGAGGCAAACCCGAGAGTTTGTTTGCTTGTTTCGGGTCGGGATGATCTTCCGAGTGACGATCCAAACATTTCCCGACATTCTTGCACGTTGTATGATGATAAGCATGCATAATATAACATGGAAATGTATAAAAATTAAATCTTGCACATGAAATATACTATATACACCATATTACTCTATAACCATGCAAATAACTTGAAAAGCCCTAACTTTTCTAAGTCGAGAATGTTATACCTTGTATCGGGATACGAGGAAAGAGTTGGGAAAGGGCTGGAGAGTCGGGTGACTCGGTTATGCCCAAAGGTAAGTGCATTGGTACACTTGAAAGGAAGTTCGGATGCTGGACCGAACAACCGAACGTGCTGGGCGTGCGGGCGCACAGGCAGGCGCTCGGGCAGGTGCGTGGGGCACAGGCAAGCGCGCTGCAGTGGGCGCGTGGCAGCAGGCGCACGACAGCGGGCGAGCGGTACTATTCACCCGAGAACACGGTAATGACCCGAAATTACCCAATGGACCTGAAACAATAACTTAAAGACTTCAAATGGAAAAACCAAGTTCACAAATGAACTCCATGGGTCCGAAATGAGTGGGATATGGAGTTTGAGAAACTTTGAACTTAAGTCGGGATGATGAACACCGGTTTTCGACTTAAGGACTAAAGGCTTTCTTTGGATTTGTTTCGGTTTTTCGTCTTGGTTTTGGAGTGCTGAACCTTGCTGCTACTAGCTATGGAGTTAAGAGCATCTTCCTAGAGGGAGAAAGCTAGAGAGAGCGTGCAAGAGGAGAAGTGATTAACTCAATGACCTTTATGCAATATATAGGCAAAGATTAAGTGCAATTAAGGAAAGCAAAGTGCAATTAAGGGCATCATTAGAAAAAGTTGGTTAGCTTAATGAAGATGAGGATGAATGTCATCCATGCAATCTTGATGAAGAAGAGTTAAAAGCATTAATGATGATGGAAGTGAGGTTTGAGTGTTGTCTTCAACTTCTCCTAGATATTTTGATCTTAGAGTGAGCAAGAGAAGAAGAGAAGACGACAAGGGGAATTGGGCAAAGGGGCGGCTGCCCTTGGGCAGCTCGTGGATCCCACGGCCCATGAGGAAAAATCGGGAGAAAACTCGAGTCTCGATTGGTCGCGTATTCGAAACTCGCAGTTCGAATTGAACGTCGAATTGTCGATATACGCGAGAAAACGGATTTAATGAGCCCAGGATTGGCACTTTTCATGGAAAAATGCATCGGGTTCGTACGAGGCTTAGAAGCCAGTTTTGCTCATTTCAGGTGACCAGAGCGAAGTTAACTGCTTCTGATAGCATAGCTTGCATCTACATCCCACATTAGTCATTTTGACATAAATTATCAGACAACGTGAACAATTGACCCTTAAGCCAGTAATGCAAATGTGGAGCCGGAGATGTCTTAGAAGCCCGAAACTAAATTTCTCAGATTGCTTTCTGAGTTGCTTGGGCGCTCCGAAGATCACTGAGATATCTTTTTGTCGAGATTGAACCTCTAAGGACTGGAAAAGTGCATATGAGACCTTTAAAGTACTGCTCCGGAGGTCTAGATGAGTTGTGTAATTGATTCCGACAATTCTACATTGAGCCTTGGGAAGGCTAGTACTGTGTAAGGTAGGCATCTGGCATCAAGTTTCCCCAAAGAGGACCTTCGGATATGAATTTCCACTGAAAATGGCATTTTACGCTCCTCGGAGGTTACTTGGAAAACTGAAAAGAGTTTTGCTGTCTATTTTGCCCAATTGCGTCTGTCCGCTGGAGTTTACAGGGCAATGCAGGGTCAACTTCGTTTGTCGTTATTCCATCAGACCGGTCTCCGGTTATGCATTTCCGAAGAAGAGTAGGCTTGTTATGTCGCTCGGAAGTCATTTGAAGTGTTAGTATGGCTTCCAAGAAACAATCTGAAGCACTGCTCATGCTCTGTATGCTTATGGGACATGGCAGCGTCTGACATTTGGAATTAACTTTTCTCTGAGAAACCAACATTTTTGAACTTCCACTAAAAAGTTGTATGTATACAGAAAGTTGTTATGTATAGAGCAGATGATTTGCGAAATGTGTTTGAAGACACTTTTCATCTGTTTAGCACTGATGTGGATTTTTGCAGTCCAATATGGTCGAACCAACTATCGGAAAATAGGAGCGTTCGTGTTGTACTTTGAAAATGTCGGTTTTGGATGTTGTTGAGCTCTCTAGTCACTCTGTTGGCTTTTGATGACCAATGAAGTTCTTCTGTTATGTCATCCGCTTTACTCTGCTGACTTGAGAGTGAAGTGGCTACCTAAGATTCCTGTGGCTATGTTTACTTTAGCAACACCACACTAGGCTCTAGCTAGCCAAGGAAGTCGTTGCACAAAGGATTGCGATTATTGAGGAGTTAATTTGCAATCCATATATTTCAAACATGCTGCTCGTATTACGGCAATCATACTCTAGAGGAGCAGAAGTTAGCAGCCAGCTGAGTGCTTGTGGGCTAG
Organism: Punica granatum; assembly: GCF_007655135.1. Lineage (NCBI taxonomy): Eukaryota > Viridiplantae > Streptophyta > Magnoliopsida > Myrtales > Lythraceae > Punica > Punica granatum. The sequence goes on along the minus strand of NC_045130.1, from coordinate 26,001,713 downwards.
AGCTGGTGGCCAGTCGAGCTGTGACCATTTGTAGCATATGGTGAGGCCGTGATGATGCGAGGCTCCTAACTTGCTCAGCAGCGGCATGACGAAACAACGGTCATTCTGGTCGTGCAAAGAAGGAAGCCTAGAGTTAAGATTCGTTGCAACATGTTGAAAGGAGTTTGTTGTTGCTCTGCACAGTCTTACTAATTAACTCGTATCTCACTCTAGAAAACTCCGATTGAGGTAATTCAAAATCCTATGGATAGCTAGGAAGATGCTCTACAACTTTTGTAATTTGGTCTCAAAGCAATTCGGCTTGGAAGATGCTCAGCTAGGGTGAAGAAGCTATCGTAGCTGGTTTTTTCAATTTTGCGCAGTTTCAGGCTGAATCTCGTATCTTGCCCTATAAAACTCGGATCGGGATGATTCCGAGTGCTACAAAAAGCTAAGAGGTAGCTCTATAGGTTTTGTGTTTTCACCTCGACTCATTTCAGTGGAGGCTCCGAGATGCAGTATATCATGCATCTCGACTCATTTCGACTCATTTTCGGGCCGTGACCGAGATGCAGTAGTGGAGGCTCTGGATTGTAAGAGCCAAACATCTCAGCGTTCTCCATCCACTGAAATTTCGACTAGTTACCATGATTAGTTGAAAGACATATGTGTAGCCGATCTACAGCTAGAGATTGCTCTAAATGGAATGATCTGCCACATGGCTGCTACTATTACTATCATCAAAGTTTGAATGGCTGACTATAGCCTTTGGGAGCAAGACGTTCGCATGGTTCAAGTTAGGCTCGTGCAGTAAGTTATAAATACATGTCCAACCCCTCTCGATACTACTCGTGGCTAGACATGCGAGGGATATTATTTAAATCCATTTTTCGCACTTTGTGGTAAATGCTAACGTTGGTATGTGAAGCCCATGAAGCCGACCCAAGCAAGGTCCGAACATGAGAAGGCCCTCGATCGAAATCCATCAAGCGACTCAACCCAGATTCACGGCACAACCCACCATGGACAGTCATGTAATGGTTTGGCGTCAAAGGAAAGAGATCGCGAGAAGTTTCCAAGTACAGGTGAGAGCAAACATGGACGAGTTTGTGAGCATGTACGAAGATCGAGTGTGTCACAAGTAATTTCCAAGTGAAAAATCAATGTTGGCGTCCATTTATTGCCAAGGAAGAGAATTGAAAATATGTCGATCGTTACTTTAATTGGATAATATCTTATTCTTCCATACATGGGGAGTTCATCGCAGTAAATTGGAAAAGGGCACGCACATAGAAGTAGTCTAGTTGCATGGGAATATGGACGTGCAGAACTACGGAGTTTTCCTCTTATTTTATTTGCTTTCCTTGCATTTTCTTTGCTTAATTAGAAATAAGTGGAACATTATTTCTCACATAGTCTTGGAGTTAGCTAGTTACTTAATTTACTCGATAATTTCCCAATTTCCTAGTCTTGGGCAGCGCTCTAGTGTTAGCGTATAAATGCTAAGTCCGTCTATTATATTCCCACTCGACATATCAATTAAACATGCACATTACTTTTCTATCTTTACTTATCTTGTACTCGCACCTTACATATCTACTTTTCCCACACCCTTTACTTATCATACAATAGCTTTCCGAGGCAATCCCGCTGATCTATCAGCATATCCTTCTAGCCATCTTGGTTCCCGATCGAGGAGGTCTTCCATGAGCTAAGGTTCCGGCCCGAACTCACTATTTTTGGCTAATCTAGCCTAACCCAATACCTCATGCCACTTCCCGCTAACTAAGTCGTGAAGTTATACAACTCTCTCGTGGGCCATCTTAGGTTGTGAGCTCACACATCCAAGACCAGCTTCTAGCCATCTTCGACGTCATCCGCGGGCAACATCCTCAGGCGGCATAATCGTCTGAACATCATCGTAAACCCCTTCCACGAGATCTCTCCTAAACCCAGCTGCCGGCTAGACCTACTGACCTCCTGGGCCATGGCCCTACGCTCTAGCACGTTGAGGTCGGCTGGTGATTTCACTATTAATCCTTAGGGACTGGGCATTGGCACGTCTAACAACTCTAATCTCGTAAGAGAATCACCTACCTAGTGCCGAAAGTGGGATTTCGTAATTTTACGCGAAACACTATACATATATATTAAAATTATTAGGTTTTTTTTTATAAACTCTTGCTTTACCTATATTTACTAATTTAATTCTATTTAATTTTAATTATATATATTTACAATTATATCACTATGTATTATTTATTATGAAGTATTTAACCTTACACATGTATAGATAGATTGTTGCTTATTGCATCTATATAACCTTTTCTATTAGGGTTGAGAAACTAATAAAAGTGGGTATCTAGAAATTTTCGCATATATCGCCATCTTTTCTTAATATTTCTTAATAAAACGTAAATTTGATGAACCAAGAAAAGCCTCGCCCTTTTTTATCAGTTGAACTTGTCAATCACTTTAGTTGGAGAAATAGGAAGCTATGCCTTTCCTATAGATAGATTGTTGCTTATTGCATCTACGTAACCTTTTCTATTAGGGTTGAGAAACTAGAAAAAGTGGGTATCTAGAAATTTTTGCATATATCGTCATCTTTTCTTAATATTTCTTAATAAAACGTAAATTTGATGAGCCAAGAAAAGCCTCGTCCTTTTTTATCAGCTGAACTTGTCTTTAATTCAATCACTTTAGTTGGAGAAATAGGAAGCTATGCCTTTCCTATGCACTCATCTGATTCAGATTGAAAAGATGGACACCTTTGAAAATGTGAATAAAGCAACCGGCCAACCACATAAGTGGACAAAGCATCTATAAATCAATATATACTATATTTCTTTCAAGCAATTGACACATTTGCGCACAAATGGTTCTTTTTTTCCCCCTTTGGGCAATGAAGAATTTATACAGAATCGGTTCATTTAAGGCCTATTAAATATGTCTACCGTGGTGTCTCATCCATCATATTTAACGCCGACAACCGTAACGTTATGGAGGGTTCCGAAACCGGTTGGTCTTTCAAACACCAATACATAGTCTAAGTTGTAGCCAATGTGGATTGATTCAGATGGTTTAACACCTACTCTTTATAAATAAGATCTCGATTTCATATCTAGTAGATTAAGAGAATTCAAGAGGGAGAAAACTTTATATTTTAGCAAAGTGACCTGACTCGAATAAAAATTAGTAGGGATACAATGAATTTTTGGAATCTTGTGATGGACAATGAAAAAACAAAAAGTTGCAGCCGCCTGAGATGATGTGATCAGTTATGAGGATTGATTCATTTTTTTCACAAATTATAAGTTACTCATATTAAAATTATGTCGCTTTTTTAATGGACTAAAAAGTGGAACAAATTATACTGCCGCATTATGATTATATTCTATTTTTCTGCTAGTAATTAATACTGTGCAATCACAGCAACCTGTATTTTATGCTAGAAATTACTGGTACACAACGTACACTCTTTATATGGTATGAGAAAATACTAATTAAATTGTGACAAACGGGCTGATAAATGTTTGTTAATCGAGCGAGTCATTGCCATAATTGTTATCAACTATAATAATTTTATTGTTCTGTATCACCACATGAGATATGATATTTAAAATTTGCTCAATTATGCGATTTACAATAATATTGAAATAGGTAAGCAATGACAAGTGATTAATGGAGGGGCATTTTGGTAATCAGACGTGGCAAATTCAAGAGAGAATATTGCGAACAAGGGAACAGGTACCTTGCCTAGTGACAAAGTCACCTATCCATATAAGGAGATTGACAAAGTAATAAAATGACACCCATAACTGTATCAAAACCTCCTAGAAAGAGCAGATCTACCTTTCTTCCCTCGCTTCATATTCCGCTCTTTCGAGCGAATTCTTTTAGGTATGGCAATCGAACTATCTGCTCAGATCTTACAATACAGATATCAAGTGATAACAGCGGTCTTAGGATTCGTATTCCTCTCCCTGGTGTTGTATGTGGCTCCGAGTTTCGTTACCATTTTGGCCTATTTCTGGCCTCTCTTTGCATCCACGGCAGTGTTTCTGGTGGCAGTCATCGCGTTTGGAGGAATCTCACAGCTCGCTAATGATCAGTCTCACGGCGAGAAGGCAGGAAGCGGTATCCTTGACTATGTTGCAGGGCACCATGAGTACGGTAATCAATAGATTTACAAGGACAATTAAGGAGATGTATATTTACTATCATAAAGAACTAATTTGTTATATACAAGTACAGGAGGTCTCGTGCAACATTTGATGAAGATTGGTTTAGTAATTCTTCCATATAAGAGCAGGGAATTTTATAAATATACAAGCTTATAGTTGAAGAAAGTATTTATGATATATATATATATATATATATATAGACACACACACACACATAACTTTGACTGGAACATTAGGTTTGGAAAAATGGATTTACGTCGAATACTGAAAATGTATTATTACAAGGCCCGCTTACGAGTCCCCCTAATTTCAACCCAAAAAAAAGGGTAAAGAATACAATGAAATTGAGCAATTTACATATGAATTTTAATGGCTGGTGTGAATTAGAAATGGGCCATGCGTGCGTACATGATCTTCTTCTATATTGGACATTCGACAGCCGATCCTACATGACACGCGTACCCTTAGCAATATAGGGACATAAGGGATTTCCCACTCCTGGGCTTCTTCTACGTGAAGCTTCAATAGCTCTTCTTCTAATTTTTCGATATCGTCTTCTCCAGCTATCTTAGCTACTACTTCCTCAGACGTTGTATCTTACCTTTCTTTCATGAACCAACCATTCATTCCCGGTGGCTTTTCGAGAACCCTTCATAGTTTTGATCAATTTGACGCCCCCCTGAACCCAGCCCAGCCTTGACATTCTGTGCCGGAAAATGCGGGAACCTCGGTGGGCCTTGCCCCTCCATGCTCAAGTTTTCCTGACTCGAAACCCATTCTCTTAAACATATCTACCACCTTAGGGTAGACGAATGGGAGCGCACTGTTGAGATCCTCTTCAAGTCACCAAAGCCAAGCGTCTAGTTTTCACTTCTTTGGTTAATACGTAGGCCATGGACTCTATCTCTTCGAACTCATCCCGGGGACCGGTATGTCGGCTTCAGGATCCGCTCCTCTGCCAAAATCGGGGGTGGGCAGATCCTGTTTCCCTTGATCTCGGTTGTGCAGTTCTGCGCTCATCTCATCTCTAGATCAGTTCCACTAGGGGTGTAGAGCCAGCTATCAAGGTAATTTAAAACAAAAATTTAGAACAACAAAGAAGTATTGAATGTGACACAATGAATATATATATATATAATCTATGCATGAGAAAACTGTTCGGGGCTTGAAATAGTACTTAAATTCATAAGGCTTTTGTTACGATGATCCAAAAACATAAAGACATAGATTGTGACAAAAGCCCTGGCTAAACAGCATCCACAGTCTAATCCTCATCACTGTTGGCCGGAGCATCATCCATATCTCGGACAAGCACCGCATTGGTCCTCTGCGAGACCTCGACCCGGGCTTTAATCCTCTGAAGCTCCTTCTTGAGTCCATCGCGCTCCCCCTCCTGCTCGACATCCTGAATGGCTTGGTCTTTCTTAGATAGACCATGCACTGTATCCGGATGCGTACGTGGGTCTCCCGTTGGTAATCGTACCAAATCTTCGGAAGATCTGATGGTGGGGCCGGTAAGATGGTGCTTGGGTCGAACGGGACGTTCTGAAGCTCCGGATCCATGTCACCTATGTAGTCTTGGTTAGCCTGATAGAGTGCCTCTTCCTCAGTGAGGGGCTCGGGCTTGTCAATCATCACATAGACTCAGTTCTTCCAATGCTTCTCAATCTCAGTTATCCTCTAATTGCAGGTCTTCATGTCAACAGACCTATCTCGGAAGCTGAAAGTGAAGTGTCGGCCATCCACGACGAGTGGTATCGGCTATTGCCCCCAAGGAGATGGTAGGACCTACTAGGCCAGTAAACTATGCAACCGGTGAACCGGACAAGTAGAACCCCTTTGAATCCATTTGAGAAACCCGGTTGCGCAAGTAAACCACCGAATTGTCCAAATGAAGTCATTGGATTTTATTTTTGAAAAAGGGGGCCCACCACTCATAGAAAGTTCGTTTTGAAAATTCAGATTTCTTTAGAAGGATCTCGATACGCGATTTTTTGGGGGAAAAAAAATCACGCGGGTGGGTATCGAGATCCGATTTCCTTTAAATGGTTCAAGATCCATAGTTGAAGGAGAGAGGGACATGCCAACACCCCGAAACCTCGACTCTTTATGAACGCTAAATATCGGATCATCTCGGCCATTGTGATCGGAATGTAACTTCTGCCTTCAACCAATTGAAGGAAGATGTCAGTGAGCGCCGCGTCAAATGTAGTCGAAGTCTTGGGGAAGAAGATCGTCCAAAAAAGCAAGCGTAAGCATGGGCATAATATTTCCTAATCCCATTTGGGATTAGTTTTCCTTCTTGGTCCAAGAAAATATTTTGAAAATCTTTTCAAAACGGTTACGCTTTAATCCTATAAGCTGGTCGAGGCTGTGGTGGGGGCAACATTGATCCTGAGGACTGCCACTTGTGGATGCCGATGAAAGATATAGGAGCCCTGCCTATTCTTCGACAGTGGGTGTGATCTCGTGACGGTTGGTCACGAGGGCATTCAGTTCCTCATTCCATGTTTGAGCAAGTGCCTTCAGGAGTCTCCGATCCACGGTGACTTCGAGGAGGTCTGGCCCATTTCCAACCCGGTCTCTATCATAATCTCTCTACTCGTCTGTAAAGTCACTTCACCACAAAAAGTACGCATTTAATTAGTATTATTTCTTAAGAAAGATGTAACATAGACCAAAAAAGCTTGTGTTTATAAATGAATATTTATATAAAAAAAGTATAAGATGTATGTACGGTGTCAAATAAATAGAGATAATATAGTAAATGCACGGTGTCAAATCTTATAGTCATGTTTTATACACCGTGTGAGCATAAAACATGACATTATATTTTTTAAGGAATAACTTATCAACTATAATGATGGGTCATTTGACCCGGTGGATCAATTAGGTTATACCACTACCTTGTCCAGCCAAGATTAAAAGTATTGGACAAAAGAAGGAAAATAAAATTTTTATAAAAAAAGATGGAAGATTTTGGTCTGGTAAACTAAAATTTGAAAAGGAATATTACATATATTGTAATTTGTTTATATAGTACCTCTATTCAAATTTTCTTCTAATTTTTCCAAATAAAAGTTGGAATAAAATTATTTTTTGGAAACATTCCAACTATAACGATCCTCTATATGCATTTTTAGTGATTTTATATCCAACCCTGATAAAGTTTCATGTAATTCGGTCGATGTGTTATGCCAAATGATCTGATCTTTTGGTCAAAAAGTTACGCCTTTTTAGTGTTTTCAAATCTAAGCCGAATAAGATACCACGTAATCTCATTGACATGTTATGCCAAATGATCCGATCATAAACCTTTTTATTTTTTGTAATTTTTATTTTTTAAAATTTCTCCCCCTTTTTTAAGCTTTTTTTAAAATCCGATTTGAATAAGGTACCACGTAATTTGATCATGCGTTATACCGAAATATTCGATCGTAAGGTCAAAGCATTATGCCTTTTTTAGATCCTATCCCAATATTCGATCGTAAGATCAAACTAAAATATTCGATCGTAAGGTCAAAGCATTCTGTCGACATGTTACTCCAATGATTGGATCGTTAAGTTCAAAAGTTACGCCTTTTTACTATTTTCAAATCTAACCCGAATAAAGTACCACATAATTCAGTCAATGCTTTATACCAAATAATTTGATTGTTATAATTGGACAATTTCCCAAAAAAAATACTTTTATCCCACCTTTTATTTGGAAAAATTAGAAGAAATTTCGTATATAGGTACTATATATACAAATTACAATATATGTAATATTCTTTTTCAAATTTTAGTTTGTCAGAGCGAAATCTCTTCCCTCTCCTTTTTTTTTTCCTTCTTTTGTCCAATACTTTTAATCTTTGCTGAACAAGGTAGTGGTGTAACCTAATTGATTCACCGGGTCAAATGACCCATCATCATAGTTGAAAAGTTATTCCTTAAAAAATATAATGTCATGTTTTATACACATGGTGTATAAGTTTTTCTCAGTTTTTTCCAATCATTATAAGATTTGACACCATGCATTTACTCTATTCTCTCTATCTATTTTATCTTTTTATGAATAGTTATACACATATCCTATACTTTATTTTTTTATATAAATATTCATTCATAAACACATATTTTTTTGTCTATATTACATCTTTCTTAAGAAATAATACTAATTAAACACATACTTTTTGAATTACAGGTTACTTTTTCTCCATTTATCTATATGGGAAGACTCAACGATGAAAATTAATTTGCTCTTTGGGCATGGACTTAGTCTACCTTTATGGGTAACTAAATACTCAAATAAAAAACTACGAGATGTAATGCAGTTGACAAATTATATACATTATTAATGGATAGATTTTACCTACAGTGTAGGAATTCGAAACTCATTAAAAACATTTCATGATAAAGATCATGGCAATGCTCAAGTCCGTAATTAGTTTCTCATTTAATAAGTTGAAAACACTTCACATATTTCACTTTAAAAAGAAAATACAAAAACAAAAGAGATACTCAAATCGAGGTCCTTGTTCGGAAAGTACCCTAACGAATTTAATCCAAACTCGAAGTGAGATTGTCTTTTCCACTTATTTATGTAGCAACTTATAAGAAACCCTTGTGCGAAGAACACACAGAACCTGAAAAGATTCCTGAAGTTGAATCTATCATTTTCTTTGTGCAAAGGTAAACTCTTACACCAGCAAGAAAGAGTTTGTTTGCATATATACATATACATATACATACACTTATTTTTTTTTTTTTGGCAATGCTCTAATAGTTTCATTTCGTCTTTTTGCTTGCAGGTTTTATGTAAAACCCTTGATAGCGCTTCGTGCATGATCTCGGCCTCTAACAAACTATGACGAGAAGAGCTCCAGCAATCATCGATGCTCAAAGGCTTTCCCTCTTTTTGAAGTGTGTAGTCATTTCCGCTCTATTTCTCGGTAATGATATCTCCATTTTCTATCACTCTAAAATAGATAGTTTTTCCCTTTTTTCTGCCGACTTTGTTTGATCCTCCAGTAGTGGTTGATCAATAATTCTTTCATTTCCCTACCGATAAATCAAAACCGACAAACAAGTATTACTTGAACGTGCTTTCTTGATTCCAACAAGACTATCATGTAAGACTAGAATGCATTTTGCTTTAGATCTTTGGGCTGAAATTTCTTGATGCAAATGTAAAGAAAGATACATACATACATATATATATATATATGTATATAAATCCTTGAGAAACCTACATATTGTTGAATTTTCTTGAAAGGTTGCCATCTTTATAATTTGGTGAACAATTGTATTTCCTATAATTTTTTTCTCTACTCTAATTAAACATCATTCCCACATTAACTTCTTCAGTTTCTTATTAATCTACTCTTTTACATCATTATAGTTGATGTCCAATTTGGTTTACATATACGTATAGATCTACACTGGGCAAGGAGCTAGCCTCAAAACTTAGTTCCCCTTTTTGTGGAGAATTAACGTAAAACAACCACTAGAGGAAACAGTCTAACTAGAAGCAATTTCAAGAATTTAATTTCCCCTTTATGATTGGAATAAGGAGTTTCAGTATCTCGTCAGCGGTTGTACTACCGAAATCCCATTTCATATGTAGAGTGGATTGGTTGGGGCAACCTGATGATGGCTACAGCCTTTCCAGGAAGAATTGTATTGATCTCCTTCTTTCCTTAGTTAAGGTAAAACCCAATTACACGAACTTCATATGCCTTCCCGTAACTTTTCGAACCCTTTTACTCCCAGCATGGACCTTATATCTTAGGTCTCTATGTATATTGAATATGCAACCCTCGATCCACTCTCCGTCTCTTGGTGGCACCGATATGATAGCCAAAACGCAAGACTAAAAAAGATATGAAGTCCATATAATGTTAATTAGATCACATTCACTAACTAAAATAAGACGTTTATATTTTTGATGAGATGAGACAACGAATATATATCATCAATCTTTTGAGTGAGGTTAATACGGTTTGGGCACTGGATTGAGCCTGGAAACTATTACTTCAATTAGATAGTTAGGGAGTGAATGCTCATGTACTAACATAAATTTGGGGGATTTGGGACAGTGGCAGATGAGATAAAAGCTGCGGCCGGGAGCGAATTAGAGGCAGAGGCTGGTGATGGTAATAAAGGAGTGGTCGGCCCTCATCGTCTGCAAATGCAGGCGTCTGCCTCAGTCCGGAGGAGGCTACTGCAGTCCCCTGACGGTAAAGTCAAAGTCAAAAACCCCTTCTTTCACTACTGCTCTTCGAGATCTTCACCATATCCATGCATGGATGGATGAATGCATGCATGGCTTTCTGTCTCCTTCACTTGTGACATAAATTCTGCTTTTCATAATGACAACTAACTAATTAGCAACACGATAAACGAAATGATTTCCTTCATTCATTACATTCTGCTTTTTCTTCATCCCAAAAATTTTAAAAACACGTTGTACACCGAAAGAAAAAAACATACACATAATGTAATGAATGAATATTGTACTAGAGATATTCATCATTTAAAATACGAACGAGCATACCGAAAGTAAAAGATACAAGGTTGGGGTAAAGTGCAAATTTTCGTAGTTTCCATTTATAGGACATTTAGCATATTAAGTTGGATGAAAAGATGGTATAGATAATCAATTTTCATGATTTCTGTTTATAGGACATTTAAGTACATTAAACTGGGTAAACATATCATCTTAATTCGAGAAAAAAGTTTTTAATTGTTGAAAGAAACTCTAATTTTTTAAATTTATTTTTTAATTATATTCCTAAATACATAAATAGTATAGACGAGTATTTACAATTCGCTGAAAACGAGCACATACAAAATATGGTAAGATTCATTTAACTTAAAATATCGCATGCACGAATCTTTTCAGAGTCTACTAGGTTCTACATTTGAAAAGTTCCGCAACTATTCTATGAGCTGACAAGATGAAGAAAAAAGATGATGAGCTTCTTCACTGCATGCTCTGGTTTTTATATATACATGGTTTGCGTGTTGTCACAGGATAAAAAGTTTTTCAACCAATAATTATGTGATTGTAATTTATGCAATATTCGATATGACATATAATCTCAATATATAGTAATAATATCAAAATTATGAACATTGTCCATAAAATTTTAGATTTCTTATATGGTATATTAATTAATATATGTTTTAAGATGTAGAAACCAATATCTCTATATGTTTTGTCTAATTTTTATTTTTATTAGTTAGAAAACTATGCTTTATTTTATCACGCTATTTTACTCAACTGATATTCGTTAGGATATTGAAATATGAGAAATGAATTTATCTAATATTTTTAATAAGAAGAAAACCATTATGATATATCAAAATTTATTATATAGCTAGAAAAGTGTGATAAAAAACCTTTAGATTATATCACAACTATAATATGATTGGTGACTAAAATTTGTAATGAGAAAAATAGGAAGGAAAAAATTGATTACGAGAGAAAAATTTGTCAGCACTCGGAGAAAAACTTAAAAACTCATTGTAGAAGAATTTATTAAATCATAGAACTTTATAACGAAAAGAGAAAATTTTGAATAATAAAAATGAACTAGATAGGAAATTGAAAAAAGTAGAGAATATTGGTATAGAAACCTAAGCACATGTTTTTAAGATAATATAATTTATTCAGTATGTTGAATATTTTATATTATATTTGTGATAAAATTGAAAATGGTAAACGAATTTATGAGACAATGTGGCATTCCAAGATGATTCCATACTAAAATCAATTTGAGTTCATTAGATAGAGATATAATAAGATCTGAATGTAATAAATGATAGCCTGTATAACTTAACTTTAATAGTGCAAATAAAATATCTGGTGCTCAAAATTAGTTTCAAACATTTATTACTATAATAAAAGTATTAAACGAATTATCAGAAAAAGCTTCATTATATTTGACAAACCTTATTAAGCCTTAATTAGAAATCACATATATAATCAATTTAATTAATTAATTTCCAACAAAAAAAAATCCTTCTCTCTCAAAAAGCCACATTTGGTAAGAAAAGAAAAAATACTTCAATTTATCCCTTAATAAGTCACCCCATATATATGATAAGATCTTTCCAGTTATCTTGTCAGAAATTTAATGGCTAAAGTGAAATTTACTCTCTTTAATAGGTGACCAAGGGGGAGATATGAACAGAATTGGGGGCGAGTGCTCAAAGGACGATGTCGCCATTTATCAGGGCCCCACTGAACCGCTCCCAGACGGGGTGCCAACGTACACAGTCCAGATCTTGAACGTGTGCGCCTCAGACTGCAGCATATCCGACATCCATGTCTCGTGCGGTTGGTTCAGCTCGGCTTGGCTCGTCAACCCGAGTGTCTTTCGGCGCATCTACTATGATGACTGCCTCGTCAATGACGGCAATGCATTGGGCCCTGGGGACGGCATCTCCTTCCAGTACGCCAACAGCTTCCCTTATCCTTTATCTGTATCTGCCGTCTCTTGCTAATGACACTGATATGTAAGCGCAAGATTATCATGTAAATCAATGGTTTTGATTGAGCTAAGACGATGGGTTGACATTGCCCGTACTAGTGCGTTGATTTTAACATCATCCACTTTAGTAATTAGTTTGTACCGGAAATATCATGTTTGTATAAATGAACTAACCTATCACGTTAGATGAATGTTTTTAACTCATAACTTCTGGATTTACTTTGCAATTGTTTTAACCGGTCCAGAGACTGATTTGAAAATTTCTGAAAAGTTGATAAAATTATTTTTGCAAACTAAGAACTAACCGTAGGCTGATCGGAAGCGTTCAAGCAGATCCGAAAACATGTGTCATCTTAGATCTGTCACAAAAAATACATATGGCAACAGAACTCTGAAAGCTTTGCTATCATCTATCACCTTAGATCAAGCGGAAAAGAGTATGGAGACATTTATTTAATGACGTCACCAAAGATACTACTCTAGCGATGCGACAAAGAGGCGTTACCATAGAACCAAGGCTATGAAGATGCTTATTTAATGATGTCGCAAAATATTCTACTTCCGCAACGCTACAAAGAGGCGTCACCATAGAATCAGATCTAAGGAAACGCCTATTTAGTGACGTCACCATAGATATATATTTTGACGATGTGACGATATGGCGTCACCATAGAACCAGATTACAGTGACAACTGGGAAAGGATCATCACCTTAGATGTAATAAAAGTGACGCATCCGAAGTTTGTGTCTCCTTAAACTTTGACTTTAGGCGACACCTATGTTACCATCACCAAAGAGTTGGTTTATGGAGACGCCGCTTTAGCTCGCGTCTCCTAATACTTAAGTTTTGGAGACGTGAATTTTACGTTGTCACAATAGGTTGACTTTATGAGACAATATAGGAGTTGCGTCACCTGAAACAAAAGGCTCTGGAAACGAAAGGTCATTTTGAGTCACCTACGATTTCTCATTTCTTTCATTGCTTTGTTTTCCCAACATTTTCTTCATTTTCTAATTTCATATTCTTTTGCTTTTTATTTTTCCAACTATTACATCATGTGTAAATTTGCCTTTTTCAATTTTTATTTAAAATATGGCACACGTGCATAATAGTTTTTCTCATATAAAAAAGTGCATACTAAATGCACCAAATATTGATCAAGTTATAACTTGCTCATTACTTAGTTGAGACTAGAGGTGTGCACGGATATCGAGTCTATCTGGAACCGGTCGGAATCTACCCATTAAGGTAGGATCCGGATAACTCGTATTGAAAATAGTGTAGGATCCGGGTATTAAAATAAGGAACCGGTGAAATAGGTTCCGGTTCCAATTCCAATTCTTGCATATAGGGTACCCAGAACCAGAGTCAGAACCGATACCCGGACCCGGATAATAATTTCTCCCATTATTATTAGATATTGAATATAAGTTCAAAAATTCTCAATTTGTCCTTTATAAACATGATTTCTCAATAATCTTTAGAAAAATAAATTAAGAAAAGGAGAAGTAAAGTGGATTAAAAGAGAAGATTTTTCTAAAAGTAAATAGGCCCGAAAATTTTTTAAAATTCCTTGCAAACGAAGCAATCCTTCTCAGATAGAGAAAAATCTCTCAATGATGAGTTTAAGGTTTATTGATTTCTCTTAATTAGCAAAAGTACGGTCATCCTCACACTACGTCGTATCACTATATCAATTCAAATATATAAAAGTCGAATAGCGAATATAAGATGCCATTTTTTTAAGATCCTCAGCTCGCAGTTAATCGTCTTATGGACTGCTCAAAGAATTTAATTTATAATTGGGAGATTCGTGTATTTAACTTTTCGATTCCATTTAAATGAATTTGTTCTTTTTTATCATATTCAACGAATTTTGGATATTTGTCCGTAGTATTTGTATTTATGATAAATAATTATGAGTTTTCTTGAAAAATTAAGTCTTCTCGATAATTTACAATAACTCATCGAGATATGAGATATTTTTTCAAATTCAACGTACTAAATACCTTATAAATAGTGGAATGCAAATTCATTTTACACATATATTCTATTTATTTTAGTTTTTCTCAGGCCTCTATTCTATAAGATTGATTTACTATATATATATATATATTTATATTATTCGGATTTTAATAAGATTAGAATAAGTATTTGTTTATCATCTTTCACTCATAGTTTATAGTGATAAATCTACTTGGTACATACTTTTTTTTATTTCAATTTATTTGCATTAAATGTGTTGATTATATTCTTTTCTTTATAAGAGAATTGATACTGTGCGAGTATTACCTAGTTATATGTAGATATGTACAACGGTTATTTTTAGCAAATGAAAGGGACATTAATTACATTATCTTATTATAATAATATAGATAGATAGAAGCTAAAAGAATAGGTACATTAGTTTAAAAGAAAAATGGTATGGATAGACATAAAAGATAAACATAAAATGTAAATTTATTATCTATTACCATCATTAAAGCATGAAGCTGGATAAAGTGTTTCTTAATTTTTTTTAATTCTAATTTTACTCTTTCAATGAATCTAGATATTTTTAAATTTAATACTATATTGATTCAATGAATTCAGCTACTTTTATGCACTCAATGTATCTAGAGAAAATTTAATTCATTCATGTACTCTGCCACATAGAGACACACTTCTGCATATCTAGAGTGACTAATATATTCTTTCATACATAAACACACATCCCTTCCTTTCATCCACGCATATTGACTAAAGAATGTGTGCACACCTCTTTACTTCATCTAATATGTTATGCTTCGGTATGATATAATATTTCCTTTTAATGCATTTCAACTCATTTGATTAAAGAATTTGGAATTTTTTTTATTCTTATTTGGGTTAAGTGCATCAATAATCATGAATCTTACTTACTTTTTCAAAAAGTCAGGTGCGGTTTTGGTCCTTGAAAGATTCAATTGCCATGAGTTTGGTCTCTCAAAAATTTTTGTTGTTGTTTTCGTTCCTCAATCTCCATTCTGTCTGATGTTTTAGTCTTGCCATCATCTTGCGCGTGCTAACCGTGATGGAAATCTCACATGGCAGATGAGCTGGACGTAACTCTGTTAACTACCCCCAAATTGCCTTGAATGGTGTCGTTATCTTCCTCGCCTGCCTGCTCGCCCTAACACCCAACCAGTTCAGTTATTTCCGCCAAAAGTCACAAATAGACGTTGCCGTTTATGGTTTTAGGTCAAACAGATGGCCCCAAATGTTGTAATCGTTGTACAATTTGATTTCGATTTGTTGAAATTGGGCGGAGAAGATCTGTTAATCGCACATTGAAGTGGCGAAAATTTCAATTGTGGCAGCAATATACTCGATCGAAGCAATTTGGGGGTGAGGGGAAGAATGGCCGAGCTTCCCACTGTTTGTTTGTTACTGCCCGAACCAGAAAAAGAGAACGAGAGAGAGAGCGAGAGAGATGATGTAGAGATTTGAAGAAAAAGATTATGCCAAGTGATTGATGGATGGCGATATGTTCTCTGATGCTGCCATTGTTGCGTGTTGAAGAGGAGGTTGAAGAAGCTGTTGAGGATTCAGGGTATGGGCCTGAGCTTCGGTTGCAGGGCAGCTGCAAGGTACAGGTGCCCAGTAGAGACCTACAGAAGAAGGAATCGAGAAGAAAAAAATAAAAAAGAAAGGTAGGAAGCAAAGCAAAGCTGGTTGAAGCCGGTTACAGAGGGATGGGCATGCTTGGGCTACAGGAAGGAAGTAGAGAAAACATGTTGCAAGCTGCAGAAGATCCAAGAAGTTAAGACGAGCAGAAGAAAGAAAAGAAAGAAGGAAAGTTGGTCAACTCAGGGAGCTATGGGGGGTCGGCTACCACTTGGCCGACCCCTCTGCCATATGTTCTTTCTTCTTCCTCTTTTTTTTTTCAATTTTAATTGTACGAGTGTTTTCGGGTGAAATTCGATTCCTCAGAATCCGTATACAATTTCGGAATGCATATTTTGAAATCAAGAAATTCAAAAAATAATCGACTTTATGAGAATTCCAATTTGCATTGATGGAGATCGAATCTTGATAAAAATCGATATCAAGGCCCTGACACGCATCGATTATAATTGCTCTATTATTTCCGAATTTTCATCTTTTTAATTCGGATGTCAGAAAAGTAATCCAGGGCCAACGATGTGTTCAGAAAAATTTGAGTATCGATATCACGTAGAAAAATATTTTTCCAATCTTGAGCATCGTCTCTTATCAATGGATATTTTCACTTGATTTTATTGACTCTCAAGCAATATGTGATAATTAAAGTTTTCTAGGCAAACTATTTAATATTTTCTATCAGTAGTATTTAAGCAATTTAACTTACCTTAATAGTATCAATTTAGAATGACAAAATAAAATTTTCAAAGTATGGCTTACCACGTCCCCTTATCTCTCCTTACCAAAAAATATGTCCCTCTCTCTATAATGATTTAGAGCTGTTGTTAATGATAGTTGTAGTTTTGGCTCAATGGATGAACTTTAATTATTTTTTATTTTTTGACCTATAAAATTTTTTATACCTTTTTCAGTGTACAATCTTTTTTATATTTTTTACTTTAATCTTTTATTTAGATCTCTTTTTGTTGGTTGATTGGCCGTGCCGCTGGCCATCTCAAAATAAGTGCAGGATGAATTATGTGCTAGTTTCACGGGGTCTACAGAAGCGAAAAATGAATAGAAATTCAAAATTTCCTACCCGTGAAACTAGATCCCAAGACCTACTAGAAAAATAGGAGTAGATAAAGTGTACCTGGAATCTTTTAAACCGTTGACCAAGCGTCCCAAGAGTGACACATCTACCAATATCTACACCGACTTCTTGACAGGACTTTGAGATCGGCAGTGCTAGCGGCCAACGCTCGAAGGAAACACGGTGCGACCCTCGAAAATATTACACTAATGGACCAAACTGAATTGGATTCGCAATCCAATTCTTTATACACTTACACACACATATATATATATATCATATATGTATATCTATGCATGCATATCCTTAAACCGTATTTTCTCTAAAGCTCAACATTTGAGCTTATATATATATGTAAGGGGGGCTTCAAAAATCTGTTTAAGGCCGGTGTGGGATGGCTTTACTTATCTTTCCAAATCAACACATGACAGCCACATTTTACATGCACCGTGGCCATCAAATGACCTTGCATGTGGCCATGCATTTTAGCCTTGGGTGGCTTGTCATGGATATGCCAAGTGGCCTCCATGTCGAGCCCCTATGTGTCATCGATTTCATGTACAAATTGAGTCCATTAATGTCTACTAAATCGGGTCTAATTAATCGGTATATTTAATCTCATTAAATATCTGATTAATCGGTCGTACCTTAACTCGTCTAATCTCCATTAGACAGCTTCAGTGTTTCAAAATTATCTCGTCGATTTAGTCGTAGTGTGTGGCCCAGTAGGTTCCTGATTACGTTGACAGTAATATTGAAATTTTTATTTCAATATTACAAATAGTGAGCGGCATCTAGTAATGCATCACTGCTACTCAAGTACTCGAAAAGTCAATTTCTCGACGAACATGTGACTTATGTTACTGTACAGTATAATCTATTTGTCCTCTATATCTCTATTGAGCCTAAGGCATAGTCGTTGTCATCCTTATATGGCTCAATCTCTCTTTCTTGGTTTATCGGGTAAGTCTATCAAAACAAATGAGCTCGATATCCCTATATCGACTCATTAAGGTATGCATACACTTATAGACTCTGCCCACCAAACAACCGTGAGATATCACTCCCATTACGTAGGAGGGACAAATCCTATTTTGGTCACTCACATTCCTCTTCATGCTTTATGGTATACCCAATAGCTGTCTTTATAACTAGCTTGTTGCGGTGGCGTTTGACAACATCAAAGCATACAACATTACATGTAGGAAACGATGATGACCTCAAGTCAAAGGACCACTACACCATAGTCATTATGAGATCTGCAAATGACAGTCACGTAACAACACATGTAACAGTCTCATGATAGGTCAGTCCAGTACACATTACTCCTAATATATACATACGGTGTGACTCGATGTCTCCACATCCATGACCTGTGAGACTTGGTCATCAATCTACACCCACACTAGTCTAACCACATTATCGTTAGCCTAATTAACTATAATACTTTGACTATGGACATTTAGGAATAGTATTTGGTCATTATAGGATCTCACAATCAAGTCACACTTGATGCCTGTTGAACCTACTATTCCAAGGATGTTATTGTGTAAAATTTATATGTATGACAACCTACACAATAACATAAATGCCTCGTATTATAATGAAATATATGTCATATTACAGAATTGATGACAGATTGCCTCTAGGGCATACACCAATTCCCAACAATCTCCCACATGCACTAGAGCCAATCTGGCATATCCCTAATGCCTAAGGATCTAGTGTGAGCCTCGTGCTTGCGCTGTATAAGAGGCTTCGTAAGTGGATCTGCGAGATTCTTATCTGTTGTTATTTTGCATATCTTCACATCTCCTATGTCGACAATCTCGCGAATGAGATGGAAGCGCCTGAGTATATGTTTGGATCGCTGGTGAGACCTGGGTTCCTTAGCTTGCGCAATGGCTCTATTATTATCACAATAAAGTTCCATTGGGTCTGCGATGCTGGGAACCACGGCAAGTTCTGTTACGAACTTCTTGATCCAAACAGCCTCTTTTGGGGCGTTAGAGGCAGCGACATACTCGGCCTTTGTGGTAGAGTCGGCTACTGTCTCCTGCTTGGAACTCTTCCAACTCACAACACCTCCATTTAGGCAGAACACATATCCTGACTGCGATCGACTATCGTCCTTATCGAACTGGAAGCTAGCATCGGTGTAACCTCTTACAACGAGCTCTTCTTCGCCCCCATATACCAAGAACATCTCCTTAGTCATTCGCAAGTACTTAAGGATATTCTTTACTGCGATCCAATGTCTCTCACCTGGATCTGACTGGTACCAACTCCTTATGCTCAAAGCATACAAGACATCAGATCAAGTGCATAACATAGCATACATGATGGATCCAATAGCTGATGCATATGGAATCATATTCATGTGATCCCTGTCCTCCCGGGTAGAAGGACTCTGAGCCTTCGAAAGGCTTATGCCATGTAACATAGGCAGCGATCCTTTCTTAGAATCTTGGATGCTAAAGCACCGAAGCACTTTATTTACATATGAACTTTGACTTAAGCCAAACACTCTCTTGGATCTATCTTTATAGATCATGATACCTAACACATAGGTAGCTTCGCCCAAGTCCTTCATGGAGAAACACATTCTCAACCAAGTCTTCACAGACTGTAGGGAAGGAATGTTATTCCCGATCAGAAGTATGTCATTTACATACAACACCAAGAAGATCACTATGCTCCCACTAACTTTCTTGTAAACACAGGGTTCATCTTCATTCTTAATGAAGCCAAACTCTTTGACTGCATCATCAAAGCAAATATTCCAATTCCTAGAAGCTTGCTTCAGTCCATAAATAGACCGTTGCAGCTTACAAACCTTTCTGGCACTTTGTGGATCGATAAAACCCTCAGGTTGTGTCATGTACACAGCCTTCCATTCAGGAAAGCAGTTTTGACGTCTATCTGCCAAATCTCATAATCATAGTAAGCTGCAATTGCAAGCAAGATCTTGATAGATTTAAGCATAGCCACCGGAGAAAAGGTTTCGTCGTAGTCAACACCATGAACTTGTCTGAAACCCTTCGCCACTAGTCGACCCTTAAAGGTAATCACATTACCGTCCATGTCGGTCTTCTTCTTGAAGACCCATTACACCCAATGGGCTTTACCCCTTCAGGTGGATCAACCAAAGTCCATACTTGGTTAGTGTACATGGACTCCATCTCAGATCTCATGGCCTCCAGCCATTCCTCGTAGTCTGGGCTTGTCACGGCTTCCATATAGGTTGTAGGCTCATCATTATCTACAAGCAATACTTCATAATCTTGAGTCACGAGAAATCCATATCTCTCGAGCTCATGACATATCCTACTAGACCTACGAGGCTCCTGTCTTACCTATGTAGAAGATTGTCCCATAACATCTTGTGGTACTTGTTCTGCAACTTCACCCGTCAACTGGTCAATGTCGTTTTGTAGTAGAACTTCCTCAAGATCTAATTTCCTCCTACTAATTCCTTTGGAGAAAAACTCTTTCTCAAGGAATACTGCAATTCGAGCAACAAACACTTTGCTCTCGGTGGGAATAATATCCTCGTGTTTCCTTAGGATACCCCACAAAGTAACATTTATCCAATTTAGGGCCAAGCTTATCCAAAGATAATTTCTTCACGTAAGTTTCGCAACCCCATATCTTTAGAAAAGACATATTGGGACGCTTCCTATACCACATCTCATATGGTATCTATTCAATTGATTTCGACGGAGCATGGTTTAATATGAGAGCGGCTGTCTGTAGAGCATATCCCCAGAAGGAGTCCGGTAAGTCCGGATGACTCATCAAAGACCGAACCATATCTAATAAAGTTCGATTCCTCCTCTCAGTTACACCATTCCACTATGGTGTTCCGGGTGGAGTCAGTTGAGATAGAATCCCACAATGTTTAAGATAGTCAATAAACTCATAGCTTAAGTATTTACATCCACAATATGATTGAAGAACTTTAATACTCTTACCCAACTGATTTTTCACTTCATTCTTAAATTCCTTGAACTTTTCAAAGGATTCGGATTTGTGTTTCATCAAATACACATATCCAAATTTACTGAAATCATCAGTAAACATAATGAAGTAAAGATACCCACCTCTAGCAAGCTTGTTTTCTGGTCCACATACATCAGTATGTATGAGAGTCAGAAAATCACTAGCTCGCTCATCCTTTCCAGTAAAAGGGACCTTAGTCATTTTTCCCATTAAACAAGGTTCGCATGTCTCGATTGATTCTAAATCAAACGAGTCTAGTAATCCATCCTTATGAAGTCTGGAGATGCGATTCTCACTAATATGGCATAAACGACAATGCCAAAGGTAAGTCGGGTTCGAATCATTGGACTTGAGCGGTTTGGTTTCCACGTTATAAACAAGCGTGTCTAGATTAAGAACATACAGACCATTACTTAAATGTGCACTGCCATAAAACACATCATTCATGTACATAGAACAACATTTGTTCTTGTTAGTGAAACAAAATCACTACTTGTCCAAACAAGAAATAGATATTATGTTTCTACTAATAGCGGACACATAATAACAGTCGTCAAGATCCAGTACAAGCCCAGTAGGCAAAGACGGATGATAAGTCCCTACAATTAATGCAACAACCCTTGCTCCATTTCCAACTCGTAGGTCCACCTCACCCTTTGCCAACGATCTACTGTTTCTTAGATCCTACACATTTCCACAAATGTGAGCACCACACCCGGTATCTAATACCCAAGATGTAGAAGCAGTCGATACATTGATCTCTATAACATGGATACTTGAAGTGGAAGTCTCACTTTCCTTCTTCTTCTTCAACTCCTCCAGGTATACCTTGCAATTCCACTTCCAGTGGCCACTATTGCCACAATGAAGGCAGTAATCATCCTTCGCCACCTTGGCTTTAGGCTTCAATGCACCCAAGTCACACTTGAACGCGCCTTTAGCCTTCTTGCCTTTGCCTCTATTCTTGGTCCCTTGGACCATCAGGACATGTGTTCCCTTGCTAATATCCTACTAAGTTGTTCTCAATGTGCTAAGCAGTTCAGGCAATGGTTTGTTATAGTCATTCATATTATAGTTCATGACGAACTGACTATAACTGCTGAACAACGACTGCATAATTAAATCTGTAGCTAGCTCTTGATCCAGAGGAAATCTCAGTCGTTCCAAAGTCTCCACGTACCCAATCATATTGAGTACATGAGGACCTACCGAGCTGCCCTCAGTCAACTTTACCTGAAAAAATGCCTTGGAAATGTCGAATCTCTCATGTCGGGCCTGCTCTTGATAGAGCTACCTGAGATGTACGATCATATCATACGCATCCATGTTCTCATGCTGCCTCTGAAGCTCCGAATCCATGGTGGCTAACATGAGACATCCGACGCTCACGGCATCATCCTGATGCTTCTTATAAGCATCCCTATCAGCTCGGGTAGCATTGTCAGACGGTGGCGCAGGATGAAGTTTCTCCAAAACATATAATTTTTTCTCCTGAGTGAGAACGATTCTCAAATTGCAGTACTAATCCAGAAAATTATTCCAAGATAGTTTTTCCTTATCAAGGATTGATTGCAAACAGAAGGCACTAGATGCGTTTACTGCCATGGAAACTACCACAGAAATACACAGAATAAGTATTATGACATAACAATATTTAATGAGGACTTTATTAAATATTGCCCCCGCTATTTTTATCAAATCAATGACCTTTACCATTGATTCGTAGAATCTCATTCTCATAGCGGTCCAAAATCCATATTTCACCAAGTTCTGAGTCAGCGAGGGCTGATACTCCCAGAACTGGCTATTTAGGTAGGGAACCCTCTTTCCTAGTTGCATCACATGCAACTCTTGGTTAGTTAGGTAAATAACACCTTATTCCAATCTACCTTGAAGATTGATGCCCAACTCCTTGCCTCTGAACTCTTAATCCTATTAGGCTTGCTCAGTTAAGTCCAACCCATCGATAAACACCACGGCTTACCAGGATAGATGAGGGCACCCTACGAGGGCTAGGTCTATACACTCATTGATCTTGGTCTTGACGAGCGTTGCACGATGGAAGGCTATGGACTTAATATTATTGAGGGATTTTAACAATATTTAAATCAATCTCAGCATTTACTATTATGCAACCATTACATAATAGTTCTTATGTATAACAATTATACCACTAACAGTCATGCAAGTACAACCATTATACTAACGCAACTATAGCCTAGTCAAGGTCTAACAGTAATGCTAGCACCAAGCACACATGTAACAAGCATAAAATCATATTTCATGCTTCTATCTACTCAGATTTTAACTAGCTAGGATCTGATACCAATTACTAGTTTCACGGGGCCTACGGAAGCAAAAAAAGAATAGAAATTTAAAATTTCATACCCGTGAAACTAGATTCCAAGACCTGCTAGAAGAATAAGAGTAGATAAAGTATACCTGGAATCTTTTAAACCGTCGACCGAGTGTTCCAAACGTGACACTTCTACCGTTATCCACGCTGACTTCCTCGACAGGACTTCGAGATCGGCGGTACTAGCGGCCAACGCTCGAAGGAAACACGGTGCGACCCTCGAAAATATTACACTAATGGACCAAATTGAATTGGATTCGCAATCGAATTCTTTATACACTTACACGCATATACATATCATATATGTATATCTATGCATGCATATCCTTAAACCGTATCTTCTCTGAAGCTCAACATTTGAGCTTATATATATATATGTAAGGGGGGGCTCAAAAATTTGTTTAAGGCCGGTGTGGGATGGCTTTAATTATCCTTCCAAATCAACACATGGCAGCCACATTTTACATGCATCGTGGCCATCAAATGACCTTGCATGTGGCCATGCATTTTAGCCTTGGGTGGCTTGTCATGGATATGCAAATTGGCCCCCATGTCAAGCCCACGTGTTTAATCAATTTCGTGTACAAATTGGGTCCATTAATGTCTATTAAATCGGGTCTAATTAATCGGTATATTTAATCTCATTAAATATCCGATTAATCGGTCGTACCTTAACTAGTCTAATCTCCATTAGATAGCTTCAGTGTTTCAAAATTATCTCATCGATTTAGTCGTAGTGTGTGACCCTGTAGGTTTCCGATTACGTTGACAGTAATATCTAAATCTCTATTTCAATATAACAAATAGTGAGCGGCATCTAGCAATGCATCACTGCTACTCAAATACTCGGAAAGTCAATTTCTCGACGAACCTGTGACCTATGTTACTGTGCAGTATAATCCATTTGTCCTCTATATCTCTATTGAGCCTAAGGCATGGTCGTTGTCATCCTTATATGACTCAATCTCTCTTTCTTGGTTTATGGGGTAAGGCTATCAGAACAAATGAGCTCGATATCCCTATATCGACTCATTTGGGTATGCATACACTTATAGACTCTGCCCACCAAACAACCGTGAGATATCACTCCCATTACGTAAGAGGGACATATCATATCTTGGTCACTCACATTCCTCTCCATGCTTTGTGGTATACCCAATAGCTGTCTTTATAAC
This sequence comes from Punica granatum, assembly GCF_007655135.1. Lineage (NCBI taxonomy): Eukaryota > Viridiplantae > Streptophyta > Magnoliopsida > Myrtales > Lythraceae > Punica > Punica granatum. The sequence continues at coordinate 25,976,819 of NC_045130.1, read as the reverse complement.
CAGCCTGTTACGGTGGCGTTTGACAACATCAAAGCATACAACATTACATGTAGGAAACTATGATGACCTCAAGTCAAAAAGACCACTACACCATAGTCATTATGAGATCTGCAAATAACAGTCACGTAACAATCCATGTAGCAGTCTCATGACGGGTCAGTTCAGTACACATTACTCCTAATGTATACTTGCAATGCGACTCGATGTCTCCAAATCTATGACCTATGAGACTTGGTCATCAATCTATACCCACACTAGTCTAGCCGCATTATCGTTGTTCTAATTAACTATAATACTTTGACTATGGACATTTAGGAATAGTGTTCAGTCATTATAGGATCTCACAATTAAGTCACACTTGATGCCTGTTGAACTTACTATTCCAAGGATGTTATTGTGTAAAATTTATATGTAGCGCAACCCACATAATAACATAAATGCCTCGTATTATAATGAAATATATGTCATATTATAGAATTGATGACAGATTGCATTTAGGACATACACCAATTCCCAATATTGTGTTTGTGTGTGTGTGTGTGTGTGTATGTGTATGAGTACTGCATAGATTGCATATGCCTTTTCCATTTCATATCAACAACAATAAATGGTCTAAGTTGTATATAGTTTGCATTCCATTATTTTGGTGAAACATTAAATATTATTCAATTAACACTTTATTGCTAACGCTATGTCAATTTAAATTAATAATTCTTTTGAGATCATGCACTTCTAACGCTCGTGCTTCTATACTAATAGAATAAAAAAGATAAAAGAAAGATAAAAAAAATGCTACTTTTCAATCATTGACCGTATGTTATTTTTAAAAATTTAGTCTTAGACATTTTTTCTCAGTGTGTACCTTGATATCCGGAAACCCAACGGATTCTGACTAATCTAGTTCGAGCTGAGTCGATCCACTAAGGGGATAAAACTCCCCCAACATTGATTTTCTTCATTCACAAGACTCGAACCTGAGACCATGCTTAAGGAAAACAAGCGTCAAACCGCTTGAACCAACCCATATTGGTGTAGTCTCAAACAATTTTTTTTTTCAATTTGGTACTTTTGTTTACTTCGATCCCGCAATTCATTTCTTCATTAAATAGCTACATTTCCATTCAAAAGTATTTCCAAAAAGTAATTTTGCTAAAAATAATTTCAAAAACTATAAGAAAATAAAAGAAAACGAATCTAGAAAGGAGAGAGGGAATTCTCCTCCATTCCATGACCTGTAGAACCGTGACTATATTGGAGGGTGTTCGCGACAAAATCACATCCAAACACCTAGGCTACGTTTGGTTCGCTAGAATGGAATTGATAAAGAATAGAATGGACAAGGATTAGAATTGATAGGGAATAGAATAGAAATTCTGATAAAATTTATTTTGTTTGGTTGGACGAAATAGAAAAATGATAAAAATCGGGAACGGGGTCAAGCCATCGACCTCCTACTCCCCAGCCCTAGCCCCGGCACATCGACCTGTCACGTCCACCTCCACCTGATCCCCCAGCGGCGTCTTCCTCTTTGGAGCCACTTGACAAGAACCTCTTCTCCGACCTCACACTCACCACTCCTCCCTCAAGCTTGCCCGAGAACTACCACGAAGATCCATTCGGGTTTTCACAAAAATGCCCTCAACACGAATGCTATGTGCCATAAAGAGCCATTCAGACCTTCGCCATTACTCTTTCATACCTCAGCCAGTTCCTTCCTTCTCGAGTTCCCATACAACAAAAAGCACAATCTTCCTAGCTAGGAAACATTATTCTAATCTAATCTCATATCAAGGGAAACAGGAAACGAAGAAGAGAAGAGAATTATCAATTGCTTTCGTCAATCGAGCTCCTCCTAATTCCAGTAATTCCGTGGAGAGACTGTTCTCTTTCTCTGGATTGTTGGGGTTTTAGTGTTCTTTTCTTTGATGGGTAGCTATGAATTTGCCATTGCTACTTGAGCTATGTCCAGATCAAAGAATTTCATACCTAATCTACTCGAGCCTTTTCAAGTTCAGCTCCGGGAAAGGTCAATTTTGAGACCCCGCTTGCTTTTGTGCAAGGTCTGATCAAGAACTCTTCGGAATGGCTAATGGAGAAGTGGATGGCATGAGATTGTTATAAGTGAAGAAACTTGAGGGCATTTTCGGGTTTTCACGCATTTTTCCAATTGGAGATTAGCCATTCCGGACGTTCGAGGGAGGCACCCATATTCCTGATGCAAGCCGGATTACTATTCCAACCCGGAATAGCTATTCCGCATTCCCATGAACCAAACGTCGGAATGAGTATTCCATACGAAATACATATTCCATTCCCGATCGATTCCTGCGAACCAAACATGCCCCTAATGGCTTCCATCTGTCGAGGCCTCCCTCTAGCCTAACAACTTTTACTTTATTAAACAATAAAAGCAAACCCATATTTATTAAACAGTAAAAACCAGCCGGTTATATGGGTTCGACAATTCGATCTTACACTTTCGATCTTAACACATAAATGGACTGGTGAGGGTGCCGAACCGATAGAATCGACCAATTCGTTCCGGTTTTAATAATAGTGCTCGCTATTACATACAACCACTTCGAGAGCCATGTGACATGTCGTTAATACTTTTTTGCCACTTTTTTTATCCTCCCATTACTAGAGACTGAGTCATCTTTTATCAATGGATATTTTTACTTGATTTTATTGACCCTCAGGTAATATGTGATAATTAATATTTTCTAGGCAAACTAATTAATCTTTTCTATAGGCAGTATTTAAGCAATTTAACTTACCTTAGTAGTATCGATTTAGAATGACAAAATAAAAAATTCAAATTATGGTGTAGGATGTCCCCTTATTTCTCCTTATCAAAAAATATGTCCCTCTCTCTAGCGTAATTTAGAGTTGTTGTTAATCATAGCTGTATTTTTGGCTCAATGGATAAGCTTTAATTATTTTTTTCTTTTTTGACCTATAAAATTTTTTATACATTTTTCAGTGTACAATCTTTTTTATATTTTTTTTACTTTAATCTTTTATTTATATCTCTTTTGTTGGTTGATTGGCCGTGCCATTGACCATCTCAAAGTAAGTCAAAGATAAATTATGTGTGTGTGTATATATATATATATATGAGTACTTCCATTTCATATCAGCAACAATAAATTGTCCAAGTTGTACATAGTTTACATTCCATTATTTTGGTGAAACATTAAGTATTATTCAATTAACACTTTATTGCTAACGCTATGTCATTTAAAATTAATAATTCTTTTGAGATCATGCACATGTTACGTGCGTGCTTCAATACTAGGTGAATAAAAAACAAAGATAGAAAAATGCTACTTTTTAATCATTAACTGTATGTTATTTTTTAATTTAGTCTTAGATTTTTTTTTTGTGTACCTTGATATCTGAAAATTCAACGGGCTCCGAATAATCTAGTTCGAGCTGATTCGATACACTAAAGAGATAAAGCTCTCCCAGTATGAATTTTCTCCATCCACAAGATTCGAATTTAAGACTATACTTAAGGAGAACAAGCGCCGAATTACTTGAATCAACCCATATTAGTGTAGTCTCAAACAATTTTTCTTTTTTCAATTTGGTACTTTTGTTCACTTCAATCCTGCAGTTCATTTCTTCGTTAAATAGCTACATTTATGTCCAAAAGTATTTCCAAAAAGTAATTTTGCTAGAAATAATTTCAAAAACTACAAGAAAGTAAAAGAAAACGAATCTAGAAAGGAGAGAGGGAATCACGTGACCTGTAGAACCGCGACTAACACCATCACATCCAAACACCTAATGGCTTCCATGTGACGAGTGAAAATTCAAAATGCAAAGCGTGACAGGATACTGTTGCAAGAAATTTAATAATCAACGTGACACCAGTCGGGCCCACCAATTCAGAGTACAGCACTACCATTGCGAAAGTTAGCAGCACAGAACAACGGTTGGATTTAATACAATTGAAGTAGCGATTGAGTATGAATAAGACGAAATTCACTATTCGAGAATTTAGTTTTTGTGCATTGTCCATTAATCTCTGTACTACCTATCCAAATCCAAAAGAGAAGCGGCCCGTAGGCCTACTTGTGGTCTCGGCTGAGTCAACCCAAATAGATTGAGTTGCAAACTTGATTAATCCACCTAGCCTTTTTGTTGAGGATGTTAATCCCACATTAAAAAAATGAATGAATATCCATGGGATCATATGAGACTTGAGTACTACCACTTAACAACTTGAGTTTTTAAGTGGAAATAGACTCATATTTGAATAAGCCTATTGGAATTTTAATATAATATTAGTGCTAGGTTATGCGTGTGCGCATTCACGCCACGCAGACTTAATGTTGAGTGCAGCCAAAGTGTGCTCGTGTTGAACCCCCTTCGCCCAAGCATGGAAGAAAAGTCCAACTCGATGTCAGTTATTGAAGGTGGGTATTTAAGGGCACGTGACAACGTGTAAGAAGAAAATGGCCACACGTTGCACGCGATGGCAGATGTTGATGATATTAATCCCACATGGAAAAGATAAATCAAAATCTATTGGTTTATATAAAACTTGAGTACCAACACTTGTCAACTTGAGCTTTTAAGTGGATAAGGGTCCAGGTCCGTATAAGCCCAATGGAAATTCAATATGGTATCAAAGCCCATGTTACGTGTATGCGTGCCCACGCACATGTACGCACCCACACCATGTCCCGCCCAATATGTCCAAGTACAATGAAGAGTACGCTTAGTATTAGTGTTCCCCAATGCCCAAGCACGAAAAATGAGCTCGACTCAAGATCAATTATTGAGGGATGGTGTTTAAGAGCACGTGACAACATGTAGATAGAAATAGATCACAAGTTGCACATGAGAGCCATTGGTTTATATGAAACTTGAGTACAAACACTTATCAGTTTGAACTTTTAAGTGAAAATGAGACTAAGCTCGTATAAGCCCAATGGAAATCCAATATGGCATCAGAGTCATTGGTTTCTATAAGACTTATACGGGTATTGAAATACACGTCCGTATAAGCCAATGAATTTTTAATATGGTTCATGCGCACATATGCACCACACCACGTCAAACCCAGTATATTCGAATGTAGCGAGGAGTATGTCTCGTGTAAGTCCCCCTCGCCAGAGTACGGAAGATGAGCTTGACTTGAGATCAATTGTCGAGGGCAAGTGTTTAAGAGCACGTGACAATATATAGACAGAAATAGACCACACGTTGCACTTGAGGGCAAGTGTTGGAAATTATAATCCCACATATAAAATATGAATGAATAAACCATTGATTTTATATCAGACTTGGGTAGTACTACTTATCAGCTTGAACTTTTAAGTATATATGAACCCAAACTCGTTTTGCCTTAGTCTATTTTCACTACCTCTAACCAACTGAAGCCTCCAACGCAAGAATTTCGGTAAGGACTAACGAAGATTAAGTCAAAGGCAGCATCTTGAATGATGAAGACATATTTAGCAAAGAAAATTAACGAAAATCAGCTTGCTAAGGCCGATCTATGCGACGGTTCGCGAAAACCAATTGAGAAATCCGCTTGCTTATAGCCGATCTATGCGACGGTTTGCGAAAACCAATTGAGAGATCTGCTTGCTAAAGCCGATCTATCAAAAGCATAAATTGCGGAAAAGTAAGGTGCAAAGAAAAGAAAGATAAAGATGAAAGTGCAATTTTATTGAAGATGCATGGAGAGTTACATCGAATTCCAAATCTCATACTTGTAGGCCTCACGTGAAATCCTTTAAATTTGACCTAAATTGCATACGCACAAAAATACGAAATCGAAATCTTATTTGAACAGAAAAAACTACCTAAATTACCTAAGATACCTAACAAATGAAAAAATTTAGATATATCGAAGAATATATTCTGATTATTCACGTTCCGAGAATATTAAAAATCAAAATACCAAATCTCTATCAAATTCTTGCCGGCCAAGCAAGCTTCTGCCATCCATGATTTCCTTTCAGCCTGCTCGTGTAAAAATCTTGGGCCGGACCCTCTTAAATGAGCTTCATCTCCACAATTACTCTTCATGAACCTTCTTGACTTGGACCGGGCTCGAAGAATTAGAAGCCCAAATACTTGAAATAAATCGATTACACATCATGACAATGATCCTGAGGAGATGCCGGAAATTAGATATAAACAGAGAGAGAATGGTCGCCATTAGTGAAGCCCCTTCCCCTAAAAAAAACAAAGGGACTTGGCATCCCTCGATTTTAGGGAAAGGGAGCCTCGCCGATGGCCATGCTTTCCCCTCCGAGCTCAAACATGGTTACCAAGCAATCTGTAGACCGTCGCCGGTCCCTTGCAACATAGGATGGGATGGGTGGCCCACGAAACCCTCCCTTCAAACTAGTATCCCAAATAAAACTAGGATCCCTCAATTATTAAGGGAGGGAGAGGGATGGCCATTGACCAATCTGCACTCCCCAAAATTGAGGAACCCTAAGGATCCCCCAACTCCGAGGGCAGGGGGCCCGTTGACAGTTACTTCCCTCCAAGGTTGTTAACGACGTCGGAGGAGACGGGTGGCCGGCTCCCCCTTCTCCTTGTTCCTTATTATCTTCGATCTCTTGTACCTTTCTTTCTTTCTTTCTTTTTTTCTTTCATCCTTTTACTATAAGTTTTTATTAGTTCTTTATTTTCAGAAGTAACTTTTCACAAAATTAATCTTTCAGAAAGTACATTCAACAAAAAGTACGGTAGAAATGAACAAAAAATGATTAATGAACTACAACAACACCAACTTTACTCAAATTTCTAATTTTAACAATACATTTCAAAAATTACTCAACAATGCATGAACTATCGATTTAGTTCTATGTTTAGCACATCATCAATTCTTCCATCAATTTTGACAGAATTTGCAACGTGGCACTTAATGGTTCCTCATGATACACGAAAGCTAACCATGTGGGCTCAGTAGATATTCTTAATAAAAAATATAAGTAGTTAAAAACAAAATAAGAAAAGAATCAAAAGAGTTGAGGAGAGGGGCGCCAATGGGCACCTCACTGCCAGCGAACAGCCCCAGTCGGGATTACTGGCAACCTCGGTGGTCGCCGGAGACCCCACTAGGGCGATAATGACCTTCAGCGAAGCCCCCACCGCCAGCATAAAGGAAGAGAGGTGGGGGTCATCAGTGGGGCCTTGTCAGCAGCCACCACCAGGGCCCATCAATTGAAATAAGTGGGGCCTCAATAGCAACCATTGGGCCATTTTTGGTTTCAATTGGAGGGGCTTCAATGGCAGTTACCACCCTCCTATTCGAGATCTCAAGCGATAACCGAGGTCATCAGTAACCCCAACTAGGAGATGGTGGCTGTCGACGGGGCCCCACCATCGGCCCTTCTCTTACTTTTCCTTTCCTAAGCGTTATCTTCTTTCTTTTTTTTATTCTTTTTTTTAAATTCTGGCTATGGTGGCCTATAGCATACGGTTGATGGCCTCCGGCATTTGGCTGGTGGCCACCATCACCCCATGGCATTATGGGTGCCTACTAAGGTCATCAGCAACCCCGATTGGGATGGGTTGGTGGCTGCCAATGAAGCACCCACCACTGCCCCTTCCCTAACCTCCTTTTGATTTTTTTAAGTTTTTTTAAATATTTTATAATTTTTAGTAAAAAATCAACTGGTCCACAATCAACTTCCTTGTTCCATGTAACAATTAAGTGTCACATTAGCAAATTCCAATCAAAATTATCGTAAGAATTGACCATGTATTGGTTGCGCAACTAAAATAATAGCTCGTGCTTTTTATGCAATTTTTGAAATTTCGTGATAGAATTAAAATTTTGAATAAAGGTCATGTTGTTTCAAGGCAGTAATCCAAACAAAATGGGTAACATGAGAACAATTAAAAAGAAAAAAGGGATTTCTCTTTTTTGAATTTAGAGTAAATTAACAAATTGGTCCTCCATATATGGATGTTATATCAAGTGGTTTCTCAACTCATTTTTTACATCAACTTTACCCTTTGACTGCCTGAATATACATCAAATGAGCCCCTCCGTGTGCCGTAAAAATTGGAAGGAAAACGTTGATTATCATTATTTTATTATTTCTTACCTTCTTTATTCATTCTTTCTCTCTCTTTCATTTCTTTATACTATTTTCTTCTCTTTTTATTCTCTCTCTTACATTTCTTTTCTTTCAATTTTTTTTGTATGAGTCATTTCTTTTCTTTCAATTATTTTCTTTATGATTTAAATTATAAAAAATATAATTCTAACCGTAAATATTAAAATAAAAAATTAATTAAAAAAAGGAACAAAAGAGGAGGATGGATGTCACCCTATGGGCGGCTCCTAGCCAGCAACTGCCCCTCCTCTCCATAACATCGGAGGTCGCCAGTGGTGGCTCCCCAAGGCTACGACGACCTCATCTAGGGGTGGGCAACACTGGCGAGGGACCCCATTGTCTGATCTGCCCTCCCTTTCTCTTTCACTGAACCAAGAAGACGATGGAAAAAAAAATTAGATATTCAAAGCGAACAAGAATAAAAATCCACTGATTTACAGAAATAACGTCCCAAAATTTTTCAAGTTTTCCAATACAATAATCACAGCTAAGAAAAAATCTGTTAAGAAAGGAGTGGGCGAGAAAGGAATCAGAAATAATGTCCCAAAACCTGAGGTTGTTCTCAAGTTCATTGGTGATAGAGTGGATCAAAATGATCTCGATGAGGGAAGATGCACAATCTCATCGTTGAACTTCATCTCACTAGGGGGGCCTCACCATCTTGCTTACTTAGTTCTTTTTTTTTAATATTTAAAAAAAAAATTAGATTGTTGGAGAAGAGGGACGGGGAACACGCCAGCTAACTTACTGCAAAACAAACCGTTATAGCAGAGCAGATTTTTGAAGTCCAATCTACTGATCACATTCAGACCTTAAGCAAGCAGTCAATCTTCAAATACATAAATGAATTTATATTTATCACCACAACATGAACATAAATCAATCTGAAATGAAAGCAAATGATGCCTTCATTGCTACCTAGGGGAACACAAGAATGTAAATGAAACAATATGGACAATCAAATTAGCGTCTGGATTACCATCGAGCAAATTGAGGACGACCATTGCATATCTGCAATGCATCGAGCTTCATGAGTACAAACTGAGCTCCACCCCCTCTTCCCTTTCTTCACACATGTTTAGCCACTAAATTAACTCTTAGTAGCCCCAAAGTTGTATCTAATGGGGACCAGACATCATGAACCCATCAAACTCATGGAGAATCACCCAAAAACTAATAGAGCAACGACCAAAAGCTAATCCTGGTCTTTTAACCATATTTTTGAACTTGAATGAACCCCATTCCAGCTCTGCAATATCAACCTTCCAACCCATAAAAATACTGATTACGTGAAGCCCGAAACATTATCCTAGAACAACCTAAAATCAGCCACGAAAATGCACGAACAACAAAACATAACAGAGAGCTGCAAAATGAAGATGATAAGCTCTCGAGAAGCACAACAGTAGAGAGATGCCACCAACAATCAGTTGCACCAACCCATCATCATCGATCTTGAGCTCCCCTCCAGTTAGACTTACTTGAAATGCAATTGCACTGCCCCTTAAATGAGACATTTGCTACCCCTTATCTCTCGCTCTAGAGCATCACAGGGGACAGCTTTGAGATTCAGCTCCTCGCTCTTCTCAAGTTGCTCCACTCTGTGGCTCGACCTCACTGTTGAACTGCGTCTCGCCTTGGCAGCCCTCACCGTCCCCCTTTGTTTCTCTCTCTCTCTCTCTCTCTCTTTTTGTTTGCATAAAGTCGGGGGTTCGAAGAGAGAGCGAGGGGGAAATCGGCAATGGGGGCAACCTCGCCGGCCACTGCCCCCCAGAGGAGCTCCGACAATGTCCCCTGGGTTCGAACTAAATCAAAGAAAGAGAGGGAAGGGGGTAGATCGACTCTGGGGGCACCGTCCCCTATGGCGGCCTCGTCCGCCACGATGCCTCCGACGAGGTCGTCCTTGGGCGGTGGCCGGAGAGATTACTCCATCGCCGATCTTCCCTCGCCACTCAGAAACGCAGTTCTTTCTCTCTCTTTTTCTTTTTCAACTTTTTAATATATTTTTCTTTAAACACATCCTTAAAGAATTGACATGGCCTTTAGTGAGATAGAAATTGAAGAGGATTAGAATAGATAAAGAATTGGAAATTGGAAGGATTAGATTTGAAACTTTGATCAAAAGATTTTATTGGGTTGCACCTTAGAATAAAACCTGCAATGGAATTTGAGGGAATTCAAAAAGACAAAAAAATGCCTGTGAATTAAATTATTTATATTAAATAAATATTGAATATTAATATGAATCACTGTCGGTGGGGAGAGGCACCGCCATTTGAGCCACCCCAAGCGCTTCCACTGTCGTCCCCATTTCCGCCATCGCCTTCGGTCGACTTCTTCCTCAGAGACTTCCACCAATGTCTTTCGGCCAGCCTCAATAGGGGGATATCACAATTGGCCTATCCTTGGGCAAATCTCATTTCGAAGATGAAATTTAGTTGTTGCAATCCTTGGTGGACCTTAGATCGTGACACAGAATCTCCTTGTGAGGTCACAAGGCTCACCGCGGCGTCGGAATCTCAGGCAAGCTTGTCTCCATGTCACACGAGCCAACGAAGAGCCCCATCGAGGGTCGGCCCGGCCTAGTGGACGAGCTAGTCATGAATTGTTCCGAGCTCTAAACTACTGTAAGCTCGAGACCGTTGCAACACAACTGACGTAGGATTTGAGAAAAGAGTAGCCATATATGGCTTCTCGTCCCGAAACCTACCAGAAAATGTTAATCGGAGTCTCAATGGAGGAGTGTTGATCGATGACAGCTAGAGGTGTCCACGGATACCGGGTATACTCGGAACCGGTTGGAACCTACCCGTAAGAGTAGGATTTTGGTAGCTCGTATTGAAAATTGGGAAGGATCCAGGTATTAAAATAAGGAACCGGTGAAAATAAGTTCTGATTATTACAGATAGGGTATCCAGAACCGAACCGAAACCAGTATCCAGACTCGATAATAATTTTTTCTAATTATAGTCAGATATATTTTTCACTTTTACTTTACCCTATTTGCCTCTCTGTCTCTTTCTCTCTCTCGATAGAAGCTTCGCATTCCTTATTGTCGACAGCTTTGGTTCGACGACGATAGGTGTGTCCTCGGTGAGGCCAGATCGTATTACGGATGTTTAGTTTTGTAGATGGATTGATGAGACATATTACTCTTTGTTAGATGTATTGTGAATTAATCTAAATCTATGTTGACATTCTGTTTTGCGTAATTACTGATTATTGATGAGACATTTTCGATTTATTTAGCAAGACAAAAAATTTTATAGGTTTCAACATGGTATCCGGAACCTATGGTATAACACAAGTTCTGGATAGGTTCTGATTTCAAGACTCAACATGATAAGGTCCGGCCTCAAAATCTTGAAATATGTTCCTTACAGTGTAGGATTCGGATATCGTGAAAAATATAGGGTATCTGAACTTGGACAACCCTAATGACAGTGACAACGATTTGGTGACACAGCTTGATGGTAGATTTCGAATATTAGATGAACATGTAAGGGCATTTTAGACTTTTCGGCTGAAAATCAAATTCTAGGCATATCCGATTTACAAATCTGACCTTGCAGCCCAGATTTGCTAATAAGGATCGGGGCAGAATTGGATCGTAATCTAAATAGCGACTGTGAGCCCAAATAAGATACCAAACATGGGATTAGCAATTTTGACAAACTGGGCCGGAATCCCAAATCTAATCAGGGCAACCAAATGGGCTGTAAAAGAATCAAGATAGAAATGGAGGAAGGACAGAGAATAAAAGAATAAAAAATTGAAGAAATATCACGTTGGAGTTTCCGTCTATTTGTTGACGAAAACAGACGGAAGGGTCACTCAGAGGTACTTTCAAACGGTTAAGGGTTGAGTTGATGTTACTCGAGGTAAATTTGACGTAACATCCATCTGTCAACTTGTTAATTTACCCTAGGATTTAAAATGGAAGTGAGAAAAGAATTGAGGAAAGAAAGTGATTTTATCACCCAAACGGAAAACTGTACCCCATTGTGGATAGGGTAGAAGTATCATATATTCTATTTTTGGGTAAATTATGCTATGTAGTATGGTTTTTTAACCTTTTTTTTTTTTCAAGGTAGCACATTTTGATTCAATTTCACTATATGATAAGAAAATTTTGAATTTTTTCAAAGTATAACATCAACTTTCCACAGAAAATGTGATGGAAAGCTAATGTATATAATATTTTGACACCTTTGTTACACGTGAAAGGCGAAACTATTTAGGTGATGTAAATTTTTCAAAAATATTTTTGGTTCAATTCTCTAAATAGACGTGACATTCGTAGTTAGTAACCTCTTTCATATTGGGGGTGTTACAGTTCCAGTTACATTTTTACTAAAAAAGATGTGACGTAAAAATTCAAATTATCGTACTCTTGTAAAATTAAAGCATATTATAGCGTTCTCGTGAAGAAAATAAAAAAAGGTTGAAAAATGGTGTCCTAACTTCGACATGTAATTGACCTTTCAATTTTCGAAGCCAAGCATTCATTTCAAAAAAGAATTAAGGAAAAAAAGATCATCAAAATAGTTTTCGAACCCAAGCAGAGCAAGTAAGCACGAAGAAGGTCCACCGCACTCCTTTTATACCGACTTCTCTCCGCAAAACCCCGGGAAGTGCTCTCCCTCCCCCTCCCTCTCCCTCTCCCCCTTCCTTCTCTCTGTATATAGCTAGCCTTCTTCCTGAAATAATCTCTCCTCCCTCTTCTCTCTGTCACCTTTTCGCTTCCAACAACACACAAAGGTAAGCGTGGCCCTGACTATTGCTTTCCTTGAGCCACTTTTGCAGCCATCTTACGGTACTCTCTGCTGTTGGGTCTGACTTGTCTGCTACGCTCGTCACTTTTGCTTTTGCTTACCTAGTTCTGGGTTTGTCCAAAGTTCTCTCTTTTATCAGAAATGGCCGCCATAGTTGTAGATGATACATGCGGCTAAAGTACCTATCGGGTTTTCTTGGCATGCCTGGCAATGGTTGATGAGGATTGTTTGATTTTGTTCCTCCCCTGATAGAGTGAAAAAAACCATAGGATGCAATTTGCGTCTTGGAAACTTTGCGAGTGGTGACGTTGCATTTGAATGTTTCCTTTTTTATGTTGGAAGTTTGGTTGCATGTCCTGTGGTGCTTAAATGGGAGTTAGGCTTATGGCACGGTATTTACTGATTATTCATGCTGTGATGAGCCAATGTTGGAATGCTCATTAGCTTAAATTGGATGTCTTTGTTTCAGCGAAGTCATGAGGTGGCTTAGTATTTGACCCTTTAAATAACCGTTTGGTTGGACCATGACAATGTCTGTGGAGGATTCCCAGAGTTTCGTGGCATGGGAGGAGCAAACTATGTGCAGCGAGCGGGGTAGAAGGTTGGTCCACTATTATATGAGGAAAGCAAGTGGGGATTCAGTGCTCAGTGTTGTCGGGACAGAGAGGAGTATTAGGCACATGGTATACGTGGGCACGGATGAGCTTCTGCGAATGTTTGGGACCCACAGGTTGATCAAGGCCTCAAGGAAGTGGCGAGCTAGATGGGAAGTCGTGGACCTGCTCAATTCCTTGGTTTCAGGTATGCATAAGCTAATCACTCGTGAAACGCTCGAATTCTTTGCCGGGATTTTTTTCTTAAGTGGAGATTTCCCTCTTAAAACGCCCAAATTTAAATGAGTAGTAAAAGCTGTATTCAGAAGTTATAGAAATAATTTCATACGAAGGAGATGGGCTAAGAAGCAAAAGGGCTCTGTCTCTGTCCATCAGCGTAGAATCTGTACGAATTATCAACTGTACTATATATGGTCATCCACATTCTCAGCTCAACCTTTGAACAACCTTTTACATTCCAGAAGAAAACAAATGAAGTTGTTCCTAACCGAACAAAGTTCCACAAAAGTATTGTGATTCTTGCTCTTCTTCCACAATAATTACTCGACATCTTTAAGTTTTTGTTGTAGGATTCATAGTTAACTTATGAGAAGGCAATCTTTCAAATGTTCCATTGGTTTGTCTCCTTTAAGTGGAAAATAACTATGACCATGTTCTTACATGATATTACAGAAAAAAGAACTCAATTTAGAGATGCAGATACCACTTTTTATTTGCAAATGAGACTATTAGATTTGAGTCTTCCATCCTTTCTCTCTTTTCCTTTTCCACACTTTTGTTCAGTCCTTGAGGCATAATGTGCAAACATGAATTTATGTTAATTAATTGGCTTCTTAGTAGTGACAATGCAGTATGTCGCAGCCAATCTAATGGATTTCCTGGATGTCCAAATTGATTAGGAACCTCTTCAATATTGCTCACTCATTATGCCAGGGAATTATGTATTCGTTGATGAAAACAATCTCCTCACTTGACTGAATAGACAAGAAAAATATTGTAGATAAATGAAATGCTAAAAACTGAATGATTTGCCCCATTGACCTTACTCATACTCTGGAATTTGACTAGTAATTCATTTTAATGTATGGTACTTTGTACTGATTACACGTTTGTGTAATCAATCTAATGGATTTCCTGGGTGGCGAAGTGATTAGGAACCTTTTCAATATTGCTCACTCAGTATACGATGGAGTTGTGTGTCTGTTGATGAAAAGAATCTCCTCACTTGACTGACTAGATTAGAAAAATATTGTAGATAAATGAAAAATCTGTGCTAAGAACTGAATGATTTGCCTAATTGACCTGCTCCTGCTCTGGAATTTGATAAATAATTCATTATAATGTTATGTTCTTTGTACTAGTTACACACATTTGTATCCTTGCATATTTTGGTATCCCTTTTTTTTCCCCCAATTCCTTTTCTATCCTGGCAAAATTTTTCTTTCTTTCTGCCTTATTTTCAGTACCACTTAGGTGGCAATTCTTTTAGTTTTCTTTCTCTTGTAGCAGGTATCATCAGATTTTCAGTTCAACTTTGTGAATTCATTGAAAGTATGGCACTTGAAATCCGGCAGTCATGTTGTGTTAGATCCTCCCACCAACGGACCTTTTTAATAAAATAAAACTCTGGCTGTATGAAATACAACTGAAAAACTTGGCAAGAATTTATTTGTCAAGCTGGCGAATGACGTGTTTTCTCAGCGTAGCTACCTTTACATGGGGTACACGCGTTACATTACATTTATTTACGTGTTACCATATCTTGAGGTTAACTTCTCTGAAGAGAACGTTTTGGTTTAATTAAATTTTGAAACCAATTTTCTAAAACCGAGGGCATCTTTGGAATACTGACGCATGGTTGTGCTTAATAAGCTTTTCCACACTATCTGTCCACTATCTATACTCTGATCTGTCTTCTATTGCTTCTTCAGACCTGCTGTACCTTCTTCAGTAATCTCTCGAGAGAGAAAACCTTCTTCAGCAGAGTATGTATATTTCTTGTATGGATTTGCTCCAATCGCTCTTTGGAATCTTCATTTTAACGATGCCATATCTTTATTTTCTGATTGAGTAGTTTCTTTCGCGATTCCTCATATTTATTGCAAGTTGAATTTCTCTGAATTCCGATGATGATTTCATCACATTCTTTGGTTTTCCTTTCATGACTATACTTTTATGGTTTCTATGAGCTGGGTGGTTTGTACTCTTCGATCGAAGATAAAGAAGAATATGTCTTCAATGGAGCATAGACGGTACCTGTCCGTACGTATGCTGAGTCATTTGATGTGTAAAGAAGCTGATCCTTTTGTTACTCTTCGCCCGATAACTTTAAAAGGAATGTGTGAATTTTGGTGCATGTGCCTGATCCTTAGCAGGGAGAAAGGCTCTGATTTATTATTATGTTCTTCCAATCAGTGATGTGATACATTATTTATCGGAGACACTAACTTTTGAGCTGAGCGTACAATTTTAGCCTTCTTTAGTTGCATTTCCTGTGATTGATATGGTATTGCATTCATTGAACGATTTAGCTAATTTATGAGTAGGATTGTAATGGTGATTGAATGAATCATCCAACAAATCACCCAAGTATTGGTTTATATCTCTACCAAATGTAAATTGCTTGACATGCTTCGAATGAGTGTTACTGATATAAAGATGCGACTGCCTTGATTGTCTTGCTTCTCTCTCTCCAAATATATAGGCCATTGCCTCAATTTCTAGCATTATAACTTAGATCAATGGTACCAAATCCACTGATGAAGCCTTTCTTGCTGAGATTTAGGGTGCAGATGGCTAAAACCTGCAGACTGGCTCTTACATTTGATTCCTTAGTCACTTTTGTTTATGTCATCATCACGCAGTTTGAGAACTTGCATATTTCACTACAGTTCTTTCCATAATGTATGGCTTTACACCATATTGGTGTCTCGTTGCGCTTCAAGTTGATATTTCTTATTAACCTTGTCAATGACTATGCTGTGAAATCTAATGTTGCAAACTATTGATAATCATATCGTTCTTTTGTTATATGCTCGCTTTTAGTAGTATTGTATAGGACAGGAGATATTGTATGCCTTCTTACTGCTTTCTGCCTATGTGAAGAATTACTTGCTTCTCAAGTCCTCCAATGTCTTTTGAATATTGATTGTTGATTGTAGAATGTTGCTAACATATTCACATACAGTGTATATATGCAATACAGTACTTCCTCTCTTGTGTGTATATGTCTTTCCATTCTTAGAGCAATTATTGGAGAATAAACACTCAAGCATATTAGAAATCCCCATTACTTCAGTATCAATATGCTCCATTTTGAATTTTTGGCTTCATGGTGGTTTCTGAACAATGTGAGATATATAACCGCTTTGGTAATGGGCTAAATCAATGTCCTTGAATTTATCTTATGCTGCTGATTGAATTTGGGATATGTGTCCTCACTAAGGAAGCCTAGGATTTTGTTTTACAGATTCTAGGATGGAAGACTTAGCAGATCGTCTCCCATCAAGTGAACAATTGGTGAGTCCATAGATCAATGTTCAATCACCAACATTCATTCTTCTAATTCCTCAGCATTTTACGGATCTACCGTTTTAGGCTTCACGAAAGCTGAGAGCTGGGACCGAGGAGACTAAGTGGTCAGGTGATAATTGGTTCTGTGCTAACCAGCTCAAGCACTATACAGCCTTTTGCAGGAGTAATGTGACAATAACTGTGAGTAAAACGTGTTCTTTTTTGGCTTTTGCTCATGTAGATATGTTGACCCACATGGGCTAGCTCAGGGTCCATACTTATATGGATACCAGGGTTTGTGGGGGTATTCATAGGCCCGAGGCTGTCCATTTCGATCACAAAAAGTTACACAAAATGAAAAGGAGTCTCTTTTTCATGGAAATGTCTTATTCATCTCTGTGTTAATTGTCAATAGATCTTTCCGGTATTAATATCTTACAACCCTCAACTATGGGGTTGGTTGCACATCACGCTACAATCTTCATCTTTTAACAAGTGGACTAATATATGAAGCCTGAGATCACATCACCTTGTTATATGATATGTGATAAGTAGCAAGATACTCCTATCCAACTCTTATTTTCCACTGCCACGGGATAAAAGAGCAGACCCTTATGAAATGTTCCGTCAGAAAGTAAGGAAAGGTGGACTATAAGGTGTCTTTTGACGATAATATCTTCTCCACCAATCAAATAGTGTTTTATATGATATGATTTGCAACCAACTCTATAAAAGAAGTATCTATCTTTTCAGAAATTGAAGATTATGGTTGGTTGAATTGGATAGAATGTGGTCTTAAAGAATCTTTGCTACTGCATTTCGTTACTGTCTCAATCACAAATGTTGGTAACACGTCCTACAATGATTGCACTTGGGACTTGTACCAATCAAGGCTTGTGACTTTCACTGTTGAATGTGGTAAACCAATTTCTTCTTTTTTCTTGTTCTTTTCTCCTTTTGTCACCACTACTTCCAAATTTTCAGGTCCATTCTTTTGTATATATTATGGCTGAAGTAGATGAAGAAAAGGGGCATTATCTTGGTTATCTCGAAGACATGTATGAGGACAAGAAGGGACTGAAAAAGGTCAGAGTGAGATGGTTCCACCTCACTCAGGAAATAGTACATATGTTCCCGCAGTTTCACCCGTGTCCTCGAGAAGTTTTCATTACGCCTCATGTTCAGGTGATAAGTGCAGAATATGTGGAGGGCCCTGCAACTGTCCTAACACCAGCGCACTATAAAAATTTCTTAGCTACTCCCTTGCAGAGGGCTCCTCCAGAAATCCTCACATGTTGTCGGCGGTTAGAGAACAATAAAATCAGACCTTTCTCTCTCTCCTGGTTGCATGGCTACTGCGACCAAGAAGTTGTCTCTCTTCTTGATCCAACTTTGGGCTCAAGGTCCAAATTCAGGGGAGGTAATGGGAACAGTGATGATGGCGATGAGCTCTCTCACATCGACGGCGTTCTATCAAATGGGCCAAGGGTCCAGGTATTGAGACCTGTCTGTTCAGAGTCGAGATTGAAAATACGAAAAGGAGTGGCAGGCATGAAAATTAGCAGGTCAGAGCCTAGAGATTCGTCCTTGCTTAAGATTAATGAGAGGATTGAGCTTCTCTGTCAAGACAGTGGGATTTGAGGGTGCTGGTTCAGGTGTCAGGTCTGGAAAAAGTCGCTGAATAAGATCAAAGTCAGATACGAGGATGTGATGGGAGTTGATGATTTTGTCGTGCTAGAGGTATGGAAGTTAGTGGCAACTTGGTCTCTGGTACTGTAAGTCTATCATTTTACATCTTCTTTTATTGTTTAACATGACGAGCAAGATGACGAGCATATGGTAAAACTGTATTAGAACATATCATACAAAGACAAGTTGGTAAAACTTGTGTCACCTGCAATGCATTTCTCTTTCTAGACAGGGTCTTTACATTTCCGTAAAAGCAAGTGCTTTTTCAGGCTTGGCATGAAGTTTCTGCCATAAAAGTTTTTTGTAATATCTTCATATCCATATGAGAAACATGAAAAACCAAAAGTTGTTTTGCGGTTAAAATTTGCTGCCATTTGTTTCAATTTGTTTCTCTCCATCAAAGGTAAGGAAATGAAAGAAAATTTATGATAGAGTAAAGCCGATGTGAGATTATATGATCCAAATCTTGTAAAGTGATAGATACTCTGTTTCCTTATTTTCATGGTTTATCAATGAAAGGAAAAACAGAAAACAATTCTGCTTCTAGGAACAAACTTTACTATCTTTTCTTTTCTTTTTTCTATTTTTTTTCCGCTTCTTTATCTCTTTTCACAGATAGAAAGTTCGAAGTGATGCACTGAATTCTGAGTATACTTAGTTCATAAATTTGTCTTGGATGGCAAATTTCGTTTGGTTAATGGATGCTTCATGCTCACGCCTGCCACAGATATTACCAAACTAGTTTTTTGGCTTGTAGTATGGGTTTAATTTCTTTTTTTGTTTTTGTTTTTGTTTTTTTTTTTATGGTTTCCGTTGACAAGCAGGAGTGGGTCCCTGCGTCGAGGGTAGCAAATCCTGATAAGCTGGGAATGAGGTGCTCTGGCCGCAAAACTATTAGGCCTTCTCCTCCCAAGGGAGTCACTGGCGACTGTACTTTTGAGATTGGATCGCCAGTGGATGCATGGTGGTGCAATGGGAGGTGGGAAGGTGTTGTGATTGGACGCATCTCTGTACCCGATAAAGTGCAGGTTTACCTTCCTGGTATGCTCCATTCACCATTCTGGAAAATGTGTCTATTTCATGTGGTGGCCATCTGGAATTATTTCCAAGAAAAATTCTTAAAACCTATGTTGAAAATCAATATCCTGATGCTGATTTCCACCCTTTACCTGTATCAGTTGGTTCTCGATATTGGTTTCTTTCCCTGCACGAGGTTTGTGAATTTTGTCTACTGATTCATCTTCTAGGGGAAGACAGGATCCTGAGTCTGGAGAAGAGATACTTTAGGAATTCCAGAAACTGGGTCGATAACAGATGGGTCGAGATTAAGCCGAAACTGGACATAGTCTCTTTCCTATATTCAAATGGATCTCACAGGCTTCCCCTGTGCTCTAATAGCATGGAAGAACGGGAAGAGCTGCCCCCATTGAAGGATGTCAGTGGTCCCTCAACTCCCAATGCCAGAGTCATCACAGAAGATAAACAAGAATCCCCAGGGGAAACTCACACCATTGCACAGATGAGCGAAGAAGCAGTTTTGTCTCAGTGATGGGGATGACACATAACAATAACATGATGTATAAAAAGAGAAGGAAGAAAACAGGAGGAGGTGATGGTAAAGTGTAATGATGATGTTGGTGGTCAGGGAAGATGCATTTGATCTTATGATAGAACGGTTAAATATAGTTAATGTGGTTCGAGTCTTTGGCTGGGAAAGTTGATTGTCAAAGATCGGGTTCGACAAGTACTTGTAGATAATAGATATGTCATAGGAGTGGGAGCAACCCCTTTCTTTCTTTTGTTAAGGGGAATTAGCTGCTAACCACAGCAGTAACAGAGCATATAGCTGAAGAGGCAGATAATAGATGAGCTGAGGGGCATTTTGACTTTTTGTTGGGTACTTTCGTCTCAGCCACTGGGCATTTACTCATATTAACAGAACCTGTAAATCTCAGTAGTATTAATCATGCAATGGAATTCACAGTTCCATGCTTCCCCCCCCCCCCCCCCCCCCCCCCCCCCCCCCCCCCCCCCCCTCTCCTCTTTTTGTTTCCATGATTGTGGGATGAAGCTCAATAAGTGGTCCTGTTCTTTTGGTTACCATGTCTGGACATGTCCTGTCATTGTCCCATTGTAGATTGATGTTGTGTTGTAAGTAACTAAGACTAGTCCAAAAGCCTCGAAGAATTGGACAGAGGGAGGCACAGCGGTGATGGAAACCCCATGGTGGTGGCTCAACTCAGGCCACTACCTACCCTGGCATTGTCACCAGCATCAGGAGTCTGCAGACCGCCTCTCTTTTTTTCTCTATTTGCTATGTGGAAACCTAAAAATGTTAGATTCTCTTTAATTTTTTTTAAAAATATATCTCATGATAGATATGGTAGTTTTGATCATCCTTTTTAAGTAAATTCCATGTGAAATCAAAGGTGTTGAATGACAAGCATCAAAATGATACTTTTAGACAATAAACAAAGTGATACAAATTAATGTTAGGGACATCAAAAATTAGCTATATTGATACAAACTCAAGTGTTAGCGCCCATTTTGCTAGAGGGCCACACGAATTTGGGGAAGCAGAAGAGCAGCACAGCACATGAATGCCATTCCATTTCATCTCATTTTTCTAAAATAAATTCCTTAACTGGATCCATGGGTTTGTGGGTGTTCATGGGTCCGAAAAAAATGAACTCCTCGTTATCAAAACCAAATATATATATATATATATATATATGAATAATTATCCTGTGGTGTCTCTAAATTTGTTAAAAAGAAAAAAGAAAAACTGTGGGGTCAAAGGACTTGACAAAATGCTACGATAGAATAGACGCTCGGAATCAATTATCACGGAGCAGTAATCCCCTTCCTCACGAGCATATCATACACCCGATCGATCTTGCTAGGAATAGAAAAACAGAAGCTCGGAATCAATTATCACGGCGCAGCGATCCCCTTCCTCACGAGCATATCATACACCCGATCGATCTTGCTAGGGTCCATCTGAAACAAGTGGTAGGCGTCCATCTTCTTGGTGACCTTACCTTTGAAGATCTCCACTGACATCACTTGCTGCATGCTGAGATAAACTTGTGGCGGTACCCTAATTTCTGTGCAAAGCCTCTTCTCCTGCTTATTCAGAAGAACGGATCAGAACCAACCAATCGATATGTACAGAACTCGACCCACAAGGGAAAAAGGAGATATCGAAACCAGGGAAAAGTAAGTTTGACAATTCTGAGAAGAAAAAGTACATAGGATAGGTTTCTTGGGTTTCAATCGGTCTGATTACTAAGAAAAACAACATGGTAATTAGTGTCGTGTATCTTTTGCAGTCGGACAGGTCAGTTCAACTCTTAGAATTTTTATTGGAACCATGGGTCCAACAGCAAAATTTGTTTGTGGAAATTTGTGTCAAAGTCAGAGCGGGAAAGAATATGCACAGGGGACTGCAGAACTTACATTTTCAGACAGCAAATCCGCGCCGCTATAGCCCATTGTTTCCACAATGTTAGCAGAGCTTGAGGAACCCTGTCCCGCAGCTCTTGGGTCCGAAGATCCCATGAAGGCTCCATGGCTGCTGGGGCCCAGTTGAGAGCCATCTTTGGCCCTATGAGCACTCTCTTCAGCCTCCCTTCTCCTGTGCTCAAAGTACGCATCTGCCTCTGCTGGTGTGCGGCAACCTGCTGTACGGGCATCCTGCACAATTATTTCAAAGAATTTCCTTACACTCTCAAAAGAGTTGGTAACCACAGTGCAAAAAAAATTACTATGCAATTTTCATTAAAGTTGTCTAGAATATCACACGTTTCATACCTTTGTCGTTCAAAAACTACCCATAATTTACAATGTCCTGCACACTCACTCATTTCCTAAGAATAGAACACTCAGCACGCAGTTTCTGAGCTGGAAACAGATTTTGCAAAGCAACTCTCTAAAAGTGCTTCCAGAATGTGGCCGAGTTTCTGTAAACACTTAAATGGTACAAGTGCAAACTTCACGGAATAGCAGTCAAGCATATATATTTTATAGTGCAAAGTACAGATGCTCGATACTAATAGTATCAGGCTGTAGTTGCATTGAAAAAAATTGAATCCAAAGTTATATTTTTCAATAAGTTTCAGAGAAAAATTCTTGATTTTCAAAATATTTCCACCATCTTACTTATGTTTTATAACCGCCATTCCAATTCATTGACTGGATGCAGGGACACCGGCATTGCTTCTCCAAAACTATGTAGATATAATATTCAAGCATGTTGAGCAGAATAATTCCAAAACTTACAATGTCCCCAACAATCACTCATTTCTTAAGAACTGAAATCTGAGTGATTGGTTTCTGAGCTGGAAAGAGGTTTGCCAAGCAATTCTCAAAAAGTTACTTCCAAAATTGCCAACTTTCTGTGAACACTTAACAGTACAAGTGCAAACATCACGGAGTAGCAGTTGAGCATATATATTTTAAAGTGCAAAGAGAAGATGATCGATCCTACTAGTATCAGGCTGTAGTTGCATTAGCCATTTGAAATAAATTGAGTCCGAAAATATATTTTTTCAAAGAGTTTCAGAGCAATGATTCTTGATATTCAAAATATTTCCATCAACCACCTTGTATATGTTGTATAACTTCCATTCCAATTCATTGACTGGATGCAGGGATACCAGCATTGATTTCCCAAAACTACCTAGATATAATATTCAAGCATGTTGAGGTGAAAGAATTTCAAAACTAATATTTAGCTGCAATCCCCTCTTTCCTTCTCAAGAAGAGAAATTGAACTAGTAGAGCACAGCACATACCTGGAGTAGTTGGATTCTCTTCAAAATTCGATGCTCAGAGATAACTGTCTCAAGTAGATCGTTGTGCTCTTCTTTGGTGTGAAATCGCATGAAGACATCGTAATGACGGCATATCGCTCTCTCCTCTGGCGTTAGGTCCTTCTCAAAGGGGTTGGGGTACAGCAGGTTCCTTTCCAAAATAAAATCCTTCCTCCGCTTTCTCTCATCAAGCCTGCAATTAATTTTGTACAAGCCATTAGCAGATATAGACCTTCATGTCCAAGGAGTGTTGATACCAAGAACCTAATCTCAAACTGTGAAATTAACTGGTCAAAGAGAGGCAACAATAATAATGAAATATGTCTTCAGCAATAATCTCAAAGGACCGGAATGAACTGCTAGTTCGATTCTCAGGATAATTTCGATCTGCAAATGAACCCAATGATCACTTAGCTTGACCAAGATACAGCCAAATAGGACACTTTAAGCCCAGCTCTTTTCTCCTTAAATTTGTTTAAACTATATCTTTAATTAATTGTGTTATCCGGTCAAATCCACCGAAACCCTCAGTAAACCTAATCTGTCCAGGATGACATCCAGCATAGTTCTACAACCTATGATTCTCCAACAGTAGCTACTAATTACCTTAGTGATTAAGCAAGAGATACTGTTGTCCACCATACCTCTTTGCATAGATACGAAGAATCCGCAACTTAAGCTCACGCTCGTCTTCAGTGTCGGTGTCCTTGAATTCCATCTCGGCCAGCAACTGCTCAGCGTCATTGTCGTACTCAATGTCAAATTCTTGCCTCTTTGGGTTGTAACTGCTCATCTCCAAGAGGGAAGGGCCATTGTTCCCTGCAGTGCTCGGGCTCTTCCCCTTGAAACTCCTCTCACCCTGAGCATCTGTCGGCACCATTGAAGAAGAAAACAAGCTATCAACATTATATGTTTTTCCCACTCAGAGCATGGGCTGAAAGGGGAAAGAACTATGCAGAAGACTGACTCCGTGATTTCTAGAAAGTGCATCATTTACTCTCCATTATTAACCGGCCTTTATTGCTTGGGATACAAGCAAGCAAATGCATGAAAATATTTCTTCATCAGCCCCAAACCCATCTCAGAATTATTTAAGGTAAAGAAGGAAAAAAAATCAGAGTATGTGGTATGAATTCATCACGTATTTGAGAGTTTCTTTCAAATTGAAAAGTTTTTAGTTGGAAAATAAATTATTTTGGTACAAGAAATTACACCACAGATTTTCAAGATCATGCAAAACTCGACTATTTCAGAATAGATATGCGATCCATCAACGAGGCTCAAAAGGCCACAAAAGAGTAATTGTAGCTAAACATCATGAATTAGCAGCAATGCCATTTACAAAATACCAGAACTTTTCTACAGGCAAATTGTTCACAAAGAATGCGTAACTCGCGAGAGAGAGGGCCAATCTAATCTAAACAGGAAAAAGGTGAAAGCAAATTAAAAAAAAAAACATAAATGGAAACGAGGCCCATGCATTCTGGCCATATACATATGAAAGAAGCAGAGCATCATACCTTCCATTTTCACCATACCATCTTTGACTTGACCCATGTTAGAGGCCTTCTTCATAGGAGCTGCTGAATTTGTGCTGCTGGAACAGGGCCTACTATCCATATCTAAAAAGGAATCAAATATCAATCCAAAAGTTGACAAGAGATGGTTAAAGGGAAATTAAATGCTAAAATTATACTTAAAAAATGTCAACCGTCTCACCTGCACCTATGCCAGATACAAAACGGCCAGAGGGACCACCTTTATGTGGATCTTCAACTCTGTTAGTAGAAATGGGAATAAGGATGAAGAGTCAATTGAGATAATGTCATAATATAACTGAATAAGCTAAGATCTCCATAGTACTGGACTGGACCCGACAAGCCAGTCACACTAGCCATAACACAAATTAGATCCCCACACAATGTAGTCCTTGCAAAAACTTAATCTGTAAAAGAAGTCACCCGAGGCCTCAAATCAGTTCCTGCCTTAAGTTTGTCAACTTCACCATCAAAATTATTCAATCTTATGCCACCAATCCAGTTGGACCCATCAAACATATGACTGAATCTATCAGCCTGTAACACAGCCAATTTGGCGTCCAGTCCAATTCCTTAAAAATGAACACAAGAAGGTGTGTAAGTGTATAAGAGATTGAGAGCCATACTTGACCCTTGAAGGTGAAAAAGGAGATTCTTCCTTCAAGGTGAGATCCCCGAGAGAGGAAACTCCTGTAACAGTTGCCATGAGAACATCTTAAGCATTTTCATATGATGCATATTATACTGCAAAATTCCAAAGCATGTTACGTCTATAACATGTTTAGGGGAAAAAAAAAAGCCTTAAAGTAACGTTATCTCTAACCTTTCTTGTCCTCTCCTTGACCTTTAGCCATGGCAAGAAGCTCTGATCGATTCTTCCCAACCACATGAGTCATATCCTTTGAACCAAAAAGAAAACTTATAGTTTTAAGTTTTTTTTTGGGTCCACTATGATAAATACTATAGAAGAAGTTAACTGGGTTAACTGACAGAGACGGTCATACCGGCAGAGGAAAGAATGGGGAGTTCATATACACTTCTGTGTAGTGATCAATACACTGTTCTTTGTTCTTTGTGCCAACATGCTCAGCTACTTCCATCCAATTCCCCAATCCATACATCTCGATTCCCTGAAATTAGAAAACTCAAGGAATTAGGTTATTACCTTGATCAAGGTCATAAGTCCCCAAATATCAAATTCCACCCTTGAAAAAGAAGCCAAAAAGAAGTAACGCTGAATGACTAATTTGATAAGCAAGTGAAAGTAGAGAAATGACTACCTCGAGAAGCAGTATTTCATCATCCGCATTCCAGTCAGGGCAAATAAGAGGAAATGACAAATTATCCTGAATAGACATCAACGTATCAGTGTGTGTGATAACCTATAATATTTAGGAGTAATCATTCATAAATGCAACAATGAAGGATAAAGAGAAAGTTGAAATTGTTGAACATAGTTCAGGCAACTGAAAGCATTGTAGAGTATTAAAAAAACAGTAATTTTCTTCAGGTTTAAAGGAAAACAAATATTTTGCATTACGACCGACCCTGCTCCTGCCACAACGTTTGCACATTTAAACACTAAGACCATACTATCAAGAGGATTGGCTGCAGAAGGGATCTATCGAGCATTCAACCAAACCTAGATGTAGAATATCTCAAATGTTATAGAATTGTATTATTTCAATAGAAAGAATTGATAAAAGACACGGAGATGTATTCATGTTCCAATATAATCTGAATTTCTATTACAAGATATTCACGTTGAGGGCAGATGAGTTCTCCAATCCAATAGCAATACTAACCATAACTCGGTATGCGTGGTTGCTCCTATGGGGTGTCACTTCCGCACCAACAGAAAAACATTCAACGCACAGGTCAAAATCGGGGCAAACAGCGCACTTAATACGGATTCTCCCAGTGATATCTTTGTTGCAGTAATTGCAGTGATATAAAGCCCTTTTCCCTTCACTGCTTCCTTGGCCTAACAAAATAAGGCAATAAAACGACAGTTGCAGATAATAAAAAAATTTAGGTAACTGAGATACTGAAGAACTAATGTCAGTAAATCATAAATCGATTATGATACTTTTAACCAGTTCAATAATTTCCCTGCCATCTTCAATTGAAATAAAAATCTTAAGAACCATTTATAGGGACAGGTTTGATCTTTTGTCTTCCTGACGTCAATTAAAGATGGCGAACAATGCAAAACAAGACAACAGACTGTGATACTCATTATTTATATTTGGTAGAAACTCTTGTTTGCTCTAAAAATTCTTGTGAACCAGTAAATAAATTAAGTATGCTGGAAACAGAACGTCAGGACTTTCTAGCAAGTGCATTTTCTAAATTGGTAAAGTTAACTGTGCCGCACAAACTATTTATCAAAATTAACAATCAAAGTGGTCTACACTCTACCAAACGCAAAGATCAGTTTCAGGTTCACATAAAAACATACCAATAGATGCAGATTCTGAATTTTCTCCACTGGAGGGATTTTTCTTTCTCCTTGATCTGTAAAGCCAAAATTGGGTATTCATCAGATACTATGAGCCATTGATTTCGTCACAGGTGAATTTACTAAAAAGGTGCCATTTATGACTCAATTCACCGATTTCATTTCTTCACGGAATTCATACAAGAGAACCAAGAAAGTGAGCTTTGTCTTGGATAAAGGATATGAGAACAAACTGGGAAATTGTATAAAAAATAAATAAATAATCTCAGCCTCCTCCACCACTGATCAACTGGGCAGTCGAGTACAGTATCAAATAAAACTGAGAAGCAGTCCCTAACTAGCAGAGGCAGGCAAATGCACATTCCATTCAAATCGACTTACTGCCAAGAGAACTCATGAACCTATTGAAACCGTGCTGCTGATTAAAATTAAAAATTAAATTGAAATAGATTAATTAGTCAAGACTATCTCTAAACCACAGGAAACATTCAGATTTTTCACAATCAAAACACAATTTTGAACTCCCCATTAAGATTATTCTTAAAAAACGGCAATCACTACGAACATGCTGCACCCAAGTTAAGATTTTTTTTTTCTATGTTTTCGGACGAAGACACCCAAGTTAAGATTACTAACACACTAATCTAATGCACGGGCACAATAACTGGACCAACAACAAGTAGTTTACAGAAAAAGAAGCTCGAAATTGCATAAAGGGTCGGCCCGAACAAACCTCTGGGTGGGATCCTCATCAGCAGAGTGGAAGTTCCCGCGGGAGCGACCCATGCCCTCGTGAAGCTGACCGAGCTCACAAGCACCTGTTTACGCGACAGCGATCAAACGGGTCGAGCACGAATTTCCGCAATGCCGAGGACACAGAGCAAGAACCGAGATTTATATAGAGGAAACACCGGAACCCTAGAAATGCAGGGCAGTGGGAAGAACTGGCAAGGGAAATTCAATCTCAAGAACAAGCTTCCAAATTGGGCATGGGGGTCAGTCGGAGAATTGGGGGACTGGTTATGCTCTTGAATTTTGAATCTGTCCCGGCAACGTGAGGAATTCTATTGGGATGCCATAGAGATAGAAGGCTATCCATGGGGTTTGAATTCTTGAGACAGAGCAGAGCTGAAGCTGAGTGTGTAAGACACTGAAACAAGGACATGGATTCAATCAGAGCACTGTTCATGTCTGTCTGACTGTGAGAGTCGTCATCTCATGACCGTTCCGTTCTGTTCCGTTCGCAGGACATCGAAATTTTCCCCTTTAATTTTCAATTTTTTTTTTCTTTTTCCCCAAATTGGGCATACTATTTTTTTAATTATTATTATTATTATTATTACCACTGGCACCATGAATTACATCCGGTGTAAATCACTTGGGTTGGGCTGTCTTATTAAAGTTGCAATTAGCTATTCTATCCTATTTATTTATTATTTTGGTTAGTTAATTTCAAAAAGAAAATGGATTTTTCTACTTTTTGTGTTTTGGATTGCTGCACATAATTGAAAATTATAATCTTCTATCTTGTATCTTTTATCTTCTATTTAGTTTAAGCTTAGCTAAAGTAGAGTTACAACAAACTCTATAAGGAGAATAGTAAAGAAAAGCCTACTCTCAAGAGAATGAGAGTTCCAACAAACTCTATAAAGGGGAATAGAAAAGCAAAGCCTACTATTAAGAGAATGAAGATCCAACATGTTGATCCAACCAATTTTTTATTATTATTTTTAAAAAAAATATAGGTGCTAATAGATATTATTTAGCTTTTTATTTATCTATTTATATTTGTATCTGTACTTATAAGTTAAAGGAGAGTTCTAAAAGTGAACTCCCCTTTGCTTCACATGTCCATCAATTATTGGTTTATTCACAATTTCCTTTTGTTTTTTTCTTCAAAAGCTTCCCCATTTTATTTTTCATCTTCATACGTACAAATTCTTCTAACTTCTCAAGAAATAATTTTCCTTTCAAAAGGCTCCACAAAAGTCTATTAATATGGAAAACGAACTTATTTATTATCTTACTTAATATGTTATTATAGTTTTAAGGGAAAAATATAAAAATCCCCTTATAATTTGAGTTTGAGACAAATTGAACCCTATAATTTTTCTATGGACAAATAACACCATGTAGTTCACTTCGTGAAATATAATGAACCTCGCCGTTAATTTTTTTCATCACTTTTGGTTCTCAAACTTTTCTTTTTGCCATTATTATCCTCAAACTTTTAATTTTTTTTCAATTGGGTCCTAAAATTTGAAAAAAAAAAAGGGGGGAAAAGGGCCATGGCCGTCGATCGGCGACCCCGATCCCACCATAGAGGATGTCGACGACCATGGAAGTGGGGTCGAGACCGCAGATTGGCTGCCCCCGAATCAATCGGGATCTCGAACTCGAGATTCCGGTCTATTCAGGGGCTAGAGCTTCCAATTAGCGACCCCGACCCCACCCTTGAGGTTTTCGGCATCCTTTGTGGGTGTTGACAACCTCGGTGATGGGGTCAGGGTCCCCGACCGGCGGCCAAAGCCCTTTCGCCCTTTTTTTCTTAATTTTAGGATCAAATTGTAAAAAAAGTTGAAAGTTTGAGGGTAATAATGAAAAACAAAAAGTTTCAGGACCAAAAGTGATGAAAAAATTAGCGGTGGGGTCTATTATGTCTCATGAAGTGAACCACATGTTGCAATTTGAATCAAACTCAAACCACAAAAGGGGCTGTTGTACTTTTTCCTAACTTTAAACAAGCATAATCTACATTAATTTGAAGATAAATTCTACCACCATGGTGGGACAAATACTTTTTACATTTTTTAAGTATTAAAACTTACATTTTGACCCGTAGCTTTTTTTAATCTCATTAAAATATTATCGGGTCACATTCCAAAACAATCAAATATTAGATTGATGATATGTCGCATTTAGATGTCGATACATGTCACAATTACTACTCGATCTTTTAACCACTCCTACTTCTACCACCAGAAACCCGACCCGATATTTTTGAACTAAACGGTTTTCATGATAATCGGTTTAATTGAAGGCGGTTCATAATTAAATCTACTCGAATTTATTGGTTTGATTCGTAGATTCGGTTTAAATATCTAGTTATTAATCTGAAACACCATCGTCGGCCATGGCTTCCATCATCACTGGAGAATAGAGAGATGAACTTAGGTTTTCATTGGAGAATTACAACCGAATGAAACAATACATGATCCAATGAATCAGATGAATGAATTTTGTCATCTTATGATTTAGCTTCATGAATGGTTTATGTCAGGCCATGCTCCTACATGCCAACGACAACCATTGGCGGTTGCCTTGTCATGCAATTGGACGAAGATCGGAATTCAATGAACACAACATGGCGGGATGCAAATCCATTAAACGGCAACAAGATTTTGGAAAGGAAAGAGATTTTGCAATAACTATCGACATCCTTTAAAGATGATGAATGTCGTCATTGATGGGGTCTCCGGTGAACGAACGGCTACCTTTTTTTCAATTATCCGCCAAAAAAAAAGAAAAAAATAACTTTCCTAATTTAACTTAAAATATGGAATGTTTAATTTTTATGGGATCAGTATTACTAAACTATGGAATCAAAAAAGTAAAATAAATTTAGGAAAAAGGGTAAAAAAATTTGAAAAACACGATTCCTGTAATATAGGGTCGCTTATTGAGTACTTATTGAGGAAACTTTCCTCGATAAAGCGGCTGATTATCGAGGAAAAAGTCCTCGATAAATTCGTCAATAGTACCCACGATTTTTTGAGGAAAAACTCCTCGATATTATGGAAGACCTTTCAAGGAAAGTTTCTTCGGTATTTTTACCGAGGAAAACTTCCTTGATAATGCATCGAAAAGAATTATTGAAGGCGGATTTACCAAGGGACAAATTTCCTCGATATTCCATCGAAATTTCGTCGGTAAGCATACGGAGGATTTCCGGCGACTTGGTAAGGGCTGTGTTTTTAGTAGTGAAAGACGGAAGACCAGACCAGAGTGAAAAAGTTCACGGCTAAAACAGACACAGGTTTTTGAAATCTTAATTTTCTTTTTTGATAAGTAAATCTTAAAATTTTAATATAGATGAAATGTTGTTAATAAGAAAACTTTATGGTTGATCTTATTTCCTGCTGTTTCTCTCCTCTGCTTGCAGCCTTTCTTTCTGCCAGTTTCCTTTCACGTCATCCTGGCGGCGTTAAGAGAATGGAAAAGATATAAACAAGAAAAGGCCGAGTATCTAACGTGGACGGCCAAATTATTAGATGCAGCGGCATCTTAAATCGGTTTTCTCATGCTGACCGAGAGAGAGGTTTCTATGCGTCATCATTAGACGGGGACTGTTTTATCATTACACGGGAATTGAACCATGACAAGAGAAAATCTAAAGCTTCACTATCCAGATTTTGTCATCTCTCAGCAGCCATCGGCCCTAGCAGTGCAAGTTCTATGAATTTATGGGTTGAGGAAGAAGATTCTGCGGAGGAACCTCAGTGGTACTTCCCGTTAGTTTATCTATCACATGTGGATCACAGACAAATCAGAAATTTGAGACAGTTGATCATCAGCAAGCTGTTTTTGTTTTTTTTTTTTTAAGGCATGTCTGCAACTTAGCTGATTTGATTGTTAGGTTGTTGCTTCCTGTATATCTACACTTCTCGATCTATAAGGGAGAATGATGTAGCTTCTCTCTCTCTCTCTCTCTTCCTTCCCCAATGGTATAAGAACATAGTTGCTAGAAGAATGGACGGTTGATACCAGGCACTGTGTGATGCAAATCCGAGCTCCGGCTGCTCTTGCTGAAATCATTACTCTTCATTCTCCAACTATAGCAACCAAGACACGATCAGTCAATACCATTTTATAAATTTTACTATTATTATTATTTTTTTAATTTTGAGAGTTATGGATTTTTAATTAAAATTTTCAGGAATTTAGTTTATGATTTGGTACTCAATTTACCGTATATTTAGATTTAGTTTCTTGATTTTTCGTTTTGTCATTTGGCCTATAATATAGGCAGCTAGTTTATGTAATTTTTGAACCAGTCGTAGTAATAAAATCGCTCCCCGGTTTCAACCCCTTGTCCACCTCATTTTTTTTTCTCTATTCTTTTCCTGTTCTAGTATTTTAAAATTTCTTGACGAATATAACGATAATAATCCACGAAGTTTTTAAATATACACCAATCTGTGAATACATGACTGAAATAGGACTCACCGTAATATTTTGCTTTAGTATGATATACCCCTTTTTCCGTTTTGTTTTTGTTCCTTTTTCCTACTTTCACTTCCTACATAGAATTCCTTGTTACGACCCAACTTGTAACTATACAAATCCCAGATATCACTAGCAAATACCGGTACCTCTTCTCCCTCTTACTATATTTCTCGAGTTGTTGGGTGTGCATTTCCTTCATCTTCTTCTTCACTGCCCACAATCCACGCTCGCACATCACCCCATCAGGCCAATCAGAAGATCCACAATGCTTTTTTATCTGCGTCAATGAAGATATATTGTTTAGTTACATGAAATCTGTAACTCAAAAAATGGTAAAACAGAATCCTGCCTGGAATACTGGAATAAATGGAGTACTCATCCATTGACTCAGTCCAGTTCATTCAAAAAGCATAGCACTAAAGCCGATGTTGAACTAAGAAGCATATTGTCTTTGTTTCATTGAATATACGGGCAAGAGGCCAAAGAGAAATCTCTCTCTGATACAGAGATGACTTACATCAACTGGTGAGACAACATGCTCTTGGATTTCCTCAAGAATGATCCGGTGAGCCTTCCACAAACTCTCCTAGATGACATTACCATGATCTACAACTACTTCTACGAGAAGCTTCCCACATGCAAATGTCAACTTTTGTGTAAGAAATTTAGGTTGTGTTTGGCAACAAAGTTTTGAAAACTCAACTCAACTCATTTACACTAGAAGACAAAATTTTGAGTTTTATGCAACTCATGGTGGGCCCCATGTTGGGTTTTCCTTCGATATCAATTTACCTTGAAGAAACCATTTAATACAAATTTGACCGCATTCAATGTCAAAACATTACAATAATTATCACTAAATTCAAATACAAATTAAACAGTGTCTATCATCGCCCTCTTCTTTCTGCGCGCCATAAGCGATTAGCGATACGGTCGCGCACAACATTCATTTTCTCACTACTCATATCCACTTGAGTCCTAATTCCTTGTTCTGGCGGTGGACTTCGAAATTCATCATATTCCGCCCACGCATCGCCGTACTCCGCAAATAATTTGTCGTGATAATTATTGTGTCGTATAAAATTATGCAAAACAAAACACGCAAGGGCAAGTTGCCCTTGTCTTAATGGTATGAAGTTTGGCATTAATCTTAGTATGGCAAATCTCCTCTTCAAAATACCAAAGCAACATTCGATGATGTTACGCACTGATGCGTGACGCTGATTAAAAAGCTCCTTCTCTGTTGTCGATGGATTGCGCCAACCGAAATCACTTCGGTGATATCGTTCCGCCTTGTATGGAGCCAAATATCCAGGAATGTTTGAAAACCCTGCATCGACAACATAATATTGGTCTGGAAAGAAGAAAAGGACAATTTTTCAGTTAAATATGTTAGGGTTAAAATTTTATCGAAAAGAGAAAAGTAATCAGCAAACACTAACCACCACGTGGCGCTGGAAATTGCTCCAATGTTGCAGCTTCGGAAAATATTCTTGAATCATGTGCCGAACCTTCCCAACCGTCGTTCCTCAGATGAAGTTGTCGGTGGATTGGTCGAGGAGATGTGAAGAACACTGGTAGCACACGAAGAACTGAAAAGCTCATTTAGTAGTGTGCGCACCCGAATTTCGTCTCGTCGGGGCACGCATGCGCGCGCCTAAATGCAACGCGGCTTGGGAGTGTCCACCTTCCCGGGGACGCGCGACGGAGGCACGTGAGAAGGAGTCGCCACTTGCCATTTTACGACCCGAAGGTCGAGGGCCGGCAAGTTACCCGGGTCTAGGGGTATGGGATACACCTAGTACGTTAAGGCAATGGTCTGTACCCGAGGTTCCGAATTCGGGGGTTCTGTTACATGCGAGCCTATATCTCGCATGCCCTATCGGTACTCTAGCTTGTCTAGGCTTGCCATTTTTATTTAATTACCGCTTAATTAAGTTTCGCTCATCTCGCGCGTTTTGACACCGTAAATTCGAAAGAACACTCCGACCGTCCACTCTCCGACCGGGATTCTTACATAAATAAATGTACAACATAAACCCTTACATTGTTCTCTCAAATAAATAAAAATATAAAATACCACAATTGAATCCCGGTCGGTTCGCATTCGGCCATGATTTCACTCATGCTCACCGTATAGTTTTGGAAAAGACCAAAATTAAATTAAATGCGCACTCGGTGTATGGGGGCATTGGACCCCGTAATCGACGGTTATGGGCTTTGGACCCAGTGTGAATCGAGTCCTAAAGGATCGGGTTCGATCCGCATAACAATCAAGTGCAAAAGATGTAACAAAGTAAGCTCAAATAAACAATCAATGGGGTTTTGTTATCACCGAATTTACGTGGATTAATTGATTATTAACCGAAGTATCTTGGCATACAAATCCTACCCTAAAACAAGCAAAAGGCAAGAGGGGAATGGCATGTAGCATTCAGCATCATACCTGACAGACTGTGTGTGTCCGTGATCAAGTCTCGAATGTGTGGGTTGATTTTAAATTGTTGTGTATCGTGGCACTTCGATTATGATAGGTTATTATAGAATGTGGATTTTGACACGAGAATCCTATAACCTAGTGCCTAACCCGCTATCCCCATTCTGTTTTCTATTAGGCCGAGTATGCGATTAAGTCGAATGTTGGTATCTTAAACCGTTATTCCCGATCTAACTACCCAAGATCATGCAGAGATAACAATAAATTGTAAATACGCCTTTTTGCCTTTGTATTGAAAATTTATTTTTGAAAAGAGAGAGACTACGCAATGCGGGCCACCTCGGCCTGTGACCGGCGCTGACTGATTCCCTGATTCTTCTAGGGTTATGCGAGAACCCCAAAAAAGTCAGAGAAACGGTCAATCTATCCGGAAGTGATCTAAAAAAGAACTTCCACACCCCGACTTGAGTTTCCTAAAATTAGGAGGCCTCGAGTCAAAACATGCAAGTTCTTCCCAGACGTCCATGCCACATCGGATCACGAGCCTCAGATTTTAGTATGAAATTTGCGAATTTTGAAAAGAAGGCGTCAACACATATTTACAATTTATCGACGTGTATTTCCGATTAATTACCAATTCGTGCAAAATTATTAAAGTCGAATGAATTAATTAGTCAAATGAACGTCTCGTTTACTCGATTGGTGAAATCATTAAGTTTAATGAAAATCTGCTGAATGCTTTATTTTATTTTTTGGGTTTCGAGCCGTCGAAACGATCAATAATAGATCGCCCGATAAACTCTAATTTCCAACATGATCACATAATACATATAATTACAAAAATAAAATATTTAAAGGCGGCACATACATTGTTGGTGGGTGATCCAAGTAGAAAAGGGTAAGATATTTTTAGAAAATGTCCAGGGGGCTAAATTGAACGATGTTAAAAGATCAAGGACTGATTTGAAAATTCTAAAAAATTGGGGACTGATTTGAAACTTCTAAAAATAGGGACTGTGTAAAAATTACTGAAAATGTCATAGGACTCATTTGAAATGAATTTGAAAATCGAGACTAATCTATAAAAAAAAAAAAAGGAATGGCCCCAGAACTAAACTGAAACAACTCGAAAAGTTCTTAGGGATGCTTGAAAAATTCTGGGAATTCCAAGGCTGATTGGAAAATAGTAAAATGACTGGGACTTTATTGAAAATAATTTTTGAAATTCGGGGCAGATCTAAAAGGGCGAAAAATGACCCCGGGACTAAACTGAAACAACTTGAAAAGTTCTTTGGGATGCTTAGAAAATTCTGAAAAAATCCAAGGACTGATTGAAAAATAATAAAATGACCGAGACTTGATTGAAAATAATTTTTAGATTCGGGGCAGATCTTAAAAAAATAAAATACATCCCCTGGGCTGAAATGTAACAAAATAGAAAGTTCGAAAAATCGAGTTCAGGACAAATCCGATCACCCACGCGACCCAAGAACGCTCATTTCACATTAATTTCATCCAAGCAAACATAAATATTCAGAAATGGAGCCCTAAACATGCCACTAAGTAGAGGATTTACCTTGTTTGAGAAGATTAGGGGCAGATCTGTAAATAAAAAAAAAATAATTCGCCGGATCTAATGGGTTGTTGGGAGAATGGGCCGAACTGGGCCGAAGGGCTGGACTGGGCCGACAGGGGCGACATTGGCGGGCTGCCGCTGGAATTCGGGCTGGGCCGAATCAGGCCATTGCTGGGCCGGGCTGACTGCTGGACTGGGTTTGCTACAACTGGGCCGTGCTGGGCTGGTGAGCCGCTGGGCTGGACCGCCGAGGGCAACGATTTGCGGGGTGGTCCGAGCTCGGGCCTGCAAGGAAAATTAGGAGAGGGTAGGAGGTCAGTGGCGTGACTTGGCGAACGGAGGAAACCCGGGAGTTCGAGGGAAGTGTGTGCGAGAGGGAGTTGAGGAGGAGATGGCCGGGATTTCGTAGTTCCGAGTTATGGGAGCTGAGGGCGAATGAGAGTCGAAGCTGAGGAGCGTCCGAACGAGCTGAGGGAGTCTGCCGAAATCGAGCTGTGGGTTTTTCTTCCGTGTGTGTTCCAGTCTTTTTTTGGTGAACCCCTGCCTGAGCCAAAGATCCTCAGCTGCGGGATTTTTTTTGGTTTCGAAAAAAAGTCGAGAGAACCCCCCCCCCGACAGAGAGAGAGCCCCGGTTTTTTTCGGATGGATCCAAGAATCTTGCGGCTAGGGTTTCCGTGATTTTTGGTTTCCGTTTTTCTTCGATTCCTTTCCGTTTTTGATTCCCCTGGTTCCCCCGCTCCTTGCTGCCCTGGAAGAAGAAGAACAGTGGCGCCGGGCAGCAATTCGGGCAGCGGTCAGCAGCCCTGACCGGATTTTTTTTTTTCCGAATTCGACGCGCGTACAAATTAAAAATTTCGTCTTCTTGATTGGACGTTGGAAAAATAATTCGAGACCGTCATCGTGGTTAGAAAAATTTTTCGATCGATATTACGTGATAAAATTATTTTCAATCTCGAATTTTGTCCCGAATTTTGAAAAATGACGTCGATGTACACGAAATTCAAAAACGTCCCAAACGGCATTATTTTTGAAAAAAAAATCATAAAATTGGTGTTAAATTAGGAAAATTTGCTATTTTCAAAAACTTCATGAATGCTCAAGTAATCAATCAGAAATACTTCCCTCACGGGTGGCAAAATGACGATTTTGCCTCTCTGGAGCCGGTGGACCAAAATTAGGTGCTGACAAGTAGGATGTAGTGCTTGCAGCCTTTGGTCCGGAATGCCTTGAATGCCATGTTCTTCTGCATGTTAAGATAAGGAAAATGTTACGAGAACAATTCAATAGATAGGAAGGAACTATAGAAAGCGAACGTATGAACAAAGGACAAGCAAATATCTAGTAAATTGAAGTTATAGTCGGCATTTTACATAGAAGTAATTGTTAGCAATTCATAACTCATATTATTAGGAAATCAGCTTCACGCGCAGAAGACAATAACATATATAAAGCGTGTATCTTGATGAACATATCCCAGACATCGGGGCTGGCCTTGATGGTGTTCGTGTCTGCATCCCATCCCACTTCAGTGTGGTTCCTTAGCTCAGTGAACTGCCTGTACGTCCCTTTCAACCTAGCACACTTGCCCCTTAGCTTAGTCCAGCAAAGTTGCGCTTCAGGAAATTGCTTTTCTATTTCCTTCATCATCTCTTCCCAATGAGGTCTCTTCCAGGAAGTCGTCTGGGTCACTTTGAACTTCTCAACCATTATATTAATGAAGGCTAGTTCCATCTCATCACTCCATTCCAGTACATGCTCGCCCTTTCGAGCCATGGTCTGTGCACTTTTTTGGACCACAACTTCCACACATAATAGTCAGACAATAAGATTACCTCAGCAGAAACAACTTGCAGTACATCTTAATTCAATTACTCATAAAACAGGGTAATTCGTACTTAGGTTCCCCCTTGGCTGCTTAGATTAACCCAGACAATGCAACAGAACGCAGATTGAGAGAATGACAGCATGGGAAAAGATACCGAACTAGAGCAGCAAAATACTCTAACATGTGCGAAATATCAGGGAAAGCTCATTCATCGACCACACAGTGGCACACTAGCAGTAACCAACACCAGGAGAGAAGCATATTACTCAACAAAATTGAAAGCAGAACAACAGCTTACACCGTAGAAATAGCACAATCCCTTTCAAATTCGCATTTCACGGAACAACCAAACCAGCATCACACTGACATTCACCGAAACAAGAACAGAACATATACTCTCAGTGACCAACCAGTGAAAGACAATTCGGAAAATTATGCAACAGACATAAAATTGTTGTCAAGAGGAAAGAAGAAATTACCTGAAATGCAGATGGCGTTCCCGAGCTGTGCCGATGGGGTTCTTAAAGCCTCCCGTGCAGGTGAACAGGGTAGGGGAAGGACCCGCGAAATATTCCAAAGGAGGGAATCTCTGAAGGGCAAGTTGCGAAAGTCGCAATTTCGGGGAATCTCTACTAACAAAAGGGGGGCCTTTGCCCTATTATTGCAGGTCCTATCTCTCGGTTCTTCTGCCCTAATCATGCAAGGTGAAATTGCAAGCAAATAAGGACTACATATCCGTGAAATTGCAAGCAAAATTGCGCCATTCCGACAATGATTTCCTTCAACATGCGTTCGCTATCATTCCAGGTGGGCCGATTACATGGAATTTCAAACCAATTTCGGCAGCTTCAGCGAACCCAATAGTTGCAGCTTCAGCGAACAGAGAGTTTACCTAATTGCAAATTGCAGACGTTGAAGGACTGTTGAAGTTGCCGATGTCGCTGTCTTCTAGCCCTCGCACAAAGGACAATGGGGTCGCAATTGCGCAGTAGCAAAGGAGCTTCATCGTCGTCTGCCGCTACTCTTCTCTTCGACACGCATGGATGAGGACCCCTACCATTGTTCTTGCCGACAGTTTTCCCTTTGCAGAAATTAGAGCAAGACAAGTCAAGTTCTTTGCTTTCCCGTTGGTGGGTCCCAGGATTTTACCGTTCAACCTCATATTTTGTCGTTTTGGGAGTTAAGTTGAAAATTTCTCTGTTGCCAAACAGAGCCTATAAATAATTTCTATGACGTCAATGCGGAGTATCGCTACTGCTTAGATGAAGTTATTTGTTCTGTCCAGACATATTTGCAGCTTATTTCACATTTGTTTTTCACCCCTTTTTGAAGGAACTGCGACCCCCAACTCCAAAATCTCATTCAATTGATCTCCTGCATCGCTCTCTTTTTATAGTTGGATTCTCAAGACTGACTATAAGCAAAGTCCCCTTAACTATCAGATTCAAGCCATTCAACATGAACAATGATCCCATAATTGTAAACCTAAGACTACAGGAAACAATTTGGACATCAAACAACTAGTCAAAGTAAAAGCATTGGAATTAGTGGAAGAGCTAAGTAAGCTGTTACCTGTGGGAATGGCAACCATCAATTCTGATCCCGACAAAATTCATTGGCGGGAGCTCAATTTCAAATAAAAAGGAGCTGATGTGCTCTTGATCTATTTCGTCAATATCTACTTTAGAGCTACCTATGTGTTTAACAAGCACTGACTGCTCATTCCAAAACTTTCTAGCCGCAATGTTTTTCCGTATGAACTATGTTTGGCTTTCTCCGGAACCTTTTGATGGGAGTTCCATTCTCATCATACTTGACAAGAACTTCAACCTGCATAAGTATAAATAATTATATTAAGTCCTTGTAATCCATGTCATTCTGCTAGCAAGAGTGGTATCCAGGAAAAAAGCCATCCCTAGAAATTTAAACCTGAAACATGCTACAGATGAGGACTACCTCGGTCTTGAAAATACAGGAACCTTGGCGGAACATTTCTGGAAGCTTTTTGTAATTGATGCCAAACTTTTGAAACAGAAGCTCATGTCCTTCATGCTTCAGATCATCCTACACATTGCATAGATTCAAAGTTTCCAACACGAGTAAGAAGCAATAAGTTGGGAAGCAAAAGGCCTAACTAGAGAATCAAACCATTTTTAAAGAAGTGAATATTAATATATTTCAATGAAAGCCATGAGACACATTGATTGGCCCGTGATGGTCAATGCAATTTTTCCTTCTTTTTTTTTTAAATATCCTTTTCTACGAAGAGTCTGAGACTTTTCAAAAAAGAAATTAGATCAAACACATATAGCACAATGGACAATCCAGCATGAATAGGAACCTTTTCTTTGCTTCCTCAATCGTCTTTCCACTTTTTATGAGCATCCAGAAACAGGTTCGGTAGAGATTGTCCACATGACCTTCAATAGAAAATCACAAAATAATCGAGACTTGCTGGGCACTTTAACTGGAAAGGAAGCTCTGCTGCCCAAGAAGAGAATCCTACTTGGTACTTACGAGCATGCTGTCTATATGCAAGATATTTTTGAGGAACCTTCAACCTTGGACAGGTAATCATTCTTGCATGGAATGAAGGAGGACATTTCCAGCTCTTTTTGAGGGAAGAATTCTTTCCGTTTTGTGGCATAAACAGAAGTCTGAAAAGCTTTAGAAAATGCTGTAGGGGCAGAGGACGAGGCTCCTGGAGGCTGTGGTCCTGAAGGGAGGCCGAGTGAGCTCGTGGTGGCTGCGAGGTCATACTCGGGGGGTTCCGGCTGCGGCAGAGCTCTCGGAGTTCGTCGCGATGCGAAGGCTTGATGCCGGAGGAGCCAGGTGGAGACGATCGTCTTGAGTGTCGCAGAGGACTCCTGGACGGAGCAGAGGACCAGCCGTCGCCTGCGGGGTCAGGGACGGCGAAGGGGTGTGGCGGCAAAGTGCGGGAGGTAGAAGAAACAAGGGAAAAATAACCTTAAGGCCCCCGTACTAATTTGTTTTAACATCTGCCCCCTTAACTGTGAGGTAAGGAAAGGGAAAATCTTTTTCTGCCGAAAAAAGAATTCTCCTCCGATCTGCCGAAATATGAGGAGAAATATAATTGCCCCTGCTTCTTCTAATTTTTTACAAATCCTGCCATCCCCTCTATTCGGCAGTGCCAATTTCGGCAGAAATGGCTCACCTCGGTAAGGAAAAATCTACCCCTCCCGTTAATATTGCAGTTAAAATTGACGGAAATGGGACGTGCCATGCATGTGACTGTGAGCATGCAACGTCAGGGAAAAAAATGAGAAAGGGAAACTGAATAATAAATTGAATTAAGAACCAAGGATTTAGGAGAAAAAGAAACTAGGTGCAAAGGAATTAGGGAAAGCAAAGGAAGAACAAAAGGAAACTTAACTTGAAATTTGCTAATTCTCCAAAATTAAAATTATACTACTTACAGGCTCACATACTGCAGGGTGTATAGAGATTAATTACATAATAAAATTTTACATTTTTCGAGAAATTACCCAAATTGAAAAACTTTAAATATTTATTCACAAATCGATAAGATTTTTATTTTTTGAAAACTCACTTTATTTGCAATTTTTAGAATACTAATTAATTATCTTAATTTCATTAAGATTAAATTATTAAAAAAAGAGAGAACTCAGGGAGTTCGAGATTATCAATATGGAATCCAGCATTTCGCACTTTTTATTTATTAAAATTATAATTGATTAATTGATTAATTATTTCTTGAGAATATTTTGTATTTTTTAGATAAAAACACTTCGAATGCATATTCTAGAATTGAGAAAACTTTCTATTTTTATGAAAAAATTCTAAAGTTCATTCGGGATAAATTGTACCGTATTAATGTTGTTATATAAAGAAACAGACGACTTTTAGATTGTCTTTGTAATATGTTCTTAAAATCAAATTATTATTTTTTGGTGCACGCTGGTATCCAGAAATTCAGCGAGTTTCAATCAATCCAGTTTAGCTTAGTTAGTCTACTAAGGGGTAAAACTCTTTCAGCATAAATTTTCTACATTTACAATACTCGAACCCCAGACCTTGCTTAAGGGGAATAGACGTCGAATCGCTTAAACCAATCCACGTTGGTAAGAAAAAACAAACAAATTACTTGATTTATGGGTTATTTCTCTAGAATATTTTGTGTTTTCAAGAAAATCTTTAAATGTATATTCCCAAATAGAGAAAGATTTTTTGTTTCTTTAGAAATTTTTTAAAGTTTATTCGAATAAAATATATCTAATATAAAAAAAATGATGACTTTTGAATTGTCTTTATAATATGCGTTTGAAATTAAATGACACAAATAAATTGCATTGAGTAATAGGCTATGTGAAATGTCTTTCAAGAAGAGGCTTAGGGGTTTGCTTAAAAAGCTATTGTGGTGCTTTCTGATTGCGCTGCTCGCCTTTTATATATTTATATTGTGAAGAAATCGGTATAAAACCGATGAAGAAGTCAAAAGAAAACGGAATTGCAGAGAATCTGCAATATATTGCCGTACCTTATTCTACTGTAGAACAAGGATTATATAGACATATACATCAAAGTAAATTCCTAGTAATATGAAGCCTAAACGGGAAACAAATAATACCTAGTCTAAAACAAAAGCTACTTTACAAAGTTACACGATATAGGAGATACTCGAGATATTGTAATACTCCCCCCTCAAGTTGGAGCGTGAGGATTCCGAACACCCAACTTGCTAAGGAGAGATTGAAATCGATCTCGGCCCAATGCCTTAGTAAAAAGATCCGCCAATTGATGTTTCGTGGATACATGTGCGGTAGCCACAACATTATTCTTAATGTGGTCTCGAATAAAATGGCAGTCAATCTCAATGTGTTTTGTGCGCTCGTGGAAAACTGGATTAGCAGTAATATGAAGTGCTGCCTGATTATCACAAAATAATTGAGTAGGCCGAGACAAGGAGACGCCAAGAGAGGATAACAAGTTGCGCAACCAAATGATCTCACTGACTGTAGCAGCCATGGCCCTGTATTCGGCTTCAGCTGAAGAACGTGAAACTGTAGTTTGTTTCTTTGTCTTCCAGGAAATAGGACTGCCTCCAATGGTAATGAAATAACCGGTGATAGAGCGCCTCGTCATCGGACAGCTAGCCCAATCAGAGTCACAGAATGCAGTGAGTTCCAATGATTGCGGATGAATAAAAATTCCTTGTCCCGGCGACTTCTTGATATAACGAAGCACACGAATAGCTGCATCCCAATGATCTTGACGGGGTGCTTGCATGAACTGTGACAAAATCTGGACAGAGTAAGTGAGTTCCGGTCTTGTAATGGTGAGATAAAGGAGACGCCCAACGAGTCGACGATATTGTCCTGGGTCAGCAAGCAGAGTACCGGAGTCTGAAGAAAGGCGATGATTCTGTTCCATGGGAAACTCCGCAGGACGAGAGTCCAACATCCCATATTCAGATAAAATATCAATAGTATATTTCCGCTGGCAGAGAAATAATCCCGAATTCATGCGAGATACTTCTATACCAAGAAAATATCGCAAGGCACCCAAGTCTTTAATACGAAAACATGAACTGAGATACCTTTTGAATGAAGCACAATGACTGGATGAATTGCCGGCGACCAACAAGTCATCCACATAG
The DNA here is from genome assembly GCF_007655135.1 of Punica granatum. Lineage (NCBI taxonomy): Eukaryota > Viridiplantae > Streptophyta > Magnoliopsida > Myrtales > Lythraceae > Punica > Punica granatum. Next base: position 25,932,614 of record NC_045130.1, on the reverse strand, counting down.
ACAAGCACAGCAATGAAGATGGTGCGTCTGGAGTAAGTGAAAAGGGAGTGATCCGCTCCACATTGCTTGAAGCCATACGCATATAATGCATCGGCTAGTTTGGAGAACCAATTCCTGGAAGCCTGTCGTAATCCATAAATGGATTTGTGCAGGCGACAGACTTGTTCTGGATGAGTGGCAGAAAGACCGGGCGGAAGCGACATATAAACCTCCTCGTGCAAATCACCATGTAGGAAAGCGTTATGCACATCCATCTGATGAATCTCCCATTTCTTAACAATGGCAACAGCAAGAAAACATCTGACAGTTACAAGTTTGGCGACAGGAGCAAAGGTCTCAGTAAAGTCGACCCCTTCTACTTGCGTGAAGCCTTTGGCCACAAGACGGGTTTTATATCTCTCAACAGACCCATCAGCATGTCGCTTAATCTTGTAAACCCATTTACAATCAACAGGTTTCTTTCCCGGCGGTAAGGTACCAAGAGTCCACGTTCCATTCAGTTCTAGTGCTCGAAGCTCCTCAGCCATAGCCTTTTGCCAACGATGATCACGAGTGGCCTCTTTGTATGATCGAGGCTCTTCATCAAAATCCAAAGCAGCAAGGAACGAAATATATTTATCGGTGGCTCCTGTATAAGATAAATAATTTTGTAGAGGATATGGGGTACCTGAGGAGATTGAAGAATCAGATGAGCGAAGAAGGGGTGACTCAACCATTGCTGTGTGACATACAAAGTCCTTTAAAAATATACGGGGTACCTGAGGAGATTGAAGAATCAGATGAGCGAAGAAGGGGTGACTCAACCATTGCTGTGTGACATACAAAGTCCTTTAAAAATATAGGTGGCCCACGTATTCGTTCTGATCTGCGTAAGTTCGGAGAATCCGGTGAAGTAGAATTTGTTGGGTTGTTCTCAATTGGACTGGGGTGGTTCACAGGACCCAGCGAAGGGGAAGTGTGGGCCGGATCACCAAGTAATTCTGAAGAGAAACGGACTGGACTTCCAGGTGGATTTGGGCCAAACTCACCCGTTCCACAATCCGTATTAACCACATCGGTCGAGTCTAGAGAACGCAAGCGACCAGAGCCGCTTCGGGTCAAATTTGCCGGGCTGCGTGATACGTCTGGGCCGCAACTTGGACCACCCACACACAGATTTGACCCTTGTTCCATTCCAAAAGAGCTGGGTTGTTCTTCAAGCTGGGAATGGTCCTTTTTCCTTTCATACAGAACCGCCCGATCTTCTGATTGCAACATACTCAAAGACAGAGGTGATCCATCATCCTTCTCGCTTAATTCCGAGACTCGGAATGGAAACGAATTTTCATAAAAAATAACATCCCGCGAGATAAAAAATTCCCGAGTCTTTAAATCATACACGCGCCACCCTTTTTTACCATAGGGATAGCCTACGAAAATGCATCTCCGAGCTCGCTCTTTAAACTTGTCCTTTGGTGGGGGTCTTATTTGTGCATAGCAAAGGGAACCAAACACCCTTAAGTTGTGAATAGGTATGAGACTTGCCAAACAGAACTTCGTAAGGACTTTTTCCGGATAATATTGAGGTAGGTGTAATGTTGATTAGATAAGCCGCCGTTAAAATACACTCACCCCAAAATTTAGCTGGAAGAGATGCTTGTATGAGCAAGGCTCGTGCGACATCTAAAAGATGTCGATGTTTGCGCTCAACACGCCCATTCTGTTGAGGGGCGTCGACACACGAAGTCTGGTGAATAATTCCCTTCTGCAAGTAGAATTCCTGCATATCTCGAGATAAGAATTCCGATCCATTGTCACTATGGATTATTTTCACGGTTGTATCAAATTGATTGTGAATGAGATTGCAGAAACTCATTAAGTGTTGTTTTGCCTCCGACTTTTCTCGCAGTAAGTAAACCCACAAGCCTCTACTATAATCATTGACTATCGTCAAAAAATAATATGCACCCGAATGAGACCGAACTTTGTAGGCACCCCATATATCAACATGTATCAATTGAAACTTAAAACTTGCTTTATTCAAACTCTTCGGAAAGATAGATCGAGTTTGCTTGGCTTTATGGCAAACCTCACAATCTTTGTTCATGCCATTCTCTAACAATAGCCCGGGAATAGAAATACGTGGAGATGGATGTCCAAGTCTTCTATGCCACATATTATTCTCCTTAACTGCAGCCACTTTATTAATCTCGCGAGCTTGAACCATATAACGAAGGTGATACACCCCCCCATGGAGCTCACCGACTCCAATCATCCTCTTCGACACGCGGTCCTGAATAAGACAAAATTCAGAAGAAAAAATTATCTGACAATTCATTTCTTCTGATAGCCGAGCGACCGATATCAAATTGCAATCAAAAACCGGAACTAGTAAAACTCCAGATAATACGAAATTGCCGCCAAGTCGCGTACTTCCAATATGTGTAGCTTGCACAGATTTTCCATTAGGAATGAAAACTGGTGAGTCGCCTTGCAAAGTGGATGAATCAAATAACAAATGAGAACAACCAGTCATGTGCCTTGAAGCCCCTGTGTCTATAATCCAAGTTTCATTGCAGCGAATAAAAACGAAATGATTACCGATCTGGGTTTCTCCCTCTTCGTCAGGTCCAGCCAATGAAAGAAGTCGCTGAAGCTGTGCCTCAGAGAACGGTAATGTCGTGGAGGGCTGAGTTGAATTTTGTGACATCTGTACTGCGTTGGCCTGGTTAAATCCACCTGTAAATCGCCTCCCATAAGCATTGGATTGCTTCTTCCCAGTTGTTCCCTTCCATCCCTTCGAACTTCCCGGTTTGAGTTGATTATCCCAGCCGCTAAAACCCCGCTGCCCATCTATATTTGTTGGACGTCCATGGAGCTTGTAGCAAGTACTCCTTGTGTGTCCAATGCGGTTGCAAAAATCACACTGAGGTCGGTTGCCCCCTTGCTGAACTGCGGGCTTACTTTCAACTGGCGCTTTTGCTGCAAAGGCAGCTGCTTCCATTCCCTGTGACTCGTGAGATCGTGCCACGGCTCTTTGTCTCTCATCCTGACAAATCATCTGGTAAACACGGTTAAGACTAGGGAAGGGATCCATACTGAGTATATTCGAACGAACCGTTGCAAATTCGGAATTCAATCCCATGAGGAACTGATGAGCTTTCTCTCGTTCTCTCTGTCCCTGTCTACTTGCAGTAGCCCCACAGTTACATACACAGGAACAGACTACAGACTCCAGGAGGTTGTCTAACTCATCCCAAAGTCCTTTGAGTAACCCGTAATAATCTGCAGCGAGCCTTCCTTCTTGCCGAGCAGTGTATATATCGCTCTTGAGCTGATATATCCGTGTCTCATTACCTTGAGCAAATCGTTGTCTCAAGTCTTCCCATAAAACCCGTGCATTCTCAATACAGGCTATGCTGGGCTGTAAGTCCTTCTCCAATGAGTTCACTATCCATGTGACCACCAGAGAGTTTGCCATAATCCACAACGGCTTGTTGGGGTCACCTTCTGCAGGTTCGGTTAGAGTCCCATCGATGAAGCCAACCTTATTCTTGGCACGAAGAGCCATCCTCATTAAGCGAGACCAAGTGAGATAATTTTCTCCATTCAGCTTGCATTCAATAAGTCGCAAGACTGATCCATCAGAAGGATTAACTGTTAGCGGAGAAACAAATGCTGTTGTGTTGGCCGCTGGAAGCATGACAGAATTTCCCTGCACACCTCCTCCAGCGGGAAGAACAACTTGAGCTGCGTCATCTCCTGACATGGTTAGGAAGAAATCCGGCCGATTAATCTGCCGAGAAAACGATACGGTTGAGACTCGGCACGGCCCCTAGACCGCTTTCTCTGATACCATGAAGAAATCGGTATAAAACCGATGAAGAAGTCAAAAGAAGACGGAATTGCAGAGAATCTGCAATATATTGCCGTACCTTATTCTACTGTAGAACAAGGATTATATAGACATATACATCAAAGTAAATTCCTAGTAATATGAAGCCTAAACGGGAAACAAATAATACCTAGTCTAAAACAAAAGCTACTTTACAAAGTTACACGATATAGGAGATACTCGAGATATTGTAATATATTGCTGGGAGAAGAAAAAAAGAAATCACATGACATGCGATCAACCATAATTAAGCAATAGAAGCACCGAGTTTATATATAGTGAAATAATGGCACGAAATACTACTAATAATTAACAAACTCATCAAATTAATAATGGTGTACTAACTAGTTCCAAAGCAATTTAAAGAGAACAAGGTATTGATCAAGAATCTTTCTTAATTAACTATAAATGAAGAGATGTGTCCACGTCCTCAGGATCATCAGGGTTCCCACATAATCCTCGGTGACAAGGTGAATCAGCATCGTAGTTATCTTTTGCACTGGCTCCGGGTTCCGCCGGCCATGAACTCCTCAAGACTGGAGTCTCCATCAGCTGGTTAAAATTAGACTGGAGCTTATCATCACGGTTGCTTCGGAAATGTGGCCACAGTGAGAGAGGAACGGTCGAGGGCGAACAAGAAGAAGAGAAAGAGACGACGTGACGATGATTTGCTGGGATTGACGATTCCCGGTGGAAGTATGATGACCAGCTCGGAAAATGTTCATCATAGGTGGTTGGCCTTCTAGGCTTAAACATGACGACCTTCGGCTGTACAGGGAACGTCCTTGTGAGCTCCCTTTTCTCTCGCATCTTCTTCACCTTGTGCAGGCGCCTGAATCTCTCTTGGAGTAACGCAATGGCGGAGTGAATGGCGATAGGGTCGTTATTGCTCTCTCCTCTCATCTTTTTTGTCTCCCAAACTCTCAGGGCTGCATGAACTTCAAGACGAGGATAGGATGCAATATATGTTAGTAGGGTGTATATATATGTGTGTGTATATATAAGACGATAGGGCCTGGCTCCTCTATATAGGATGATAGGGCCTGGCTCCTCTATATATACATATATATTATAAAATTATTTATAAACGTAAATAATTTAATGCACTACGCCTAAAACATTGTACAGCCCTTGTCCTGTTACTGAAACAAGTTTACTAAGAACCCCGACCATTGAATCGGTCTAGGGAATAAGTGCCAAGTACGAAGGAAGACCCATCCGAACCCTCAATCAAAACAAGCTAGCTCTTAGAAAGCTAAGATGGGTGTATACATGGTATACGAACTTTCAGTTGCAACGGCCCTATTTTAATTTTGATCATTTTGATGCGCACATATGTTGCTGGTTCACCCTCTATGATTGTCAAATAATTTTACAGTCTTTTGTGGGAGAAATTTTGTTGTTTTTCTCGATTGAGCATATTGAGCTCTAAATATGGTTTCGATATAAGAAGGAATGAGAATCGACTGCAAAAGCTATAACTTGCAAGAAGAAAAGGTTGAGGGATCAATCTAAGAAAGAAGTGATAGGGATGGCTAAAGAGGAAAAGTCTACACGGAAATGTCCAAAAAGGAGCCGAAGAATTAGCATATGGAAGATTGTGTTGGTGGGAATAAAAGGTTGGGCCGGTGTCCTGTCAGCTTGTCTTTCGAAGAAATCCAAGCTTTGGAGATAATATGGCGTTTGGTAAGATTTCACTTTAACTCAACAGGATGAAAACAAAAGTAATTGAACAAATTTATTATTAAAAAATTAGTTCAAATAATAGTTAAAAAAACATGTGAGAAAATTTATTATTAAATTGAAGAATAAGATAAAAAAATAATAATTATGTTGTTGAATTGCAAAATAAGTGATAAATAGTTGAAAAAATTTAATATTAAAAATTAATTATAATAATAGTTAAGAAAAATATGTAAGAGAATTTATTATTAAGTTAAAGAAAAAATATAAAAGTAATAATTGTGTTGTTGAATTGAAAGAAAAATTAATTCAACTCCTTAAACAAACAAAGCCATTTCTCGATTGAGCGAAGCTTTAATTTTAGATATATCAAAACTAATTATTCGCATTAATGTATAATTAGGCATTTTTAATTAATTTTATATAATCAAATAACAAAATACAATACGATTGTCAAATTATGCTGTCAGCGGATAGACATTATACAGGGCAGGATTACGAAACTCATTTGGAGCATTTTGGTGGCAAGAACTAAATTGACACCTGAACGGGAATGAATTACAACCGAAGGCTGAGATTAATTGTAAGCGTGGTGGGGTGGGGGCGGTCGCAGAAGCAAAACGACGGGAAAAAGAAGAGAAGAAATATAATTATGGTGTGATTGAAACGACTAACAATGCTAGTAGGACAAAAGAGAAAGTCCGTACCAACATTCTCTCCCTCCCGCGATGTCTGTTTTTGTCTCCAAGCTCCTGGAAGGGGATGGCATGCACCAATCGAGAAGCTGCAATTCTACTGGCCGTTTTGGAGCTGATGCTGATCCTTTTGCAACATCGATCATTACTCAATAAGAAAAAAGACAGAAAATATGTTCACCCGAAACAAGAGAGAAAATATGATGCAGAAGCAAGCAAGCATACATACATATATATTATATCGAGAGGGGTCTGAACAATGCCTCAATAATTTCTATACAATCAGTCCAAGACACGGAGGCTGTGCAGGTTTGTAGGATTGGAAGATTGGTCATAAACTTTAGATTTTTCATTTGATGAAGGATTTAATAAGATCTGATAATATCGTTTCATTTTTTAGTAAACTAGCAGTTAGGTTCTTGAAAGATCAATTTTACATCACTTGGGTCCCTGATTTTTTTCTTTTTTTATCACTTGGATGCCTGAGGGATTAAATTTGCATCAATTAGATCCTTTCTTATATCAATTAGATCCTTTTGCAATATCAAATTGATCATTTGCAACATCACTTAGGTCCTTTGCTGTTGCTACATTGGTGAGGTCCTTAGCACTTCAATTAGGTCCTTGACACATCAATTTAGTCATTTTTTTAGTAAATAGATAATTTCGTCCCTGACTTTCGCAAGTTGCATCAATTTCGTCCATGACTTTTTGGTTACATCAATTTGGTCACCGACTTTTGCACTGTTATATCAATTTAGTCCATCGTTACATCAATTTCATTCCTGACTTTTCGGTTACATCAATTTGGTCCTCGACTTTTGCGCTATTACATCAATTTAATCCCTCGTTACATCAATGTAGTCCCTCGTTACATCAATTTAGTCTCCGTCACATCAATTTGGTTATGCCGTTAAGTATGAATGCCGACGGTGTTAAATAGTGAAAATTGTTACATCAATTTGGTCATCGTGCTACATCACTCCACCGACTCTTTCCTCTGCAAATCCTTTTCCAAGAAGAGGGAAAAGCTCGTGGGCACCTGCAGCCATGCGGTACCACGACTGTTATCCCTAGCCTCGACGCTGCTCTTCTTTTCTTCCTAGAGGTCCACAGCTTGTCGAAGGTGTGCGCACCCGAATTTCATCTCGTCGGGGCACGCGTACGTGCGCTATCGCACGGCTTGGGAGTGTCCACCTTCCCGGGGACGCGCGACAAACGCACGTGAGAAGGAGTCACCACTTGCCATTTTACGATCCGAAGGTCGAGGGCCGGTAAGTTACCCGGGTCTAGGGGTACGGGGTACACCTAATTACTAAGGCATATGGTCTGCGAAACCCGAGGATCCAAATTCAGGGGTTCTGTTACATGCGAGCCTATATCTCGCATGCCTTATTGGTACTCTAACTTGTCTAGGCTTGCCATTTTAATTTAATTTAATTACCGCTTAATTAAGTTCCGCTTAATTAAGTTCCGCTCATCTTACGCGTTTTGACATCATAAATTCGAAGAAACACTCCAACCGTTCACTCTCCGACTGAGATTCTTACATGAATAAATGTACAACATAAATCCTTACATTGTCCTCTCGAATAAAAATGCAAATTACAACAACTGAATCTCGGTTGGTTCGCGTTCGGTTATTATTCCACTCATGCTCACCATGTGGTTTGAAAATACTAGAATTGAAATTAAGACGCGTGCTCAGTGTTAGGGTGTTTGAACCTCATGATCTACGATTGGGCGTTGGACCCCCTATGAATCGTGTCCTAAAGGATCGGGCTTGATTCGCATAACAAACAAGTGCAAGAATGTAACAAGCGGACACAAATAAACAAGCAATGGGGTTTTGTTATTGCCGAATTTACGTGAATTAACCGATTATTAACCGGGGTATCTTGGCATGCAAATCCTACCCTAAAGCAGACAAAGTGGGAGCAAGATTTGAATTGATCAAGGATCATATCGGAAAGGTATTTCGCATTTGGCATTATTTTCCGAGGACCTGACGTACGTGACGTCTGTTGTCAACTCTCTTGAGTCCATGACCTGACTCCGACGCCATTACTCGACAACAAAAGTCCACACGAGGTACTTTTTGACAAACCACCTAATTACTCGAATTTACGAGTTTTTTGGTCACTGTGTTATGCACATATGCAAACCAAGGATAAGTTTGGGCCTAGGTCTCGCAAATGTGTCTTTATCGGATATCCTCACAGGAAGAAGGGATGAAGACTTTACAATCTGAAAAATAGGGAAATATTGGTATCTAGGGATGTTCAATTTTCCGAGACAACTTTTCCTTTTGCCACGGAAAATGAGGAATCGAGGCAACAAGGAAAAGGGAGCCCGTTATTTCTGGGCGGAGCTGAGCACAGAAATGGAGATGAGCTCAATCTAGCCCAGCAGGCTTTGGAAATATCCCAGGCAATGTGCCGAGGCCGAGGAGAAGAAGAAAATAGAGGACCCATGGAATTTTCTGAACTAGACCGAACAAGTACAGATAGGGGCAGAGATTTGGAAGTAAGGGGGAGTGATTCTGGACTGGCCCAAATTGCAGAGGGCTGCATTTTTGAAGAAAAAGGGGGTGATAATTTGGAGACAAATGAAGACCATAAAAGTGGTGAGATGATTTTACGGTGATCTGAACAGATTTCTAGTCGTCCAAAACACTTCAAGGACTACATTGTTCACACTGCTCGCCATAAGACCCTCTCCCCGACTCACCTACTTCCTCGTACTCCTCAGGTATGTCTTAACCCATTGAGATCTTTATTGATTATTCCGGTATTTCTAATCATCACAAGGCATATCTAGCTGCAATTAACTCAGATGCAGAGCCTACATCTTATCGGGAAGCCATTCGAGATCACAGATGGAAGAAGACAATGGCAGAAGAAATTCATGCCCTCGAATTAAATAAGACCTGGACGGTTGAACAACTTCCCACTAGTAAACGACCTATTGGTTGCAAATGGGCGTTTAAAGTAAAGCATCAAGCAGACGGAAGTGTAGAGCGCTATAAGGCACGGTTGGTTGCAAAGGGCTTCACCCAGGTTGAGGGCATTGATTTCCATGAGACGTTTGCACCAGTGGCCAAGTTGGTAACTGTGCGATGTCTATTGACAGTTGCAGTAGCAAGAGGATGGATCATTCATCAGATGGACGTAAACAATGCCTTCTTACATGGAGACTTAGAAGAGGAAGTATACATTGAATTACCACCGGGTTTCTCCGCTTCGAAGAAAGGCGATCTATGCAGACTTCGCAAATCTCTATATGGACTTTGTCAGGCATCGAGGAATTGATTCTCGAAATTCGCTAATGCCCTTCGAGAATATGGGTCCACTCAATCAGGTGCAGATCATTCCCTCTTCACTCTCCATCAAGGTAACAATTTTCTTGGAGTGCTTGCTTATGTCGATGATCTTATCATAGTAGGGAACAATTCTAGCCACTGTGATTCTTTTAAGAAATATCTTGATAAATGCTTCCATATTAAGGACTTGGGGCCTCTGAAGTATTTTCTTGGTATTGAAGTCACTAGAATGAATTCTGGAATTTTCCTCAATCAACGGAAATATGTACTGGATATCTTGACCGAATGTGGGATGTTGGCATCGCAACCATCGCCTTTTCCTATGGAACAATGACATCGACTTTCCATGAGTTCTAGTGACTTGCTATCGGATCCTGGCAAATACAGACAGTTGATTGGGAGACTTATCTATCTGACCATTACAAGGCCATAAATCAGCTATTCCCTACACATCTTAGCTCAGTTTCTACAGGAGCCTCGTCAGGATCATTGGGATGCTATTGTGCGAGTTCTTCGCTTCTTGAAACAATCTCCTAGTCAAGGAATCATTCTTCAGCCTACATCTCTTGAGCTTGAAGCTTTTTGTGATTCTGACTGGCGGGTTGTCCCTTGACCCGTCGTTCTATAACGGGATATTTTATCACTCTAAGAGGATGCCCAGTTTCATGGAAGACAAAGAAACAGACTACGGTTTCTCGTTCGTCTGGTGAAGCAGAATATCGAGTAATGGCGGCAGCTGTTAGCGAGATTGTCTGGTTACGAAGTCTTATCTCTTCCATTGGGGTACAAATGACTACACCGACTAGATTATTTTGTGATAATCAAGCTGCACTCCATATCACAGCTAATCCTGTTTTTCATGAACAGACGAAGCACATTGAGATCGACTATCATTTTATTCGTGATCACATCAAAGCTGGACTCGTGACTACCGACCATCTGCCCACGCAACTCCAATTAGCAGATATCTTCACAAAGGCATTAGGTCGGGATCGCTTCTGTTTTATTCTTTCCAAGTTGGGCATTCGTAATCCACATGCTCAAACTTGAGGGGGAGTATTAAGGATAACTTCAATGTATAATAGGCATGTTGTAACATACATAGCAACCGTAGATACTTTTCTATTTCTCATTTTCGTTTTCCTTTCATGTAAAAGGCTTACAGCCTATTTTATAATTATGATTGACATGAATAAAAGTTAAGTTGGAATTGCTCCAAACTTCCCATTTATGTTCTGTTATTGCCTCCATGCTAATAAAAAAGGATTGCTTTTGTTAGGATTTCTTTGAAATATATTTCTCAAGGACTCCGTCTTCCAGAAAATTTTGATATTATTAGAATTTTATTTGAGCCAAATAAATCAGGAAATACACTTATGTAACTAATAAAGCCAAAAAATTTAGACAATGTTTAAATAATTTATCAAGTTATTAATTTGCATCAACCTGTTTAAGATGATCAGTCGAACTTGAATACAAATCGTATTACCACTATGGTTTTAATAATGAGTTAGTAAATTGGTTTTTCTTGTTAACTCAAGTTAGTTTGTCCAGATTGCGAATGGTATGTTGTTTTTGCTTTGTCTCCTAGGGTGGGTGTTCATTCATGCTTCTCTTAAGTAAGGTCTCGGATTCGAGTTTTGTGAATGAAGAACCCTCTCATAGTTAGCAAAATGATGACTATGCTTATTAGTTGCATCTGATGTCTTTTTGGATAAAAGATTATGCTATTAAGGATCCAAAGGTTGTCAAAATACACTTATTCAAGAAAAGCTAAACATAGTTAATAAACAACTAAAAAAAATGCAAAAGTGCATGTCAAAATTGCATCAGTGATTCGTAAGGGCAAGTAGGAAGTTTTAAGTGCAGGTTTGGAGTGGACAGAATCCTTCCATTCAAGTTGGCGAAACTTTATAACCGGAACTCTTCTCAACTCCTTATAAGATCCTTGAATTCCAGTCCCTCCACATCCTGTAAAGGTATCATGTCTATCAAAAGTTCGAGAATAGCCGTGCCCAGAGCTTTCCCAACTATGAAGAGGCGATGAGCTGATCTTGTTCCCAGCTACCAATAATATAGCAGCTTTTGCAAAATTGATGGCTAAACCTGTTCAGAGCACTCACATCCCATGTGAAGAAAGTATGGTCAGCTTCACTTTAGAGTACATGGGTCAGAATCAGCGAGGCATCTTCATTTATATACAGTTGCATCTGATGTTATTTGGTATTGTTTGCAACCTTTACGAGAATGACCTCATGAAGTCATTCTTGAATATGCCAACTTTAGAGAGTATAATGCATCTTCCCGCTTAATGAAAGTGCTGCCTGCACCATGATTGAATCGCTAAATGTCATCGGGAAGACAAATAGGAAATCAGAAAACAGGAAGAGCAAGTAAGCTGTAAGATATCCTAACAGCAGACAGCTGTGGATAATGCAGAACTCTTTGGGCACAATAACTGGTATACCACACCTACGTGCTTCGGTCCTTCGTACTTGGGGAAGGACAGGTCCTCTTGATGCTATGATGGGATATGGACCGAACTGTTTGACGAAGTTCCAATCCCAGCTCATGTGTGGTCATTCGTAATCGGAAACTGATATTATGATGGCTTCATTATAGTATTGATACTTGGGATCATTAAGAAAGCAGATTTAACAGGAGAACTTGATCAAAATTGATCTTCTTCATTGCAAGTAGGACATTCTATTTACAGTGATTTTTTTCTAGAGATTCAAGACCAAACCTTATGCCTAGTCTTGAAAGAATAAATAATCTTCCACCAATTAAACCCCACAATTTGGACATTATTTCCTTCTGAGAAATTCATCTCCAGGCGGAGCAAGTCACCATTGCTCTGTTCCTCCAGTTAAGATATAGGGCACCATTCCTCTCTTCGATTCGGTAATTCGGACTATACTCGCCTTCCAGCATATCCAAGACCGCCCCTGTGACTGAGCAACTTAAAGGGCGCTGCTGGAATCCGGCCATCGAGAATCTTGATCTCCACTTCCCAAGCAACTCATGTCTCTCCACCCTCTCGGGCCCCTCGCAGGCAACCATGTTCACTATGTCCCGAGCCACACAGTGCTGCTCTGCCCTGATCCTCTGTGGGTCATCCCTTGGCGCCGTTGGTGCCGCATCAATTGACTCGAACATGGCGCTGTAGTAGTCCAGTGTCTCCAGGAACCTTGTATAGAATGGGGATGTGTTTGTGTTTGATTCCTGCTCCAGGAGGGTCACGACCTTTGGGGACAAACCCCTCACTAACCTCAACAGCCGGTCACGGTGGTTCTCAATGCTCACGCTCTCGTCGGGAATGTGGTGCAAAACGTACGGGAAGTTCACTACCACAGCTTCGTCAGGCTGAATCATGAGATGCTCGGCCCGAACCTCATGGTCTAACATGGGGACACCTCGGAACTCAAATGGGACACCGCACGACTCTGCAACCATCGAGAGCCTCTGCTGGATGATCTCAAGTCCGCCACCACGAGCAAGGGCTGACTGTGAATCATCTACACCAGTGATCCGGATGCTTGGGGCCCCACCTGCCCGGTGCGAGAGCGACTCAACGAAGGGCACCCACTGGCTCCCCTGCGCAACCTGGAAATCAATTATGTGGATCTTTGCCTCGTTCTCTACGGCTTCCTGAATAACCGCATTTGCTGATACATACGCAAACTTCCAGTATGGGCAGATCTGATAAAGCATGTACATGGAAGTCATCAACTGCGGTCCTGTGGGCTCATCACACCGGAGCCTTTGGTAGATCATATTCCCTGAGGACTCTATCCTTGCCCTTAGCCCTTCCAGTAAGTAAGCTCCCAATCGTTGGATTGGTTCCCCAGAGATGGTCACCATTTTCTCTAAAACATCCATTAGACCAACTGCTGTTGAGATATCTGAATCGGAGATTGATTTGGCACAGGCAATAAGCCCTTGCTTAAGGTCCATTGCGGAGATCACCTGATTATCCCAATTCCTCCTTCCTTTATTGGAAATGTTTGAGCGGCCACCGTATGTTCCCAAATCCCAACTACTAGTGAAAGAGGAAGTGCTTACAGTAGGCTGGCAATCATGGACCGAATTACTAAAAGCGGGAGCAGACATCGAAGAATCGAGCGTGAAGAATTCCTCATTACACGTTTGGAAGGAGAGGGTGGTCCCATGGGAGCAAAAGTCTTGGGTGTTAAATTCTGTTAGGGGGGGACGAAATGAACAGCAATGTGCCGTCTTCAGCACGGACTCGTTGCATGAACCAAGGACAGTCCGGGGACTCTTGGACTCATGAAAAGCTTGCATCCTGATCTGCAGTACTGGGAGCACGTCGTAAGAGTCGTCCTTTGCTTGTTTCAGAAGTGCCTCAATTGCAGACCATTTTGGCTCAAATCACGCCTCTGCCCATATCCGAGAACAGAATTAAATGGTAAACGTCAGCAACCGCAGTCATAAATTTGAATACACATTAGACTAATAAAGCAAAATCAGAAGAGATCCACACATCCGATTAAGTCAAACACCAACAAACGTTTTTGTATATGAGGAGGCTGCATAATTGCAGGCTTCGGGATTCTTCTACATAACATATATTCGGCCTTCCCGGCTTTGGAGATGATCTATTTCAACGGTATCGATCAATAAACCCTCGTGAATTTATCTCAGTAATTCATGTATGGGAGGCAAGATTTTAATTCAACCAAATTTCTAAGCTCGCAGTGTATACCCATCTTCCAAAATCATCCAAAATCATGAACTTTTGCAAAAGGGAAGGGAATGAATCCACAGCAAACACAACTAAGAAAAGATTAATCCCGACACGAAACTGACAAACATAAAGCATCAGAAGACACACAAACATATGAAAAGCCGGGAAATTCAGCAAAAAGTTTCTGAATTTTGCATACCTTAGCGAAAGAGTTCTTCAGAAGTTGAGAGCAGAAGTATGGTCCGCGTTACAGACTCCCCCCTTAACACTGATGAAGGGACCGATTCTGAGGTTGCTTTTATAGGTTAGACAGAAGAACAAGTGCCCCTGAGTCATGCTTATATTACAAAATCATCCTTGTCAGAGAACTATCTGACCTTATCAATCAATTACTGTTTTCTACGGCTGGTGGTGTTGGTTGGTGCCGTTGATAATCAAATGATTATTATTACGACAAAAAGGGCAAAAAAAAATGGCTTCTCCCTTCTGTGGACCGCCGTCCAGTGAAGACTTCCAAAAAATAAATAAATAAATAAAATAACAATGCTTCTTCAATTACTCTCTATCTACTATATTTTAAGCTCATTCATTTATTTATTTATTTTGTTTTTCTTTCGCAAAAAATCGTGATAATAAGGGCTGCTAATTACAATATTTGCCTCCAGCATGCTACCTTGTCCATTAGTTTTTTAAATAGTACTTCATTAGGTATTGATTGCCGCTCATGGGTTGATTTATCAGACGCGTAAATTGGAGAATTCATGTGATGTCTGTTATGTTTGGTAGAACGTATGAACCATATTTTATTCAATTCAAGCTTACCAAATTATTTAAACTGCAAACTCAAGGTCTAATTTGAGAATGCGCTCATACTAAAGGGGAAAATTGAAATTAACCATAATTATGGGTGCAATCCACATATTAAACACCGACGGACCAACATGCTTAATGTATAATACATTCTCAAATTATTTATATTTTAATAATTTTTAAAACAATGAAGTGTCATAAGCTTGAATTAATTTAATTGTATATAGAATCAGAAATTAATAGAATACATATATATATATATATAGTGTAAATTAATAAGAGAAGTTTCATTTTGATGGATAATAAGAGAAGTTTCCAGCAACATAGCAAGTGGAAAAGAAAGCAGTCAGCAGTGTTAATTAATTGATGATTATTATATGTGCGGACAAGAAATTCTTGGTGGAGGGTTTTGGCTAATGGCTTCCACATAGGACAAAGACACGGACTGGTTGACAATTTGACCAGTCACGAATGTCCATTGTCAAATGGCACTTCTGTAATTCTAGATAGAGATCAAGGGTTTTTGTTTAGTACCGCGTCTAAGGTGGAACATCCTTGGAAGCATCTCTCTCCCTTCGAGGTGCTTACATTTCCTAAGTGAACCATCTTTTTAATAAATAAATAATAAAGTATAAAAAAAATGGTGCGGTGATGATTATGAAAGGAACTTTCCACAGCCCGTGGGTGACGTCTTCTACCGGAAGGCTAGAGAAATAGAGAGGAAGGAGATTCAATCGATTTTGATCGTGTCAGGGCTCTCTGATCCAAAATTCCTAATTTTCATAACTCCTCTGTGGATTTTCATTAGCAAATCAAGTTTTCTTTTCTTGTCCCCTATAGAAATCATTTTTGCGTAAAATACCAATGCAATTTCCTTGATTTAAAATTTCAAATGACAGATTTAAACCGGTGAAGGAATAGTTGATTCATTTACTTATTGTTTCTTAACTATTTATCTGTAAGTTTTCTAGAAAATATCAATATAATGCATACATATATGTGATTATATCTTTTCGATAAAAAGGAGTACGTATAGTTTTGATACTTTAAAGGAAAAAAAAAACTATGTAATTTAGGTTGTTATTTTTGCTATCATGTTGTGACTCATAAGGCATATCATTCATTACGGAAAAGAATATCATATCACATACCAGTGTTCAATCCGTGCATTACACAAGTTTGTGTTCATATATTTATATTTTGTACGAATAATTGTGTCGTACATTAATCTACATATTTATTACTATATTGACTAATTATAATGTTAAAACAAAATATTAGTATATATTTATTAAATCACTCGGTCTAACCTTATCATCAAGCATGTGTATAAACACAGAAATAACATTCTAATAAAATAAAAAGTGTCAGTTACATTTTTCCATCAATTTCATTTTCTAATATCATATCACATACCAGTGTTCAATCCGTGCATTACATGGGTTTGTGTTCATATATTTGTATTTTGTACGAATAATTGTGCTGTACATTTGCCGGGCTTGTTTAATCTACATATTTATTACTAGATTGACTAATTATAATGTTAAAAACAAAATATTAGTATATATTTATTAAATATCTCGATCTAACCTTATCATCAAGCATATGTATAATACAGAGATAACATTCTAATAAAATAAAAAGTGTCAGATGCATTTTTTTCATAGATTTCATTTTCCAATATTATATGCTTTTTTGGTATAATTTTAAAATTTCCATAATTCTAATTATTTATTATTGCTTACTTTTGATTAGAGAGATCGTATTCTCTTATTATTATTTCATTATTTTTCAAATTATATTAGGTTTACAATTTTGAAAATAGTATTTACATTTTTCAATTTTAACTTGCTTTAATCGCAGTGCATTTATTGCTACTATATGTATAGATAGATGATTCGTAATTCTTATTTTTAACACGTTAAATTTTGCTTTTCAATATGCATTTACATATGTATGTTTAGTTTTTATGATAAATTATATATGTTTCATTAATTTTCGTAAGAATATCAAAATCTATATATCAATTTCATTATATATGTTACATATGTATGTTTAGTTTTTATGATAAATTGTATATGTTTCATTAATTTTTTTAAGAATATCAAAATATGTATATCAATTTCTATAAGCTAGGCTCAATTTAATTAATGTCTTGTTAAGTTAATTGTTTATATATATTTATCACTTACATATAATTAAGAAATTACAAAATATATTTCTCTTAATTATATTTAGTAAGAGATTTAGGTACATTTAATTGTATTTATTAAATATTTTTAATTATTATTATTTGTTTTTAATTTTTTCCATATTCTTTTAATTATTATATAGTGAGTAGGAGATTTAGATACATTAATTGCATTTATTAAAATTTTTTAATTAAAATCTATGATTTCTATATTTTTAAAATTTTCTTTTAAGCATTTATTATGCCCCAAGTAAATTTTAGTTATATATAGATAGATTATTTGAATGAAACAACTCATGTTTTATGGAATATAATCTAAATCAATAAAAAAAAAACATTCGGTGTGCACCTCAGTATTCGGAAGCCCAACGGTCTCTGATTAATCTAGTGCGAGTGGAGTCGGTCCACTATGAAGTATAGCACTCTCAATTATATATGAATTTTCTCCATTTACAAGACTCGATCTCGATACCTTGTTAAAGGAAAATAAGCACCATACCGCAACCAATCCGTGTTGTTAAAGATTATTTTCTTTGGTTGCCTAACGAAAATGACGGATAACTATGAAACAATATTTTTCCAGTAAATTATCAAATAATATCTTTGGTATGGAAGAAAATCTTCAGAGAATTAGTCTAACATTCCTTTTAATAAATATATAAGATAGTGTTATTTTTTCTTTTTCACAATAAGGTCACGTTGGAAACAGAGGATAAGGGAAATTGAAATTTGGGAACAATAGGAAAGCTGGAAACAAGGGGAAAAACATGAAAATAAGAGAAGTCGCATCCGTGTTCCTCAAACAGACGCGAAGGACGTAGCAACATCAGGGAACGCCTTGACAGAGCCATCTCCAATTTAGACTGTCGCATTCTTTTCCCGGAAGCATCCGTCTTGCACCTGCCTGCAATTTCATCGGACCATACGCCAATTCTCCTCGACACTATGGGAGAAAACTATAGCAGGCCTAGGCGTTTCAAATTTGAAGAAATGTGGACCCGTCTTGCTTTTCAACAGTCAAGGAAGCATGGAGTGTCCCCCCGACCTGGCTCTCCTATGTTCAGTTTCAAGCTGAAGTCCAATGCCACCAGGATTGCTCTGCGGAAATGGAACAAGGATGTTTTTGGTCAAGTCCAAACCAGAACCTCTGAGCTCGCGCGCCGACTTGAACAAATCCAAGTTGCTCCTCCCTCTGCCATGAACCTAAAAATGGCAAATGAATTGGAGCAAAGCCTGCAAGAGCTCCTCAAAAGAGGAGAGTTGCTGTGGAGACAAAAATCAGGGCAAACTTGGCTCTCCTCCTCGGACCTCAACACAAAATTTTTCCATCTGTCCACCGTTATCCAAAGGAGACAATGCCATAGAATTCCTCAAAATCCCCGACAACCATTGGACTTCCGACATCCCGACCATAGCAGCCACCTTCATATCCCACTTCGCTGATCTCTAGACTTTCGTATCCCCCACCTTCAACTCTGACTTTCACAGCCTCTTCCCTCCCATTCTTACACAAACCGAATCCTCATCCCTCTCCACCATCCCTTCTGACCTTGAAATACAAAAGGCAGTCTTTGCTATTGGGGTGCCCAAAATCACCAGGGCCTGACGGATTTCTAGCAGTCTTCTATCACATATATTGGAGAATTTTTGGGGAGGATGCAACCACTGCGATAAGGAGCTTTTCTTACTAAAGCATTTCAATCGCACACACATCGCTCTTATTCCAAAAGGGGAGAATACAGCCACTGTTTATAACCATAGACCAACCAGCCTATGCAATGTTTTCCACAAGGCCATCTCCAATGTTCTTGCAAATAGGCTGAAACACTAGAATCATCTCCCCATTCCAAGCTGCCTTCGTGTCTGACAAACATTTCTGAAAATTCCATTATTGCTCATGAGATAATGCATTTTTTGAAAAACCAGGCCAAGAACAATTCGTTGCTATCAAGATTGATATGGAAAAAGCCTTTAATCGCCTCGAGTGGCCTATCCTCATTCACACTATGAGAAATCTTGGTTTTGATGAAACATGGCTCCAATGGATCACCCAATGCATTTCAACTGTTTCATATTCCGTCCTGATCAATGTAAACCTCATGGCCTCATCAAACCTTCCCGAGGCATTAGGCAGGGTGATCCTCTTCCCCCTTCCTCTATTTGATTGCCATTGAAGTTTGGTCTCGCTTACTCTCCCAAGAAGAAGCTTGTGCCTAAATTTCGCAACATGTTTTTTCGTTTGTCTTTTTTGTCTTTTTTTTTTCTAGATTAAACTGCATAAGTAGATAATTCAAAAGCGTCGGCCCAGGCCCTTTTATTTATAAAAGAAAAACCTAAAGCATTGGCATAGACTAAGTTCTGGTAGACACTTCTGAAGCGTGGTATATGGTGGTTTAATTAACGATTTTTTAGTGTCGGCCTAGAGTTTTTAGCCGAAACTCTCCCTTAGCCGACACAGACTTAAGCGTTGAGAAAGCGTGCTTATTACACAAAAAAAAAATGTCGCTGAAAGGTGTTTTTCTCGTAGTTTTGGAAAAATTGGATCTTCTCGTGTGTTGGGGTTGTTAATCTATCCGTATATCTATGTCTTCCATATATTCTATATAATAAAGAAAGAGCATACCGACCGGGGGAAAAAAAAGAAGAGCATGCTTTAAGAGTAACTCTCTGAGATTTCAAGAAGTCAAATATGTGGAGGAGCTAACAGTGGTGTCCTTGAACCTGTAACGAGCCACGTTGAAGCCTCATAAATTTCGCCACCACTTAGGTCCAAGTTACCCATTCCGTCTAACTTGTAACGAGCCAACACTTGAGGACTTGAATTTTTCTTTATTTTTTTTAAATTTTATTTTTTTCTTATTTTTTCTACTTTTTTAAAATTTTTATTTTTTCTGCATTATAATTTATTTTTGAATATTTCTTTGAGTTTGTTTTTTTTCAAACTTTGCTGACGTGGTAGTGTCATATCTACAAAAATTGACGTCGCTGGCTCCATGTCAGCTTTCTGTTAAGTGGGGTTAGCAGTCGGACCAAAGTGTTAGATGAAACTGTTAACTTGGACTTAAGTGATGGCAAAATTCATTCGAGTTCAAGTGGTACTATAAGTTGGAGGAACAAACTATTAGTTTACTCAAAATGTTTGAAAAACATGGCACCTTATCATTTATAGGGGTGAAAATGGGTGGGTGGGTTGGTTTTTTGGTTGATATTTTTGGGCCTCGGCTTTTTTTCGGGTGGTTTTTTTCTAGCGTAAAAGACCACCCGAAAATCATATGGAAAAAGGAAAAATCGATCACTAGCAGTCTCGGTTTTTATGAGTGGTTTTTTTAGCCCCAAATTCACAAAGAGACATTATGAATTCAAAATAAAAAAAATGAAATACTTCACATTTAGTATATCCCAATTATAATATACATGAAATATAAACAAATATGAAGTCATAAAATCAAATGAAATTGAAGTCCAAAAATATAAAAGAAAACAATGCTCAAGGAGTTTCGATTTGGTGACAAACACCGACGAGATGGAGGCATATATCATCCATTAATGATAGATAAAAATATAAAAATTATTAATTTGGGTTGGGTTGGACCCACATCGGACTTTTTCCAGTCGGGGACCCGAGTTTTGCAGTTTTTTTTTTTGAGATAAAAGAAACACCCAAAATTCAAGTAGAGGCCCGAAATTGCAGTTTTATGGGGTCGGTAGAGTCGATTTTTTGGATTTTAGGTTCTTTACTTACACCCCTAATCACTGACGAGAAATTATCCATATTGTTTTATTTGACAGATTAATATGTCAATAAAAAAAACAAGAATTTTTTTTTGTAGTGGTTTTAGGAAAGTGTACCCAATAGTTAGTCCCGCGCCCTAAGTAAACTTTCGGGAAAAATAATATAGTAGAAGTAAAATTTTTTGAAATAATACAACAATTTCATATCATTACTAGATTTTTAGGCCTGTGAGATACACGGATTTTTAATTAGTGCATTTTATTTAGTTTTTTTAATTATAAATTTTACCGTAAACTTTATTTTATAAAAATATTAAATTTTCTATTATTTGTAACATTTTAATAAAAATTAACCTAAACTTTATTTAATATATACTAGTTGACCCTATTTAACGGGTGTGAGATAAATATAAATTTTATCTTTTCTTTTTAACTTTTTTACAAGATTTAACTTAAACTTTTTTTTCATATTTACTATTCTAACCTTATTTAATATCGTGGAATACAACTATATATATATTTATATAGATAGATGGTTTCATAATATAATAACATTTAATATACTTTTAAGATATATATATATATATATGTATATTTTCATTTAGTCTTTTCTATGGTTAGTTTCCGCTCGTTGTCCCATATGTGCGGTCTCTAATGTGAAGTAACTAATTGCACCATTATATGAATCCAAATTATGAAAACAAAAGGGAAATATTCTCTAAATAAAATATATTCAAAGAAAAATGTAAAATGAAAGAAAGATTTCCGAAAATTAAATAGAAAATAAGATGGCTATAAATGATAAATAGCAGAAAATGTATCAAAAGAGCAGTGCAAATTACCGATCGATAAGAAAGAGAGGAAAAAATGAAGTTTGAGGATGTAGACAAATAAATAAAAAGTTAATGACCAAATGAAAGGAAATAGAAGATTAAAAACGAATCAAACTAAAGAGAACGAGGGAAAAATTACATAAATAAAGAAGATCTGGGACTAGCTATAGTAATTCCAAGAAAAACTACACATTCTTCAATTTGTTTTTGATAAAAATTACTGATGCGGAGCCACTAACTTAAAAAATTTGCCCTCCTATTTTTTTGATAAAAATATTCACCTACGAGGCAGTTTGCCTTCTCTCTCGATCCATATCCTGACTCTATCCATGGCATGAACAGAGCACAATAATAAGAAATTATTTCGGATTAACAAAATATGAATGCATCATTAACCACTTAGGGTGCGACAAGAAGGTCAAGTTTTCTCAGTTTAAATACGACCTAAACGAACTGAATGAATTTAGAAGTTATCATACTGGTTCATATATTATATGATCGGGTCACCAAAAAAGAAATTACAATTACTATTATTAGTATCCGAATGGTGGTAACGGATAAGAACACAAAAAATTCCAACTTATCAGAAAAGAAAAAATAAAATTTACAATTTTCACGAGGGTACAAGCCTCCCTTCTAATATTTCGGATCAAAGACCCAACCCCAGACTTAAATGTGAGCAGAAACCATGAGGCCGGAGAGACCGGAAAAGGCGACACTCCGCGGATTACGTGTCCCCTCCTCATTGGCCGCTTTCTCATGTTCCCCGTAACGGTCCCGTGAGCAGCTCCCCAATCCGGCAATCTATGGACACCCTACTCCCGGTGCGCCATACGCCCAAGGGGATAGACCCCACCATAGTCATAGAACTCGAGATGCAGCGGGAGCATGGGACTTGAGCGAGCCTCCCCCAACCATGATGTGATACCTTGCCACAGTTCAAAAAATTGCATTTTGCCTCCGCCTTCCTGTTCGTCTCCGCCCACAAATCCGTCAATTTGCTGCTCCCTGTCTTCGCCGTAATCAAAGCAGCTGTCGGGGTAATGCTAGCTCTACTCTTCTACTGCTGATTAAACAACCTGAGACCTCTGCTGCCTTTTGTCGGGTCGATGAAGGTCACGCTTGTTTCTGTTGAGATGGGTGTCTGTCTTTCTTCAGTTTCAGGACTTTGGGTCTGTCGCCTTCTGGGTATCGGCGATTTTGGTCGCAGGCGGGCGGATCAATGGGGATGGTTGATCTCTGCTGGTATTTGTAGCATTTGTAGATGCAGGACTGCTGAATCATGATATTGTTCTCTTTGGCTATTTGGGTAATCATAATGCTGACCAAGCGATATTTGAGTGTGTTTTCAATTTAGAACAAGTTTCCTATTACCTATCGATTTGATGCCAGCAGCTGAAGGGAGTCGGTTGCGTGGTTGAGATGTGTTCCGGGCTAATAGAAAAAGGGTCAGGGGATATGGAGAAAGTGAAAGCTTTTATGGGGTCAGGAAATGAGTCATAGGACATGAGTTTTTAGGCTGATCAACCAAAACGTGGTGTCGGGTTTGCCACGTTGATTTTGTTTTCCTATTAGCAAATGAATAAGAGAATCTTGTGTTTTCTCATGTGCAAGTTGTTGCTGTTTTCGTATGTTTGTGTGTATTTGCATATTTTTTCGGGTTAGAATTATAATTTTGCTTGCTTGCTTTCTTCTATACATGTGATATTCTCCTTTCCTTTATCGCAGTGTAAATGCATCAAAGATGATTGATGATTCTGCCTTTCTCTGTCTTACTTTTAGGTTTGAGCTGATTCTCTATCAGTAATGCATGAATAGCTGAATCTGACTTATAATATGGGCGGATCAGAGGCTGAAGATTTGCACATGTTCATGGGTTTCTGAATGTTAAGAGACAAAGGAACATGGGAGATTTAGCAGAAAGACCCGACTTGCACAGCATGCGGAGGGAGCAGGAAAGAGAAAGACGCCGTATGCGGGATAGGGAGAGAAGACAATCTATGACTCAACAAGAAAGAGAAAAGCATCTCGCTAGGCGCCGTAAGAATTATCAGCTTCGTAGGCAGAAAATTAAACACTTCGAAATAGGGTATCAATCAGGACCCACAGGTACAGCCTCAAGCGGAGAGATTGGTGAAAGATTTAAACAACAAGCAACACCTGCTGCCTCAGAGCTCAGGCCGCAATGCAAGGATATTATTCCCATTGGGCTAGATCAGGTCCTACAAAAGATCAACATAGAACAGTCGAAGTCAGGGGGTGTGTACTCTAGTAACATTACCAATTAGACAGTGGAAATGTGCATTTTTATTTTTCCAGGAAACTTTCTGGCAATTAATATTTATTTTATCCCTTACCTGCAACTTTGTTTAACAGGAACAGAATCTCTGGCGTATGATTTGGCTAAGCTCCACAGAAGGTTAAGGCTGAGTCACGTGAAACATTTTGCACGATCATTGAAGCGTCCCGTGTGTGAGTTTACTGGAAGTAGTCTGCAAATTGTAGCGGATCTGATTGCGAAGGGGAACCCAGCAGCAAACTGTAGGTTTAGTCTTGTTAACTCATGTTATATTGGGTTTCTTAATTTAATTGATACGCATACAAAATAGTTTTTTATAAAGCGTCGTGTAGGAAACATGATGAAAAAGGTTAATTCTGCTTCAGGTAAATCTATGCAAGGAGTACGTCTGAACAGCATCAAACGGCTTGCACGGGCAGTGAAAAACGGTTCGAAAGAGACAGCCCATAAGCAGCAGCAAAGTGAAACAGATGGTAATAGATTGCACTAAATTTTACGTTCCTTTCATGATCCTTCTGCTTTCATTATTTCTTTATTGGTTTTATAAACTAGACTCGAGTTCTGAAACCTAAAATTAAATGCAGTGCAACAGAACCTGCTGAGGGGGGGAGCCCAGTTAGGTATTGATATGTCGAACTCAGAAAAACCTACTGAGAGACTTACAGATGAAGAAAAAAGTTGCTCGGATGGTAGTCATCAATGAGAAGTTTTCATGGTGATTGTGTTCGCAGTCTCAACTTTATTCTAATTAGTGTTTCAAGGTATAACTTGGACAAATTAATAAATTCTGCTCCATCCCTTTCTTCATTTCAGGATCACGCTTTTCTCGGATTACAGATAAAAATTCTGTCTAGGTTCGAGATGCAGAAGGCATAGGTAATTTATCTCCTGAAAAAGGGCTCACTACTAAGATGTTGTAAGTTATAGGGGCTATTCCATAACCATTGTGCACAATGCCCTGAGATTTCTTTTGGTTTTCATTTTGGACTTGGAGTGAATCAGATGCATGAGTCGGCAACCGATGGCTGCCCTAATTTGCAAGGGCAGAGCTACTTTATATAGCATATTTCTATTAGCATGGATAAGTAAAAGCATCCATCAGAAGCTTTAGTTGAAGGAAGTCGCAGCCAAATTAATCAAAAGATTGGCCAAAAGAAGATAAAACATCGAAGAATTGGACAAGCGATACGATTAATCTAGACCTTTCTGGTTCTAGCTTCAGATCTTGCATAATGATGGCGTTATTCATCCCTTGCCTTCAAACTTTAAATGGAAACATTACATGTCAGACCTGTAAATTCAATGAAACTGCAGTTTCTCCGACATTTTTCTTTGTCCTTGTTTGCGCATAAAGGTTTCCCTTGTATGGGACAGCTTATTATGTTCTGGTTGTGCTCAATAAATGGTAAAAAAGTTGGAGCTTGTGGCTGAATCTGATATCTGCTTCTGCTTTTCTTCCCCCCTTTTTTAATCAATTACAGGATGGAGATGCTTGAAAATCAGGTGGTAGATATGCTGGGTAGATGCAGATCATTCATGTGCAGTTGTGCTGTGGACAGGAACAGAGATAGTAGTGAGAGAAGTAGGACTTTAAACATTATATGACCCATTAAAGGTTCAAGTTCTTCCCTTAATAACCCTTTCGAAGAATGCCTTCAGATCCCGATCCACTGATTATGTTTCTGCTTCAGAACATTCGATCAGTTTCTTGCTGGAAGAGAAAACTCAATTTAGTAAATAGGTTTGGCTGACCTAATGATTTGAGGTTGAACTCATTTGCTACTTAGTTTGGTCAGTGGACTATGATACAGCAAGATCCCTTCATCTTCATGATTGTTTAGATTTAGGGATCATAACCTTTTTATTCTGGAAAATGGAACTAAAACTAAATTTAGAGGTATAACAATATTCGATATCAAAAATTCGAAGAATATTCCATCGGAGCATCATTTTAGATTATTTATTCAACTGTCGTGTTGATTGTGCACCAAACTGCACACCCTTGTATACGTTTATTCTTACCCCGATTGATTTTCTCGTAGCTCCTCATGGTGGTCTCAAGAGTTCCACGAGCCTGTTATTTTCCTTGCAGATGAACTTTTTTTTCTTATGTCCGAAATATATTATAGATAGCCACAAGATCATAGAATTCCCAGACCGGCCAATTACGAGGAAATCATGGGTACATATAGGACTCGGGTTCCACCGTTTGCCAATTCGAACTTTTGAATTGGAGATTAATCAACCACGTGTATACCCAGTAGAAATTTAGTAGTGTTCTCGGTGGGATTTGACTACCATAGAGATGCTATTAAAGACACTGGGGCTCTTTCTTTCTTTTTTTTTTTGGGGGTTGTTACCACCGAGCTATCTTAAAGAGCAAATACTGGATGAATTATATGGATTGCTCTCCTACAATTGACGGCTCAGGACATAAAAGGAGGCAAAAATCTGATTAAGAATTTGAAAAGAATCACTCTCCAGGGCGTCAGTGGAAGTATATGTCCAATCACAACGTGGCTAGAGACAATGTGCTCGCGAATTGAATGATAATAAAATATATGCTTCATACGTTCATGAAAAATGGGATTCGTGACAAGTATGAAGTGTTTCTTAACCACAAAGAAAACAACCACATCAGTTGCAGAGGTCTAACCCCAAGAAGAAGGAGATCTTGTTCACATAAAAGTTCGGATCGGTACAAGCCGATGGACTTGTATTTGGCTAAAGCGGAAGGCCGACTAACATTTAGTTTGTTTCTTCATCCTCCAACAAATAGGACTAACCTTCAAAAAGTAATAAAATTGCCTGAGATCGATCCTCTCGTCGATTAGCAGTTGAGTCCAATCAGCAAAGTACCACAACAGGCAGGTAATGCATAGTGGGAGGTCGATGCAAAAGAATCCCCTGACCATTACTCTCTTTTCAAAATCTAATAGCTATATGGTTGTGTTTTGATAGAAAGGAATGGAATGGAATGAACTCCATCCTTTCACTTCATTGTTTTAACTTTATTACGCATTTGAGAGCTTTGAATCACCATTCTTTGAGGTGATTCTTTTCTTTCTTTTTTTTTTTGAAAAGTACAAAAATCCATTTATGGTTAATTGGGATAAATTGGACTGTGTGTCTTTTTAAGGGACAATTAATACCATGCGGTTTACTCTAATGGATATAAAAAACCTCACAGCTACTTTTTTTAAGGCACCCACAGAGGTCGCCGGCGACCACGGAGGTGGGGTCGGGATTGCCGATTTGTGGCTCCAGCCCCTCCCTAGACTAAAGTGAAAAATTCTTGAAAGTTGAGGATAAAAATGTCAAAGAAAAAAAGTTTAGGATCATAAAGTAAAAAATATGTTAAATGTTGAGGACTAAAAGTGAAGAAAAAAGTAGTTGTGAGGTTGTTTATGTCTCACGGTGTGACTGATGAGGTGCTAATTGTCCCTTGATAAAGCAAAAAATCCAATTTGTCTCAATCCCTAATCATAAGAAGGTTTTTAGACTTTTTTTTTTCCCTCTTTGGAAGTATGAACATCTCACAAAGAACTTGACAAATGCTTATGCTATCATTTGAAGCAAAAAAATCAAGTAGATAAGCGTGCATTTTTTAGTATTTAGAATAACATATTTGTAAGTATATATATAAATTAGGTTAGTGGTATAATATTTTAACTATATTCTATCAACCAAAATCACATTTTGTCTTTTAATACATTACATTTCTTTCGATTATATACCTATTTCATTGCAAATCATTCCATCCTTTGTACCAGATGTAAAAGAATAATTGAATAATAAATGTTTTTACACTTGGAGACATTTACCTTTTCAATTACTCTAAACAGTACTATATATTAAAGAATGGTAAATTACACTGGTGGTTCAAAGAGTTTTACAAATATTATAATATGATACAAAATTTTTTTTTGCTACTTAATCGTACACAATCTTTCAAAATTATTTCAGTGTAATACATACAGTCATCTTACGATTAACGCCGTCAAACCAATGCTTACGTGACTCACTACGTGTCAGCACTTTTCTGACGTGACCGAAACAGTAAACTAATGCGGCTGGGGCGGGAAAACGTGGGTGGCAACAACAAGGAGACTAGTTTTCGGCACTTCTTCAATTCCAGGATCTCACCGGAGAGTGCATTGTGCGATAGATTGAGGATCCTCATGACAAGGGAATCGCAGAAGTTGGAGGGGATTTCGTCAAGAAGATGGTTCATGGAGGTGGAGAATTAGTAAAGGCTCTTGACTAGGCCGAGACCCTGAGGGATCTTGCCGATGAAGCTGTTGTTATCAATCTGAACCTGCTCCAACTGAGAAGCCATGGATACCAAGTCGGGTATCTCCCCCGAGAACTGGTTGCTTTCGGCTCGAATGATTTTGATCTTGGGCAAGGACTAGAGCCCACTGGGAAAGTCGCCACGGAACTCATTGTTTTGAACTTGGAACCTCTCGAGGCTCCAGCACTGTCCGATAGCGTCGGGCAGTGAACCATTGAAGAGGTTGGTGTGGAGACTGAGGTTTATGAGACTATTTCTAGTACAAACCCCATCCAGGAAAGCCCCACAGAGCCTGTTTTGTGAAACATCGAAGGAGGCCAAGTTCTAATTTGATCTCACTGTGAATCCTTAAGTTACTTAAAAAAATATTTTGCACCATTATGTAACTTTTATAAAACATTTTATACTATTAAGTTACAACTTCAAAAGAGTTTGCACCGTTATGTAACGTTCCACTAAAAATAGATAACAATCATCTTCTTCCCATGTCTCTGTGTATAGAGTTGTTCCTAAACATATCAGTTTTCAAAAAGGAAACGGATGAACTCGGAGCCAGGCTTTCACAAAAAAAAAAACGACATTGCCATTTCCTTTACAACATCTGATTAGTTTGAGGGTTTCTCCCAACCATTATGATGCGATGGTTGTAATGGTTGGCAGAAACCCTCAAACTAATCAGATCTTGTAAAGAAAATGGCAATGCCGTTTTTTCGTGAAAGATTAGTTCCAAGTTCATCCGTTTCCTTTTCTAAAAATTGATATATTTATGAACAACTCTATACACAAAGACAGGAGAAGAATATGATTGTTATCTATTTTTAGTGGAATGTTATATGATGGTTCAAATTCCTTTGAAGTTGTAACTTAATAATATAAAATGTTTTATAGAAGTTACATAATGGTGCAAAATATTTTTTTAAGTAACTTAAGCGTTCACAATGAGATCAAATTAGAACTTGGGCTCCTTCGATGTTTCACAGAATAGGCTCGTTGTGGCTTTCTCGGATGGGGTTTGTACTGGAAATGGTCTCATAAGCCTCAGCCTCCACACCAACCTCTTCAATGGTTCGCTGCCCGACGCCATCGGACGATGCTGGAGCCTCGAGAGGTTCCAAGTTCAAAACAATGAGTTCCGTGGCAACTTCCTCCCGTGGGCTCTGGTCCTTGCCCAAGATCAAAATCATCTGAACCGAAAGCAACCAGTTCTCCGGGAAGATACTTGACTTGGTATCTATGGCTTCTCAGTTGGAGCATGTTCAAATTGATAACAATAGCCTCACCGACAAGATCTCTCGGGGGTCTCGGCCTGGTCAAGAGCCTTTACTGATTCTCTGCCTCCATGAACCGTCTTCTTGGCGAAATCCCCCTCAACTTCTGCGATTCCCCTCTCATGAGGATCCTTAATCTATCGCACAATGCATTCTTCGGTGAGATCCCGGAATTGAAGAAGTGCCGGAAACTAGTCTCCTTGTCGTTTCACCTATGTTTTCCTGCCCCGACCACATTAGTTTACTGTTTCGGTCATGTCAGAAAGGTGCTGACACGTAGTGAGCCACGTAAGCGTTGGCTTGATGACGTCAATCGCTAGATGACGGTATGTACTATACTGAAACAACTTTGAAAGATTGTGTACGATTAAGTAGCAAAAAAACTGTTTGTACCATATTGTAGTATTTGTAAAATTTTTTGGACCACCAGTGCAATTTACCCAATAAAGAATGATAAGAGTATATGATTTTACATATAGAGACATGTACATTTGATTTAGGGGATGTGTTTTTTTTTATACATAAAAAATGTTCTATTATTTTAGAAGAAAAGTACAGTTTTAGCCTAATACTTTTGAATATTTTCTTGTTTTAGTCCACTTTCTATTTTTTTTATTCATTTTCATCCATTAGCTTTGCTTAATTTTTTGTTTCACCCCTTTTCCATTTTATTTGTCTGCTATCATCCTATACCTTTAGTTGCTTTTCTATTTTTGTCCTTTAATCAAATTTAAAATTGAAAAGATGCTAAATTTTGGTCCACAACTTTTATAACATTTTAATTAAATCCTATTTCTCCTTTTCTTTTTTCTTTTTTGCTTTGCAATCCCTTCTTTGGAGTTAAACATTTTCTTTAGTATCATTTCTCCCGTAAAAAATATAATATGATTTTTTGCAATAAAAAATATTAAAAAATTAAACTACTAAAAAAAATAAGATAGAGATTGCGGGGGAAGGAAGTGGACGGTGCAGGGCAGATGTCTGACCCCAGCGTGCAAGTGAGGTGGTCCATGGCCTTCTGTTATGTCACCCTTCTCTCTTCGCAAAGAGAGAGTGAATAGAGATCAAAGCATAGGCTAAAACCAACCAACATCAATCGAGTGATGTCGTTTGGAGACCTCATTTGGTGCAGTAATGGCCGCCACACGCCCCACCATCACGATTGTTCGTTATATTTATGACTTTCTTTCTTTGGGTTGGGCAAGTGACAAGCATTGCCAGAGGTGTGCTCCCGACAACCCCGCATTGCATGGTGGGTTTTGAGCGCCACTGCCCATTCTCACTAGCGCTAGTATAATTGGTTTAAAATTTTCAATTTTCAATCTTAATTTTTTTATCTTCGCAGGAAGAGGAGGATATAATGGAAAGTTGCTAACTTGCTAGTGACCTCGTCTATTCGATGCTATCCGGGATTGGAGCGTACCTATCTCTTCCTCTCCACTTATTCTTAATGCTAGTTCGATTTTTAATAATTTTTTATTTAATAAAATATTATTTAATCATATATGATAGCCAAATTAAAGAAGAAGACTAAGACAAATATAACATGTAACGTGAAGAACAAGTTGAAAGAAAAAGAGAACTAAAATGAAATCGAAAAAGTAATTAAAGTTGAGGGACAAAACCTTATTTTTCTGTGATAGAAAATTTAATAAAAGGACGAAAATGAAAAAACAATCAAAGTTACAAGATGAAAACAAACAAGGAAAAAGGAGATTGGCTAAAACAAAAAAATAAGATTTAATAAAATAGAAAAGCGTCCAAAAATGGTGGGTTAAAAATAACGTTTTCTCTTTATTTTGTTATATATAAAAAAAGTGATCAAAGGATGTGCATTTTTCAAACGTATAAACATGTCCCTTTATTATATACTAAACCTCGCGTACATGCATGCGTTATGGCATTCGTCTTAGAACAAAGTCGATTGTTAATTTTACAGTTTAATTATTATACGGTTGCCTGTCATTTTTTAAAGGAAAAAGAAAATCCATTTTTGGCTATCAACCTTTCATAAACTTTTCCATTTTCCTCCTAAAGGTTTTTTTTTACGATTATTTTCACAATCTGTTTAGTTCACTCCTGCCATCTAATTTTCCATCCAAAATATTTTTAGAAATAGTAAAAAAATTCAGAAAATTGAAAAAAGAAAAAGAAAAAAAAGGAATGAACAGATTGAAAGAGACAGGGAGAAGGGGAAGACGGGGTCCCGATTCCGAAGGAAGCGTAAAACTCTCCCCATCATGAAATTTCTCCATTCATAGAACTCAATTAATGCAATATATAAATCTTTAATGCAAATTTCAATTATTCTTTTCAGAATTTCGATTATTTGCAATAAATTTTTTGAATAAGTATAATTTGCAATATTTAACTCTTAAATGTGTCTAATATTAAATTTATATCCTAAAGCAAGGCCACGTGTAACGCCCTTACCACTCCACTAGTTATTATAAAATTAGATCACTTTTTGAATTTTAAATAATTTTCTCCAAACTTTTATAATCACAATTTATGTATTTGGCGACTTTACCAATGATCATCAATCGGGGAATGTCACTATTTGCCATTGAAAGAATAAAACCTTTTTCACCGAAGAAAAAACATTTTTCTTTTGAGAATTAGTTATTCTTTCTCGTACTAAGTTCATATGTCTCATTTTTAACTAAAAACAACAACAAAACACATTTACTTAAAAATTAAACAAAAGCTATTGTTAAAATATATTGAAAAATGAAAATCTCATGATTTCAATTAGATTAAATGGGCAGTATTTGATTGTACAAACAAAAATATAGCTCTATCAAGATATGTCACACACTGAGCACCAGAAAGCTAGATTATTTATATCAAAGGACTGAATTGAGCCAGAGGCCGTTTGATTTGCTCGAATGCATCGTAAATGCTAGAGATTAAGAATAGTAGAATAATTTGGTCAAAATAATGCATCAATTGGGCCTTTGAAGCGAAAGAATAGTATTTTGCTTAGTACTTTTGAAAATTCACAGTGAATCGAAGTACCTCTGTTTCAATAGAAAGTACCACGTTATCAGAGGGACAATTCCACCCAACAAATAGAAGAGCTAGCATCATGTCATTTATCAATCCCTACAGTCCTATTTCAGTCAGTAGACTTTGGGCGACATCCAAAACTTCAAACCCTTATTTTTCACTGCCTAGCCAGTAAGCCATATCTATCTAATAGTAAAGATTTATAAATAAAAGGCCGAGTTAGATAATTAAACTCTTTTTGATTCGCTCCTATGAACCTAATATAACCATTAGTAGCTAGATCTCAGTCTGTATTTATCTTCTCCGGCTGTAGCAATAAAAACTGCTGCGATCTTCAATTTCTTTCGCTAGCACCAATGATTTTCTGGCAGGACGAACATAGCAGGGACGTGCTAGGAAGCTGAACAGTGCATGGTGATGACTGCTCGTCTTTCGTTGATTTTAAGTCGTGCAGCTCCTTCTCGAGTCTTCGGTTTCTATGGCTCAGGCTGTCGCACTTCTTCTTAAGTTTCTCGAAATCTAGCTCGGTCTGCTTCAGCTTGCTCCTGAAAATAAATACTCATTCTGGTAACTACATCACCAGAAAAAATGACCGAAATAATAATAATAATTAAAGATGATAATTAATTAACGAAAAAGGACTAAAAAGGTGCAAACATTTTAAATAAAAAATTAAACAACAAATTTAATGCCATCCATTTACCTTGCTCTTCTGTTCTGAAACCAAACTTCCACTTGCCGTGTCTTCAGGTTCAGTTGGTCAGCCAGTGCTTGCTTTTGAGCCTTCATTTATCCAATAGTAATCAATTAAAAACACTTATTCTTATCACAGAAATAAATGTTCCCAATAAATTTGAAGAAATATTCACGTGGATTCAATAAAACTTAAACAACAAATTTAATGTCCTCCATTTACTTTGCTCTTATGTTCTGGAACCAAACTTTCCACTTGCTAGGTTCAGTTGGTTAGCGAGTGCTTACTTTTGAGCCTTCATTTATCCAATAGTAATCGATTAAAAACAATTATTCTAATCACAAAAATGAATGATCCCAATAAATTTGAAGAAATATTCACGTGAATTCAATAATAGATTCAAAAAAGAAACAGAATAACGGCTAGTGCATATAATTAGATACGATTTTCTCAGAACTGCTGATAGAGTTGTTTGACTTCCATACAATCTTCTTCCTCCTTGACCTATCAATCTAGAAAGTAGAATCTCTAGATAGTAAAAAAGACTAATGCCCTCCGAAAAAAAAATTATTATCATTGCTTATGATATATATATTTATATGCAACTCGGTATCTTAAAGCCGTTCCCAACTAATCAGTTCTAGCGCGTTGGACAATTAAGAGATAAAAATCTCCCAG
The DNA here is from genome assembly GCF_007655135.1 of Punica granatum. NCBI lineage: Eukaryota > Viridiplantae > Streptophyta > Magnoliopsida > Myrtales > Lythraceae > Punica > Punica granatum. The sequence goes on along the minus strand of NC_045130.1, from coordinate 25,898,524 downwards.
CGTCGATTCACTCCATTCACAAGACTCGCATCCGAGACCTTGTATAAGGAGAATAAGTGCCGAACCACTTGAATCAACCCACATTAGAATTATTGTTTATTATTACTTTTGAATCGAAAACTATATGAAATTTTAGAATACTTGAGGATGAGAAAATATCATGTGAGATTAACACATATATTGTTCTAAGCTGTCGACCATGTATCTCACCTGTATTGATACATTCAAAATCAAAGAAGCAGAAGGTTTTCTATCGAAATAGTAACAGAGCGCTGAAAGGAAAGCTTCCCTAACTACTAACTGTTCTCTCGGATCATTATTTTAAACGCCCAAAGATGATTAAACGTGTGAAAATTACAAAATTTAAAAAGGAATGTTGAGGATTGTAGTACCGGAGCAAGAGTTTGATGAAGCTTGAAGTTCTCTTCTAGCAAATCCGACTGCTCCTTCGTCAACCTCAGCTTCTTCCTACACCCATCGATATCGTTCCCGTCATGATCATTACCGATACTGTCACGGCTACAGACTTTAGAGGTCCCGACTGCGATGGCTTTGACCTGGTCCACAGCCATGCGGTCTTCCTCCTCCTCCTGGTGCTCCTCATCCCCCTCTGAGCACACCGAGAGGGAGAGCTCCAGGCTCACCATATACGGCTTGTCCCTACGCTTGCTATTGATGTTTAGCGTACCATCCATCTTCGGCTCCCCTTTTTTGCTGTTATGGTAATTGTTATACGCATCCACCCCGAGCCCTAGACCTAGCCCCGTGTAGCATGCTTCCTCTGCATCCGCCATGCCCACAAATGCTCATAGAAACCTCCCGAGAGACAGGGATGAGCAATAATTGATAAGTAGACGAACTTAGGGTTGAGAAAGGAGAGGATTTTATTGGGGTATTTTGGGGAGTCATATAATATATACGGCGTTTTTCTTTTCTCGATAATTTATATACGGTGTTTTTCTGATTGGGTGTATTTATGGTAGAAAATAATACTGATGCCTATATTGTATAGGGAGGAATAATAATAACAAAGGTAAAATATATATTTATTTACGTGTGAAGCGTTATGGGTGGAATTTTGGTGGCTTGACTCCCTTTGAGGAAACCATAAACTTCCTTTGATTGAATTCAATGCTTCTGTACTTAAAAAAAAAAAAAGAATCAACGAATTTCCTTCTTTTAATTAATTTCTTTGTTTTGACTCCACTAATTCCATGCATGAGTGTGAGACCCTAATATATACTCTTTTCTATACACAATTCCAGATTTCCAAATTATATTTCTTCTTTTGTCAAAGTTGGCTATTACTCCCCACTAACTTTTCCCCCCTCAAATTAGTGTGGCCGCCAAGAAAGTGGACATTGAGGCCATTTGCCGAAAACTTCTGGCGCGCTCTTTTTTTTTAAAAAAAAATTCTATTAGGGAAATATTTTCCAGAACTTGGAAAATATAAAAAAGAAATTAAGAAAGAGATCTTTAAAATCTTTTTCCCCTTCTTTTCCCGACATAAAAATGAGGTTTCATAGAAAAGGTATTTGCATTTTCATGGTTCCTTGCTAGTAATATATGGGGATAAAAAAAAAAGTGGAACCGTGCAAAATTAATTGCCCAAAGAAGAATTATATAGATCTTTTGACAATAAAAAATAGAAAATTTAAAAAGAGAGTACAGTACAATGACACACGTTATTGCCTATCAACCTAGATGTTGTAGATTCGATTCTCATTATGAGATTATCCATACCCTTTTATTAGCTGTTAAGATTTTTATTTCATCGTATTAAATCAATGAGCCTCTCTTGTAATTGAAAAAGAAATTACGAAATTATTATTATTTTTGTTGTTAGTAAATCTACAAAACCCTGCTCCATATTATATTCACAATTTAATCCAATGATCCACGAGGTATGGTAAAACTCCGAATGAGTTTTACTGCAATAGAACTATGCTGGGGTGCACCTGCGCAATGAAGCGGGTGGGAATATTTTCGTCAATGTTTTGATTTATCATATTAGTTTATGTGATAAAACTACTTACATGCCTAAATTATGAACTCTTAATTCTTAATTACTAGTAAATAATTCAAATCTTGTAAAATATTATACTAATTAACATGCTATGCTATTAACTAACATTGTTATCCGCTAATTCGTATATGATTTTTCAATATTTCTAATAGAAAAGCATGATCACAATATAATAGGTTTTAAGTGGCCTCGCTAATTTGAAGTGACAAACTTTACTCGCAGTGTAGGTTTCGGAATTAATTAAAAGCATCTCATAGTCATGCTGAATCACTACCAAACGAGAATTAGTCTCAACTTTGCCTGCGCATTGATCGGGACTTTTATATTTATAAATTTTGATTAATATTTAATGTAATATAAATTAGAAATACAATAAATTGATAGTTTGTAGCAAATTTATTTCATTATTCGATGAGACTATTTGTAACAATTGGAGTATCATCTCCATCGTTTGTCGAGCTCTCTCTGCTCTCACACCCGCCCATCGTTTCCTACTTGGACTAATTCCTAAGCTAGTCTTGCGCGTGTTTATTTATGAAAGAAAAAAGAGTCCATCCCTATCTATATAAGGAGCATTAGGGAGGTTAAGGGTAAAAAATTTACTGAATGCAGGAGTGCTCAGTCTTCTTTTTGCTGATTCCCTAGTCCTTAATCCAGTTGGAAGTTGGGAAGTGTAAAAGTTGCTTCTTCTGCAGAGAAAATGATAGTCAATGGGATAATTCAACTGTTCCATATACTTCTTCGCGTCCCGGGTGTTTGGGTAACTCTCGTTGTGATCCGCTTATAGGGATTAATTCTGACCCCTCAATTCCTTCATTATCTGACTATGAGCAAAAGAATGGCCTTATCCAGCTTACATTCGACAAATTATTGAAATCATTCAGACATTAGCTACAGTTCTCCTCTTATTGCCCTTCAGTATATGCCATTGTTTAGACTAAAGGCTCCAATTGTGGGTATATTGTAATTTTCAATTTAAACAATCAATAGGAGTGTCAACTTAGCAGAGCGCTCTTTACCCCAGACCAAATGGAAAACGGTCCAAATCCATCTCCCGCAATCAAGATCTGTCCAGAATACTAATTTGAAATCCAATACATCAGACATTGTTTAGAATGTTTGGTAGGAAGGATGGACACTGTACAAACCAAATGAAATTGTTGCAATTTACAAAATAGTCAAAAGCATACAATTATCCATGTAGTCATGCACGCAGAATCAGGTATGTTCGCATCGCAGTGAGAATATTGTACAAGTGGAATTAGGATACACATGTTGATTACACTCCTATCATTTACCACCAAAAAGAAAATTATAGTAAGCAATTATAACTGAATTCGGAATCTATTAGGATTTACGATAGTCCATACAGTGTCTACATTACTGCAAGAGCATTTTTTCAATTCTATACATGTACTTCACCATTGTCGTCAACCACAAAAAAAAAAAAAAGATACTTTTGAACAGCTGCACCTCTTAGGTCGATCCGCGTACAGCTTTTTAACTACGGGTCGTCGTCATCTTCTCGCCAGATCTTGTTTAAGATGAACTCTGTAAGAGAATGTCAACTTCTTACGGAGATCAAGGAAGTAACCTTCTGGATCGCCTTCGAAGTCGTCCCTGAAGGTTAACTCCTCCCTGGAGCTTTCATGGTCTTCCGATCCCCATAACTCCTGTCCTGAAAGCAACAGCTATCCCCCTATAATGGCTAAGCCCACGATAGCTAATCACACGAGCGTGACATCCTGATAGTTATGATGCTCTCCTCATTACTATCAGAGGCATCATCTCCATTCTTTCAGGAGCTCTCTCTGCTCTGACACCCGCTCATCGTCTTTTCCTTCCAGTAATTCCTATGCTGCTTCTGCTTGTGGAAAGAATTAATAGGTCACCCCCATTTATATTGGGAGAGTGGGGGAGGTCAAAGGTAAAATTTTTTTACTGTTTTGCTGGTTCCCCAGATCTTGAGTCCTTGTTGCTACTTTTCTAGCACAAAACCGATATACGAGGAAAGCGGTGCGCAGCTGTCATTTGCTCCTTAGTGCTTCTCATTTAATTCTTCGTGTCCCAATGCTCCTCCTGTAATCATCTTATAGCGATCGACTCGCATAATCCATCAAATACCTAAAGAGACGCATTACCAAGAGCCAAGGGTTTTCAAATAGATTACATAAGCAACTAGAAGTTGAGGGTTCTCAAATAGAGTTCCGACGACTATGCGCTTCAACTTTTATATATGGGAAAAATACAAAAACCCCAATTGTGGTTTGAAGTCGGGACAAATTACACCGTATTATTTTATTTGGGACAATTAGCCCCCCGTGGTTTGCTCCGTTAGATATAGGGGATTATGGCGTTAATTTCTTTTCCATTTTCAGTCCTCAATCTTTAGCTTTTTAATTATTTTGATTCTAAATCTTTTTCTTTTATCATTCCTATTCTCAACTTTCAATTTTATTTTATTTTAGTCCTATTATGAAAAATCGAAAGGGGAGGGGGTCGGGGCCACCAATCGGCGACCCCGAACCCTCCACCAAGGGCGCCGACACCCATAGAGGTCGCCGGCGACCTCGGTAGAGGGATTGGGGTCGCTGATTGGTAGCCCTAATCCCGAATCGACCAGGGACCCCGAGTCGAAGTCCCCGGTTGATTCAGGGTCGGTGTCGCCGATTGGCAATCCTGATCCACTGCGAATATATATAAAAATAAGTGCGAATTCTACCAGCAAGTGTACTGGGTCAGATCAAGTAATATAATGATGAATAGAGTGTCAATCCCACGAGGATTAATTAAGTACTAAACCTATATTGGATTCTATTATTATCTAGGCAATCAAATTGAGAGAATTAACTAATTAACTACTAACCAACCTAAATCGTCACAAAGAGCAGAAAGAGAATTGTATAAAAATATATCAATTGGAAGTGGGAAAAATAGAATCCACCCTAGTTTCACTAATCAGATTGCCATCATGTTATATAGATTAATAGCTATGTGGTCATTTAAGTGAGTTTATCAAGCCTTTAAAATTAAAGTCTTAAACCCCTAATTAATTAATCAGCTCACGCATCTCTAATTAATAATGGACTCTAAATTACAATCATATACCTTCCAGTGTTACAATTGCCTAATGCCCTAAATTAATTATCCCTAATGTCTGGCAATTAGGAGATTATCTGGCAATTCATGATGTGGGCACTTTCTGATTGCCTCCTTGAATCTCTCCCACGCCTCATAAAGTGATTCACCACTGAACTTGGTGAAGTTAGTGATTTCGTTCCTCAATCTTGCAGTCCTAGCTGGTGGGAAAAATCTCCTAAGAAACTTAGATGAGAGGTCGGCCCAGGTGGTGATGGACTCTTATGGCAGTGAATTGAGCTAGGCTCTCGCTTTATCCCTAAGTGAGAAAGGAAAAAACCGTAATCTAATAACATCATCACTGACATTATTCATCTTTACCGTGTTCCAGTATTGGAAGAATCCTGCAATATGCTCATCAGGACTCACGTTGGGATATCCTCCAAACTGATTTGATTGAACCATCTGGATGAGTGCCGGCTTCAGTTCAAAGTTATTAGCTGGAATAGTGGACCTTTTGATCGCAGAACTCATAATAGTAGGTACTGCATAGTCTCGAAGTGCTCTGGTAGCACCCTGTATCTAGCGTTTGATGTCATCATCTGCCATCTCAACTGCCTGCAATTATTCCTTTTTATGTTCTCTCTTCTCAACCGATGCAAGGTGCGCTCTATCTCAGGATCTAATGGTAGAAGTTTAACACTTCTACTCCTGCGCATAGAATACCTACAAAGAGAACAAGAAATAAACACACAGTAAAGTACGCCTAAATTAACAATAGAACTAAAAGTGGTCTAATATTAAGTTAATCCCCGGCAACGGCGAATATATATAAAAATAAGCGCGAATTCTACCAGCAAATGTACTGGGTCATATCAAGTAATATAGTGATAGAGTGTCGATCCCACGAGGATTAATTAAGTAATAAACCTATATTAGATTATATTATTATCTAGGCAATCAAATTGAGAGAATTAACTAATTAACTACTAACTAACCTAAATCGTCACAAAGAGCAAAAAGAAAATTGTATGAAAATATATCAATTGGAAGTGGGAAAAATAGAATCCACCCTAGTTTCACTAATCAGATTGCCATCATGTTATATAGATTAATAGCCATGTGGTCATTCAAGTGAGTTTATCAAGCCTTTAAAATTAAAGTCTTAAACAAATAATTAAATAATCAGCTCCCGCATCTCTAATTAATAGTGGACTCTAAATTACAATCATACGCCTTCCAATGCTACAATTGCCTAATGCCCTAAATTAATTATCCCTAATGTCTTAGCGAATAACTAACTAGAAACATTGCATTAATCCATGGATAATCTCTAATTAAACTAATTAACGCAGCTTCCAAATTTAACTAATTAATCTAATCAAGAATTCCTAACAAACCCTATATCAACTCCCGTATCAATAGTGTTTCTAACAATTATAATGAATTAAGAATTAAAATTGAAATTATAGGAATTGCAAATTTGAATCATCCACACATCTATTAATCCTATAACATGGCTACAATCATCATATTAGCTACCTAGGGTTTCATCATATTCCCACAAGAGAAGCTTAGAACATCATAAAATTGAAAACACAATTATAATTCTAAAGAGTCATTGCAATATAATTCATATTCAGCAGTGGACTCAAGATATTGAATCCTAAAACAAAGACCCAACAATTCCTTTAAGGAATAGTCTCTTCCAGGATTCTTCGCTTCAAATCAATTGATCCAAGTGACGGCTTTAGACAAGACTCTCACCAAAAACTCTCTAGGTTAAAAGAATAGTGAAAGATGGCTCCCCCCAAGGTTTCCTAATCTTGTTATAAGGAGTATTTATATCCTAAAACCAAAAAAAAAAAAGATTTCTGAAAGATATAGGCTGGCTCCAAATTGTGCAAAACTCCTCAATATTGCTCGTAATTCCATCTAAGTCCTCAAAGACCTACAATATCAAATTACACATAATTAAGCACCACCTTCTTATAATTTCTATAAAATTAATAATAATTTAACATGAATTGCGTAATAAAATATGAGTATAATATGCCCTTATCAATTTCCCCACACTTAACTTTTGCTTGTCCTCAAGCAAAATAAATAAGACCAAGGAAAGAAATCTATCATAGAGAGTACAAATTTTCATATTCATTGATTCAAGCATCTGATATTCACTGTTATTGTCAAACAGTTATTTGAGTATTGAATTATCATTGGACTTATATAGGCTTTGGTTCATTTCCACTTAAAAGTACTTGATTTTTCAATGTGGGATAACAATTCCCAACACACACGCGCACGTGTGGTCTTCTTCTGCCTATATGTTGTCACGTGCCCTTAAATTCGCTCTCAACAACTGACTTCGAGCCGGTCTCATCTTCCATGCTCGAATGAGGGGAAATTTGACTAACTCTAAGCACAAACTTTTTTGGTTGCTCTTGATACTGGGCTTGGTAGGTGAGCCCACGTGGCACGTGGAAGTATAACTTGTTTTGATACCATATTGAATTTATATTGTGCTTATACGGGTTTGGGCCTATTCCTACTTAAAAGCTCAAGTTGTTAAGTGGTGATACCCAAATTCCATATAAATCAATGTTTTCTTTTTTATTTTTCAATGGGGGATAATAATACTGAATATCGAAAAATATCTTTTCTTTCCCCAGTTTGTTAGATATATAAATTAGAATATATACACGATTCTTTTTCCAAATTGTAGGTCAATTTTGCATATTAATCATAACTTATTTAATAAAATCTTGAAAACCTCCGGATATTGGTTCTCAATGTTATTGTTGCTTGTTATAAATTTTTTGTAATCTTTACACTAAAAAAAATTCACGTTTTGTTGTGTTAATTTGTGAACTGTTAGTAATTAATTTTTTTTTCCTCTGTAGAATGGGGCCGAAGACCAAGCAAAAGTATATTGCACTGGTCATTATTTTCATTATTTTTATAATTTATTGAAAATTGAAATTAAAAAAAAAATTCAACTAGTGGTTGAATCGGTCCCGTAACCTGGCAAAGAGGTCGATTTGATGCCCCAGCTGGGTTTGAAAACATTGTGGTAAACCCTACATAAAAATAGAATCTTATTACTATTTTTCATTTCCTAAAAACTACCAATTTCTTACCGAATTTATACCTTGACTTGAGTTAACCCCGTATTAAATATTCACTATTTTAGCAAAAAAGAAGAAAAAAAAGTTTTTGTGCTCAACACGAACTTGATACAAAAACTAGTTCTCATGAAGTCACCCAAGTTCAAATGAAATAAATTCAATAAAAGCTTTTGGATGTTCACTTCCAAAAGTAGCTTTCTATAAGCATGGATAATTGGATATCAGCAAAGAGACGATTTTAACGATGATTGAATTTCATTGTAAAGAACTCTTATGTACTTTGAATATCTTATTAACAAAGAAATGTACAGGTCGAGACTATTTCGACAACCAAACTTACTATTTCCACAACTATTATTGTCTACATGACTAGATGTCCTCATCTCCTATTTAAGCAAATTTATGAGGTAGTTCCTAATTCCATGATTAACTCTCCAGCAATTAAATATATATTTTTATGTTATTTTACATTAAAAATCATGCCCTCTCCTATGTGTAATCTATAAAATCCTTCCCCTATATCTATCTTCTCTGTCCTCCCTAAACCATTAGTATCTTATCTTTTTTTTTTTCTTTTACAAACTTAAATATTATTTTTTTGTGATCCCTAATTTATATCAATACATAATATATTTTTTAGTTTTCTAATGATTTTATATTTCGTGACCCTTAATTTATATGGGATATCCTCTGTCCCCATTCCATGTTCCCATCTCATGTCCCTTTGACCACTAACACATGTCCTAACAAAATATTAATAATGATTTGTAATTTTCTTTAATGTGTATGGACACGCACATGAAATCCTCTCTCTCTCCTTTATTCTCTTTTCAGCAAAATAACAAATTGAAGACTCCTTCATAAAAATTTCAAGAAATTCACAGAAATGACAATTTAAAATCTAAAAAATTGATAAAAACTATAAAAAAAATCATTACAAAATTTCACAAAAAAAGATTAAAAATTGTTAAGAAATTTTATAAAAAAAATATAAAGTAACATATTAAAATCTAAAAAATTAATAAAAAGTTTCAGACAAAAGAAAAAAATAGAGTCCAAATACATAAATAATAGCATAAATTTCATAAGATGTAAAAAAATATATAAACTGAAGAAGAATTCAAAAATTAAAGTACAATTTGAAAAATCAAATAAATGGTAGAAACTAAAATATAAAAAAGTAAAAATATTAGAAAAATCTGAAATTTTATTTGGGGAAATGAATTAAAACTTCCCGGATTTCATCTCATTGGTGAAAGATTGAATTTTTTTTTGGGTTATTTAAAAAAATTGATATTTCTTTTTAGTTTCTAGAATATGACCACAAACTCATCTAAGCAAGGAAGATAAAAACAACTTCGTTCTAGGAATTGATTCGTTATTTTCGCATGTTTCATGTAACAGATATTGAGGTAGAGGAAAAAAATCGTGTCTATGCACAAATATAATCAAGAAATAAATCAGCCTCGATTTGTCGAAATTATTATTTATTTTTTCAATTTTATTTCATTTATCTAAATTTCGATTTTATTTTTCACTTATAAATTTTGGACTTTTCAGAATCTTTCACTTTTTGAAGTTTTATTTTAAATTTATTTCGAATTTTATAATACTTTGGAGTCCTCTAAATTTTTTATTTTTGATCATTTAGTTTCTGCCGTTTTTATTTTTCAATTTGCACTTTAATTTTTTTGAATTCTTATTTACTTTATACTTTCTGCAATTTATGAATTATAAGTGATTATTTATTTATTTACTCTCTGTTTTTTACATTTCTATGAAATTTTCAATTTATTTAATTTAATATATTCAAATTTTAATATGTTACTTTTATGACTTTTTTTTATAAATTTTCTTTATAATCTTTAATCTTTGTTTTATTTTTCACTTTTCTGTGAAATTTCAAATTAGTGTTATAAGAGTATTTAATTTTAATTTGTTATTTTTATGAATTTTGAAATTTCTTTATAAATGAATCTTTAATTTATTATTTTGTGGAAAAAAAGAGAAAGAGAAATTGTATGTGAAAAACATAATCCATTATCTTATATTAGGACATGTGTTAAATCTTGTTTAAAGGGAAGGGAGATGGGACAGAGGATTTGCATCCATTTATATGAGTAAGTCACAAACTTATCTCCTCTATTATTTGTTACCAGACACAATTCCTTTTTTCAACGGGCGACTCAGTTACTTCTTAATTAATGACAAATCATTATATTAATATTTGTATCAATCAAAATCTCGGAAAAGCAAAAAAGAATATCATATGATGAGGAAAAGGAAATGAATTGATAAAGTTAAACTATATTTGAATTGTCATATGAAAAAAGAGATATTAGTGGTTTGCTCTTATAAAATAGGGGCTGAATATATGTTCGTCCAAAGTAGTTCACTAGTAGTAAAAAAAAATAGCAATTGAAATTGTAAGTCTTGCAAACTCAAAGTAAAAACATAAATAAACAAGAAAAAAGGATAAGATCTAATGGGATGACGGAACTAGGAGAAAAAAAAACATAGCTGATGAAATAAAATAGGAAAGAAAGAGATTGGTGGGAAGAGAGAATCACGAAATTACGAGACTAGTCATGGACTTACTTAAAAAGGTAAACAATAATACTTGTGAGAATAGTAGATTAGATTGCACAAATAGCTTTGACCAAATGTAAATTACTTAGTTGATAATTAAAAGAACTAAAACAGAATCTTATTTGCAACTGGATTATCATAGCCAATAAAAGGATAATCTATATGTAATTTGCACTGTCGGATAAATAATCATATGATTTCATATATCTTATTTGCATAAATATGGTGATGCTTTTCCAAATTCCCTGATATATATCTAAATATGAGATGGACATGGGCTAAATATAGGAATAAGTAAAGTATTTGGACTGGCCCAAGCCTCTAAAGCCCAATATATGGGGACAAGCCCATGAAGTTTTACGATTAATAGGGCCAAAGCCCAACTAAGAAAATCATATCATAATTTTCTAAAAACCGTCAACTGCCTCTTCTCTGTCTAGGGGGCGGTTCGGCCCGCTCTCTCTCTCTCTATCAATCCACACGTCGGATCACCGGAGTTCGGCTAAACCACTGCCATCTCCGCCACTATGGGGCTCCGACCTCATTAGTATAAAAAAAATATCACCGTTACATATAATTTTTTACCAGAAGAAAAAGGATATATTTTTTTTAAATATATATATAGATAGAATGTACACATTAATACACAAAATATACACATCCCGTTTTTGCTTAAAGTGTGTAGTGGTCAAATCCATTGGTCAAAATATACAGAACCATTAATTACTGTATGATGCAGTCAAATCCGTTGATCAACCTTTCCTGTTGATTTTACGTGAAAAACTTCATGGAGTTTTCTAAAGTGACCTCTTGTCCCAGTAACACGGAGTCTTCCCACCGTTGGATGCATAGTACACTGTAGGGCTCACGTGCATTTAATGTGGGGAAATCATGTACCCTTGAAACGGGATCCTGGCAAATGAATTCATAACTTAATTTGACTTTGGCATTTGATTCCCCTGACACAGGAACGGATGTACATCCGAAAGTTCAACCATAACTGAAGACGTGACCTCAATATTGTACAAAAAAAAAACACACACAAAATGTATACCATTCTTATCACGAATTAACCTTCCCGCTCTAGCTGCACTAGGTGTTGGAGACACTATCAATGTTAAGCTTGGTCCAACCTTCATCTAATTTGGTCCAATGAATGTATTTCCATACGTAAACTAGTGAATTGGTTACACGAGCAGCTGCAGCGTTAATTAACCCGCAAAAATTCCTGCGATGTTCTAATGATATGACAGAGTTGGATCAAGTAGTCAAAGAAAAGTTATCTAAAATCCTCCAAGACCAAAAGAGCCAGCATGCATTGGCATAAACAATGGGCTACTAAGGAGCATTCATCAAGCAATAACTCAATTTTAGGTTTCTTATGAGCCAACCAGAGATCATCATGCTGAGAATTCAATGTCCAACCCACCACACTCCTTGGTTGGGTGACAGCGTCCCGCCTAATTAAGTGAACCCTTCTCCTCATATGAGTTTTACCGAGAATGTCTTCAAATAATTTTCAAGAATTGCCCAAATTACATATGCCACAAAAAGTAAAAATGATTGAATTAAGGGTGACACAGTAAAAACACAATGATAAATAACCACTTCTTTACCCCTCATTTGTCTCTCATTTTTTGTTCTTCTTTGTACACTAGCCTCCACTACACTTCATCCCCAAAAACAGTGCACCTCCTTAAACCAAGGTTAACATGTACATTTTTTTTTCCCTTTTGCTTTATATCAATTAGTTATTTAGTTTCATTAGTAATTATTTTAGGGAGTATCTTTTGTGTAAATAGCTCATCTTCTGCCCACATATATATTATCTTAATAAAAGTTTAAAAATTTGTGCACAACAACCACGCCTAGAGTGGATACAAACTCCATCTATCCAGAAGTAGTAATTGAGAAAGAAAGCACATGTTATCCTATGTAGGTGTAAGTTACAACCGGATTAGGATAGTGTATTAAGCAAAATGACATGACTATCCCTCGCCATAAATAAAAGTTTCCAGTTATTGCGACTCACTAAGAACAAATGAACAGGGGCAGAGGTGCCCTATTTTGACAACCACCCCTCTATCAAGGTTGTCGTAAAGAGAGAGAGATGAGAGATTTATTGGATCCAACCACCCTGATGAGGATTATGGGCATGACAATGAGGCTGATGCACACGAGCTTGGAAGTCGGACTCGTGAAGAGGGAGCTGAAGCACAAGATCTTGGAGGTTTGCATGTTCCGAGTGAGCCAATCACACGGGCGAAGGCCAAACAAATCCAACAAGCTATGGAGAGCTTGCTGATGGGCTTTTTGGGCCAAGAGGAGTCTAATTCAATTGGGTCTCTAAAGGCCTTTATTCAATTGACTTGCCATGAGATGTTGAAGAATGAATAAAAGACTGCCAACTATTCTAGATAGCCTTTATTTAGTTTCCTTTGTTATTTTTGGCTTTTGGAAACTAAGGTTATTCCAGTTGCCTAGTTTATTATTTTCCAGTTTCTCCTAAGCTTATATAAAGGAGGCTGAGTAGCTGATTAGAGGTAGACTATTATGGTATTTTGGTGAGATTTTCTCCTTTGTTCTGCATTGAACTCCTTCGGACGAGCAAGTGTGACAGCTTGTGATTGTTCGGTACACTTTGATATTATTGGTTCTTGTTTCTTCATAAACAACGGGGTCAATAATTCTTGTCTTGATATTGTTGGTTCTTGTTTCTCTATAAACGACGGGTCAATAATTCTCTTTATCTAAATCTGTGTTTGGCGATCTGGGAATCGATTCAAGTTGGTCGTCGGGTTTCACAATCCTTCGTGAGGTCTGCATCATTTTGGTATCAGAGCATCAGGCTCCAAATCAAGTTTATCCTATCCTTTACATTTCAATTCGTTGAATTTCATTTCATCTAACTTGTTCGTTATGGATTGATTAGTAGGAAAAAAAAACAGAGAGAGAAAAAAAAAAATTCGGCCAAAAAAAATAGAGCTGAAAAAAAATAAAAAGATAGAAAGAAAAGAAAAAAGCCGTCGGTGTCTATTTGATCCGGATTCTTTGCATCAGATCATTCTAAAGTTGTTATTTACCTTGTTGTTGATCCTTGTTGATTTTGCTCCCATAATTACCCAATACCTGATCTTCCGTATTCCCTTCCCTATATCATCCAACATGTCTTTCCAGCCATATATTACTCTGATATATTCATTTCTTCATTCCTAAAACCTTTCCTTGGTTAACTTCTTTAACCATTTATTTCCCTGTTAGTTTGTGTCCAAGTTAGGGCTAATATATTAATTGTTGTTTTGAATTATTACGAGCTAGTTGTCTTTGATTTGTAAGTTGTTGAGTTCTTTAAAGAACTTTGAGGAGGAAATTAGAGTGAAAAGAGGCAAGAGTGGTGAGTGTATCAGAGGGAAAAAGCCATTGAACTGAGCGAAACACGAGTGTTGAGTGACGATAATTTGAGGGCAAACACGTGAGCGAGTAGTTGTGAGGTCCTAACACCAATTTTCTTTTCGTAATGCAAACATGAGCTTCGCAGGAAAAGACAATGAATTTACAACCGGGGATGGCAGTAATGCCGGCCAACAAGATGTTGCTTTTACTTTGAAAGCCATGCAGCAACAATTTGAGAGATTGGAAGTTGTTTTTGGAGATATCCGTGATAGAATGGACCAGCAAGATCAACGAATTGATCAAATACAGAGGGAGCAACCTAGGCAGCATGTGCAAGTTCCCAATACAAGGAGACTAATCCGCCAGCCGACGAATCCTCACGATGAAGAAGATGAAAATTATGAGGAAGATGATGAAATTGCATCCATGGGAAGTGTGAGGAGAGCCAGATGAGTTAGGAATGAGGGGCGAAGACATGGTAGGCGAGATCAAGCAATTAGAGATGGAGTAGATAGGAATATTGGGAGTATTAAAATGACGATACCACCCTTTCAAGGGAGAAATGACCCTAACGCTTTTATCGAATGGGAGAAGAGGGTGGAGCTTGTATTTGATTGTCATAATTACTTGGAAGAGAAGAAAGTGAAGCTTGCAGCGGTGGAATTCACTGATTATGCCATCGTTTGATGGGACAAATTGGTTAAGGGAAGAAGAAAGAATCATGAAAGACCTATTGAGACCTGGGATGAGATGAAGACTGTCATGCGGAGGCGATTTGTTCCCTCGTATTACTATTGGGACTTGCATTTAAAATTGCAAAGTCTAAGGCAAGGGACAAGGAGCGTGGAAGACTACCACAAGGAGATGGAAATAGCTTTGATTCGGGCAAACATTGAAGAAGATGAAAAGGCAAATATGGCCAGGTTTTTATGTGGTTTGAACCGAGAAATTGCTAATATGGTGGAGTTGCAACATTATGTGGAGATAGAAGAGATGGTTAGCATGGCCATGAAAGTAGAATGGCAACTCAAGAGAGGGAGACCAGCCAAGCATGAGGGTGGTTCTTATTCGGGATCTTCAAATTGAAAGTTGAAATGAGGTGCCAGCTCAAGGCCATTAGAGAAACCCAAATCGAATGCTGAAAGGAGCATGAGCAAGAGCCAAGGGGACAACAAGGAGAGAGGTAACTCTACATCCTAACCTCAAAAGAATAGAGATATCAAATGTTTTCGGTATTTGGGGTATAGGCATATTGCTTCTCAATGTCCAAATAAAAAAGCAATGATCATGCTGGATAGTTGGGAAATTGAAATTGAAGAAGAGGAAAGTGATTCAATGCCAACACAAGATGATTCTATGAGTGATTATGAATATGCTGTTGAGGGGAATGCCTTAGTAGTCATGCAAGCACTTAATGTACAAATTAAGGAAGAAGAGAGAGATGATGTGCAAAGGGAAAATATATTCCACACTAGATGCCAAGTGAAGGATCGGGTATGTAGTTTGATCATTGACGGGGGTAACTGTGTGAATGTAGCTAGTAAGTTACTTGTTGATAAGTTGGGATTGCGTACATTGAAGCATCATAGGTCATATAAGCTGCAATGGTTGAATGAAAGTGGAGAAGTGAAGGTGAACAAGCAAGTTCTGGTTTCCTTTACAATTGGGAGATACAAGGATAAAGTTCTTTGTGATATAGTGCCCATGCATGCTAGTCATATGTTGCTTAGGAGGCCATGGTAGTTCGATAGACAGGCAATACATGATGGGTATAAGAATCAATACTTTTTTGTCAATGATGGTAGAAAGGTGACACTTGTTCCATTGACACCTGCAAAAGAGAGGTAACACAACTTGGCAAAGAAGAATTAAGGTCAGAGAAATAAGCCTCATTGCAAACAAATAAGATCATTGGGCGATTAGCTTTGAATGCTCTCTTGATCTCTCTTTCTTTTGCATAGAAACTCATTTTTTTTCTCTTTTCTCTCAACTAACTCTTTCCTCTTATCTATAACTGAACTCTCTTTCTTTTTACTCTCCCGAATTTCTTCCTCTTGAGTCTTACCAGTTTCCTCTCTCACTTGCTCACTCTTTTTTTTCTTTCAATCTCAGCTTCTACCTCACTTTTCTCACAAATTGATCTCTTGATTCGGAGTTGATCCTCATACACCTTTTGCAGGAGTTTAGATATGTCTTTCTCACGAAATTACCCAATCGTTTGCCACCAATAAGGGGAATAGAGCATCAAATTGACTTTGTGTCAGGAGCCGCAATTCCGAACCGGCTAGTATATCGAAGTAATCTGGAGGAGACAAAGGGACTTCAAAGGTAAGTGGATGAGCTTTTAGCTAAAGGGCATGTGAGTGAGAGCATGAGTTCTTGTGCGGTCCCGGTGTTGCTAGTGCCAAAGAAAGATGGCACTTGGCGAATGTGTGTTGATTGCCGCGCTGTAAACAAAATCACGGTAAAGTATCGACATCTCATTCCTCGATTAGATGATATGTTGGATGAATTGCATGGATCCACTTTATTTACAAAAATAGACTTAAAAAGCGGATACCATCAGATTATGATGAAAGAGGGTGATGAGTGGAAAACGGCTTTCAAAACAAGACATGGCTTGTATGAGTGGTTAGTTATACCCTTCGGATTAACTAATGCACTTAGTACTTTCATGAGGCTCATGAATCATGTTTTGCGTGCTTTCATTGGAAAATTCGTGGTTGTATATTTTGATGATATCTTGGTGTATAGTAAGAGCTTGAAGGATCATATTCATCATTTGCGATGCGTGCTTCAGGCATTGAGACATTAAATATTATATGCTAACTTGAAGAAATGTACATTTTGCATGGATCGAGTTGTGTTTTTGGGATTTGTTGTTAGTTCCAAGGGTATTCAGGTTGATGAGGAAAAGGTGAAAGCAATTAAGGATTGGCCGACGTCAAAATCCGTAACCGAGGTAAGAAGTTTTCATGGTCTAGCCAGTTTTTATAGGCGATTTGTGTGGGATTTTAGTACTTTGGCTACTCCATTGACGGAAGTGGTTAAGAAAGATATAGGTTTCAAATGGGGAGTAGAGCAAGAGCAAGTATTTAATTTGATTAAGGAAAGGCTTTGTTCTGCACCTTTATTGGTTTTACCTGATTTTTCAAAAACTTTCGAGATTGAATGTGATGCTTCCGGAATTGGTATAGGTGCTGTTTTGATGTAGGAAAAACGACCGATTGCTTAATTTAGTGAGAAGCTAAATGGAGCCGCTTTGAATTATTCTACATATGACAAGGAACTCTATGGTTTGGTCCGTGCTTTGGAGACGTGGCAGCACTACTTGTGGTCGAAGGAATTTGTCATACACACGGACCATGAATCATTGAAGCATTTGAAAGGGCAAAACAAGCTGAATCGAAGACATGCCAAATGGGTCCAATTCATGGAGATGTTTCCATAGTGATTTAGTACAAGCAAGGAAAGGAAAACGTGGTAGCTGATGCATTATCACGGAGGTATGTACTTATCTCTACTCTAAATGCTAAATTTATTGGGTTTGAACATCTTAAGGAGTTGTACATGCAAGACTCTGACTTTGGTGCTATATATAGTGCATGCGAAAAGGGTGCATTTGGTAAGTTCTATAAGCATGACGAATTCTTATTTATGGAGAATAAGTTATGCATTCCTAATTCTTCTATGCGTGAATTACTTGTGCTTGAGTCGCATGGGGGAGGTCTTATGGGTCATTTCGGGGTAGTTAAGACTTTGGATATTTTGAGAGAACATTTCTTTTGGCCGCATATGAAGAGAGATGTGGAGAGAATTTGCTCTAAATGTGTTACTTGTAAGAAAGCGAAATCAACAGTCAAACCCCATGGAATGTATATGCCTTTACTTGTTCCTAATGAGCCTTGGACTAATATATCCATGGATTTCATCCTAGGATTGCCTAGGTCTAATAAAGGACGAGATTCCATTTTCTTAGTTGTGGATCAATTTTCTAAGATGGCTCATTTTATTCCATGCCACAAAACTGATAATGCCACATATATTGCTGATTTGTTCTTTAGGGATGTAGTGCGATTGCATGGGATACCTAAGACCATAGTTAGTGATCGGGTTGCTAAGTTCTTGAGTCATTTTTGGCGCGTCTTGTGGGGAAAGTTAGGAACTAAATTGTTGCTTTCAACTACTTGTCATTCCCAAACGGATGGGCAAACCGAGGTGGTTAATAGGACATTGTCCACTCTTCTTCGTACAGTCATAAAAAGGAATTTGAAGTCTTTGGAAGATTGCATACCGTTTATTAAGTTTGCTTGTAATCGTATAATACATTCTTCTACTAACTTCTCACCATTTCAGATTGTGTATGGTTTTAATTCATTAACACCTTTGAATCTAATCCTTTGCCTATGAGTGAGATTTCTAGTCTTGATGGAAAGAAAAAGGCAGATATGGTGAAAAAGATTCATGAAGAAGCGATGTAACATATCTTGAAGAAGAATAAACAATATGCTGAACGTGCCAACAAGGGACGGAAGAAAGTGATTTTTGAACCAGGAGATTAGGTGTGGGTTCATATGAGGAAGGAAAGATTTACAAACTAACGGAAATCCAAATTGAGTCCACGAGGAATTGAACCATTCCAAGTCGTAGCCAAGATAAATGATAATGCCTACAAAATAGATTTACCAGGTGAATATAATGTTAGCCCAACTTTTAGTATTTTTGATCTTTCTCCGATTGATGTAGGTTTCGATTCGAGGACGAATCCTTTTGAAAAGCGGGAGAATGATGAGGATCATGGGCATGACAATGAGGCTGATGCACACGAGCTTAGAAGTCGGACTCGTGAAGAGGGAGCTGAAGCACAAGATCTTGGAGGCTTGCATGTTCCGAGTAAGCCAATCACACGGGCGAATGCCAAACAAATCCAACAAGTTATGGAGAGCTTGCTGATAGGCTTTTTGGGCCAAGAGGAGTCTAATTCAATTGGGTCTCCAAAGGCCTTTATTCAACTGACTTGCCATGAGATGCTGAAAAAGGAATAAAAGACTGTCAACTATTCTAGATAGCATTTATTTAGTTTCCTTTGTTATTTCTGGCTTTAGGAAACTAAGGTTATTTCAGTTGCCTAGTTTATTATTTTCCAGTTTCTCCTAGGCTTATATAAAGGAGGCTGAGTAGCTGATCAGAGGTAAACTATTATGGTATTTTGGTGAGATTTTCTCCTTTGTTCTTCATTGAACTCCTTCGGACGAACAAGTGTGACAGCTTGTGATTGTTCGGTACACTTTGATATTATTTGTTCTTGTTTCTTCATAAACAACGGGTCAATAATATTTGTCTTGATATTGTTGGTTCTTGTTTCTCTATAAACAACGGGTCAATAATCCTCTTTATCTAAATCTGTGTTTGGCGATCTGGGAATCGATTCAAGTTAGTCGTCGGGTTTCACAATCTTTCGTGAGGTTCGCATCACACCGCACCCTTGACAAGTCGCTAGCACCCTTAAATCTCCACTTGGGAAGAGAGAGAGAAAGTGAAGATTTAAAGTGGTGAGTAGCCCGATGTCGGCCACCATCCTGGACCAAAATTGCCTCCGAGCTCAGATGTTGCCAACAACCTCACGAGAAGGTGGTGGTCAAAATAAGGCATCGATACTTATTCACATTAGTTCTTGTTAAACAACTCTTTTGAATTATTTTCAAGATAAATTTATTTTTTAGAAATTAAAAAAAAACTACAAAGAGGGTTGAACTGTCATTTCATTGACCTTTTTATACTTCAAATACAAGATTGGAATATTAAAAATCATTCGGATGTCAAACCCATCCCAATCGTCATTAGGAATTTTGTCATATTCCGTCAACCAAACATAAACTTTATGTGTATATATCGACTGATTTACAGACGATCAAAATCAAATATATTCTTTAACAATAATTATTATTCAATAAATAGTCTATGAAAATTTTCAAGTAAGAGTGAAAAAAAAGGGAAAACCAAATTACCAGAGCCGGACAATACCACTATTTGTTATAAAGGTGGAAAAAAGTTTTCATCTCACTTCTCTTTTCGAAAATTTTCATGCAATGTGTAATTTAACTAATTACTCCATTGAGGTATGCTGGTAATACTCCTAAAGTCTTCAATGAATATTGGCATCGTTAATACTACAGTATCATCAAATAAAGCATATCAAACGTTCATTACCAAAAACTCATGCATCCCAATTAATCAATGTTCTAGTTGGATATAGGTCCACGAAGGAGTAAAACTCTTTTAATCGTAAATTTTCTTCATTTACAAGATTCAAAATAGAGATTTTGTTTAAAAGAAATAAGTACATAATCACTTAAACCAATTCCAGTTGACGGTTTGACTAGTTAACTATAATATATAAAAATCGTAAAGCAATATGAAAATGCGACATATTGAAACCCTCAATTCATAGTTGATCGTCTTTGCGATCGCTCAAACAATTTAGTTAGTAAATTGAAAAAGGGAATAAACATTAAAAAAATTCTAGTAAAAATAAAATACTTATTGTTTAATGAAAAAGTATTAAACAAATTAAATATATTCTTGAAAAGCAAAATATTTTTCTGAGAAATCAAACAGCAAGTGGATAATCTGTGCAATATGCGGGCTTGCATCTACTTATTACACTTAACTAGTTGATACCCATGCATTGCGCGGTAATTTTTTTTTATCAATTTCTGTAATATCAAAACTAAATAATTAACACCTATGACATACAAAATAAATATAGATATGAAGAAAAAGTATATTAAAAACTACATATTTTACCAAGTAGACATAATAAATAATAAAAATTGTGAGTGCTAACAAATGCGTAATTTAGTCTTATAGAATCGCGAATAACAATAATCAGGTAATATAAATTCAATAGAGTTGTCCCGATGGTTAAAGGAAGCAATTTCATCGGTAGAGACCCAAGTTTCTAGGTTTGTATATATAAATAAAATACTCGTAATCCAATAGAGTTGATCCGATAGTTAAAGGAAACTTCATCGGTAGAACCCAAGTTTTTTTGGGTCTTGTATTTATAAGCATATGGCACATTGAACTTGAACAGTTTTCAATATATCGAAGAGTTCTTTCCAATTATCAAAAAAACTTATAATTTTTCAAGAAATTTAATTATATATTTATTACATACAAATGGCATGGATACAAAACTAAAATGTGTTGAATATGGAATGAGCAAAATATAACGTAAGTTCATTGAACTAGAATTGAAAGGTCAATGACTCGAGCGGCGGGTTTGTAATTTCGCTTAATGTGCACTTTCTTGTCTACGCGCCTCGACTATTATTCATTATAGCTGAGTATTATATAAAAATTATAAATAAACTCTAACATTATTCACGAAAATTACAAAAAATTTATCAATTTACGAATTACTTTTTAAAAATTAGTTTTCTCGATAAATTAAATAATTTTTTGATATATTAGTTTTTTTATACACCCATGTAATGCGCTGAGTTATACCAGTGGGTCTTCTCCATCCTTTTGTTCTATTACCCTTTTCATTAATTCCTTATTTTTAAAAGCGGTGAACTACTGACCATTCATATATCGATTGAGCAAGTCAACGTTAACTAATTGAGGTCTCAAGTCTACTTGGCGATATCGCCCTAAATTTGTTTAATCAGTTGTGAGCTACGCATAATCTGTTGCCTCCTTTATCTGGAAAGGTCGTAGAGATATTTTTTAAAACTTTTGAAATTATTTTTTTATTCTTTTAATTTATACGGCCATGAATCGCTGCAACATCCATATCAGTAAAGAGATGGAAGAAGAATTAGCTGGATCTTGTACTAGCAAAGATTTGAAATACCATATCTTTTCTTACAGAGATAAATTTGAAACTATTCAAAAACATTTATTTACATATTTATTATTTATTTTATGGATTATCCGATAAATGGAGAACATGTCGTGATTTCATGGAAAAAGAAATCACTACGACAACCAGAGATGGATCTTGGAATTTAATACAAGAGAAAACAAATGTACAGTAAAATTGTAAAGTCAAGAGAAGAGAAAGAGAATAATTTTTACGGAAAAAATAATAACTTAACAAAATATATTAGAAGTTATGCCGTGTTTTCTGAGTCCAAAGGGAACGACCTGAAACCCTCCCGACAACAGCACAAAAAGAATATGCCGTGACATAACCATATGAATTTTCAGATATAAATTATGTCCTTTCTCCTGTATCTTTCTTATCTACAATTTACTTAATTACATCCGATTAAATCGCTTCCGATTTCCTTAACTCCCTCTTTGTTTACCCCCTTGTTTTGTCATCTTCCATGTCTGTTCTTTTCCCCGTTCTTTGCTTTTCCTCCATCTCTTTTCTGATATACTCTGCATTGAAAGTATGCGGCCAGAATAAAAGGACAAAATGAATTCAACATCCAAAATTGAAATTGTATGGGCTAAAGTTATATTATTGGAATTCTTCTATCTTCCGAGCCGACGAGCTAATTCGTTTTCAATCAATTTCCTAGCTAAGACATTATTTAAACAGGCCAACGACCACATAAATATATCTCCTATTATATTAATTAATAATTATGATAATTCTTCCGTGCTAACACCCAAAAAAAATTAGGATTAATGATACAAAAAAACATGAACTTTGAATACTTTTTAATTTTGGTACAAACTTTATTTTTTGACAAAAAATATATGAACTTTAATTTTCTTGTCAAGTTAGGCATCCGTGTCATTTTTCATCAGTTTTGCTGACGCGACGAAAAATAGTGTGCCTACATGGCATACAGTGTCACCCGTGTTAGCAAAAATAATAAAAACCTAAAAGAAAAAAAAAAGAAAAAGAGAAATGCTATGATCGGAGAAAGGGTGAGGGCTCCGACAAGCCACCATAACCTCGGTTGGGGTACTCGGTGATCTCAGAGGGTATCGACCGGGGAGTGGTGGTCGAGATCGAGGCCCTACCCACTGGAATAGGGATAATCCTCAAGGGTAGTGGCTGGGATCGAGGCCCCAACCGCCGAAATCAAAAGAACCCCTAATTTGACGATTCTCCCGATTCCTGTGGGTAGGTCTTTAATTTCGTTCACCACTCCCATGATTCATCGGTACCCTTTAGGGTCACCGGCGACTCCAACTAAGGGGCGGTGGCCCACCATTTCTCCTATCAATGGTTTTCTCTCTTTTTTTTTTCCTTTAATTTTTAAATTTTTTGCGGAAGTGGCATGACATTATTTACCATGTAGACATCGTTTTCTGCTAAGTCAGCAAAATTGATGGAAAATGTCACAGATGCCTAACGTGACAAGAAAATCAAAATTCATACCTTTTTCTACCAAAAAATAAAATTCGTGCCAAAATTTAAGAATCTGTTTGGCAACAAAAAAAATCTCAACTTAACTCGCAAAAAGACAAAATATGGGGTCGAACTGTAAAATGTTGGGACCCACCAACGGGAAAAGGGAAAGCAGAGAAAAAAAAACAAAAGCAATTCGCCAACAGTTAGAGCAGACTCCCCTAAGCATACAATATACGACACTGTTCCCTTGTACCCCATCAGTCATTCAAAAAGCTTGCCTAATTTGTCTTTATATGGAATTAAAATGAATTGAGTTTAGCACACCTCAATTGCCAAAACAGGACAAAAATTCTAAAATTCTTATCTTTTTTTGGTCATCAACCCAAAAATTATGGCATTATCTTTGTTAAGACAAGCCTAGTGGAATATGCTTCCCGTCTTGCCAGGAAAAATGTTTGTGCACTGACACTGCGATTAATTAAGATACAATATGGACGTCACTTTTGGCATACTTATTTTAAAAAATCAATAAAAGAGAAACTAATATTATTTATCAATATTTAAAATCAATATTGATTTGTCAACTTCTGGCATACTTATTTAAAAGAAGAAAAAAAAAGTTACTTAAAACATTTAATAATTACCCTTTCTTTTTCAAATAAAAAAATAATATTACATTCTTTTTCACTTATAAAGGAGACTCAAAACTTAATATACTAAAAAAATTCCAAAAGAATTAATAAAGGAATACGAATAATGCCATAGATCATCAGACGAGAGTGTATATTACTCTACACTCTCTTTTGTTGACTAATATTATCTTTTGATGAATAATAAAGAACGGCTGTTATTATTTGCATGTCTCCCAAAGATGTGGTGTATATATTGGAACATATCGAAAAGTTCCTAACCGCTTGAAATAGTTCAATTGTGAGTATCGCGACAAAGCAATTTCTTTTTTCGTGATGGAGAAGAGCTCATCACCATCATCATCATGTCCCAAGAAGAAAATTGACGGCAGAGTGGCCATAGTGACGGGCGGAGCGAGCGGCATCGGTGAGGAGACTGTGCATCGATTCGTCGAACACGGCGCGTTCGTGGTGATCGCTGACATCCAGGATGAGAGGGGGCAGGCTCTTGTATCTACTCTTGGTCTTAACAACTGCGCCTATGTCCACTGTGACGTATCCGACGAGGACCAGGTTAGTTCCCTGGTGAACTCCACCGTTGAAAGGCATGGGCGTGTGGATATCATGTTCAGCAACGCCGGGATAATCAACCCCAATCAGGACATCCTCGGATTTGACATACCGATGTATGATCGTCTGTTCGGGGTCAATGTCCGCGGGACCATAGCTTGTGTGAAGCACGCTGCCCGGGCCATGGTGGAAGGCGGAGTCAGAGGAAGCATAATATGCACGGCGAGTGTGGTGGCTTCGATGGGGTACCCTGAGCAGATCGATTATGTGATGTCGAAGCACGCCGTGCTGGGGCTCGTGAGATCGGCGGCCAAGGGGCTCGGACAGCACGGTATCAGGGTAAATTGCGCGTCTCCGGGGCCTATGGGGACATCTCTCCTCCGTGGGTTGTTAGGGCTGGGGGAGGGGGAAGTTGAGAGCCACTTTGAGCCCTTCTCGCAGCTCAAGGGGGTGCTCAAGGTACATCACGTGGCCGATGCGGTCGTGTTCTTGGCCTCGGACGAGGCGGAGTTCATCACCGGACATAACTTGGCCGTCGATGGATGTTTCCGCTCTGATAACTGATAATATGCCATATCTTCTCCGTCAGCACTATTGCCAATAAATATGATTCTGCTGTGCAGTGTCTATTGTACTTTGATTCGGAGTGGAGATTTAATTCTCACCGTGAAAATTTCGTGCCTATTTATTTTCATGTCTAGTCTTTACTGCTAAGGCCATAGCCTCTGTTGGATCCCAAAAAGATAAAAATAAAAGTAAAAAACGAACTCTTCCGATCCCCAATGCGTCTCTCGGCTAATTTTATTTTAAGCTACTATTTGTGGTCGGCTTTTCCTCTTCATATTCGATAGGCAGCGAAGAACCTTTCGAGGTGGAATAGAAACTTATTATATGTTGCAAAGCAACCAGTATCAATCAATAATCGTCATGGCCCAAACTTGCATGAAAAAAATCGAAATTCACATTTCCCATCTGGGTTAAAACTCAAATTTCCAATAAAGAAGTTAACTATTCTCGCCAACGTAGGTTGATTCAAGCAATTCGACGTTTATTTCACTTTAATAAGACCTGCGGTTCGAGTTTTTGTGAATGCATAAAATCTATGTTGTGAGAGCTTTACTCGCCGATCCGACTCGACTGGATTAGTAGGGATCTAATTGGATTTCCAGACACTAGCGGTCATACTGAAAAAGTTACCTATTCTTGATTAGCTGTGAAATAATTTTCTGAATGGTTGAACAAATGGTTGTTTGATGAATGGGGCGAGTTTGCTCCTTGCTCCTGCAGTTTATAAATCATTGCTTGTCGTAGGGCCTTTATTTTCTACCTTTATTATGTCTTTTTGGGCCTATGTGCCGCATATTGTTTGCTGGGCCTGCAAGCATCCTTGTTTCATAGACCCGTCTGCCATTGAAGGAGTTGGGGCCTGTTTTGGGCTTTTCTTCCACCAAGGTTATCTGAGCCTTTCCGATCGTAAATGTTGTTTGAGATGGATTTTAAAATAGAGTATTCCATTCGTAAAGGATTTCAAAATATTGTTAGTCTTAAATGAATCGAATTCTAGTTAAATTTGGTTAATTTTAGCCTTGGTTCAAATTCAGTGGAAATCTTGATTATTTTTTTAATAGAAATCTTGTGTAATGTTGCGTTCCAAATAATAACATTTAATTATATTCTTCTGAAATAAAACGAACTATGGAACGTGCCTGTGCTTTGCCGCCGGTACAAAAGTTCCCTCAAATAATTTGTTAGACAGATTTAATATAAAAAATTATTATTTCTTGTACCAGCATATTTATGTATATGATTATAATATCTTAAAACAATAAATTTGGAATGTTTATGGGTCTTATCATATAGATAAAGGAGAAAAAAAATATTACTTGTACAAAATATATAATATAGAGGAAGAAGATTGTGCCTGTGATGAAAATTTGTACAAAAAAAGTATGGGATATACGTATAACTCCTTAGAAAAAAGGTAAAATAGATAGAGAGAATAAAGTAAAACGAATTATTTTTATATATAGTAGTCATAAAAAAAAGGGGAAGAACTTCCATGTAATAGGGATAAATCTAGATTAAAAAAAGGCAAAAAAATATTCTTTTCGAAATTATTGGTTCGATCATAATGATTAAATCATTTGACTTGACAAGTTAATTGGGTTACACTAGTACCTTGTTAGATCGAATTTAAAAACAGTAGATAAAAAAAGGAAATTAAAATAAAAGGAAAATACATCTAGGAGAGGTAAATAGCTCCCCAATCCCAATCAAAAATTTGAAAAAAAAATATTACATATATTCTAATTTGTTATATCTACTACTTCTAATAAGGAACTTTTTTTGAATTTTCTAAATAAAAGTTGAGGGAGTTTTTTTTGGAAATAACTGGTCTAATTATATGATGGGATTATTTGGCGTGAATGGTCGACCGAATTACCTAATACATTATTCGGTCACATGATATAAAATCTTATAGTGATTGAGAAAAAAACATGGGAAAAGCTTGTATACGACATGGGCAGAAAACATGACGTCATTTTGCTAGATGTTTGCTTCCATAAGTTTGCTTCTAACCAGAATGATCGAATCAGTTGACCTGACAAGTCAACCAGGTTACACTGTTACCTTGACGGCCTGGATTTAAAAGTACTGGACAAAAGAAGGAAATTAAAACAAAAAGGATACCGAGGAGAATGTTCCCTACTTGTAACCTAAAATTTAAGAAAAAAATATTGCGTGTATATATAGCACTTCTAACACGAAATTCCTTCCAATTTATCAAAATAAAAATTGGGAGAAAATATTTTTTTGGAAATAAGTGGTCTTACTATAACAATCATATCATTTAGTCTAATGGTCGACCATATTACTTGATACCTTGTTCGGATCGAATTTGAAAAAAAAAATGTAAAAGTGTGAAATTTTAAAAAACTTGAAAATTTTAAATTCAAAATTTACAAAAGGCAAACATATATATATATATATATATATATATATATATATATATTAAATAAGTGATCCGACTGTAACGATCAGATTATTTGTCATGAAAAATTGATCGGGTTACGTGATATCTTATTTGAATTGGATTTAAAAATATCTTTTGTCATAACAAATCAATCGGGTTACGTGATATCTTATTGGGGTCGGATTTGAAAATATAATAAAAGGGAGAAAGTTTTCTTTTTAAAAAAAGAGACTTGAGTGGGAAAAAATTCCTCACACGCTCCCAGGGCCCAAAATGGGACCTTATAATAGTTTCTTTATATAAAATTCTTGCATCTTGTAGGATTCCAAACAAACTTTTGTAAGTAGATTTCTGTTCGGTTTTGAAGTTATCAGAGTGTTGCTGTTTACTAAAAAAAAAAAAGCGTTGCTTATCCAGCGAAAAAGAGAAAAAGAAAAGAGTGTTGCTTACTGAAGAGAAAAGGCAAATAATGTAACATAATATGTACTAATATGCTTTGTTTTTTCCCCTAATTTCTCCATGAAATTTTATCTTAAAAGAATGCAAGTTTTCATTTTTATCTTAGTTTTAACGCAAATTTTGATTTCTTTTGACAAAAGTTCATAACATTTCTTTTTTATGTCTCAAATATGGCCCACCATTAGTGATATATTGTTACAATTTATGTTTAATTAGTTATGTGGCAGGTCATGGAGTTATGAAAACCCATTCTGCCAATTAAAAAGCCACAAATATACAACTATAGACTTTTAAAATCAAAAGCATACTGTATATCTCTTTATTTTTATAAAGGGAGAATGACACTATGAGTCCTAAATGTTTGGCTTTTTTTGACATTGAGTCCTAAATGTTTCACTTTGAAATAACAAGTTCTATAAGTTTTGGAAATGTGTCACAGTTGGTCCTTTCCGTTACCCCCATTAACGGAAGCGCCAACAAGGCGGACGGCGTGTCAATGTGGCCGTTAACTGGCAACGTGGAACGAATAGGCCGACTCTACCTATCCGGGCCGCCGGACCACGAATGACCCGAGTGGATGGCCCGAATTTTCTCTACCCGGCTTGAACACTAAAATCCCAAATTGCCCAAAATCGACATAACCCTAGTTCGTCCCTCTCCTCCCGAGATCCCAAAATCGTAAACCCTATTCCCTCTCCCCTAAATCGATTGAATCCCCTCGTAAATTCCCTCAGCCCTTCGATTGAGTGTTGTTCAAATGCCACGAACCCGAAACCGAAGATCGATTTATTATGTCCCCTTCGATCCCTAAATCGAAGATCGGTTCATTCTGTCCCCTTCGATCCCTAAATCATTTTCGATTGAATTTGTCCCCTTCGATCGAGCTTCGTATTCCATCTCCTACCGCTATCCCGTCCTAAAATCCCGAAATCGTTCTTCCTCCAAAAGACCCCGCCCCACCCACATGTTGCATTAGCAAAATCGGAACCCTAATTTTGAGAAATCCCCTGCCACGGCGAAATAACGTACTGCGAGCCCCTGTCATGGAAGCAGTCATTGGTCGTGGAAAAGGACAGCAAACTTCCAAAGGAAAGGCCCGAAAAGGGGAGAGTTCAAGGGAATCTGCTACCTTGTCTGGGAGCTGTGCGAGCGTCTGTAACTGCGGATTACGACTTCAACAGAAGACTTCACGGACAGCAAACAACCCAGGTAGAAGATTTGTTGGATGTCCAAGGTACCGGGATAATGGGGGTTGTGGGTATTTTAGGTGGATTGACCAGGTAGAAGCTTCGAATTTGGAAGTTGTGGCTGAAGAAGAAGTTTGCTCTTCTGAATGGGAATTGAAGTACCTGAAATTAAAGATTAAGGAATTGGAAGAGGAGTTAAAGCACCGGCAGAGACATTGTAATGATGTTAGGGTAGTTGTTTTTGCATTTTGCATCTGTAGTTTGATTGAAATTTTGTTTGGGATATGGTAAGGTAGTAACTTCTGTATTGGCAAGAAGGCTTGAACTTTGTACTGAGTCATTTGACTGATAATGAAATACAAATTATGTTCTGTTGGATATCAGTGTATTTCTATTGACTGGTAATGAAATACAATTTCTGTTGGATATCAGTGTATTTCTATTGACTGGTATTGAAACACAATTTTCTGTTGGATATCAGTGTATCTGTTGTATTCTGTTGGATATGAGTGTTTTGCTGATGTTTGGATATCATTGTTGGAGATATGTTCTATTGCAGATCTTTGGATATTCTGTTGGATATAAGTGTTTTGCAGATGTTTAGATATCATTGTTGGAGATAAGTTCTATTGCAAATCTTTGGATCTTTGGATATAGGCTTGCATCGAGGGAACATTTTCAGTAGTTTTGGTTGAAGGGTGTTTTGGTTGAAGGGTGTTCAATCTGGTAATCTGTTGAAGGGTGTTTTGGTTTATGCGTGGCCTTTTGTTCTGTGTGGTCATTCTGTAAATGTTAACTGTATTAGCTGCACTAGTTTATGCGTGATTTATGCACTGGTTTCTGTACTGCTATCTGCATTTTGTGTCTGTCCTGATCATTTTGTTCTACATTCTGCATTCTATATCTGTTTCTGCATTCTATGTCTGTCTTGAGCATTTTGCTGTATGCATTATGTATCTGTTTCTTCTATGTATGTCCTGAGCATTTTGTTCTACATTCTATATCTGTTTTTGTAACTTCTACTGAGTTCAATTTGGTTTATGTCTGTCCTGAGCATTTTGCTGTCTGCATTCTGTATCTGTTTCTTCTATGTATGTCCTGAGCATTTTGTTCTGCATTCTATATCTGTTTTTGTAACTTGTACTGAGTTCAGTTTGGTTTATGTCTGTCCTGAGCATTTTGCTGTCTGCATTCTGTATCTGTTTCTTCTATGTATGTCCTGAGCATTTTGTTCTGCATTCTATATCTATTTTTGTAACTTGTACTGAGTTCAGTTTGGTTTATGTCTGTCCTGAGCATTTTGTTGTCTGCATTCTGTATATGTTTCTTCTATGTATGTCCTGAGCATTTTGTTCTGCATTCTATATCTATTTCTGCATTTTGTTCTGCATCCTATATTTGTATTTGTATTGTATATGTATATGTACTGTATCTATTATCCCTCTGTATTGTATATATATATGTATTGTATCTTTATCTGTTTTGTAGTGCTGCTGTATTTTGTTTTGTATCTATTATCCCTCTGTATTGTATTGCTAAACATTACAGAGATGTAATTGTCTTTTGTATCTATTATCCCTCTATATTGTACTGCCAAACAATGCAGAGATGTAATTGCCCAACATTACAGAGTCGTGCATAATACATATTTGCTCAACAGTACAGAGACATATTTGGCCAACAGTACAAAGAGATATTTGCCCAACAGTGCATAGACAGTTAACAATCGTTCATAACATATATTTGGCCCAACAATACAGAGACATATTTGGCAAACAGTACAAGGACAGTTAACAATCGTTCATAACATATAATTGGCCCAACAGTACATAGATATATTTGGCCAACAGTACAGAGACAATTAACAATTGTTCATAACATATATTTCGCCCGACATTATAGAGACATATTGAAGTTGCACAGTACAGACACTATACATTGGGCCAACATTACAGTCTTCTTCAACACGATTCCATCAGGCACTCTTTCTAGTTGAACTACATTGGGATGAGTACATTCCTATTTTTCTGCTTGCCTCTGACCTTTTCTTGTTTGATCTCCTTTGTGCTTGGAATTGAAGTTGATTGACTGTCACTATATGCCTTGAATGATCAACTTCCTTACCCATGATTAATTCACCTACACTTCCAGGCTACACTTACACAGAGATATGTGTCCATTACTTTGATGATGTTTTTATAGTATATGAGGTAAAATTAATCAGAGGATGACTTTCATTGCAGTAATTCACTCACATTCATTAAAATGTATTATCTGTTAACAGTTGGAGTTGTTGCTGCTGTACTTCTTGATTGAAGGTCTGATCTCCCTTTTTTTTCTACTTTTTCCATCTCCAATATCCCCAGGCCTTTTCTCACCCTAACATTCATGGAAATTTAAAGTGACAAATAATATCATATCATGAATCTCATATTGGATATTTAGGATATTTAACATACCATTGTAGTTTGTTGGGTTGACATTTCTACAGATCCACTGACAATCTGCTTAACAGAGAATGTTCAAAATCCAAATTTAGTTTATATGGCTAATAATGCATTCCATAAATTCATTAAAATTCAAATGGACTTACCGGTTCAGTATTGTCTTTGGCTCTTAGATTACACCTCCTCCTATTATGACCAGACTACCTACAGAGGCTGCACGTATTAGTTGTACCTTTACGAGACATTTGTTGAACCCCATCTTTTCCTACAGTAGCCTTAAACCCAGTTTTTCTTCTCTGTTTCTTTGGTCTGCCCTTCTTCTTCTTTAATAATGGAGGTACAGGTGGTTCATGCATGTTAGTTCTTTCCCAAAACTTGGGATCCCTCACAGGCTCCATCACCTTCCCGTAAGCTTCTAAAAACATCTCCTTCTTATAGAAGCTATGAACACAATCACTTGGGTCTAAACCCTTATTTAACAAGGCACAAACAGCATGACAACAGGGAATTCTAGAAAGCTGTCATGCCCTACAATCACATGATTTATTCTTGATGTCAACCACATACTTGGTGCCCCAGGCCTCGATCTCATAACCATTTTCACCATTCTAGGTAACATGACAATACCGACTCATTTTCAGATTTTCTTGCAATTTTTTTTCAATCCTTGGACCGAAATCATTCGTCCACTTCTCACAGTTTGCTCTCTGAGTGGGGATCCTTTCCATCACCAACTTCCTAATGTCTTCTAACATCGAATAAATGGATTTACACATTGTTTCAAGTATTCTCCCATTAAAGGCTTCACACAGATTATTATCAACAATGTCACATTTAACCATGGAATTAAAGAAAGCCTTACACCAGTGCTTGGGATTTGGTCTTTCCAGCAAATCCTCATATGCTCGGGGTGACATTTTACGCAAACATTCCATATTTTCCTTGAAATCGACTTCAGTGGTTGATTTGGCAATGTTCCAGAATTTCCTCTGTATCTTTGGCCCCTTATGAGTTCCACCCCAATTAGCATAGATGTGCCTTGCATACATTCTATGTTCTACATGAGGGAACAACTCTGATACCGCTTGCACCAACCCCTATGTAAAAAAACAAAGAAAATTAGCATTTTTAAAAAATAATATGAGGGGAACAATTAATCTATATGTATATTATTGACATTACCTTTTGTTGATCAGATATGATTGACCAACCCAATCCATCAGTTATGTTTAAGTCCTCCTTAAGCAGACTTAAAAACCATAGCCATGTATCTCTACTCTCAACTTGAACTACGGCCCAAGCAATAGGAAATATTTGATTGTTCCCATCCCTACCAATGGCAGTGAGCAGTTGACCCTTAACCACTGTCTTCAAGAAACAATCATCAACCCCTATTATTTGCCTGCACCCCTTTACAAATCCCGTCTTCAAAGCATCAAAGCACACGTAAAATCTATCAAAAATAGGTGGCTCAGCTGGTATTGGCCTCTCAACTTTCATACAGACAGAGGAATCCCTATTTGTTCTCTTCAACTCATCAGCATAAAACCACATCAGTGCATACTCTGCTTTACTATCACCAACCAACAAATCATAAACCTTTTCCTTTGCCCTCCTACACTGGGATCTAGATACTTCCACACCTAGCTGCTCCTTCACTAGCTTTTTGAATTCATCTAGCTTAATGGATGGAAGTGATCGGATTGTGCCCATGTAATGTCTAGCCAACCATTTTCTATTCACTCTACTATTCTTGTAAGTGATATTGCAGGTGTGATTGTCAAAGATTTTTCTCACCTAATAAGCACCGAGATTCTTCATGAATTTAACAACTATCTTCCAAGGACAACTCCTCTCTTTACACCTCACTCTTATATACTCTTTGCAATTTTTTTTTGAAGGATAGGTTCCTTTGGCTCTTCACAGAAGCCAAACAAATTGCATCCTTAAACTGTTTTCCATCTTCAAAGAGTTGACCTATTGTAAAGGTAGGCAACTGACAAGTCGGTTCATATTGAGGGAAAGTACCTGACTTTCTGAAGTAACTTTTGGGTTGCTTGTCTCTCACCGTGTCTTCATCATCCCCAAACTCCGAACTTGTTTCACCAGAATTAATACTGCATGCCTCATTAGAAGATGGATAATCGGTTATGTATTCTTCATCTCCTGCATCAACAGCAACAATAGCGCCCTCTTTCTCTTTGCCCTTCTTGCGCGAAATATCTTGTCTTGCTTCCCTTACAGATACAGTCTGTACATCCTTCTGTAGCTGCAAACTCTTCAAATTTTCAGCTCTCTTCTTCTTTGCAATTTCAACTTGGGATCTGATGTCTTGGAGCTCCGGATCATCTTCTTCACTTAGATCTGCAAGCACATCCGCAAAAGCAAAATCACTTTCACTCCCACTACTATTCTCTTCACTTTCTTCTGCAGCTCGATCTACATTAGCACCTCCCTCAATAGTCTCAGCACCTCCTTCAGCAACTGCCTTAGGTTGCTGACACGCTTTAGGGCAAGGGTCGATGTGCTTCACATACAATTGACAATATTTATATTCCAAAAGTTGCCCTATCAGTTGAATGACAGAACTGTCCTTGTACACCTCAAATAATCCCTCTTTTAACCCTTTTCCATGGACCCTACACAATATCACCTCTACATTATCTTTATACCCCATCTTTTCTAATTCTTTCATCATATGAGTAGCGGACACTTTGTCTGGGTCAATATCCCAACGCGATATCTCACCCTCACTGTACAATAATTCCCCTCCTTCTTCCTTAAAGGACCCGCCATGGTGTATTTCAAGAGTGTATCCATGGTAATTGAAGTTGTGAAACTCATCCATTCTACAAGACCAATGTAATAGAACAAACATCACAATATTGAAAATCTTTCATTAAAACACGGTTTGTCCAAAAATTGAATACAGTTCACAAAGCCAAACCTACTGAGGAAAGCACCCTAAATGATCAATCCTTTCTTCGGGTCAAGCTTCCTTCTTCTTCTATTTCGTGTCGGGTCGGGTGTGCTGCTCCACACCCTCAACCTCCTTCCCTCTCCTTCTCTCCCATATATCGTGGCCTCGTAAATCAATTGGGGGTCCTTCGTCTTGCTGTTCTCCTACAAATCCAAAGATCATCACGACAAAAAGAAATAGATGAAAATTTTTGTTCAGTTAATGGAACTATGTACTACCAGAGTTCTGTGGGTATTTAACAAAATAAAAAAGAAATAAAAAGATATACGATTCATCACAGAATCGTGACTATATGTACCATACAATCTCTGTTCTTTCCCCCATATGGTATTGAAAAGAGTGAGCTCACAAATTTTGAAAATGAAAGTTTGTCTCCCAGATAGATGACACTTTCACACTACATTGGGCCTATGCTTGCTCACATTATTTTAGAGGTAAATCTTGTTTTTAGTGCAGGTACACAAGCGTATCGCGAAAATGATGAGTGCAATGTATACATTTTCCAATCAAGAATGAACAAGGCAGCAAAATGGGAACCGAATCGTAGTGCTCGATATTCTTTTTTGGATAAATGTGATTTCATCATTTACTGCAAGTCCAAACTATATGTGCAAGGTTAGGCAGAACACCCAAAATTACGCAAGTTCGTTAAGCCTAAAACTATCAGAAAAGGGACAGCTAGAAACTCTAAGAGCAAAATTTGGGAGAGAAAACATCACCGAAAGTTCACCTCCACTAAAGTCTAGAAGTTCACCCTAAAATCGAAAGTTCACCTCCACGATTTCGAAAGTTTGGAATAAATTCGAAACCAAAAGTCTGGAAGTTCACCCGAAAGTCTGGCCGATTTTGAAACTGAAAGTCTGGAAATTCGCAACCGAAAAGTTCACCCAAACCTCCACGATTTCGAAACTCTGGAAGAAATTGCAAACTCTAGAAGAAATTCGAAGCTACAGAAGAAATTCAAAGCTATAGATCGCTTGCTTTGCACCGAGATCTCCACATCTTGAAGGAATTTCAAGCAGGTTTGGGGAAACGAAGAGAAGGGTGGGAATCTGAGATTTCAGGTTAGGGTTTCAGTTAGGAATTTCAAGCCCGAAACTTACGGCTTCAACCCAAGATTTCGGGTTCTCTATTCGGGCCAAAGGATGCCACGTCATCATTTAACGGGCACGTGGATGGATTTGACGGCGTCAAGTCCACGGTGGCGGGTCGGTAACGGTTGCGAACGGAAAGAACCAACTGTGACGCATTTCCAAAACTTATAGAACTTGTTATTTTAAAGTGAAACATTTAGGACTCAATGTCAAAAAAAGCCAAACATTTAGGACTCACAGTGTCATTCTCCCTTTTATAAATTCGTCCCAAGTTCATCTCTCCTTGGCGCTCTCTCTTTTATGGCTATCTCTCCTCCCTTTCCCCTTAGCCTCCACTGCCAGCCACTCGTTGGCAAGTGGAACTCCTTGGTCTCGCGCAACCTGTGGCCTAGGGATTGACGTGAAATGGAATAAAGAAAACTTCAAAACGTCGTGAAAGTGCTGGACAACAGCTTGGAAGGCCCGTTGATCAGGGAGGAAACAACAACTGCAATTCAGGAGCTCGAGAAGGGGCCGAGGAACGGGGAGCATCAACAACTCAATAAGTTACAGGCAGGGTAGCTCGAGCACAGAATGGGATCCAAGTATCCCATGTACACGGGATGGAGCAACAGCTATTAGAACTGGCGTGGAGCAGCTAACAGGCACGAGCAAGCAAGCTTCAAGCACAGATCACGGAGCTGCACGGGCTAGGACTAAGGAGCTCCTCGAACAGTAGGTCGGCCACCCAAGAGCTCAAAAGGAGTAGAGATGGCAGTGGGAAGGGCAAGCAGCAGCAACAGAAGAGAAGATGGGCAGTTGGAAAAGGAGTTCAACAACAGAATAACCACTAGAATTGTTTAGTAGTAGCAGTAGCAGGAATGAAAGGAGGGCAGGTATGGTCTCTATGTTTCTGCAGACCCAAGAGAGGGAGAAAAAAAGAAAGAGATCAAGAAGAGAGAGAGAGAGAGAGAGCAGGAGCTGATGAAGGTTTCGGTGGTCAAAGGGGAGTGATTAGCAAATGATGGCTGCTATTACTGACCAAAGAGAAGAGAGGGAAAGAGAGAAGGTGGTGATGGAACTATGAAGGAGAGGAGAAGATGTCATGGCGCTGCAAAGGGAGGAGGGAAGAAGAAGAAAAAAGAAAGAAAGGAGTCAGAGAGCTAGTGAGAGAGGCAGCTAGAAGGTCTACCAGCTGGAA
Source organism: Punica granatum (assembly GCF_007655135.1). Classification (NCBI taxonomy): domain Eukaryota; kingdom Viridiplantae; phylum Streptophyta; class Magnoliopsida; order Myrtales; family Lythraceae; genus Punica; species Punica granatum. The sequence continues at coordinate 25,861,468 of NC_045130.1, read as the reverse complement.
GATGATCAAGAGAAGGAAGAGATGAAGATGGTGATGTTCGGTTGCTACGTGAGGAGGATTCTGATGGAGGTGAATGATGATGTTATGTTATGGAATTGAGGAAGAGAAGGAAGAGGAAATCAGATGATGGATGTTAAGAAGAGAAAGAGGAGCAGCCAAAAATGTAGATGTCAAGAAGTAATGGTGATGGCATATGCAGGAGGAGAGGCAGAGGATAACTGGATACTACCATGAAGATTTGAATGTGTAGGGTGGGTGTCGAAAATTTTCGTGGGCGGCAGAACAAGTCACATGAGTTGCAGGAAGAAAGAAAGAAAGAAAGAAAATGGTAAGGAAGGGTCAGCCAAGTTGGCCATTTAGTCGACTCTTCTGCCACATATTTTAATTTTTTTTATTTATATGTATATATATTTATTCGTACGGGAGTTTTCCAGATGAAATACTATTTCTCGAGATCCATCGACATTTTCGGAATGGAAACTTCGAAATTGAGAAATTCGAAAAATAGTCGACATCGAGCCTTCGCAGCACATCTATCGTAAATTATTTTCGAAATTCAGTCTTTTCTACCAAATATTTGAAAAATAATCCGGGACCACCGTTGTATTCAGAAAAATTCAAGGATCGATATTATGCGTGAAAAGTATTTTTCAATCCTGAATATAATCCCGAATTTTGAAAATTGAAATTAATGCACATAAGACTTGAAATTCTCATCTTGTCAATTGAATATCCAAAAAATAATTTCACCATTGCATTCATAAAAATTCATAGATCAATATTATGCAGAGAAATATTTTCCGGTCCTGAATATAAATATGAATTTTGAGAGATAGAAATTGATGCGCGTAAGACCCGAAGACGTTCCGTAGAGTATTTTTTCTGAAAATATAAAATTAAAGTTAAATTACAGCAATGCCTCGATTTCCAAAGGCAATGAGTGCATCGAGCAATAGTCAAACATGACTTCCTCGACAAATGGTCCCCGAGCGCCAATGGAACCAAACGGGTGTTGACACTCGTCATGGCTACATCTTGTTAGCGCATCTCGTATGAGATTTGGCCAATGAGAGGTTTAGTGGAAACCCTAGCTCGCGAGCCCGGCCCATCGAGGCGAGGCTCGTTGAGAGCCCCTGAAGCTCACCCTAGGCTCACGAGTATAGGGCAACCATGGGAAAATGTCGCTTAACCCCACGGCAAGGCTCATCGAGGCTTGGCGACCTAGCAAAGGCCTCAACAACCTTTGATTTGAGAATAAAATATATGATTCATAAACTGCATGTGAAGTTCGATTTACAAATATATATTAATGAAAGTTTTCAAATAATTAATTTGCATTCTATAAATCATAAGTTTTTTTTTATCTAATAATGGATATAAATTTTACGAAATTTTTTTACTTAAATAGACAAATATGTAAAATATTGGTAAATAAATAAAAGACAAGATGTTGAAAAAGGTGTTGAAAACAAACTGCAATAATAAATATTTTAAGCAAACTGCATAATGCAAGGGAGTGATTTATTATTTTATAAAAGCTGTAAAACTAAAAAACCAAATATTTTTTTTTAAAAAAATTTCTATTAGCAACTACAACAATTTAACTAATTACATTATTTTTTTGAAATAATTTTATGCATTTGACTTTAATGATCTATATAAATATATAAATTAATGCATTTTAAAATAGTACTTTTACGTATGTCTAGCATTTAGTAGAGCCAATTCAATATGATGAATTTAACCTTTTTTTATACCTACTAGTCATATAATCACGTTAAAATAGAGCAATTTGATACATTATTTTGCATAATTTTTACATAAATATTAGGTATGACGTAAATACAAAAATCTTTTTTTTATTTTCAAATGATAGTATATTTTAAAGCACCTCTTGAATATTTTTAAAAATAATTAATTATTACATTCAATTTAAAAAATACAATTGACTATGAAAGTAAAGTATATATATTAATTTTTTTAAAACTATTTTCATAGATGAGAGTTGTTTCTCTCTTAATCAATTATCTACTAAGAACGAAGCAAGTCTTGATATTCCAGTTTGCAATAGCCTTAACTAATGATAGTGGTTTGAGACGAATCTTTAGCACCAATTTTTAAGGATTACAAAAAGGGAAAAGCAGAACTATAAAATGTCGAAAAATAATATGCTAAACTATGTATATTATGGATTATATATGATAGTGGTTTGAGACAAAATATATTAATTTTTAATATTCAATTTAAAACATACAATTAGCTATGTACGATAAATTATATATATTAATTTTTTAAAATTATTTTCATATATAAGGGTTGTTTATCTTTTAGTCAATTATTTGTTGAAAATGATGGACGGAGAAGTCTTCATATTCCGATTTGTGATAGCCTTGACCAATGATAGTGGTTTGAGACGAACCTTTAGCACCAATTTATTGGCAAATTATAAAAGGGAAAAGCGGAATTATAAAATGACGAAAAATAATATGTTAAACTTTGTACTTTAATATTAATTATATATTATGGATTATATATGATGGTGGTTTGAGACGAACCTTTAGTATCAGTCTTTTAAGAATTATAGAAAGGGCAAAAGAGAAACTATAAAAAATCAAGAAATAATATGTTAAGCTCCATACCTTTATATTAGTTATAGATCATGGATCCCCATTTATCAACGTAGATAAGAGAACCTCTAAGAAACAATTTTTCTATTTATCATTAACTAAAAAAATTTTAAAGAGTTAATTCTATAACCATAAACTAGTTTTCAAAGACCTAGTTAGAAAAGGGATTTTTAACGTCATATATCCCATGGTTTGCGCATTTTTCTCAAATCTATCCCATTATTTAAAAATTATCCAAAGTGATCCATTATTTGCATATTATTCCAGATATATCCCTAAGTCAAGTTTTCCGTCATTTTGTGATTCGTTTTACATTTAATCGTGCCTACGTGGAAAATACCTATTTTTATTATACCTAAGTGGAAACCCTATTAGAAAATACATATTCTTTCACATAATGCACGGATGAAATGACTAGTATAATTTAATGAGTAGATATCATAAAATTAAGAGTAAATTGTCAATTTCGTCCATAAATTTTCATGCGGCCATCAATTTGGTCCATAAAGTTCAAAAGCCAACAAATTAGTCCAAAAATTTCAATTCAGTCCCGACATCAACTCATCGTTACGACAGCTAGATGTGGACACCTACGTGGCTAACGTCGTCAATAAAAATAAATAAATATATAAAATGACGTAGTTTTGGGCCAAATTTAAAAAAAATAAAAGTTTTAATAACAACAACAACAAAAAGGAAGGGGCTACTACTGCCACGACATTCGGCTCCCTCGTCACCGAGTCCTTTAGCGGTGCCTTCTTCTCCATCTCCACCGTCCTTGGTGTTCTATTCATCCCCTTCGACTCCGTCTCCACTGCTCCAAGATCACCCTCTTCCATGTCCATTTCGCCTCTTGCGGGAATGAGGCCACCGCCCACGGTACTGAGTCCTCAACAGGTTGCTGCATGCGACCCCATGAGCCCCTCAGATTTGCCCGAAATCCTACAGAAGATGATCGATGTCTGCTATGTTATTTTCGTTGACATTCAAGTTCTCTTTCGAGAATAAGAACCCACGGACAAGTAGGTGAAGCTGGCGCAATTGAAGGACAGTGGATTCTATCACTTGCTGCTGAGGATCGGCTCCTAAAGGCTTCAACGGAAGCAACGTTGTTTATGGTGGGAAGGAGGTTTGTAGTGTGTATTGCAATATTGGAAGGATAAGGACTTTGAGGATTTTTTGTTTGTTTGAAACTTATCGATAACAAGGAGGGAAATGGAGAAGGGGGACTAAATTGGGGGGTCCCTTCCTCCCAACGTGGTCACTAGAGGCTTCAGACCCCAATGGCCGGGAGGGGAACTCCCGATCTATTTCTCCTTCCCATTATGTTTCTCTATTAATGGGAAGGGGGACCGAATCGGGGGATTTCCTCTTGGCCACCCTTTCCCTCGGCGTGTTCGTTGAAGGGCTCTGAAGTCTCCGACAACCACGTTGAGAGGAGGGGTGGTTGAGAGGGGACCCCTGATTTGGTCCCCCTCCCCTCCCTGTTTTCGAACAGGAAGAAACGGGGAAGGGAGGGGGACCAAATCGGGGGTTCCATCCCCCAGCGTGGTCGCTGGAGGGTTCAGAACTCTCCGGTGAGCATGCTTGGGGGGAGGGGTGGCAGGCTGGGAGGGAGCTCTTGCCGGTCCAGCTCTCCGCTCTTTTTGTTTTTGTTTTTTATCTAACTTTGGCCAAGAGCTATGCCATTTTGTATATTTTGAATTTTTTTGACGTCGTTAGTCCACTTAAGCGCCACATCATTCTACCTTTACAGGGAGTTGATGTTTGGACTGAATTGTCCGACGGAATCAAAAATTTATGGACTGATTTTTTGGCTTTTGAATTTTATGGACCAAGTTAATGGCGGGTTCAAATTTTGTCAACCAAATTGACTATTTACTCTAAAATTAATGTAATATATACTGATATAATCATAATCTGATTTATTATATTATATTATATTAATGTATTTGAAAAAATATAGCTAAACCGAATTATGTCATAATTTGATTTATATTATTAATCATAATATGTCATCAGTATTTTCCCGGTTTATTTACTTTTAGTACTACCATCACTTTTCTCTCCAAAATAACTTGTTTTTCTATTCACCGAAAAGGGGGGAAAAAAAAAGAAACTGCTTTCTGTAAATCTGAAAACTATTTTTTGGTCAATATAAAAGGAAAAAAAATCCAAGATTTGGGGGATTGGCAGAATGAAGAGCCAGAAAATGAGAAAGGGGTTGAAGGCAACTGGCATGCGGCACGAACCCCTCTGAGGTAGTTGACCGCTCTAGAACGCACTGACAACCTCGGAGGGAATGTTGGGCCCGTCCGCGATACTATCGTACACCTCGAATTGACGCAGTTAGCCATCTCGTAGCTGGCCACGAGCCAACACCTCCACCTCTCGCTTCCCCTCTAGCTATTCATATGCGCATCCTCCATCTTCTTTTTTTTCAGTTTTTATTTTTGAAAATCATTCCATTTAAAGATATTGCCAAATAAAATCTTTTACAGAAAAGTGGCAAGAGTACTGAAAGTGACCAAATTGGAAATCATCGAGGACAATGTTAAACCCAAAATGGGGGGAAAAAAAATTTAGGACAATATGAAAATGTTATTAACGCAAGACCATAAGCATTTTTACATTAATAAATCCAATATTTCCTACGTACCACGAAGTGCGGGTCTTCCACCTACTAAACAAGCGAAAGTGAGAAAAAGCTTCATAGTTCAGGCACTCCATTTATCTATTAGTCCCAATTTATTTTTCGAGTTACTTGTCTTACATATATTTTCCCTTGTAAAAAGTGAGAAATAAGTAGACTAGTGATTTCGCTTGTTGATTTGGCAAAACGAAATTGTCTTCAAAAAGTTTACTTGTAATTTGAAACATATACATGTTCACTATAAGGAATTAATTTTAGCACGTCCTGTCCTGTTTTGTAATATTTTTTACTCGGTCAGCAGAGTAAATTTTCTTAATGTATCATGTTCTAAGAACTTCTATGATGATAGTTCTATCAATTTGGTCCTTATTTGTAAGTATTGGATTCACAGTCTAGCAAATTGACAGAAAATACAACTCGTAGTACATTGGGTATCGTATAGTCAGCTTGCCTTGTTCACATTAATTAAAACTTGATAAGATAAATAATCTAGAAAATAACAGACAAGGCTCCTTAAAAATTGGTTCCGGAAGAAAAGGAGAAGAAAAAAGAAAGATAAGAGTCAAATGAACAAAAGGGTTAAAATATAACCAAAACAGCCAATTCTTAGATAATAGGTTTGTTGTAATCAACACCCCCAACAAATTGAAAATGAGCAAAAAAGACAACGATCCCGTCTTATCTAAGTGTTAGAAGATAGAGCAAAAAAATTGCAAAAAAGTAAACCAAAATGAGTGGATATTATTTAATTTAGGCAAATATTAAGGATTCTAGCTACCTAATTAAGGAATACATCCCTTCAAGATTTTCAATTTAAATAACAGAAAGACACAAGGGCAAAGTCGGCCCGATTAATGTGACTCTATTGCAAAAGACATTGAAGAAATCCCCATTTCCTGCGGGTGTATCTTCATCTGTCATCGAAGAACAAAGCAGGAAAGGGGTACCGGGGTGCACCGAGGAGATAAAAGACAACCTCAGAGCTGAAGAGAGCAAATCCTAATTACGGCCTTGAATTGGTTCGTACTTCCTATTTGCTTTCATTTCGTTTTTGTGTTGAGATTGAGAGCATTAGCAATACCCTTTCGTAATTTGAAATATTGTACTCTTTCTTGATTTGATAGCGAGAAAGCATGAAAAGTAGCTTAGAACCCATGAGGAGAAGTAGAAAACAAATAAATGAAAACAAAACATCATTGTGGAAGAAGGGTCTGATAGAATACAAAGTTAATAAAAGGAGAAGATGCCATTTTGCTTTAGAATATGAAAGCTTTAAGGAGAGATAGCCGCCACTGTGGAAAATTTGCAAACTTGGAAAATGACCAAAGAAAAGCTAATTAAGCATGGTGGGGAATGAGCGAAAGTTAGATCATTCCCTTTCATCTAAAAGGTTCGAACGAAAAAAGATAAGTAAAGATTCTATTAAAACATATGTAACATCGATTTCTCAAGTCGTATAAAACCTCTACAACTATCTGAATTGCATATTCATATCGTACATTTTTTTCGAAAGTATATTTTGTGGAAAATAAACAAAATAACGATATAATAATTTATTAATTTTACATCTTCTAATATATCTTGTAAATTCTTCTTTTTTTTTCTTTTTTTTTTCATGTGGCATTGCGCTGGGCAAAACTACTAGTATATATACATATAAATGAAAAGTCGTCCGTGTGCATACCGTCGTGAGACGTGTTGTCACCTCCTTTTATTTTTTTCGTTTTCTTTTGTTTTCTTAATTTTTATTTCTAAAGTTCCTCTAAACTTTTCCTACTTGTTTATGTATGTCCTTATCGTTCATCTCTCTTTTTTGCAGTCACAATCAATTTTTGTTTTTGGCCTCCTTTGAGGTACTTCCTCCAAACTTAAAGGCTTTAATTTGTGAATTATATTATTTTATTTCGGGGCCAAATTTGTGAATTATATTCATGATTCGGTGTATTGATGATGACAGTTAGGTATGAGATACAGAAGTTGAAGATGCAAAGTAAAAAAAAAATTAAGAAAATTGATTTACAGAAAAAAGCAGTTATCGTAATCAAATTTAAGAATTTGATTGTTTGTGAACTTGTCCACTGCTCATAAATTTGATTTTTCCTTTCATTTGTTTCCGTATGCACAAGAAGAATGATGAGGCTAAAAATAAAGTGTAACGAGAAAATACGTATATATAAAAACATTAATTTCTTAACTAAACATCTTTGTAGCGAATTATGGATTTGATATCGTATCCCTGCAATACCAAGGAATGTTCATGGCCAGAGTTTGGGACGACTGAATCCTTTCCAAATTCAAATCTTTTAGAAAGAGTTCACCTTTAAACTCTTTCTAAACCCGTTAAAAATTTAGAAAAAAATTCTCCAATCCTTCCCACTAAATGAATGGGTTCCCAACAGGAACCCTTCTTTTACCCATTAATGCATTCTTAGCCACTATAAAGAAACTTGAATAGCAGCGACAACCAAAAAAAAAACATTTAATTACATGACTTTTAGAAATAAAAACATCGATTAAGATAACATTAATTTCAAAAGAATTTCATCACATTGAGTTTCTACAACACAACCCATAATAAGTTAGAGCAATTCAATTAATTAAAAGAACTAAACTGATTTAAGCACACGAAACTCCTCAATTCTCCGCAAGTTCCACATCTTCATTGACATCTTTTTTTGACGCATTGAATACACCATACATTCCACTACAAATGCATGGAATATTTTATTAATTTTCAACTTAATTAAAGGTTATTTCGTAAAATTAGCAAATCAATAGGGGAATTTTAGTAATCTCAACCATAATGGGTTTGGGACGGATTTTGATGTAAAATACCGAACCCTTTCCAAACCCTAGAGGGTTTTAACGAAAAAAGTCATAAACCTTTTCCACGATCCAACGGGCAAAACCCTTTAGCCACTCATTAGGGTCTTAGAAGGATCAAAGCCAGTTTACAAAAGCCCGTGAAAATCCCTAGCAGTACCGTGCATACACTGTCCTTATTGTCGTATAAAACTCAACAAATCTACATAGCTAGAATATGGTCTGACCAGTTCCTTTGATTAGGAATTCTCCTTGATACTTGTCCACTCTCTATATATTTAGTTTCCAAATTAATGTGCGATTTTGAGTCCTAATTTCACAATCCATCACGACTTTTGGCGATGACTCATTGCTTAGATATCAAATGAAGGACTCCTCGGCGTGATCTCTGTTATCTAGAAGTCCAATCGGACCCCCCCTAATCCAGTCAAACCATGTCAGCCCACTAAGAGGTGAAGTTCTCCCAGCATTGATTTTCTGCATTCATAAGGACTCGAACTCGAGACCTTACTTAAGCGGAACAAATGTCAAATCGCTTGAACCAACCCATGTAAGGTATGTTGGTTAAGCGGTTCAACCCATGTTGCTTAAACGTAGGTTAGTTCAAGAGATTCGGCGTTTGTTCCGCTTAGGTAAAGTCTTGGGTTCGAGTCCTTATGAATACAGAAAATTAACGCTGTGAGAGTTTTGCCCCTTCGTGGGCCAACCCGATTCGACTGGATTAGTCGGAGTCCAATTGAGTTTTCGGATATCGAGGTTCACACCGACAATGAAAGACTCTTCCTTTGGTAAATTTATTTTTTCTTTTTTGGGTAATATTTGATAAATTTATTTTGTTATATATTTGAAAAGTAAAACTTAAGTATCCTTTCATTTCATGAGGATTCTTCCTTTCCTGTATAAGAACATCTATCGATGAAAAGGTTAGTTACGGAAGCTGGTAACTTCGTTGACATATATATGTTGTCTCGAGCATGTGCTTCAATTTAGTGACAGCATGAGACCAAAGATGGCAAATCTTTGCTACCTCTGCATCGATTAATTTGTTAATTAGCAGCCTCATTAATTGTTACCCGTGAAAAATAGGTCAGGATGAGGATAAAAGGCACCCCGGGGTGCAAATTTAGACACTTCCAAAAGTAATTCATGTTCCCACTTGAAAAGGCACACCGGGATGAAAATTTATCTTTCTCAGCCTGACAAAGAGCAGGGGCGGCAATATGTATCGTATCGTGTTTAAACGGGTTGGGTTCATGTCAAAAAGCTCTAAATCCAAACACGATATATTTAATAAATGTGTCAAGATTTTCAGACACGAACATGACACGTTTAATTACGGGTTGACACGGATACGATACTTCTAATCCGTTTAACTAAGCGTGTCTAAATGTGTATATATACTTATCTATACGATATGATACTATTACCTTTAGGTACATATTATACCTACATGATACAATATTAACTTTAATTACATTTTACTACCCGATTGACATGATAAAAAATCATAAACGGATGATTTATATAAACAAATTTAGATGATTTTAGTGTATTTTCTTCAATATAATATGTGAAACAAATTTATTAACACGACAACACATAATATAAACGGGTATAACTGTGTCTAAACCGATTACAAGGGTTGAACCCGTTTAAACATGATTATTTACGTGTCTAAACGGATTTGACATGTTTAGACACACATTTAGCCTTAATCCAAAATCACTTAACTCCGTCTCGTATTCATATCGTATTATCGTGTAGTGTCAAATACTGTCGGCCTTAATAAAGAGTTCATTTATAGGAAATTAATCTTGTCTTCGAGCAGTTCCGGCTTAGTTGAATATAGTCGACTGCAAAATAAATGTAGTCAATTAGAGCAAACTGCAGTCGATTATGTTACATTTTCTAGTTGACCATATTTAACTGGATCAGTTTCGTCTCAGGATCGGATAAGTTGTTCCCTTTATATGGTAAAAATTAAAATTGTGAAACATCTTTCCTTTCAAATTCACAACTACTATGTAGCCCATCTATAGGTTATCGATGTTGGCGAACACCTCGACGTCAATCAGCAACATCATTAATTGTCTTTTCAATTTAGGGCCCAAATCTTTGTCAAAAAATAAAGTATATTAGCCACTAGTCCTAAGAAATACTAATATTATGACTAGACACTATATTTCCGCAGATTCTATGAATATTTATAGATACAATTCGATGTGTATCAAACAATTGCTTGATTCTCAAGATCTTATGTAAATTTTGAAAAATATTAATTTTCAAGATCTATTCGTGAATACAAGAAATCTTTATCTTTCGAAAAGATTTTAAATGTTGATTTGCATTATCAAGATGGACTCTCTCTTCAACTTTTATAGGTCGTCATAATTAATAATCGATATATGATACCGAGTCTAACTTATGCTATATTATCTATAGGAATCTTTTGGGGATATGGATTCATAGAATATCCAACCAAATCCAACTAACGGGGCCGTGGGAGTCAGCCGTGCCTAGACACGGTTGTGGGCCCGACCCATATTTTTTTTTACTCTAAAGTTCAAATTTGCAGATTATAAATCTTATATCCTAAGAATTTGAGGCTTGTTGATAAAAAAAATTGTATATTATTTGAAAAAATATGTATTTTTAAAAAAAGTATATATAATTTGAAGCTTTTTTTCTGCCCCTTTCGAATATTATTAATTTTCCTGTTCCGTATCCATAAACATTTTAAACTTAAATTTTGCTTCCTATTATCTTTTTCTGCTTATATATATCCATAACAGCAAATTTTGCTCGTTTGGGTAGTCCTAGGAAATCTCAGTCATTATCGTCGTCAGTCCTTCAGCCCTCTTGCTCTCTATATAAACACAACACTAAGCTCATATTAGGCTCTGTCTGACGTCTCTCCCTCTCTCTCGCTCGCTCTCTCTCTCTCTCTCTCCCTCCCTCCCTCTTTCTCATATATACTCCACAGACACCCATTGAAGCGAAATTCGAAGGGGAGAAGAATCCTTAGAGAAAGAGCCATCCAGGTGTGAATTTCGTTATTTCGTCAGCCCCGCATAATTCTTTGAGGATTGTTTTAGTTCAGTTATTCATGCGACGATTTTAGACACAAAAAGAGTGCCTCTTGATGATCCTTAGCCAGCATTGTTTACATCATTCGGACTTTTCCTCCGTTTCCTCGTTCGTTTGCATGCTTTTTGGCCCAAATTGAGTCCTCTGCTCTCTTTGCAGCATCCCCATAAGGTTTCAGATTCTGGGCATTCCTCAAATTTCATTCATTATTTTCCTTTTTTTCTTTGGGGGGGTTGGTAGTTTCTTTTTTATTTTGGTTTGGGTTAGAAGATTCTCAAATCTCATGAATGTGCTGATTTCTTGGTCTCTGCAGAGGATTGTCATCCTTTTATGATTAATGTGATGTGCGGGGAAGAGGAAGCGAAATTATGAACCTCTGATAAATGCGCATGTGTAATTTGGGATGTCAATTCGATATGAATGGCTTTGGCAATGATACGGGATTTGATTTTGGACAGCCTTTTCGTACAAATTAAGGGTGTCCGGTGTTTTTTCTCTGTTTTTTTTTTTTTTTTCGTCTCGGTGATGTTTGGGTGCCGTATCATTTGATATCATTTTAGCATGTTGGGGTAACGTTTTTGGTCCATGAATTGGATTTGGTTTCAGGATTCGGACACCTTGTATTGGGCACAATGGAGGGGGGTCATTCAAAAGCCGATAAGACGGAGTTCACAGAATGTTGGCGGACGACTTGGAAGACGCCATACATCATGAGACTCGCCCTCTCTGCTGGGATCGGAGGGCTACTCTTCGGATACGATACAGGTGCCTGAACCCTTTTCTTATTCAATAGTATTGCGATCTTACAAGCTCTCTCTAGGAAGAAGATAAATCGATTTGTTCGTCTCTGTAAACGAGCATACTTGTTGCAGGTGTTATCTCCGGTGCACTACTGTACATTCGGGAGGACTTCCAACAGGTTGATAAGAAGACATGGCTACAGGTGATTAATCTTTTCTCATATAACAGCAGTAATCATTGAAGTCATCCATCGATCAACTTAATACCCCCTTATTTCCCTTGCCTCTTTCAACTTTAGGAAACTATTGTGAGTATGGCAGTTGCGGGAGCCATCATCGGAGCTGGAGTTGGAGGGTGGATGAACGACAGGTTTGGGCGGAAAATGTCAATCTTGTCAGCCGATGTAGTTTTCTTCATTGGCGCTATAGTCATGGCAATTGCCCCAGCACCATGGGTGATCATCGTCGGGAGAATACTTGTCGGCTTAGGTGTCGGGATGGCCTCGATGACTGCACCTCTCTATATCTCAGAGGCTTCTCCTGCGAGGATCCGTGGTGCTCTTGTCAGCACGAATGGATTCCTCATCACAGGAGGACAGTTCTTGTCTTACCTTATCAATCTTGCCTTCGTTCATGTAATTACCAGAATTTCAACACTTTCCCTCGTATCTGTCCATTAGGGATTTTATGGTGCTCTAATGTTGATGGATGCTTGCTCTTTTTCTGGAATGGCAGGTGAAAGGCACTTGGCGTTGGATGCTTGGGGTAGCAGGGCTTCCTGCCTTGATTCAGTTCGTTCTAATGATATTTCTCCCCGAGTCTCCTCGGTGGCTCTATAGAAAGGTTATTCTAAAACACGAACTTTCTCTTCTCTGGATCACTTCCTACTTTGCTAGCTATATATTGATCCGGAAATTTTTCAACGTGGAGATCTGATCTGAATAGTGGTTTTACTGACAGCTCAAGTTTGATTTAATACAAAACTGAATGACATACACCCGTACTTCTGCTTTGAAACGTTGAATCCACTAAGTATTTTTATCAGAAGCTTTATTCCGACATATTTTGTGGTGCCATATAAACAGGATAGGAAAGAGGAAGCAAGGGCAATCTTGGAGAAAATCTACCCACCACACGAGGTAGAGGAAGAGATGAGGGCCCTGGAAGAGTCGGTTGAAGCTGAGAAGGCCGATGAGAGTGCTGTTGGGGAAAGCATGGTTGCAAAGGTGAAGGGGGCATTCAGCAACCCAATGGTGCGCAGGGCACTCTACGCGGGTATCGCAGTACAGGTGGCCCAGCAGTTTGTGGGCATCAACACCGTCATGTACTACAGCCCAACAATAGTCCAGTTTGCCGGCTTTGCATCCAACAAGACAGCACTGGCCCTCTCCCTCATCACCTCAGGCCTCAACGCCATTGGGTCCATTGTGAGCATGTGCTTCGTGGATCGATTTGGGAGGAGGAGGCTCATGATCATATCAATGTTTGGGATTATCACCTGCCTTGTGGTCTTATCAGGCGTGTTCTGGCAGGCTTCCGAGCATGCCCCTAAGATCAGTAATGTCGAGTCTCTCCACTTTGGAGGCAACTCTACCTGCTCAGCTTATGCAACTGCTGTGGATGCATCGTCATGGAACTGCATGTCATGCTTAGAGGCAAAGTGTTCATTCTGCGCCAATGGAGCAAGTGAGGTAGAAGTTTATTCTTGATTGTTTGTCTATGAAGAGTAGATCTAATTGTATGGTGGGTACCTTTTCGCAAGGAATTTTGTTCATATTAGAAAAACGTCCCATTCTGAAGGAAGTTGTGAACTTGTCTCAGGCAGTAGCAGCAAATTGAACTTTTCGTTATCTTCCATAATTTTCCTGAGGTTAATTCTTTGCTGTTACTTTTACATTCAGTACCAACCGGGAGCTTGCCTCGCTTCGTCAAAGGACATAAGGTCCATGTGCAGAGGGGAGCACCGGACATACTTTGAGAATGGGTGCCCCAGCAAGTTTGGATTCCTCGCAGTGGTCCTCCTTGGCCTCTACATCGTCTCATATTCTCCTGGTATGGGGACTGCGCCGTGGATTGTCAACTCGGAGATTTACCCTCTCAGATACAGAGGAACCGGGGGAGGGATCGCTGCAGTCTCCAACTGGTGCTCGAACCTGATCGTGAGCGAGACCTTCCTCACCCTAACAGAGGCTCTGGGCTCTGCGGGCACCTTCCTCCTATTCGCTGGCTTCTCGCTCCTTGGGCTCATCGCGATCTACTTCCTGGTGCCAGAGACAAAGGGTCTTCAGATCGAGGAGGTCGAGAAGGTGCTGCAAGAAGGGTACAAGCCCAAACTTTTCAGGGGGAAGAAAAACGCCAAGGGTGTAAATGCTGCTTGATAGTCTATTGCTATTTTAATCAAAGGGACCCAACTGGTAAATGGATTGTTTTGTCCTTCGAGTTTGATTTGTTTCTTGGCTGCATAGAATAACTGCCGGAGAGCTGCTTAAGCTTGTCCATTTTCGGCTTTCCGGTACAATTTTTTTTTAACAAACTCTTAACGGCAAACTTTCTGGAACGGAAACCTAGTGTGCGTGTATATATATATATATATATATGTATATATATTCTTTTTGGGATAGGTGATGATGATGTCGTTACAAGATCAAATGTTTTCAAGATTGCACTTATTCAAAGGAAAAGATCAAAATCGGACTATACGGAAAATATGAAGTAAGCCTTGCCAGTTGACCAAACGGACACCAATGGACAGACCCCAAAGGACTGCAAAAAGTCAGAAAGAGAGAAACTTGAGATGGAAAGCAATATGCAGCCTGTTAATAGTACTCTTGCTTGTAAATGTCTATAAAGCCATTATTCCACAAAAGGCTGAAAGCTGTACAGAAATCAAAGACCAAAATCTAGAACGGTACTGCCACACTCTTGCTTCTGAAACTTAGTACTGGCTGGCATAAAACATATACATACATGCATATATATATAGTATAGGATACTCATCGAAATGTTTACAATTAAAAATCAGCTTCTCCACATGACATAAGATACTAATCCTTATAGAAAAAAAATTATGCGAAGAAAGGAGAGTAAAATGGCAATTTCGTCCCTGAATTTCGCGAATTACATCCATCGATTCCTGAGAAAAATATCACATCAATTTGGTCCATAATCACATCAATTTCATTTCTAGTCACATCAATTTCGTTCCTGATCACATCAATTTCATCCATGAGCATATCAGTTTGATCATTAGTCACATCAAATCGGTCATTCATCACATCAATTTGGTCTCGAATGTTGTTCTTATTTTAACTGTGCTGAAATGATCCAATTATAAAAAATGTTCTTTTGGTCGTTTTTTGTGACATCATTTTGGTCCTTTTTCTTACAACTCTCCCTCGTCCCCTCCTCTCTCTATTTTAAGTGGTGGTCGAACAACCACTTTCAAATTGTTCGTTCTCTATGCTTGGACCTCCGATGGATGAGCTACTAGTTTCTATGCAATGCTAATATAATAAATTACAATTCGTAAACAAGAGTTGAGTAAAAAAGTAAAGAAACGAAATTAAAAACTTGTTTCGAAATTTAGTTTTTATCACGAAATAATAAAATTTCAAACAACAATATCTTACAAACCGTTTAATGAAATCACGAACCGTAAAATCCTATAGCTTCCTTATAGATAGAGGAATCTAGCCATATAGGTTTTCTTGGACCAAAAGTGGCTGAGGTAAAAGTCACCATTAATGGCCTCTCGAGCTTTCTCTTTGTACAACACAATGATTATAGGTGGTTTTCTTCCTCTTTGCTCTCTCGAGTTCCCTTTCCCTCTCCTCCTTCCTCTTCGAGAGCAAAAACTGTTTTGATTTTTATGCATGTCCAATGCAAGAACGAGAAAAGAAATAACGAGAGCAGAGAGTGAACATGACAGAGAGAGAAAGAACGAGAAGAGAGAGATACAAGAGAGATGAGATAGAATGATATTAAAAAAATATATTTTATTTATTTTAAATAAATACATGAAAATTTAAATTTTAGAGAGAGGATGAGCAGTGAAGCGGGAGGAGCAAATTGATGTGAACATGGTTTTTCGTTCAAGATTAACGATGACTTTCACGGAGGGACCAATTTGATGTAACCCAGGGATCAATTTGATGTGATTAAGGACCATTTTGATGTGACTAAGGACTAATTTGATGTTACCAATGACCAATTTGATATGATTAAAGACGAAATTGATGTGACCGGTAACGAAATTGATGTGACCATGGACCAAATTAATGTAACCAGCAACCAAATTGATATAATTTTTTTCTCAAGGACCCGATTGATGCAACTTGCATAACTCATGGACGAAATTGCCATTTTTCTCAAAGAACGGAAGGCCTCTAACAAATGGTATTACTCTTTGACATGTTCGTCTCGGCATAATTAATGACATATTATAGTAAAAAGATGTTCAACTCCACATATTATACATTCAGCAAAAAAAAAAAGACATGTTATTCAAAATTCCAACTCCATATATTTAAATATATATCATAGTAAAAAGATATTATATCAAAAATAGATCTCAATATAATTTTTAAATGGGTTAATCACCTAAAAAATCACGATTGTTTGAAAATAGCATAGAAATGCAAGGCCTTGGTAATTTTTCCTACATATAACACGGCCTTTGAAGAATCGCACAAAAAGACATTACCTTTGTAGTTTTTCTTAAATATAGCACGTATTTTAAAGAATATAACAGGAAGGCACGACCTTCAGGTTTAGTTATGATTATAACACGTTAAAAAAAGAAGATTGTATTTGAAGGTCGTACATTTATGTACTATTTTTTAAATATCATGCTATATTTAGAAAAAAAGGTGCAAATGTCGTGTTTTTTTGTGCCAAATTCCAAAGGTCGTACTATATTTAGAAAAAAATGAAAAGGATGTGCTATTTTTCAAAAGTCGTGTTATATTTAAGAAAAAGTGCAAATGTCATTTTTTTCTAGATGATTAACCCTTTTTAAATTTATTATCACAATGATAAAAAGAATGTCCAGTTTTAATTTGTTTCTCCTTATCAAAAGAAATGGTCATGAAAAAAAAAAAGTCGCCATGCCATCCCCTTACGTTCATTAGGTTAGGTTCCATGGACGCCAAGTGAATTAAATTGTTGATGTGAAAATCAATTAAGAGCAAAGAATAGCATTGACGATGGACGATTAATTATTGGATCAACCAAAAGATCCATGCTTTGACCCGATCCTGCATACCAAACTAAGTTATGTTTAGTTGCACATCTCCACACAAACATTCCAGCCTCTACAAAATTTCAAAACTTTATAAACCAATACAAGATAAGTACACACACGCTCAACATGGAGATCAAGGCACAGTTCAGCTACAATGTGAATCCTTTTTAAGTATTTAGGCTCGCGCTTCACTCGATCTTAGAACTTCTTAAACCACCGATCCTGTATATCCATTGCACGATGAGCTTGCTCCCATCGACCCTGCAAAACGACTGCATGAAGTTGAACGAGTTCCCTCTGACCATCATAGCCAACCTCTCGATCTTCTTGTCAGCTGCAACATCGAGGGAAAGGAGAAACACCAAGTTCTCGACCGAGACCCCAATCTTGGCCAAAGGCAGGAAAGAATCAGCCGCTGTGAGTTGCAGCTACCCTCTTGGTTTAGGCCAAGGCAGGGAGAGAATGGCTGAAGGCCAGGCCAAAGTGATGGCCTTGCATAACATGAAGGGAGACTCGAGGGATTGGATGTAGACTGCGAGAGCCTTGTCGGGCGGCAAAGTGAAGTTACTCAAGAGGAATATGCAGACTTCGCAAACTTGATCGTATGCCTCACCCACAAAAATTACACTCCAGGATGTTAACGAACTAACTAAAGCCAGACATACACACATACACAAGGGCACTCTTTGGTTCGGGTTGTTAATAGCATCATTGTTGACTTACCAACGAAAGTGTTCATATCAAGGATCCAGTGAAAGGTGTCGATCTGGGCTAACATGGAGATGTCCACTGCTTCGGTTTGGAAATACCGCCCCAAACATCTTTTTGTAACCTAAATCAATTGTTACCTTGTACTAACATCTTCCCACACCTGCCACCTGATAGATCAAAAATTTGGTCACTCATCTACTGTCACGACCCGAAATCGAGCCTTAACCTGATCTCAGATCATGACAAGTACCGGTCGATCAATTAAAATTGCGAAAGCATGCAAAACCTTTTGGAAATAATAGACCATTTTATTCAAATCTATATTAAAATGAAGATATTTTATACAATATCCTTGATCGTTCATAGCAACTATACTTTGCACAAAATCTTAGTACTATACTTTCAAACAATCATATTACAAGCTCGAACTCGCTATACGTATGAACCTGCCTTCTTTCTAGAAGTCATCTAGAAACTTGATCCCAAATCCTTGAACTTGTACTAACCTGAAATATTGAAATTGAAGAGTGAGCTTAAAGCTTAGTAAGCTGAAAATCCGTAGCCTAGGCATGTGATATCCACACATAGTAGATGAAGACTAAAACCGCAGTTGACAACCATCAAAACAATGGAAATAATTGCTTTTCATAAGTCAGAAGTTGAGCACTCTGATACTTACCACTTGCATTTCAATATCTAGCATCAATTAATCGAGAACCATATGTCGATTAGTCCAGAACACTTATCATAACAATAAAGCAATCTATTCCATGGCTCAGGATCCATAGATCCTCGATACATATTGCTTTCATGTCAATGGTGTGATTAAATTAATACAAAGCTACATGATGATCATATACATGAGCACATATACCTTACAATCATTCCCACTAATGTACACAGGTGGGTCACATTTACCCACTGGCCAATGGTTCATTTCATTCCCTATGTTACCCTTTATATAGCTCCCATATTGGGGACATTTCATGCATCCCTTATGGGGAATTTTCTTATGAGGGAATTTACCTCTCATAAGAGGCCTATTTGTGTGTGTGTGTGTGTGTCTGTGATCCTCGATACATATTGCTTTCATGTCAATGGTGTGATTAAATTAATACAAAGCTATATGATGATCATATACATGAGCACATATACCTTACAATCATTCCCACTAATGTACACAGGTGGGTCACATTTACCCACTGGCCAATGGTTCATTTCATTCCCTATGTTACCTTTTATATAGCTCCCATATTGGGGACATTTCATTCATCCCTTATGGGGAATTTTCCTATGAGGGAATTTACCTCTCATAAGAGGCCTATTTATGTGTGTGTGTGTGTCTTAACCATCAAATATCAACTTCACCAAAACAACATGATGGACCTTGTCAATCAATCATTTCCAAACAGCATCCAACCATCAAAGACAAAGCTTGCACTTAAGCAAACAAATCAATTGGAATCATCAATGTAAACTAGCATATAAACTCAAATCTTCCATTACACTATAAAGCTGAAGCAATCTCCTCTAAATTGATCTCTAACACCAAGAGCAGTACTCAAATATAAATATCCAAATTATCAACCAATCTTACTAAGGTTTTCTCAATCTATCATAACATACTTCATCCATTATAATAAGACCAATCCCGATCTTACCAAGCTGCAGATTACCAGATTTCATAGAACCCACTTACTTAAAGCCTAATTCTATCATCCAACCCCAACCTCAGCTGCAATAAACTCGAACACACAATCCTTTATACGAAAACTTAGTAAATACTAGTGTATGAGCTAGGAAAATAACTTACAATAAAAACCACATCATTGGGTAGAACACTAGGTGAGCGGAGATGGACAACAAAACCTAATCCGCATCAAATCGTAGTGAATAATAGTATGTCTAAGGTAAGGAGAATCAACTTACTAATAAAAGCCCTAAGCTCAGTCTTCTTCTTCCCTTTCGAATTTAGCTCGGCTAAGTCGTCTCCCCCGCTCTCTCTGTCTATATCGCAGTATTATTCTCTGTCACGGAACAGAGCTGAAGCTCAACTAGAAGGCTCCCCGAACATATCCTTCTTCTTATTCTTCTTCTTCACCGAGTCCGCTCAGATCAATCCCTTCTCTTTCTCTCTTTCTCCTCCCCTCCTTGTTTATTGTGCTCTTTGTCCGGACAAATAAAGAACAGAGCTTCAAGAAGAAGCCCGAAGCTTTAAGTTAAAGGGAAAGGTAGGTTTACACATTTACAAAAGGATCCCAAAGTTATTTAAAAACTCTGAATTGTCCCTCAATTATTTCGTAATGGCGGGCTGGTCCTTAGGAAATAGATTTATTTACATGAGAAACGTCATTCAAGTAAATGTCTCTATCTTTATTTTGATTTTACTCCGTTTACTTAAGATATTTACATATAAAAAAAAAGTACCCTCATTTGGATTCAAATAAAATGTCATAAAAATAAAATTTCAAATGAATTAAAAGTCAATTTTCCAATCGAAAAACAAAAATGAAATTTATGCACTTTCTTCAAATTCATGTCAACTTTCTACTAAGGTAAAACTCGTCGAAAAACTAATTGAAAATCATCTTTGAGGTCTAATAACATGAGAGAACAATTGCTAGGAAATTATTTCTCGTATTTCAACCATTTTCAGAAATCTCAAAGTATAATCAAACCTCCCAAGACTTAAACAAATTCAGGCTTTTGGCAATCCTAACCCAATCTCAGCTAAGGAACACGTAAACAATACTATCAAATCAAATTTACTATTAGGAGACTCATCTATATGATTGGTCTTAGGTATTACATCTACTTTTGAGAACCGTGCACCAAACAACTTCCATTATCCACTGCTTTACAATAGAGTCACTGAAACTTCATCATCATCGACAATTTCAGTATCTTGCATTATAGTTAACATTAACACAGAGTTATCCAATTTCCGTCAGTACTCAAATAATCGCTTGGAAAATTCATTCATAATCTCTCCCCAATGCTAATTAACCAAATTCTAAATTGCTAAGCATTCATAAGAGCAGCAAGATTTTATCACATGGGGAATGACAATTTGTACAGCAGAAAACGATGTCGGAAGCTTACGATGCTGAGGAGGTGCCGTGGAACGCAAACAGCACAAAGCTGTGAAGAAGTCCTCGACTGTACGAGGAAGATACGATTGAAATTCAAACACATATGAAGTAGACAATGAATTCGAGGAGGCGGAAGTGCTGCTGAGATTTAATAGTAAGGAAGGATCAAACATAAACATCCAAATAATCAATCTTCTCTAAATTGATCTCTAACACCAAGAGTAGTACTCAAATATAAACATCCAAATTATCAACCAATCTTACTAAGGTTCCCTCAATCTATCATAACATACTTCATTCAATTATAATATGACCAATCCCAATCTTACCAAGCAGTAAATTGCCTGATTTCATAGTACCCACTTGCTTAAAACCTATTTCTATCATCCGACCCCAATCCCAGCTGTAATAAACTCCAACACGTAATCCTCTATACGAAAACTTAGTTAATATTAGTGTATGAGTTAGGAAAATAACTTACAACAAAAACCACATCATTAGGCAGAACCCTA
The DNA here is from genome assembly GCF_007655135.1 of Punica granatum. Classification (NCBI taxonomy): domain Eukaryota; kingdom Viridiplantae; phylum Streptophyta; class Magnoliopsida; order Myrtales; family Lythraceae; genus Punica; species Punica granatum. The sequence goes on along the minus strand of NC_045130.1, from coordinate 25,839,981 downwards.
GGTGAGCAAAGATGGACAACAAGGCCTAATCCGCATCTAATCGCAGTGAATAACAATATGTCTAAGGTAAAGAGAGTCAACTTACTAACCAAAGCCCCAAGCTCAGTCTTCTTCAGCCCCTTCGAATTTAGCTCGGCTCAGTCATTTCCCTCGCTCTCCCTCTCTATATCGTTGTACTATTCTCTGTCACGAAACAGAGCTGAAGCTCGACTAGAAGGCTCCCCGAACCTATCCTTCCTCTTATTTCTTCTTCGCCGAATCTGCTCAGCTCAGTCTCTTCTCCCTCCTCTCTCCCCCACTCCCTATCTATTGTGCTCTCTGTCTGACCGAAGAGAGAAAAGATCTTCAAGAAGAAGCTCGAAGCTTTAAGTTAATGGGAAAGGTAGGTTTACAGATTTGTAAGAGAATCCCGAAGTTATTTAGCTTATTGGTTTTCGAGTTGGATTAGTAATTCAACTCAATTTGATTTTGTGTAATGATTGCAAATGTTAACAAATATATTAACGTATGAGAATATAGATGTGTATGTATATATGGATGTGAAAGTAGATGGAAAATTTATTATTAAAAATAGATTATATAATGTATATATGAAAATTGTTATTAAAAAATTAATTATAAAAAATGGATAGGAAAAAATATGAGTGATGAATTATTATTAAATGGTAAAAAGACAAAATAATAATGATTATATTATTAAATTTGGGAAATAATAGAGTTGAATTGAATTGAGTAAAATGATAATTTGAAAAACAAACAAAGCATAAAAACTCTGAATTATCTCTCAATTATTTCATATGACAAGTTGGTCCTCCGGAAAAAGATTTATTTACATGAAAACATCATTCAAGTAAATGTCGCTTTCTTTATTTTTATTTTACTTCATTTACTTAAGATATTTACATGTAAATGACAAAGTATCCCCATTTTGGATTCAAATAAAATACCATAAAAATCAAATTTCGAATGAATTAAAAGTCAATTTTCCAGTCGAAAAACAAAAATGAAATTTCTACACTTTCTTCAAAATCATGTCGACTTCTACTTGGGTAAAACTCATCGAAAAATTCATTAAAAATCATCTTTGAGGTCCAATAATATGAGGGAACAATTAATGGAAAAAAATTTCTCGTATTTCATCCATTTTCAGAAATCTCAAAGTATGGTCAAACCTCCCAAGACTTAAATAGGTCTCCCAAGACTTAAATAGGTTTAGAGCTTTTGGCAATCCTAACCCAACACTTAAACGAATACTATCACGGTAATTCCGATGGTGATGAATAGCAGAATTAGTAGGGAAAAAAACATGGCAATCCAATGTACACCAACTCTGAAATTAATTAGGAATGACCTGAGACGAGAGGATATTATTGTAGTCGCCCAAGTGTGTGATTTCCACATGAATCTATGCAATAAAAAGGAAAACCATCGTTCGGCAAAAGGAGAAGCGCCTTGGATAAAATGAAATTTATGACCCTTAACTCCTCGGGACCTCACCCAAGGCTCAAGGGCTCATCACATCAAGACGCCTCGAGCAAAACGCTCTCTGCAAAGAGCCTCCCCTTCTATCTAGCTGCCTTTGGCTCTCAAAAACCGTCTCATTCTCCCTTGTACAAATGGTTTGAACCCAGAAGACAATAATGTCTGCGAAACACCTCAAGTCAATCCTCGGAGACCTTGAAAAATGTGTAGGATAATATAATGTTGTTGATATCATCCATCCTCGGATCCGTTTCAAATTCTGGATCAATATAGAAGAACACCTGCAAAGTGCAGAAGAAGGAAAGGTTACAGGAATAGCAGAAGATTACAAATAATGGCGAAATGGCTTTGGCAATAACTACAACTGGTACTGACAGGCATGTCAATTTGTTCTCCAGGAAGAAGGCGTTGCTCCTCGAAGCAGAAACACTGTATCTTATTGAAATAAACTGCTGCCTGCAAATAGATCAATAATCGAATTGGGTACACCAAAATACAAAAGAACAACCTCTACACAAGCCAATAACAAAGCCAAGGATATTGCACCAACTATTGGCCGAAAAAATATTCAATCGACAACCATTCTTTGAATAAAAATTTTGTAGTGCACCTTCATGGGAGTTACATTATAGGTAGAAACACCAGTTATTGGTGTTGAACTTCGATTTTCGGCTGTGTAAAATGCAAGAGCACTTTCTCCGGGCTTAACTCTAACCTGCACAGTCATATTTATAACGGTATAGTGAAAATCCAAGTCTAGGCTTAACTCTAACAAGCATATTCACATTATCTAATGGTACATAAATATTGAAATGGGTATTTGGCATCTACGAAGTGGTTACAAAACAATATCTTGTATAAATAGTCGCAAGGTAAAGGACCTCTCTTTGGGTGGGAGTAAATTTCCATGGCATCCCATCAGCCACATCAGCATTAAACTGCACTGCAATCTCCCTGCAGTAAATACCGTAATTCTTCAGAATCATTAGTCTGTCTTTTAAAGGTAAACAAAGTCAAATGGAAAAGAATCATTAATTCCACAAGATCAGTTCGAACTATTTGTTGTAGAACGGCTCGGTACTATATAATAACAACTAGAATGCCATATATGTTGAATTATACTATCACAGAACTACATCGACATTCGACTCCTGTATGTACCAGAGGTAATACATTTTTATGCCTGCCAACACCGAGGCGAAAATACGTGGATGAAAAAGTGCATCATGATAAAATATCAGCTAGAAACAGGCACAAACCTTTCGGTAACTGTTCCATCTTTAGCATGGCGAGCAATTTTCTCTTCAACACTCTAAAGACAATAAAGTCTTATCATAATTAACCAGGGTAAGAACATATAAGTGACAATTTTAGAAACACCAAAACTTCGGTCTTACCTCTCGGCGTTGAATGGTACCACCATAGCCAGTAGCTTGACAGAATCTCCGATACAATGGGACAGCAGCATAACTACCTCCCACCATTGCAAAAACTAAAGCCGTAAGGTACATTAGCATCCTTTGAGATTTCTGTTCTTGGGAGGATGCTTGAGAAGCATATTGGCGCTGTGCAAGAACCGAACCAGGCTTTTGAAAACAACGAGAACCGAGAGGAATCTGAGAAGATGTTTTACATGACCAAGCATTATGTCTACATCTGGGAATTAAGCACCATGCATCACTGACAGAATTTGGCACGTATCCACGTTGAGCTCCCAAGTAACTGCAAATTGTCCCTGGATAATTAGCTACAAAACTGAATTTAAAAAGACGAATAAAATGAAACCTCCTTAGAGAATTGCCAAAAGTGTTCTTAACGAAGCACTTACTGAGGTTTGAAAGGCGAAAAGAAAGAGAGGAGATGGCTTCGTCTTGCAAGCCTCGAAAGCAACATTTTGGGAATACTGGAATGAAATCTCACGAGCAGCGCTTAACATCTGAAACAATCATCAGCCCAAAGAAGGTGAGTCAGTTGATAACTAGTTTAATATTTTCTTCAAGTAAGTTACAATGCGTCGCATAACCACGAAGTATCGAATCGTAGCCGAGTTGCCACTATCTGGACCAACTCCACCTTCCAAGCCAAAGGGATACCAAAACAGGCACATTCATAAGGAAAAATCAGAACGATGTCCAGAAAATGGCGGAATCTAATAACATCACGAACAGAGAATCATATACATATTCCTCAAGAACGATTTGCTTTAATGAAAATTTAAATCTCTCAACGAGGAAGGATGGCTTCTCGAATTAAGTATTCATGCAGACAGGAAGGTCAAACAGACCAGCAAAGACTGAGGTGAATATACATTAGAGGGGGGAAGTCTCTCTGGTCAGAAAGCAACCAATCTCGATGATATCAACAGAGGAAACACTTCGACAGAAGGCAGTGCTTTCAAGAGCACATCAATGTCAAGTTTGGCTAAATTGCATCATCACAGAGAGAGAGAGCTGAAACCCATGGCCATATGCAACTTGATTTCACTTCTTCCTAACCATACAGCAACTCACAGTCGCACAGCTTTGTTCGACGAACGATTAGGACGCAAGCCGAGTATAACTGCTCGAGAAGACAAAACCTCTGACAATGAGGGGAAGTATTCAACTAAACCCGCATTTCCAGTCGCATCAAAGGAGAAGAAAATCAAAGACGCGGAACAGAAGATAGGATTTTACAGCTCCGAGACGGCAGATTCACGAAGAATTGCAAAGGGTTCAATGCCCTCCGATGGAGAAGCGGCCGGAGACGAAAGGAATCTGCGAGATGATTGTGAACGGGGAGGAAATGAAAGAGCTTGTAGGTGTACCTGTAACTCTCCGATCGGTTGATGATTATTGCTCGGTTTCTCGGACGACCTCTTGGATTGAAGCTCCGGCACGACTGTCGGAATCCTGTCCCCGTCGGAAGTGCAAAAGCGAGGGAAACGGGGGGGAGCGGATGACTGAATGAGTAGTGGAAGGAGGGAAAGGCAGTGCCTTTGACAATGGGCCGGGCCGAATATTAGTGGTAAAAGAGCATCTTCTATCTTATTGGGCTGAGACCCCCTTTTCTTGTGTTGAAATTGGGCTCAGACTTGCTTTTTTGTTTTTTTTTTCGAGTTCACTAACACTTTGGTCCTCGAATTTTTCAATTTCCCGCACTTGACTACCTGAATTTTCAAAATCGAGAATTTAGTCTCTGAATTTTCAAAAATATAATAAAATGGTCCTTTTAACCTTTTTTTGCCCAACAGTTTGGTCCCTAAAAGGACCATTTTGTTATGATTTTTGAAAATTCAGGAATCAAATTTTCGATTTTGAAAATTCAAGTAGTCAAGTGCTGACAATTAAAAAATTGGAGGACCAAAGTGTTAGTAAACTCTCTTTTTTTTTTCCTTAAAGAAGGATTTCAGCTCCAAAATCGATACAATTAAATTCAGCCGGCTAATCCTCATAGCCTGTATAAAACACCATGTCAATCTACGCTATAGATAAATCCGACAGTATAGGCTATGCATGTTATCCGATAAGAACTTGTCCTGCATTGTTTCAACGGTAACTCGAACTCTTATTGTTCCAATAGTCGTACCATAGACTTTTCCGCTAAACGTTTTTTTTTTTTAATGGGGTTAATGCCTAATTACTCTTTTTTTCCTTGGCGGCAAGAACATGGAGCATTTTAACAAGTTCATGCCGGTTGATATGATAACTTGATTGACTAGAGGTCCAAACCTATAAATCCTTATTCTAAAAGTGGCTCCTTCTGTAAATATTATTTCTGTATCGGGCAAATTGGTAGACAAAAAGGTTGGGAGCCAGAACTATTCATCGACTTTAAAGAGTTAGTGGGGTAAAAGAGAACTGCTCATTACCTCGAGAGAAGTCAAATACTCAGTTTCATGATGACGAGTTATGTTAGCTATCGATAGTGCAGAATCATCTGGAGCCTGGAAGGATGATATGTTCACAGCCCAAAACAACTTTCAAATGGAACAAATGGCTGCCAAATACTTAAAGAAGTATTACTTTCTTAAAGCTAATATTCCATTCGGTGAGAGAGAGAGAGAGAGAGAGAGACCTTAAGGCTGCACACTGTCCATTTATTTGCATACAAAAGACAGTACTTGGCTTATGTCTCTTTTTCCTCCTAGCGAAACCATCTGCATTTCCGGAATTTTATTATAAAATTCTTCAGTTGTTTTATTAATAAAAAAAACATTATGTTTTCAGAATTATATGTTCAATGGGGATATACCAATGCAGAAAAGGGGGCATAAGAAAAAACGAAAGGATAATGATATTGTAAAAATTGCACAAAATATAAATCAAAACACAATTTTGATCTTATTTACAAACCTATTGAGTTTTCGAACTTTCATATAAATAATTGAGTTGTTTTATTAATAAAAAAAACATTATGTTTTCAGAATTATGCGTTCAATGGGGATATACCAATGCAGAAAAGGGGGCAAAAGAAAAAAACGAAAGGATAATGATATTGGAAAAATTGCACAAAATATAAATCAGATCACAATTTTGATCTTATTTACAAACTTATTGAGTTTTCGAACTTTCGTATAAATAATTGTTGCTTGATAAATATCTTGTTAATATTTTTAAAGTATGATAAAAAAAACTTTTTCCCACTTAATATAAAGATCCGTTGATGTATATTTATATATTCAAGTTCAACATTTCATGTCATAATTTATAATTTATATGTACAAATGATAATTATGATATAATTCTTTAGATCAATTAACATATTAAATATTTGTTTTCAGTATCAATTAACTGAGTACTTCAATTTTTAAATAGTTAAACGTTTCTAACTAATTGAATTATGAAAACTACACCATTTTTTCGTTGAAGATGAAAACTATACTTTTGGGACCATTGATTTTAACCAAATTGACATAAAACACATATTTTTAAAATCTTTATACCTGTACTATGCATGATTTTATTGTATTTAATTTATTCAAATTCGTACTAAAAGTATTTTAAAAGATAACTGTTGTAATTGGAGTGTTTGCTTTTTTGGTAAATTCATATTCCAATAGTTTAGACAAAAAAACTATATACATAATTTAAAGTACTAAAATTAACGTATGAAAAACACGATTATGAAAAATATCTTTTACCAAGTGACTTTTATAAAGAGCATGTAATATTTTCCATTCGAAATCAGACTCATTAACATAACTAAAGCAGTTTTATGTAATTATTCAATTTAATTTTTAAAATAAGTATTCTATTAAATGAATAAATAAATATACATAATAAAAATTTCTTATATTAACCTCTTCCAATGAACATTTACGCTTCAATATTAATTACAGATGTGTAATTTTTACAAATTTAAAGATACCTAGAAGAAATTATAATGAAATTGAGAACGGAAATTCAAATAATCTTCTACATTTAAATTTGCTGCTGGAAGTATTAGTGTCTTGAAGTTTCTATAATGAAAATAATGACAAGATTAAATAAATTATTATACATATTAATTTCTTTATTATTACATTATCGATCTAAAAGCTATATATAATATTAAATTGCTGCAACATAATAAAAGTTAAAAAACTACATACGACATATCTTCCAAATATTTTAGAGTGTCAATTTCATATTTGAAACTTATTGTATTAAGTGGATAAAAATTTATAAGATTTTTGTATCATAAATCATTACGAGAGAATAAAATTAAGATTGTTAATTTTTTATAGAAATTAACATTATATATATTAATGCATTTGATGCGTAATAATCCTACCAATTCTACTATGTATTGTGTATTGTAGATTGTATATTAGAAATGTACATTATTCAAATTATATGCGGTTTCATTATCAAATGACGAGGAATTAGAAAGAAAAATGACGGATTGCATGTGTATTTTAATATCCAGAAATTCAATGGGTCTTGATTAATTCAATTCAAGATGGATTGATTTACAAAGGGGTAAAACTTTTCCACTCGAAGATTTTCTCCAGTCACAATATTCAAATCTGAGACCTTATTATTTAAGAAAAACAAGTGTCAAATCGTTTCAAACGACTGTTATTGGTAGTATTTATGTATTTATTGAAGTCATATATATATATATATATATATATATATATACGTTACAAAAGGGTAATTCGGTATGGCGAACAACAAATAGAATGGATTAACCTGATTGGTGAAACATCTTTGAGGTTCGTAGGGCCGAGAAGAACCGGTAGAAGGTGGGATGTCTTCGTAAGGAAGAATTTTCAAATGTTAAATGGAAAAATTTCAACCCAAACACATTATATCGATCTACAATTCAAAGCCAGTTGGGTAGAAGTAGAATCGACAAAGAAATAAAAACGGGAATGCGATTGGCTCGTGTTGATCACCCAATCCTAAGATCAGATCGAAGGATAACACCCGGCCTCTTTGACCATTGCAAAACAAAAATCACCGGAGCTGTACCAAAGGTGCCAGCTAGGGCTGCAGTGAAACGACAGGGGAACAGCACCAAACATAAAAGTAATAAAAGGAAAAAGCAGGATGTCATAAAATCCATTACATAAGCAAAATCAAAATTAATAAAAATTAGTAATTCTTGGACCGAGAGATTGAATATTCAGCTGAAACTCTTGTATGAAATGTTATTTTTTTATAAAAAAAATGTTATCATTCAAGTACTGAAATATTTTCATATAAAATATTAATCGACTGATTCGTTCATATAGTTAACTGATTGATTCATACAAAAATATTCTTTTTATATAAAATATTAATATCTAAATACAAAAATATTTCGTATAAAGTATAACGACTGAATATTCAGTCGTTGAATTCAAAAGTTTTCCAATAAAAAGATATTACTAGCAGAGAGAAAGAACACAGATAATATTGCCAAATCTTTCGGGGGGTTGGGGGGTTTGTTGGTTGCTTGGACAGGTTTTGGAGGGCTGTGGAAGGATTTATCATCGTGCATTTACGACAGGAGTCCTCTAATGCCAAATGGCATCTGTTCATTCATTGCCCTTCCTTTGTTAAGGATAATATATTAAATAAAAATATATATAATAATAGTAGTCAAGAAAACATAAGTAAGAGCTGAATCCTTGGCTAGTTTTTAAAGGAGGACCGAGCTCGGGTTCGAGGAATACTTAGAAAACCAATCCGTTGTTGTCTACATAGAATATATTTGGCAAGGGGAAACCGAATGGAATAAAGAGAAATTTATTTGATCATGCTTAAAAGTTTAAATGGTCGTTGGAATGAACATTCTTTCTTGAGAAAATGTTCGATATGATCCTCAAAAGATCAGTTTGTCAATAATTTGGTCCATCAATGAATTTTGCCAATAATTTGGTCCTCGAATGATTAATTGGCCAACAATTTAGTCCTCAAAAGATTAATTTTGCTAAGAATTTCCCTCAATGAATTTTTCCAACAATTTGACCCTCAACAAATTAGTTGGTCGACAATTTGGTGCTCGAAAGATTAGTTAGCAACAATTTGATCCTGAAAAGTTGTTCCGCTAGATAATTTAGTCTCAACGTTAACTGACTATTGACGCCATGACGATAATCTGATCTGAAACTGATATGGCACATCCTTAACTAACGACAATTGAAAAATTAATGTTTTCATCCCTAAACCCGTTATAACATTGTTTTGGTCGTCCCACCCCGATCTTCTACAATGAAAATGAGAATCTCAACTAACTTGGAATTAACCGTGGTGGTTCAACCTGCACGAAACACGTGATGGAGTTGTTGATTTCACAACTCATTCATTGTATCTTCACACTTTGTAGAGAGATTTCAAAGTGAGGGTTGAAATGGGGGAGGGGGAATGGCAGGATTTATAGAGTTAAGGGAGTGAAAATGTGAATAACGTCTTTTGTATGGTGGGGATGGAACGACATCGTTCAATTTCAGTGGGGTTATGGATTTTTTTTTTTTTGAGGAGGGATGGACGACCAAAACGATATCATATCGGGTTTGGAGATTAGAAAAATAATTTTTCAATAGCCATTCGTTAAGGATGTGCCATATCAGATTTCACGTCATATTATCGTCACGGTGTCGACGATCAGTAAACGTCGGGACTAAATTTTTTGGCGGAACTGCCTCAGCCAACTGATCTTTCGATGATCAAATTGTTGGCAAAATTCATTGAGAGACCAAATTGTTGACAAAATTAATATTTCGATGACTAAATTGTTAGCCAACTGATCTTTCGAGAATCAAATTATTGGCAAAATTCATTAAGAGATAAATTGTTAGCAAACTGATCTTACAAGGACCAAATTGAATGTTTTCTCTTCCTTTTTTAATATTTTTTCGGTGGGGCATTCTTTTTTCAACTTTACAGATTGAGTATTCATTCAAAAAAAAAAGAAAAATTTAATTCATCAAACCAAAAAAGTTTAAACAACGAAAATGAAGAAGTTGAATATACATGTCTTATTGTTTAGAACATATTTTTTTTTCAACTTTTTTCGGTAAGGCATTCTTTTTTCAACTTTGCAGATTGAGTATTCATTCCAAAAAAAAAAAGAAATATTCAATTCATCAAACCAAAAAAATTTAAACAAAAATTTTACTTCAAAACCCATCCTGCACCTATTACGAAGGAAGTTATTAAATTACCTTTCGTAGTACTCATATTTTCAAAAGAGATTATTACGTCAGATATCTCATGGTATAAAGGTTTCTCAAATCTATCATATGCTTTAAAAATTATCCAAAAAGGCCTACGGTTTGCATCTTATTCCACATCTATCACACCGTCAATTTGTCAATCAATAAACCGTAAGTGGGCTCCAAACCTATCCCATAGTTTTAATTTTTTTCCTCAAATCTATCACATGATTTTAATTTTTCCTCAAATCTATCTCGAGACAAAGGGCCACAGTAGTAAGAATGTGCCCACTTATGTTTCACGTTAGCAATACCGTTAAATGTTGACGAAGAAATTGGTGCCTTGATAGATGTAGAACAAGATGTAAACCATAGATTTTTTTTGAGTAATTTTCAAAGCATGTGATAAATTTGAGAAACCGATGATACCATGAAATATTTAACATAACAACCCCTTGTCAAAATAACATGCCTATAGAGATTTGCTTAAGTCTTTCATCTCTTACTTATTAATTTCTTTCGTTTCAGTGTGCAACTTCGTTGCTCTAACCCTTGTCGTAGTAATCATTCTATTCTTCTGCCCCTTTCTAACCCTTAGGCTATGTTTGGTCGTTCAGATTAGAGGAATGATAGGATTTCTAAAATTTTAATCCGTTGTTTGGTGGCAACGGGAATGGATTTTTTTTTTTTGGTTGAGTTTGGGATATGTCTGGATATAACATTAAGTAACTAATTACAAGGAGGGTGGGGGTGTTAAACTCGGTTGGGATATGAATATTAATGAAATGGCGTAAATGCCCCTAATTTTTTTTTTTAATTTTCGAAATATGCCATTGATTTTTTTTTTAGGTCTATAACCTGTATAATATTAAATGAGGTGCAATGGTGGCCAATCCTAGAGGGGATTGGCGACCTCGACTGGACAGTGGTGACCACCATCACCACGAGCAGTAGAAGCATAGTTATAGCCGGCGGCCACCACTGAGCCAATCTAAATCACTGGCGACCACTCGAGATGCCAGTGACCTCAATTGGTTCATTGGTGGACGGAATCAGACACCACCATGCCTCTACAGCTGGTCTCTCTCTCTTCGACAAGTGAGAGAGATAGGGGGCTATTTCCATGGCGATGGCATGATTCCAGCACCGCCGTCCAAACGAGATTGCTGACAGACTCACAACCTCTAGGTATGCCGGCGACTTCACTAGGGCGGTGCTAGCTGAAATTGAGCCACTAGTTCAACCGTCGCCTGAAAAATTATTTCTTTAAGAAATTTTTCAAAAAATTATTTTAAGGATACATTTGTGATTTCAGTCTTATAGTTCAATTTCAAACCTAAACATATCCCAGACACTAGATTGGGACATAAAATATCCATAAAATTTTAAGTCCAAACTCATCACATGTCGAATCCCAATCCTTAAATGACGCCAAACCTAACCTCATTGTTTTGGTCGGCCAGCTCGTGCACTCTCCTCTGCTAGCTGCTCTAGTCCCCACGTTGCCGTTGGTGGCTCCCAAGGTCCCTTTTGTATAATATCAAATATTATGATAAGCCATTGGAAACCTCTTTTTCCTCCAAAAATTTCATCATTGGATAAAAAATTTCCCAGCTAGTACCCATTAAATTAGTAAAAAAAGATTTGAGAACTTTTCCTTGAAATAGTAAGGGACTTACAAAGAGTTTGAAATTGACTTTTCTCAATGAATATAGGTATGGAATTGACTTAGGCGTCCCAAACCCTCAGTATACTCTATTCCGTTAACCCGGGCCTCCCACATCATCTCCCAATCTTAATAGGCAGCGTATATATCGTACAAGTGCTTAACGAAGGGGAAGTAAAAAAACACAGTTTGAAAATGCTCAGCAAAACACTTTCACGTCCTCATCTCTCTGTTTTTTTTTTTTTTGGGTGAGTCCCGTCCTCATCTCTTTTGGGAAGTTAGGCGGAGGCAGTGGGCTTAATAATTCAACACCATTCACGTCTTTTCCAACAACATCCGAGGTCAAAGATGATGACACCAATGTTTGAAATGCTCGATATTAAGCAGAAGAGACCAGAAGACGAGAAGGTCCAAAAGAAACCACATCATCAATTATTCTATCATCCACAAACATCCATACTATGATTATGATACCACCGCCAAAGATTATACTAATCAGTCAAACAGCTTCAAATCATCATCATTTTGGGTCATTCTCTACAAGAAAAAAACATAAGGGAAGTGCCCAAATGAAACAGACAAACTAACAAACAAATACATTCCCCTCATTAAGTAAAATAATTTTAATGGGAGACTGCCAAATCCCCAAGACAAACCAAACCCATCAAGAAACATCACCCGATATACCTAAAAGTGACATGAAAATAATTAGCTTCCTCTTTTCACGTCTACGTATTCCGATCCGATGTGCCGAATCTAACTGTACATACAGACCCATCAAGCACGACCTATGTACATCTACAAACCACCACCCCGGCAGACAACTTAGTATGTATTCACTCAAATACCTCTTTCTTTCATTCAGCAGGACATGCGATGTCCGGTGGAGCTACTCTACTCTTCATGGACTAGAAGATGAAGGCTCTCCACCATGCCTCGACTCTCTCAAGTACCCAAGAAGCTTCTCAGCCTGCAGCCGATATCGGTACAATCAACGAAGATCATAAGTCACAGAAAGGAAAAGAGCATTCCGCTCTTGCTTTCGATCATATCTAATATATGGTTTGGCGGGCCCATAAGTTAACATTTTAGTTCTTCAACCTCATGTGAAGAACTAAACTACTCTTTCAAGTTCCAATCTTTAGCCAGTAATCAATGCTGAGAACATAGCAAATGTAAGCAATTAAACTGTCATATGAACACGATACGATGAAATAACGAGCGGAAAACGATCCGATTTCACCTTATACTTGGCCTTGATGCTTCCAGTCTGTGACAGAGCAACCAGAGGAGGAATCCCACCTTCCCTCACAAGCATCCCCCTGTTCTTCATACTGTCACCGCACAACTGCAACAGAGTCAGCACGGCAAACTCCTTCCCTTTCACTGAACCATCCTCTATGGCTTCCATGAGCGCCGCGATCCCACCTTCTTCCACGATCGCTTCCTTTCCTTCCTCGATCCCAGCGAGGCTGCTCAGCACCACCATGGCCTTCTCCGCCATGCCCGTCCCCTGCTCCGCCACCATCTCCACTAGCGGCCTCACCGCCCCCGCACTGATCGTCCTCTCCTTATTCACCCTCACACTGCACAGCTTATAGAGTGTCGTCAGGGCATCCTTCTTCCCTCGATTCGTCCCGTGCAACAGGAGAGACACCAGTGGGGGAATTGCCCCGCAAGCCCCGATCGAACTTTTGTTCTCTTCGACCAATGCGAGACTCAGTAAGGCGCAGGCGGCGTTCTGCTTCGCAGTCTCAGTTCCAGTTTTGAGAACGTAAATTAGAGATTTAATGGCCCCTGCCTCCGTGATCAATTGCTTGTTCTTGTCGAGGAGAGACAAGTTAAGCAAAGCGGTGACCGCGTTCTCCTGAGTCCAGGGATCACTGCAACGGAGCAGAGGGGTTAGGGCGGGAATAGCTCCGGATTCTCCGATAAGTGCTCGATTATCAGACCGGTCCTTCGCAAGCAGCCTCAGCTTGGCGGCGGCAGACCGCTTCACTGCCACAGACGACGACTGGAGTCCATCGACACAGATCTTCACTGTCGGCTGAAGATCCTCTGGTGAGATGCTCTCAATTATCTCCGTCGAGAACTTATCTCGCTGTAGAAACCCTATGCAGGGCTCCGCCTCCGCATTTGGGCCACGATCCAAGGCCGAGCACTCAAAACCTTCCACGTTATCAGATGACGCCACGCCGGCGAGCCGCTGCAGCTCGCCGGAGATGTCGCTGCTGCAGGCGGAGAACTCACTGAAAGCTCGAGACAGCTCCAGAAACTCCTGAACCTCCTCCGCCGGTGAGGGGGACTTCGCCGAATTCCCACCGGCACAGTCTTCAAACCGGGCGGCGAGCTCACCCAGACGCAAGTCGACGGCGGAGTCCGACAAGTTCTCCGAGGCGAACTCCGATTCGGCCTTCTCCGGGGCGCCGCCGGTGAAGGAGCAGCTCTGGCCGCTCCGGTAGAGGTTGGAGCGTATTGTACGCATGGACCGGCCGGCATGGCGATGGATTTTGGTGGTGGAGTAGGAGAGGTACCGGGGGAGAGGAAACCGAGCAGAACCCGAGTAAGAATTCTCCAGAGAGACCATTTTTCCCGAGGTTGAATCGGTGCCTGAAGCAGGAGGTGGCTTGGATTAGAACTCCAAGGGGACGTTCATGACGGATGATTGAAAGCTCTCATCAGTGAAGAGGAAGAATCTTCCGGAAAAGGTAAAGAGGAGAGGAACCAATTGAAGCTTCAGGGCGGCTTTGGTATTTTATTGGTCGGCATTTCTTACTGGCCAATGAGGTTTCTAGGGTATCCCTCTTTAGTCCCTTATTTTTACTTTATCTCATTATGCACCCTAAACTTTTTATAGTTGGCCTAGATTCTCTCTTCCAATGTTTCCCTACTGTAAGCTTTGGCTTGTTTGGTTTCAAAGTAGAATTTTAAAATTTTACTTTAACTTAATTCTATTCACAATAAAATAAAATAATTTATACAAATTCAAATGGTGGACCTCATTTATATCACTCTTTTTCCACAACAAAACAAAATAATTCATACAAAATCAAAGAGTAGGCCCCATTTATACCACTCTTTTTCAAAATCAAAATCTGATTTTAAAATCCTATTTTGAAACCAAACGTAGCATTATATCCTGAATTGGGGATTGAGGGTTCCTCATTTTTGTTCCATTCAGCATATGGTTTTAGCTCCATTTTAGAATATATTATATCATCCTTAGAGATTTTTCGTATTTGATTCGTGAAAATGACCCTACGAGATGTAATAGCTTTCTATTTGATCAAAGATAGCAATCGAGATTTAGTGTGAAATTGGACTGAGTCCCTTGTGTGCTCTTTTTCAATGTTTCCCCAATGTAAGCTTTATAACCTTGGATTGGGGGTTACTCATTTTGGTTCCATTTGACATATGATTTTGGCTCTATTTTGGCAGGAGCTACACTATCTTTGTGGATTTTTTGTATTTGATTAGTGAAAGTGGCACGACAAGATGTGATAGTTTTTTATTCAATTGAAGATGGTGACCGAATTTGGTGTGAGATTGGACTGACCCTTGTGTGCATAATGGCAGCATGGAAAGTGTAATACCTCATATCTATGGTGGTGCTAGGTAATTGGAGGAATAACTTATAAAGAAAGGAAGTTTATGGACAAGTTGGGAATAAAGGACTTGTCAAGGACCAAAGTAGAGAACATTGTGAAAAGCAAACAATGCACCTTCTACCGACATTGTTTTACCCTTTTTGGCATATGAAAATTTGGAATAAATAGAACTCATCATCCCGGGATGTCAGGAGCAATATTTTAAGTGGGCGTTAGGTTTCGGTAACTCTATTCTATTTGAGACAAAATAGTTAGAAAAAATTAATTATAATAATTATTAAAAAAATATGTAAGAGAATTTATTATGAAATTAGAAAAAAATAAAAGTTAGAATAATTTAGTATTAAAAAAATTAATTTTAATAAAGGTTAATAAAAAGTATGTGAGAAAATTTATTATTAAATTAAAAATAATAATAATAATAATAATAATAATTGTGTTGTTGAGTTAAGAGAATTCTATGGAGTGAAGTGGAGTAGAGTTGAGTAGAATTATTATTTTCGAACCAAATTATTACTAATTTAATTTGTCTTTTCTTTGTACTCGAGGTGTACGTAAATTTTAGTCACCGATAATCCTCTCGTTCGTGATTTAGGCCAACATGACCTTAAATAAAACATATCTTCACTCCTTTCATATGCTTGAGGGTTATCTGATCAAGGATGTATCTCTATTTTCGTAGTAATGTTATGTACCTCTATTTTCGTAGTAATATTATCTCGTTCTTGTCTTAAAAAAAGAATTGGCATAAATGGAGGAATGGATATAGGAACGTTATGAAAGGATGAAAAAATCGACGAGAAAGTCAAGATATATCTAAATTTTATCAATAAGGGAAGTTGATGAATTTTGGACTGAAGATTTGCGGAAGCTTCTATCAATCAATATATAATATATATTTATCAAGTCAATCACTATATTCCATCAGAAAATTTGAAACAAAAAAAAAGCATTTATATATATATATATATACATGTATATATCAATATATAATATTTAACTATTGGGTCAAAATATGTGCGATCCATAAATTAAGCAAAATTGTATTAAAAATGAAAAATAACACCACACAACACAAAATTTCTCCATAAATCACGCTGGAGCACAAAATAAAATCATTTCACGAGACAACACATAAATTTTTATTTTTATGATCATGTAACACGCTGTTGATATTCTGTCAAGAATTAGACAGAATTCTAATGTGATAACTTTTTTAGGAGTACTTTTGCACAAAAGGAACTTGAGGAACTAAACTACATTAAATAAAATATAAAATTACAGTTAAAAAAATAGAGAAGTAATGGTTATTAGGAGGTGGACGGAGCTCTCTGTCGGCCACCGGCCCCTTAATTGAGGTCACCGACCGACGCAGGCCAGGCTGACGACCCAGTCAAGGTGTGGGTGGCTGGGGTTAGAGCCCTTGAACCCCCCCAGTTTGGGGGACTCGGCGACAGGGATCCCCCAAATTGGAGAGGATGGGGGCTCCTCTTATGGCCATTGACCCCTCGACTAGGGTTATTAGCCATGTTTAAGCAGGTCGGTGACCCCAATCAGGGCTAGGTGGCAGGTGTGAGGAGCCATCGGCCCCGACCAGCCTCTTCCCTTTTTTAAAAAAAAAAATAATTTAATTTTAATTTAGTTTTAAAATTTTTTTGTTTTATTTAATGTCACTAGTCCCTCAAGTTTCATTTTGTGCGAGAGTACCCCTAAAAAGGTTACCACGTCATAATTTCGTCTAATTCTTGATGGAATACCAACGACATACTACACGGTGATAAAAATAAAAATTTATGTGTTGTCTCATGAAATGATTTTATTTTATACTGCAGTGTGATTTTCGAAATAATTATGTGTTATGTGATGTTATTTTTCCATTAAAATTTTCAATTGAAAAGGAAATTTATATTAAAACGAAATGGAAAAGAAATGAAAGATGAAAGGAGATGAGAAGGGGATCTGGGGCACATAGCGCAATGAGAGTAGAGAGGAGAAAATTGTGGGAAGTGATACCAATAATGGCTTTTATAGGTTTTTTTTTTTAGTCTATACCCTGACATTTGAAAACATAGCGAATTCCAACTAAATTTAGTTCGAATCGGGCCGACCTATTAAAGGGGTAAAGCTTTTCCACATGAATTTTTTTTCATTTATAATATTCGAATCCAAAACATTGTTTAAAGGAAACACACGTCGAACGACACTCCATATTGGTGTCAGGTTCCTACATTTAACATATTAATTTTTTTAATATTTAATATAATTATAATTGTTGAGGACAATTTGGTAAAACAGTAACTGATCTAACTATGAGGGGACTCCAAAAGTTTCTATGACATAGTACCATAGAAGATATACAATTATTAACGATTTACATTGAATACATTTAGAAAATCAAATAATCTAAATCAATATAAATGGATATTTAAAATAATCTCATACTTTATTATATCATTCTTTTATATAGACTAGTATATAGGCACATACGTTGCACGCGTAGTACGATATATTAATGAAATAAGAATTAAATTTTATTCCATTATTATGCATGATTATAATTAATAAAGTATATAATTCATAAGGAGATGTTTGACCTTATTTTAGTGGCCGGTGTAGTTTCATCTTCTTTGTGGATTTTACCTAGTCATTTTTATGGATATCCTCATTGGATCTCCCACTTTTTCTCCTGAAAAACTTTATGATAATTATATTTCAAAAAATAAAATTTTCATAAAAAGTTCTTAAAAGGAAAAAAAAAAGAATTTATACTTTTTTAAGGACAAATATTTGGTTTTCTCTTAATTTGAATATTTTGTGAGGTCAAATAAAATTTGATTTATGTTGGAAATCATATTTTTCAAAAAGTTATAATGAAATGAATCAGATTAGGTGGTCTTGTATCAATTAACCTGATGGCAAGCCACCTTATTCCAAGAAATTAATTTTTTGCAAGAAAAATACAAATCCATGAGCTCTATTTTTTGTTTAATGTTTCTATGGGAATTTCATCAACAAATATTTTTATTTTTAATAAATGTTTTTGGTGAGAACTTTCTAACTTATTTTCGACAAAAAATTTTCATTGGTAAATTGTTTGAACAATATCTTATTTATAAAATATTTTCATATGAAATTATGGTAAATATTTCATCAAAAAATCTTGTACTCATTTTAGATGAAATTTTTGTGCATAATAATATACAAAAATGCTGAAAGTTTCTTTACAATGACTCCCATCTATATCATCCATCATAATCATTTTAGGATGTACCTTTCTTACACATGTCCACCTATTTAGACCATAGCAAAATATAAATTTTGAAATCATTCTTCTCACAACAAAATGTCCGTTCATTACCCAAAACAAGTTTTATATAATGAAAGCATATACATCCATGCAATATTTGGAGATCGCCTAGTCTCGAACCTAAATTTGTCAAAAACCCATTGACCTTATGCAAATCAAATTGTGCAAATTGTAATAAAAGAGAAAAAAAATTTATTTAGCAGAACATATTATTTCGCCATTCTATTAGTCCAATCAACTTTTCGAAAATGAAAATATGCAGTTGACTAATTATAATGATTGAATCTACGAAAAAAATATAATAGTTTGTCCTCCAAAGATAGGTAAGCACCCATTGAATTTTAGAATTTGATTTTACATCTGATAAAAGAGTACCTCACTAACAAATAAGAATAAGATATAATGGTTGGTTTCTAAGTAATGGATAAATAAAGAAAAATTTAGTTAAAAATGCTACAAGACGGAAAAGTTCTAAACAAATAGAAATAAAAAGTCCTTGAAATTTCTTCCCAGAAAACTCATTGAAATTGATAAAAAAAGACAATATTTTTTGACTAAAGCTATCGACAAAGAACAACATCAAAGAACTTAAAATACATCAATCATTTAATCTTTGAGTTCAAAAGGCATATATACATATATACAATTCATTGTGTACATTCACCTTTAACCACATCGCCCTGCCAATGATCGTTACAATCTTGGGGAATAAGGCTGCTTCTGAGTTTCCATGCTGTTAAATATTGGTTCTCACTTCCTAAAAGGGACCTTTCGCAAGCACTAATCAAATGCAGCCACATTAGCATCTTTTGGGAAAAATTGTACTATAAAATGTAATCATTTCCTCTCATCTCCCCTTCTTAACTCTCTTCTTTACAACACTCCCCATTTCATAATCGAGGATGTTGGCTTAGCGTTGATTACCCTTGCCCAGCTTAGTCTCTTGCTAGCCCATCTACGATGTCGCATTAACGATCAATGACGAGCCCCAGCTCACGGCGACAAAACCCTCGGTGGTGAGATATCAGATCGCCTCGACGAGATGAAGGTATAGTGATCCTGGTAAGTTGGGACGGTAGTAGGTGGGATGCGATGAGCATCATGTCGGCAATAGTGGCTCAACCAAAAGAAAGAGAAAGAGATGAGCCAAAAGGGCAATGGAGAGAGGAATCAAACAGTGAAAGGAACAAAAAATGGACGATTTAGTGTTTTGATTTGAACCCAGCAATTTTCAACATACCGTGTAATATCATTATTTTTCTCTGAAAACATTTTAAAAGAAAAACAAACCTCATGAAAAATAGAAGCAAGATCAGACATACATATAGAAAATTAATCTTTAGCTGTTGTTGCATGTCTTCATCGAATTTTTTACTTCTCTCTCACACAATCTCTTCTTAAGGAAAATGTTTCTTTCTCAGAAAAAAGAGTCCTCTAAATTTGCAAAATCTTAGGAAATAGTTGCTTAAATCACTTGCCATATGATCGTCCTTATTTGGAATAAGGATATTTTCCATGTAAATGCTGTAGAACATAGCAAAATTTCCCGTTGTATATTTGAAGAAAGGTGAAAGCTGTTCAATTGTTATTTTGAATGGAATATAATCGGACCATTATTTCAAGAATTGATGACATTTAATGGGCTTTCATTGTGAGGACACCATTACCTTTTGTTACGAAGTGAAATGGCATGATGCATAAGAGGCAACTTTTCATGAAAAGACAAGCACTAATTTGATATAAGGATATGGTTATGAATTATAAAAGTGGGAAAATACAACAAAAGGGAATAAAATGGGATAAAATAGAAAATAATAACTGTGGAGAAATCGAAAGGAAGTTCACACTTTTGTAATTAGGATATATATATATCTATATATACATATACATATATATTATCGATTAAAAAAATGCATTTAGAAACCGATGATTAGTGCGTAGGAATAATTTACATGAAAATATATATGCAAATATATTTTATAAAATTATGATTGAATAGACATATAAAGGGATATACATTCCTACTTTTCAAAATTAAAAAGGGTAGTTTTAGAAAGTAAAAATTGAGAAACATTTTAAAGGTTTTATGCTTTTATAGATGTTATAAATTAATAAATTATTATAATTTTGATATTATTATTATTATTATTATTATTATTATTATACTTGAATAGTGGATTTATTGATGAAAATATATATTTGGAAGGAGGCGACTGATGTAAATGGCTTAATATATCCGAAAATGTACATATAATTATATTTTAGAAGAATACAATAGAGAGATAGAAGGATTGATACATATGCGTACTTTTGAAAAGTTTGAAGAGTACTTTTGGAAAAATAAATAAGGAGCAAAGAGCAAGTAAGTAGATGGCAAAAAAAAATGTATGGTAAAAGGAGTAGAATTAGAAATTTGAATATATATATATATATATATATGCAGCGTGTCAAAGGTGAGATACCATGATTTAATTATGATTTAGGAGGCATAATTGGTAGCCGTAAAACGCTTTAGTGAATTAGGCATATACTGTTGAATTTCTATAAGATACTATTTATTTTTCTTTCAATGGACATAAATTCAAGGGCAAATTACACAAAAAAAACCTAAGTTTTGTCCTAAATTTTATTTTGTAACAAAATAAACCATAAGTTTTCTAAATTGTCTCAAAAATAACCTACGTTATAAATTCCGTCAATTTTGTATACGTGAACTATTAACTTCAGACATAAATTAATAAACAAATAAGATAGGTTAAATAAAAAAAATTCAAATTTTCAAAAAAGTCTCAATTTCATCATAAATTTGATATGTAATGAAAAAAACATAAGATTTATCAGATGACGTGTAAACTTTGTGGGTCATGTGAAGTTTACGTAGGTCAATAGACGACAAACTTAACAGAATGGTAAATGGAGGTCAAATCTGAGACGATTCTCAAAACATGTGATTTTTTTTTGTTACAAAACAAAATTTAGGACAAAATTGCGACGTTTTACAAAATTTAGGTTTTTTTGTGTAATTTGCCATAAATTCAAAGAGTCGTGTTGTATTTTAAATAGAAAATATAAATTAAAATTAACATGTGCGAAAAGGTACGCGCCATTATATTTTAGAAGAATACAATAGAGAGATAGAATGAGGGATACAGACGCATACTTTTGAAAGTTTGAAGAGTTTTTTTTGGAAAAGTAAATAAGGAGTAGAGAGTAAGTAGATGGCCAAAAGAACTGCCTAGTAAAAGGAGTAGAATTAGAAATCCAAATATATATATATATATATATATATATGCAATGTGTCTTTTAGAATTGGTGAGCCACCATGATTTAATTGTGATTTAGGAGACATAGTTGGTAGCTATAAGCGTGGAAAATTTTAGTGAATTAGGTATATATTGTAGAATTTCTATAAAACACTTTTTTTCCCTTTCAATGGACACTAATATGAAGGGGCATGTTGTATTATAATTGAAAATAGAAAATATGTGTTCATACATTGAAGGGTAAAGTGAGTTGGGTATATATTGTTGAATTTCTATAAAACACTATTTTTTTTCTTTCAATGGATACTAATATGTGGGGTCATGTTGTATTATAATAGAAAATAGAAAATATGTCTTCATATATTGAATGAGTGAATGGAGTCTAGAAAAATGTCCACGTACATTGAATCGACAAAATATGAATTAAGAGAACTGTTTACATACATGGAAGGGTAAAATGATAATTTTAAAATGTGAATAAACACAATAATGAGTTCAAGACTTTTATATAGGCAATAGATTTATATTATATTTACATATATCCATCTTCAACTTTGCAAAATCTGTCAACTAGGTCTCGGATCGGAGAGGCATCAGAGTGTGGACATGACTGGGAACAAACAAGCAATTGCGTTTGGTAATGGATTGGAGTTGAACTCAACTCCATTCCATATATAATATATATTTATATTTATATTTAAATGAGGTTATAATGATGGTTAGAAAAAAGTATGTGCGAAAATTTATTATTAAATACGAGGAAAAGAGGAAAAAATAATGATTATGTTATTGAATTGATATAAGAGATGAGCGAGAGAGAAATTTATTATTAAAAAAATAATTGTATAATGATGAGAAAAAATATGTGTGGAAATTTATTATGAAATAAGAGAAAATGATAAAATAATAATGATTATATTATTGATTTAAAAAAAAAACGGAGCGGAGTGGATTGGAATTGAAATGGAGTCTAACTACAACTTCCAAACAAAATATGTAGAGGACAAGGCAGAGAGGGCTCCTGCAATGGAAAACAATTCAGAGCAGCTCTGCCGGAACTCTTGACGCACAGGGCTAGCTAGCACTTGCTGTTCACGATCAATCAAATGAATTCACAAAAAGAAAATTAGAGAGGGAAAAAAAAGAGCAATTGTCATTAAATTAGAATTGGGCTGAATAATGGGCCAGAACAATGCATGGGCTTGGGCCACATTTTCTTAAAATCAGCAAAATGCACTTGCTTTCAAGACCGAGTAGGTCGGCATGATCCCGCAAGATATCCCAGTCCGATCTTACATCTTCGATCCTTTGCCAATTTCGGGATTGGAATTTTGCCCATAGATAGCAAAATCTTAGTATCTTACAATCCTTCTGGCAACCTTGATGATATAAGTTTATGCAATAGAAAGATTACAAATAATATCTTCAATCCATAACTCTAAAAAAAAAAAAAGAAAAAAAAGAAGAAGAAATAAACATTAATTAGAGTAGTCCTCTTGGCCAGGAACTCGACCTTTTAAGCCGGATACATAGATTGATATGTTATGGAATTTCTATGCCCAATATGAGTAGAACTGCTTTGACTTTCGATCAAGGGAGGGGGAAGTCACCATATAAAGTCAGGTTGCGGAAATGACCACATCCAAGACTTTACTAGTCATTTCACTTGCGCGTTACACAAAAATGTGATTTGTTGCATAAATTTTAATAATTTATTATGCAAAAGCTTTAAAAATATTGATAGTTTATAATTGTAGAACTAACTCTTTGATAATTGTCAAAATAATGAAAAATAAATAATGTTAAATTCATCGTATTAGATTTACTCTATTAAATACTTTATTTACATATGAACTATATTGTTCACTTAAAAAGCAGTAATTTATGTGTTTTATAAATAAGATTAGTAAAATCACATGAATACCAATGTGGGCTGGTTCAAATCAGTTCGGCGCTTATTCCCTTTAAGCAAAATCTCGAGTTCGAATATTGTGAATGGAAAAAATCCACGCCGGGAGAGTTTTACCCCTTGGTGGGCTGATCCAACTCGGCTGGATTAGTCAGGGCCCAATTGGGCTTTCAGATACCAAGATTCCCACCAAAAGAAAATTACATGAATAAAATATTTTTAATTAAAGCAGTTAATTAATACCTTTTAGTTTAAAAGAACTCTTAATTTTCAATATCGAAAAATATTTATATTTATACTCTTTATACAATGATAAGTTACTCACAGATTTTAAATGTTTCAACTTTAAGTAAATTTAATAAAAAGAGAGACCAAATTTATTTCATTCATTTAATGAACTTTTAAATAAAATAAACCCTTTTAGCATCATTTTTAATTTCTAAGTATATTTAATATTAATATAGAACTTGTTATAGTTTTCTAATATTCCAAACCTCCTTTAGAAAAATATTTTTGTATCCTTTTTCTATACTGAAAAACTCTATTACAGTTTCAAAAATATAGATAAGCATATGTAGAATTGAAAATTAGAAAAGAAAATATTTTAATTAATCTAATTTCAAAAGATATATTTATTACTGAATTTTACCTACTCTTATATCAATTCAATAGTATTATTTTGTTATTTATTTAGTGTATCTAATATTGGTATATAAATTTTTAAAAGTTCATAGATATTCTAATAAACACAATTTTACTTGTTAAACGAGAATTGGAAAATAGAAATAAGTTTAGTTAACTGAATTTATATAAATACATTAACCCTATAAATTAATTTATTTACTTATGCATTAATTATTAATGCGTTAAAGAGGGTAGAGAAGATTAGTGAAAGTTAGGTAAATAGACAGCTCAGGGCATGACACATGGCATCAATGGGATAACATATGACGCAAAAACCTGCTTTTTTGTTTCGGTATTATATATTATAAATGGATTCAAACATTGGCTAGTTGCTTATGTTTTTGGTTTCTTAAAATCATGTTAAGGGTATTCATAAATTCGATGATAGAGGAAAACCACGTGAAATTATTCGACGAAAAATTAGACATTTTAAATAAAAATATGAAGCAGTATTACTAAAAAATGGCATGGCCAGATCCTACATTTTTATCTTCTGATTAATTTTTGTGTAATAGATGAAAACGTGACTTTTTAAATAACAATATGAAGCAATATTATTGAAAAAGGAATTTAAAAAAGAAAAAAGCAAACTGTAATGGCTGACAATGCCGTGTATAAAAAGAGTGTGAAGAGAGCAGAGAAACAGAGATAATTGAGTAGTGGTTATTTGGTATTACAGGTGGCATAAAAAATTACCGATCGGTCTTTAATTGCTTCCTAATATAGTGATTTATAATTAATTATATTATTTTTCGTAAATCTTTCTCATCAAGTTCTGTTTTTACTATAGTAATAGACTACACTTTGTGTCCGTGCTACGCACACTTCTTACAAAAATTTTTAATATTGATTATTGTTTGTGTATGTCTCGCATTTTTCAATGTTTTGCGGACATTTCGAAGTCACTTAGACTCATTGGAACGAGTAAAGATCGAGGAAAAGCATGAACATGTCATTTTTATGGCTCGGGAAGCTGCTGTTACAGAGAAGAAGCTCTGCAGCTGTCTATGCAGAAGGCTAGCACTGTTGCTGTCAGTTCTGTCCGTAGAGTCTATAAGATCCGCACAATGTACATACAACTTGAGTCGAGGCCTGTTTTACGAACTGAACTGTTTTCTTCGGTTTTAGCCACTGTAAGTCGACCTAAAGCTCGTCTTTTTAACCCTAATTACTATGTAATCTCATCTAAGACCTACTGATTTGTGAGATTGAGAGCTTTGTATCCGGGGTTAGGGTTTCATCGTCTCGTTCGATTTTTCCACCTTTTGTACTTCTTGATCGTTTGCTCATAGTGAAAGTCGAAGCCTCCTTTACCTGTGGATGTTTCCCTCCTGATCACATTAATTGAGAGGGTTTTACAACGTAATTTTTCATGTGTTGATCTTCTTTTCTATACTCTTTACTCTATTTCGTTGTTCAATTGGAATCAGAGCTACGACTAGGGGTTTCGCAATTGACTCATTCTGGGATGGCGACGACGAAGTTTGATATCGAGAAGTTCGATGGAATCACAAATTTCAATCTATGGTAGGTTCGGATGACAACAATCCTAGTTCAGAACGGTCTGAAGAAGGTCGTGATGGGCTATAAGCCTAAGAGGATGGAGCAGTTTGAGTGGGATGAACTTGATGAGAAGGCGTTGTCCGTGATTCAATTGTGCCTTACGAATAATATCCTACATGAGGTACTTGTGGAGAAAAAGACGTCAGCTTTGGTGTGGAAATTAGAAGCCCTATACATGACAAAGACTCTGGTTAATCGATTAGTGTTTAAACAGTGGTTGTACACATTCTGCATGGCCGAAGGTACGTTAATTAGGGCTCATATAAGTGAATTTATGACCCTCCTGAATGACCTGAATAATGGAGAGGTTAAGATAGATGATGAGGATAAGGATTTGCTATTATTGTGCTCTTTACCGCCTTCATATAAGACTTTAAGGAAGACCCTGATTTATGGTAGAGATAATCTCACGTTCGAGGATGTGAAGGGTAGTCTTTTGAGCAATGGATAAACTCGACAATGAGTTGGGTTCGAGTAGCAAACCGAATGAGCAAGCCTTGAGTTTAGTTGCTAGAGGAAGGCAACAGTTTAAGGGTTCAGGTCAGGACAAGTCGAGGTCTAAATCAAGGAACAAGGATAAAGTTTGCCACTATTGAAGCAGAAGGCAGATGTAGCTAATGCTAGCGCAGTCGAGAACAAGGATGATGATGTGTTGCTGTCGATTACAACTGAGAAGTCTAAGTTTATGTCATAGTGGATCCTAGACTCTGGGTGTTCATACCACATGGGTCCCTATAGGGACTAGTTCTCCACTTATAAATCTTTTGAAGGTGAGGTTGAACTTATGGGAAACAATGCAGCCTGTAAGATAGTTGGTATTGGTACGGTTCTGATCAGGATGCATGACGGGGTCATTAGAACTTTATCAAATGTTAGGCACGTACCTAACTTGAAGAAGAATCTTATCTCATTGGGTGTTCTTGACTGGAATGGTTGCAAGGTTGTCATCGAGTCCAGCGTCACGAAGATATCTCATGGAGCTCTCTTGTTGATGATAGGTCAAAAGACCTGCAACTTATATGTTCTTCAGGGTTCGACAGTGATTGGAGCAGCAACAATGTCTTGTTTATGACAAAGTTAGAATCGACTCGATTGCACATGCATCTTGGTCATATGAGTGAGGCAGGTATTATCATTTTGAGTAAGGGAGGTCTCCTCCTGGGTCCAAAGCTGGGAAGTTAGATTTCTACAAGCATTGAGTTTTTGGAAAGTAAAAGCATGTTAGTTATGGTACAACCGTGCATAGAACGAGGGGCACCCTTGACTATATTCATTCTGAGTTATGGGGCCCGACTCAAGTCACCTCCAAGGGAGGTTACAGATATCTCCTAACTTTTATTGATGACTATTCCAGGAAAGTTTAAGTCTACTTTCAGAAGCACAAGGATGAGGTTTTCAAGACCTTCAAGCAATGAAAGACTCTACTGGAGAAGCAGACATGGAAGACTGTCAAGAGATTGAGGACTGATAATGGTCTCGAGTAATGTGGGGCTGATTTTAATGAATATTGCAAGAAAGAAGGAGTTGACAGACGCCGCATAGTTGTCGGTACCCCATCGCAGAATGGCATCGCGGAGAGAATGAACATAACTCTACTCGAGAGTCGAGAGAGCTCGGTGTATGCTTTCCAATGCAGCCTTAGGAAAGGAGTTTTGGGCATAAGCTGTCCACCTAGCGTGCTACTTTGTTAACCGGTCATCACGCCAGTCTTTAGAGCTAAAGACTTTGGAAGAGCTATGGTCAGGTAATCCTCCTAATTACTCTCATCTGAGATTGTTGGATTGTCTTGTTTATGCACTAGTTAATGATGGGAAGCTAAACCCTAGGGCTGTTAAATGTATATTTCTTGGTTTTGCATCAAGTGTGAAGGGCTATAGATTGTGGTGCCTTGAAACTAAGAAAATTTCTTGTTAATAGATATGTCACTTTTAATGAATCTGTGATACTTCACTCAAGAAAGGAGTTGCTTGTTCTTGTTGACACATGAAAGTAGGGTGTTTCTCGTAAGGTAGAGCTTAAGGCTAGAAGTTCTCCTAAGTAGCAAGAGATTATAGCAGATACTTCGGATCAAACAGAGGCTCCATCTAGCTCATTGACATCTTCTCCGCCTCAACTGTAAAATTATATGTTAGCTTAAGACAGAGAGAGACGACAGATCAATCCACGTAAGAGGCTTGGCTTTGAAAATATGGTTGCATATGCCTTAAGCGTCGCCAAGAGCATTGATTCAGCCAATCCTACCGCTTGCTCTGAGGCGATTCAAGCTCATGATTTGAGCAAGTATCTTGTGGCTATGGAAGAGGAGATGGAGTCCCAATAGAAAATAGAATCGGCAACTTATTAAACCACCCACCAAGAAGAAAATTGTTGACTACAAGTGGGTGTATAAGAAGAAGGAAGGAGCGAGTCCTAAAGACACCAAATATAAAACAAGGTTGGTCGCAAAGTGCTACAGTCAGGTGGAGGGAGTTGATTTCCATTATGTTTTCTCTCCAGTGGTGAAGCACACGTCCATCCGAGTGTTACTTGCTCTTGTTGCACCACGCAACCTTAAGTTGGACCAGTTAGATATGAAGACTGCTTTTTTCTGCATGGTAATCTAGAAGAGGACATATACATGTAGCGGCCTAAAGGCTTCAGGGTTGAAGGCAAGGCTAATCACCTTTGCCTCTTGAGAAAATCCTTATATGGCTTGAAGCAGTCTCTTCGATAGTGGTATAAGAAATTCGACTCCTTCATGTTAAGCATTGGTTTGTTAGAAGCAAGTATGATAGATGCGTTTATTTGCATCGCCTTGATGATGGGTCTTTCACATATTTACTGCTTTACGTGGATGATATGTTAGTTGTTGCTAAGGACTCATCTGAGATTAACGGTTGAAGGCCATGCTTAACTCTAAATTTGAGATGAAGGATCTTGGTGTAGCCAAGAAAATTTTGGGGATGGATATTTCAAGAGATAGGTGCTCAGGAAAGCTACTTCTGTCACAGTAGAGATACATCGAAAAGGTCTTGGAGCGTTTTGCGATGCATGATTCAATGTTGGTTGATACTTTCCTAGTCGTACACTCTAAACTTTCGGCACCATAGACAAGGAGGAAGAAAGGTACATGTCTAAGGTTTCCTACTCCAGTGACGTCGGTAGTTTGATGTATGCAATGGTCTACACTTGCCCGATATTTCTCATGCTGTTAGTGTAGTGAGTAGATACATGACTAGGCCTGGAAAGTTACACTAGCGGGCAGTTAAGTGGATTTTGAGGTATTTGCGGGACTTCTGATATTTGTTTGAAGTTTGGGAGAAGTTTGAATGGTCTAATTGGCTACGTAGACTTTGATTATGCAGGAGATTTAGACTGAAGATCTCTCACAGGTTATCTGTTTGCCTTTGGTGATTGTGCTATTAGCTGGTCGGCCACGCTGCAAGATAGAGGCGTTATAGACTATAAAAGCAGAGTATATGGTGGTCACAGAGGTTGTAAAGGAAACCATTTAGTTGAGAAGTTTATTCAGAGAGTTGGTTATGAAGGAAGAAGTGACTATTGTGTGCTATACATCTCACCAAGGATTAGATGCATCGCGAGAGGACGAAGCACATTGACGTCAGGTATCACTTCGTTCGAGATGTGGTGGCTCGGGGGGATGTTCAGGTTCAAAAGATTAGCACAAATGATAATCCAGCTGATATGACGACCAAGTCTTTGCCCATTGTCAAGTTCGAGAGTTGAATGGGCTTGGTTGATATCCTGCGTAGATCAAGCTAGGCCCGGAGGGGCCTTCAGCAAAGGAGGTATATTGAGCATATTATTTAAGTAGCTATGAAAAATACAAGCCAAAGTGGAGATTGTTAGAGTATGTCTCGCATTTTCAATGTTTTGAAGACATTTCAAAATCACTTAGACTAATTGGAACAAGTAAAGATCGAGAAAAAGCATGAAGATGTCATTTTTATGGTTTGCGAAACTGTTGTTACAAAGAAGAAGGGCTGCAGCAGTTGCTATTTGTTCCGTCCGTACAGCCTGTACGGTTCGTACAGAGTCCGTACAACAGAACTATTTTACGAACAGAACTGTTTTCTTTGGTTTTAGCCACTTTAAGTTGACCTAAAGCTCGTCTTTTTAACCCTAATTACTCTGTAATCTCATCTAAGACCTACTAGGGAGAGTGTGTGAGATTGAGAGCTTTGTATCTGGAGTTAGAGTTTCATCGTCTCGTTCAATTTTTTTCACCTTTTGTACTTCTTGATCATTTGTCCATACTTAAAGTCGAAGCCTCCTTTACCCGTGAATGTTTCCATCTTGGTCATATCGATTGAGAGGGTTTTACCATGTAATTTTTCATTTGTCGATCTTCTCTTCTATACTCTTTACTCTATTTCGTTTTTCGATTTCAACTTATGGGATTCACCTAAAAATACTGTTGAAGTTTTTTTCCCCCCAAATTATGTAGAGAACTTATCAATCATAAAGTACATACAAAATTAATTAATAAAGATTATTGTCTAGTGAGGGGGAGAACGGGCCAAAATGAGAGAGAAGGGAGAAGTAGAGAAAAGTGAAGTGTTGGGAGAAAACTACGACAGTTGATGGGGGTGATCAAAGGAGAATGAATTGATCATACTTTCCCAAACTTTTTTTTTTTAATTCTATAATTTCAAATTGTCAGTATTATCTAACAACTAGTTCTTTTGCTTATGCCTGTCGTGGACCTTTGCTAATGGGTTTTTCATAAAATATATTTCAGAAATATAATAGAACGATAAATTGTATTATTTTTAGTTGGTATTTTATGAATTACATTCAAGAATTTATCACTAACCAATTTTGCATTTTTATGATTTTAGTTAATATTTGTAAATAAAATTTTCAAAGATAAAGAGAGTGTTAGCAAGTGCAGGCTCTCGCCTGTCAATGACGGGGTGCATGCTCTCTCCTGTCAATGACGTTGTTGTAGGTTTTATTCTCATTATGGTACTACTGATGCTCCTATATTAGCTATTATATTTTTTTTTTCATTGTATTACACCAATGGACCTCCATTATAATAAAAGAAAAAAAAATCAGATTATCAAATTTTATAGTAATTACAGATGCCATTAAATATATAATAGTAATGTAAAATAGGTTTAATACTTATGATATATCAAATGATACTTACTGGTAAAAGAAAAGTATTCCCCAATGGAATATAGAAAAAAATTAATATTTTGCAATCAAATACAAAAGAATGAAAGGGATGGCGAATATTCGAAATCGAAAGTCGAAAATAATACAACGAGGACATGCTAAATACAATATTATCCAAATATAGTACTCACATTTCATATTTTCTCAATGCATCTATATACACTATTATTTTTTTTTTACTTTAGAAATTCGCCTTATGTTTTATTTTTTCCTCTTGGGATTTTTGCATGAAAGAACTTTTTATATATTAAGTAGTCTACAGCTCAAGGTTTTCAGAATCATGATTTTACCTAGAATCGGTCGAGGGTCGTAGAATCGTGAATCGCGATTCGAATCGTGAATCGTAAGATTCTACTTATAATTCAAAAAATAATATATATATATATATAGCATACTTTTCTGATAAAAAAATCAATCCTTATTCAAATAAAGACCACAAATCATGGATACTAGAGCATGATTAAGATTTTGGCGTCAACTTCACCTATTCTATCTTATAATGGTTTAATCACAAGAAAGGTTTTTCTCCTCAGAAATATACAGGAAGATATTTCAATTGCTTCAGATTGGGCAGAGGCAAAGCAAGCTAGTTGGAGCAACTGAGCTGTTCTGGTCGAAGCTTGGGAGGTCGAAGCTCAGGCAGATCAACTCTACTCTTCCCGATTCTTTTCTTTTCTTTCCTTTCTCTTTCTTTTCTTTCCTCTACCGACTCTGCAACCCGCCCTTTCTCGATTGACTGACTGTCCTTATGTGCTGCTTTCTTTTTTTCTTCTCTTTTTCCTCATTCTTCTCCAGGCAAGTTTGTACTACACCAATCCTTTGATCATCCGCCTGCAACTTCTAATCTGCAAGCTGGCCGAGGCATGCCCATCCCTGCAAGCTCGTGATGCAACCTGCAACTCCTTCCTCTCCACGCCAACTCTTTCTGCAGCTTTATCACGCATTACTACAGAGACTTCCTTGAAAAAAAAAAAAAAGAGGGATCAGCTTCCCTCCTCCTCGGCTTCCTCTGGAGTCTGGGCGCAATAACCTGCTCTGCAGGAAGCTTGGACTCTGCCTCCAATCTTTCAAAACCGGGAAAGAAGGGAGGAGATACGCAAAAGGGATCTCATCGGAACCAGAAGGAATCGGCACTGGTAAAACAAGAACTTCAAGAAGAAGTGCCGAACAAGAAGAAATCGCGGAAGCTGGGAGCCTGGGACCGTCGAAGACTCGGAGGATTAGCCGATTAGGGCACAGTCAGGGACTCGGGGAGAAAAGGGGGAATGCTGGAGAAGAAGAAGAAGAAGAAGAAGAAAGGGTAAAGAGGAAAGGGAAAAAAAAAAGAAAAAGGAGTCGGGCTTAGGACCAATGGGCTGGGCTTCGGCCCGACTCTGGCCCGGCCTTCGTCCTCGAACCCGAATCACGGCTGGGCTTCGCCCGAGTCTGGGCTGAATCCGGAATCGCAGAATCGGCCCAATTCCGCGATTCAGCCCACGATTCACCTACGATTTTGCATTTTTCGACTCACCCACCTGAATCAGAATCGTAGAACCCCTCTCGAATCGTAGAATCGTACGATTCTACGATTCGAATCACGATTCTGACAACCATGCTACAGCTCATCTGCGTCAAGCACAGAGCATGTTAAGAGTTCGTTTGAGATTGTACTGGAAGGTTCTATAATCACTTTTCCTTATAATTTTAAGTTGATTTTGTGTTTGGTGAGATTTTTGAAATCACGGTTTGGGCCGAAATTACGGTTGCAAACGTGATTTTCTCAAGCAGGTTAATAGGTGCCTATGAAATTTGCTTATGCTTATTCTGTTTCAAGTATTAATAATTGTCTTTCTTACTTTCAGCCGTTTCAAATTAGTTTTCTTCCAAATATTTTAACTTATTTTGAAATCATCACTTATTTTTCTACAATTTTGTTTCAGTGCTTCTCCATCAACAATACTCCCAAATCAAGCCTAAATGAGGAGGTAGTCAGAAAAATTCAAATGCATCGAAAGATGGTTAGATTGTCGAAACCGCTACAGTGACATTGTGTCACTGTGACTTGAGGTTCCCCCCGTGTTGGATGCGTGTGGGGTCTGCGGGGCACTATGGCATCCGACAATGAGGAGTGTGGTGTCACGGTAATATATGTCGTGCTAGAAATTTCCTTAGACGATATAAATAAAGTTAAAGCAAGTCGAGTTACAGTAAATTACAAAATAGGAGAGTTAAATAATCAAATAAATACGCGCTCTTGCTTTATTTTAGTAATAGATTATAGATGATATATATTTATGTATGTTTCTAATTGTCATTAAGAGAGGTTTAATTATATTTTATGAATTTTCTATTTTGAAAATTTTTATTGTCGATTTCATTTCCCTGTTCATTAACATATGCAATGCAATGCAAGACAATGGGGAAACTAATTCTTCATAATTTATTTTCATTTTTATTTTATTTAATTTATCAATTTGAGCGGAAGTTATGCGAAAGTGTGGAAGTTGACATGGGCAGGTACACCCATGTCCAGGATTAGGTTTGTTTTGTAACATAATTGGTTACTTGAATTCCGTTAAAGGCATTTTTTTTTAAAAATTTATGTTGTGAAAGTTTGATCCTTTATCATAGTAACTACTAGATCATGATTCATGCGTTCTGTACGCATAATTTGAACATGAATTGGTGAGAAAACTCATTCTCTCGCAGTTCGGTTTCAATCTCATTGTTGGAGCTTCTCAATTTATTGTGCCAAGTTATTCCCTTTCCGTAACCAAAATCAAATCATGGATTATATAATAAATTATAGAGTACCAAAATTTTGATGAACTGAATAAAAACCGTCACTATGTGTACTGTTGATTAAGAGGGAGAGAGAGAAGAAGAGAGGGAAAACGGAGAGGGATGAAGGAAGAAAGAAAAAGATGGGGAATATGGTGATTATTTGGCTGAAGTTACAATTGTACCCTCAATTTAAAGGTGCTTGAATAATGAATTATATAGCACAATAAGGGTATAAATGAAAGTTGGAAAGCTAGACCAAAAATTTCCTCCTCACTTTTATAATAATTAGATAGAAATAAATATGATTGTTGTTTGGACAACAATGTATTTATTATATCAAGTTGAATACAATGTAATAAATAATGACACAACGTAAATATATACAACTAGGATTAAATTAATAAATGTATATAAATTAAGGATTTATAAATAAAATTAGTAATAATTTTAGTATATAAGCATATATATTTTTGGGCACGAAATATTTTAATTTTAATTATCCTCAAAATTTATTATAATTACAAAATTCCTTAAAACTTATGGCACTAATTTTAATTTTGATAGAATTGGAAAAATAAGACTTTGAAAAAGATTTGAAACTTTGCAATAAGTGAAGGAGAATATGATTTACTTTAAGATAATGAAGATGTTTGCATTTTATGAATTTATCAAAAATAAATTAGCAACGAAATTATTTTCATAATTAAATCTTCTCGTATGGATAAAGCGAGAAAAAGTATTGCTTGTACTTCAAAAAATGTATGTGTATAATCAATATACTTTCTTAAGAAAGATGAAATATATAAAAAGAAAATACGTGATTGTGAATGAGTACTTGATAAAAAGTAAAGTAGAAGTATATCTGTAATTATTTAGAAAATGATTCGACCATAACCGGAGCATTTGACTCGAGGAGTCAACTGAATTACCTATTACTTTATTTAGGTTAGACTTAAAACTAATGCAAAAAAAAGAGAAGTTTATAAGAAAATGAAAATTGTAAAAAAAATTAAAAAAAGAGATGCGAGTGGAGAAACCTTCCTCACTCGCCTAGAGGTACCAAAATGGACCTACTTTTACTTCTTGTATAATAATAATAATAATAATAATAATAATAATAATAGCGGAAGAAGGAAAAGGGCAAAGACAAGAGTTGTTTTTGAATCATCGGGAACCTTCCTCCCTCTGGACTCCACTCTCCAACACGTGGCAGCCGTACTGAGCCGGCTTTCTTGCAATAGGTTGAGCAGTTTAATAGGTCGGGCCAGCAACGCGTGGTCCACAACGACTTAGCTCCCCAACCACTACGATCTTTCCACGTGGCGATTAGCTTCCCATCATATGTCTAGACAGGTAGTGATTTGTTTTGAGTTTTGACCAGAGAAAGGCTAAAAAGCAACATCGGGCCAGCTGCATACCAAATCCCGAACTATATATCTTCTTCCCCTCTTTGGCCCCCGGCAAAATTTTAATAATAATCTACTTTTCTTTTTGTCATTCAAGTGCTTAGTATTAGAAACGCTTTTCCCAGATAGAACACAATTTGCTAATTAATTATATATATATAAAAAAACACAGTCTTGCATGTATACTTAAAATTTCATCTCGAGATTTATAAATTCGATAGTGTTTGACCATCGAACTACGTGCCGTGGCCATCCCTGGACAATGTCCTGCAAAAATTTAGTCTACAATTTCAAATTTTGGACTATCCTTAAGATTATTTATTGACAATCTCATCTAAATTTGTGATATCCCTAATTCGTATAATACAATGACATCCTTCTTCACCAAAAAAAGAAAAAACAATGAAATCGTAATTTTTTTTTGGTTGGAAAGTATCAATTACTTTTAAACCTTTATTTGGATGGGATTTGAATGGAGAGGATTTTGAGCAATAACGATTATCTTGCATCCAGTAGATCTTTTATTTATTTATTTATTTTTTACCTTGAATAGAAAATAAATAGGTTAATCGTGCAAAAAGACTCAAAGTTTGAAGTTAATTTTAAATTTATCCTAACGTTGCAAATTTGCAATTGTGGCGAAAAAAAACATATTATATCAAATACTTGCTAAAATGAAACTGTTGACAAATTCATTTCCGGCTTTTTATGATCCTGATCTTACAAATTCATTTCCAATATAATTTTGTTTTTCAAATTTTAGTTTGTAAATGCGGAACCTTTTCCCTCTCCTTTTTTTTCTCTATTTTCCTTCTTTTATCCAATATTTTTAATCTTGATTCAACAAGGTAGTGGTATAATCTAATTAATCCACCAGGTCAAATGACCTATCAATATGATTAACCAGTTATTCTTTAAAAAATATAATATTTTCTTTTACACTCATATAGTGTACAAGTTTTTCTTATTTTTTCCCAATCACTAAAAGATTTGATACAATACATTTTACTCTATTCTCTTTATCTATTTTTCCTTTTCATGAAGAGTTATACATATATCGTATATTTTATTTTTCTTTATAAATATTCATTCACATACACATACTTTCTTAGTCTATTTGTATCTTTCTTAAGAAATTATAACACTTACTTTTTGAACTACATGTAATACTTTTTCTTCCTTTATCTATATGAGAAAACCCAACGATAAAAATTAATTTTGTTATTAATTTATCATCATAAATTTGTAAAATGCAAACGTTTTGATTTTTTTAAAGTCCATCATGTCTTCCTTTACTTAATATTTATTTTCAAATCTTATTTGTACCTCTATCTTTAAGAACAAAACTATAAGTTTTATATTCAAGAATCAACTCATTTAACACATCCAAAACACTGTTCATGCATAAAAATGAAAAATGATATCATATGTGATAACATGATACAATCTTTTGAAAAAGAAATAGATTATTTATTAATAGAGATTTCATAATTTTTATAAATAAGTATTTTCATTATTAGTTTCAGTTATACTCTATATTGATTATTACACAAATCATCAAAAAATTAAAGAAAAATTTCCAACTTGCAGCACCGCGCAGGATGGCCCTTTTTTTATTGTTATAAAGGCTAGGTCGGGTTATTTAGCCCGCGGTGGTTGCCTCAATGAAGGGAATTTAACCGTCACAGAATGTTTATTTCGCCATAACTTGTCGAAACTTTAGTCCAACTTGTTCACCGCAGCCTCACCAATACACTAGTGAATTAAGTCCATGACCTACTGGATTAAGTATTATGGGCCGGCCACCGCCATCCCATAATATATCTACATAGTGATGAGCTTTACATTCTCAGTAAGGTTCGAACTCGTGATATTCAAGTGGAGCGATTGGAGTTTAACTAGTAAATCACCGTACTGATTGTGCGCATGGTAGCCCTTAGTTAGGGGTAAAAGTTGACAATAACTTCACGGAGTATCATATCCATTCGTCCAAGGTATAAAGTCAAAGTTATATAATAAATTAATAATTTTACCCATGAGTGGTGGAGTAGTTCGCATCAGTGGGTCCATGACCCATTTTTCACTCAAATATAATTCCTGACCCTTTTTGACATAATTTTGTCAAAATTATAATGAACAAATAACAAAAAAAATAGAAAGTTGAGAATTATCAAAATAAAGTTCCCACATTGCACCATTTAGAATTTATATATGATCATTGATAACTAATTAACTGTTTGATGTTAAAAAATTTAAAGTGTAATTTATCACATCATATTTTGAGTCATGTTTGCTTCAATATATGTGTGCATTTGTGAGTGCACATGTAATATAAATATTTTTTAAAGAAAATAATTGTAAATATATTTTATTTTAATAAAATATAGCATGTCGCTTACCTTCTCAAATATAGCATGTCGCTTACCTTCTGTCACATTTTCTATCTAATTACTTATATGAATGATAACACCGTTAAGTGAACCACGCTTGACCAATGAAATGTCACACATGTAATATTATCTTTTATATTACATGAAATATTATCTTATATATTACATGTAATAAAGGGAGTTTGCATCTTGAGCATGCATATGTAACGCTTTCTCCCTACGTTCTTTAACTTTTGTATTCTTATAATGATACATTTCTTTCATTGTTTATTTGTTTTATCTATATTGTACAAAACAGGTTCCGGGACTGAAGTTCCTAAACCCCCGAGTCGTCCCAAATGGTGACTTATCGTTAATGAAGGTAGAAACAGCTGGACAAATGACCATAATCAATATTGCTACCCTACATCAGCTGTTTAGGCAACGAATGAGTGAAGATGTAGATTACAGACGGGAGTCGTAATCGTAAATCGAAAACTGCAAATTGGAGGAAGAGTTTAGATTATTTATAGGGTTAATAGTGCCATATAGCCTAACGTTTGAATGAATTCTTAGTTCTAGCCCAAACTTGATTTTTTACCTGAGATATTCCAACGTTGACGTATTGGTTTCAAATCTATCACGACGCTAACTTTCCGTCCAAAATTGACGGAATTGCACACGTGGCACGTTAATTTCACATCTATCCCGACACTTGTTACAAAATTAACGCGCCACGTGTGCAATTCCATCAATTTTGGACGGAAAGTTAGCGTCGGGATAGATTTGAAACCAATACGTCAACGTTGGGATATTTCAGGTAAAAAATCAAGTTTGGACTAGAACTAAGAATTTCTTCAAACGTTAGGTTATATGGCGCTATTATCCCTTATTTATATGGGGTAGTATGGTTGTAGGTATTGCATTACAAGTAATGGTCCGAGGATCGAACTATTTGAAAAATGGATTAAGAATCCAATTGATGCTTAATATATATCTCGGAGATGGAATTTAATTTAATAAATATATCATGAATTGAACCATCAAATTTATGTGTAATCATGTGGATGTTTTACGTATGACTTGCCGGAGGCGGATTAGCGGACGTGCACTCAAGTTGTACAAGAGAGTATCCACCCATCAAATTATCTACGAAAAATTAGGGGGGAAAAAAATAAATGCATATATATTATGTTTAGATATATATAGTTAACCCTCCAGGCTTGGCTGGCTCCACAAATATATTAACTCACTCTTGAGTCCTACGGACCATGTCAAAACTATTTTGATCGTGTGCGTCAGTTTCGTTGCACCATTTACAAAATGATGCTAAGCAATATTATTTATTTTTAGGATGATTAAACTTTCTGGGTAGATATTTATATTTATGCATGGAACT
Source organism: Punica granatum (assembly GCF_007655135.1). Classification (NCBI taxonomy): domain Eukaryota; kingdom Viridiplantae; phylum Streptophyta; class Magnoliopsida; order Myrtales; family Lythraceae; genus Punica; species Punica granatum. Next base: position 25,800,773 of record NC_045130.1, on the reverse strand, counting down.
TATACATAGTCGTTTGACTCGGTTAGTGCATGCATGGGATTAAACTTGAGTGTATAAGAGAGAGAGAGTGGGTGTAATGCATGTGCCATACACACTAGTAAACCAGGAGGTCATAAGTTCGATTCTCGTGATGGGACTACTTGTACTCATTTATTAATTATTATGATTTATATTTTCTTATAATAGGCCTATGAACATCCCTCGAATAAAAAACAATATGAACCTCCCTTGAATACAAAAAAAAAACTACGTGTATGTTTATATATGTATATGTGTTGAGATACGTTATCCCACATGGAAAAATTGAGAAAGAAATCATAAGCTTATATGAGGCTCAAGTCCTGCAACCTATCAGCTTAAACTTTTGGATTGCAGATGAGTTCGAGTCTGTGTAGCCCCAAGTAGGTATTGGTACCAAAGCGAGTTATGTTTTCGCGTGCTCATGTGGGCTCATACCACGCCATATTCAGTTTTGAGGCAGCCAAGAATGCGCCTCATGTTAATCGGGCCCAAGGTGCACCTTTAGTTAGGCCCGAGTGTGGAGTTCGAGGCTAGTTTGATATTTGTCTCCCATTGCACGAGTACGGAAGAGGATGTCCGGCTCGTGATCAATTGTTAAGGGCAGGTGTTTAAGGGCACGTGGCACATGTTGGACCACACGTTGCCACGTCAGGGCGGGTGTTAAGATACGTTATCCCACATGGAAAAATTAAGAAAGAAACTACAAACTTATATGAGTCTTGAGTCCAGCAACCTATCAGCTTAAATTTTTTGATTGCAGATGGGCTCAAGTCTGTGTAAGCCTTAGTAGGTATTTTACAATATGTATATGTATATGTATATATATAAATATATCCAGTGTAGCGTGAATAAATCATACGGGTATATAGAAGTTCTTTAGTAGGTTGTTATTAGACTTTCAGTGTCTAATATAATTATATTAGAAAGAACAATATTCCCATAAAATCTGTTCAAACTGTCAATTATTACATATATGAAAAGAATAAGAACAAACGTAAGGGAACCCATAAATTCAAATTATGTGTCATAAGTTCATTGAACTTACTTGATGGCATAATATAAAAAATCATGCCTGTCAAGGAATTTGATCATGTGAAAGGATATTTTAATGTAGAGCTGGAAGTTTTTTAAAGAGATTTACGTGATGAAACATCCCTCATAATTGTGGAAGTTTCAGTATGCACATGTTTGATTAATGCATTTCTATCGACCAAGGGATGATTGATCTTGTTCACATTACGTAGAGCAAGTAGAATAATTTAAAATTGATATGAATATTTCAATTTGTCATATATCTAGCTAGACATAGCTTAGACCAAGTTGAACAAATTCACTTTAATTATTATTAATGAAGTATGCATAGAATTACGAAATATCATATATGATGTTACTCTTGCATTGCCTCGTCCACCGCATGTGAATTCTTGGCTGAAATAATGGGAAGATGTATTTAATAGCCAATCGAAATTCCTCCGTCGGAAGATAATAACAAATGTTTCGCTCCAAAAAAACAAAAACATATGAGAATTAACTCAATAGGCTGGCATAGTGGTTAAAATATATAACTTTCTTGAAAAATTTCAGATTCAAATTATTGCATAAATTATGTTGAAAAATGCTTACTATTAGATTACTAATATGATTTGTGGCCGGATTGACTTGTTATTAGTTTATATGGTATTCATATGGACCGTAAAATTAGACGGTAAATCCCGAACACTCTCGTTATGAAAGATAATATATATATATATATGAGAATCAAATATATGGACTCGGGGTATAATTTTGTCCATAGAAACTTATTTATTGTCATGTTCTCATTGACTATGTTATATTCGGAAGCTATGGTATTTCATATGCAAAAGACTATGGAAAAATAGTTTAGCTGTGGTTAGGACGACGACCAAAGGTGTGAGCTGGACAGAGATGGTGGTTGGGAATATTAGAGAAGATAATAATAGTCCCAAAACCAAATAATTTTGTCATAATATACCAACCATAATTTAACGCGCTGTTTGGCCCAAGGGGGGAAAAAAAAGAAAAAAGGAAGAAGCATAATTAAGATATGATGATAAATAATCGGATTTAATTAAACCAGCATTTGACTATGATAAAAGACGATGAATGGATATATATTGATTAAATGGTACGAAGATATATTCAGCGAAGACTCTTTCGCCATTCAACAAACCGGCAACTCGGAATTAGTTCGTAATAATTCACTCTAAAAACAAATGAAAAAATAGCATCCCTGACATTGTTGTTGATTCTCGCTATCGCTTCGGTTAGCATGTTTTCCAATCAAAACAATCCAATTAACCAATGCATACATGAAGGTGATAATAAACTCAAAATCAAATGTTCAAAAATATATAGTTTATATTTTATTGTTATATCTGAATCGGTAATTTACACATGCCGCGTAGTCATTAGGTTTGTATAAAGGTAATTTCGAACGGACACCGTATCCATCACGAGTTGCGACAACGATGATATAGGCATTCGATCATCCGAGGCATTCTAGTAATATACAGTTCGTAAGGGGGGTTCGGTTGCAATTTCCTCTTATGATTATAGTGGAACAACTCTCCCTATAATCTCACCAAACCATCACCTAACCCCTCCCATATCTCTTATAATAAGTCCCCCTTCCCCCAAACATCTTCCTCTCTCAAACATCACCATTAATCTCCTTTGTCCTTTCCCTTGGAACCCCAATATTCCCAAAAAGAGATCACCACATTGAAGCGGGAAAAAAAAAAAGGAAGAAGCGAAGCAACTCTCCCACAAGCACTAATCATATAGTTTACTAGCTAGTTCTCAGCAAGAGCATATATCATAAGGGCCGGCAACTATGGCCGGGAAGATCACGAGAGCTCTCCTTCTGGGGCTATATTCGTGCGTGCTTGTGTCCACGATGTTCATCTCATCCCACGCTCAAGCGTGCTCTAGCTACACTTTCTCATCCAACCAGGTCTTCAGCTCCTGCACCGACCTACCGGTCCTCAACGCTTTCATCCACTGGAACTATGACACATCCACAGGTATTGCCATAGTCATATACCACTTGCAAAGTCGTAGAACCAACACGTCGTGATGCTCTACCTCATGGTTGGCTGGTAGAGCTCACCATTTTAGAGTTCTGATGTGTGTATATATGCCTCACTGGATATATAGTTACGTTTCCTCGAATTTTTCTCAAGCATGTCCTTTATATGGCTGATTATATATGTTCGTCGATCATGTCGACAGGCAAGGTCCAGTTGGCGTACCGGCACACTTCAGTGGATACATCCAAATGGGTAGCATGGGCCATAAACCCTACCTCAACCGGCATGCCAGGGGCCCAGGCGCTGGTGGCATACCAGCAATCAGATGGCTCCATGAGAGCCTACATGTCCCCGATCAGTGGCTATAGTACCGGGTTGCAAGAAGGCAACCTAAGCTTCGATGTATCGAATCTGTCAGCGACTTACTCCAATGGCGAGATAACCATCTTTGCCACGATCACGCCCCCCGGTAACAGCACGTCGGTGAATCAGGTGTGGCAGGATGGACCACTCAACGGGGGCACGCCTGCCCAACACGCGCTCTCCGGGGCGAATACTCAGTCCAAAGGGACTCTCAATTTTGCTTCAGGACAGGCTGGTTCTAGCGGAGGCAGCTCAAGATTGGAAAAGAAAAACGTAAGTATTGATATTTTTTCTTGGTTGACTTACATATGAATTAATTTAAACCCATATAGCCTCGATTTTTTTTTTTCAGTCACAAAGATATGGACCTAGCTAATAATAGGAGATAATAGAAACCAAATAACAAGTCCATACAAATGTCTAATATGCATAAATCGAATTCATCAAAACTTTTTAATTTCAAATGATGATGTGACTCACTCACCTTTTACACATATATATTTGTACCTTTTTTTCCCATGGTAAGGAATAAGGATACATATTCGTGCATAAACAAATCTTCTACTCTGACTAGAAATTTTCGTATCTCATTTTTTATTTGATAAATTAATTTATTAAAACCAGCAATTTGAGTTTAAAGACAAAAGAATAATAATTAAACTTGGGGTAATGACATAATATTGAGGTAAATGGTTCAATACATTGTACCTCAATAATATTAAGTCATGCTGACGACGGGTGGAGAGCCGTTCAATACAGTGTTATACGTGGTCCTACGCGCATCACACAGCTTAGACACGAAACTTACCATGACCCACAGTTATGATAGAGGAAATAAAATTAAACAATAAAATGTCACGTCATGTCGTATGTTTAATTTCTTTTGTTTTTTACATCAACATTAGAATACAACGTTTTACGGCCGAGACCTCCAACGTCGCATTGGCATGTAATCCTAGTTCCTCTTACTTTACCAAATGTTAATTAATCAATCACTTACATAATTTATTTATTATTATTATTATTATTGTGTGCCTCTTCATTAGGTCCTCCTTTTTCTACAATTTTACAGTTGTAAATTTTAGTCTTTTAATGTATATAAGTATTTTCACCGAAAACAAAATATAAGTATTTATTTATTTATTTTCCATCATCAGTTTCCCTCATTTTTCAATAATTTTATTCGTATTATGTTTTCATATATATGTCTTCTATTGATTTTTAAAGAGTACGTTTTAATTATTTTAATAAATATAAGTGGATCGAGGATTTTTTTTTTGCTCAAACAGATTAAAAAATTTTGATTTATCATTCTATATTTTATCTTGTTATATTATGATAATGTTAACTTTTATTTCGACGCGAAAAAATAGTCAGTATGCCCCGTCCAGAATTCACCATTTTATATTTGTTTTTGTTTTATATTGAAAACCTCAACTGAAACATCGTTGTAATATATATATATAGTTAATATTTTTAGTCTCCTCAACTTATTTTATATTATCCCACTTAAATTCACCAGCTACTATTATTACTTTTTTTTTTTTTTGCTAACCCGGGGTGTTCAGGCTTCACCCGACTAATTTCCGACGGCGCACGGAGCGGGTAATCACGCCAAAGGCACTCCGGTGGCCCCAAGGGGATTCGAGCCGGGGATCGGGTGCAAGTTTAGGTGCACCTTAACCACTAGGCCAAACCCCTTGGGGTTAGCTACTATTACTAGCTACGTTGATCGTATGATATATAAGTTTATGTGAATTAAGATATAACTATATTTTCCAAAATTGACATTAATTATTGCTCGCAGTCCGATTGATATTTCGATCACCATTCCAGGCCTTTGTGAAATAAATAGGATGAGAAGAAAGTATCCGCTCGATTTACGAAAATAATCTCAATTGCATTGAGAACTAACGTATTTAGGAACCATCTGTTAAGATATCGCCATAGTCTGATTAACCCCACTAATCAAGATTGCACACGAACATAATTGAAGATGCCTACTGATCTAAGTTGGGTGAGTAATAATAATTACTTCTGCTCTCTTTTGATTTTGGGTGGCAGATTCATGGAGTGCTAAATGTAGTGAGCTGGGGAATCCTGATGCCGATAGGGGTCATAATCGCGAGGTACCTGAGGGTGTTCAAGTCCGCGGATCCTACATGGTTCTATCTGCACGTAACTTGCCAGTCTTCGGCATACATAATCGGGGTTGCCGGGTGGGCCACCGGTCTCAAGCTCGGTAGTGAGTCCAAGGGAATCACTTACTCTGTCCACAGAACCATTGGCATCATCCTCTTCTGCCTCGCCACCCTCCAGGTAAACCTTGAGCCTCTTCAGAATTTATTACCAAACAATTAACATACATGGCCTTCTTTTAATCCGTTGCATCTTAATTCTTGACCTCCAAAGCTCGACAGTGACCGTAACTGTGATAGTACTAGGATCATTACGAAAAGCCGTGCAAGACCACAAGAAATGGTATATTATAATCATAACAGACTTGTTGAGACTTTCGAGATAACGACAACGGCAACTGTCACGTATAAGATAACATCATAATCTGCATGCCCAATCCATTCATGATTGGACCAGCCTCTTTCCCTTTGGTTGACCAACAAGATATTTTCTTTTGAAACATATGTGAAGGTGTTTGCGCTGCTGCTGAGGCCGAAGAAGGAGCACAAGTACAGGAACTACTGGAACGTGTACCACCACGCGGTTGGATACGCGGTGATCATCCTCGCCGTGGTCAACATCTTCAAGGGGTTCGACGCCTTGAATCCCGAGAAGAAGTGGAAGAACGCCTACATCGGAGTCCTCATCGCTCTGGGGATCAACTTCCTATGGCTGGAGGCATACACTTGGTACATTGTCCTGAAGAGGAAGAGGTCACAGAGTAATGCAGAGAAGGCCAGCTATGGGTATGGCAATGGGAATGGAATTGGAATTGGGACCACCAATGGTAGTAACAATGGGTATGGTGGTAGGCCCCACCACGATGTGTAGATTGAAACCCCACATATGCTTAGACTTGAGGTCGCTCTACTCTCTTGATTTGCTTTTGTTTTTTGGGGTCATTTCCAGCATTGGGCTACATATTCGTTTTCAGGTATTAGCATTGTATACTGGTCATCAGCTTCTTGTAGTAATTCTTTTATTGTCTTTTCTTTATTATACAGGGTGATTTTGTATCATTGAGTGCATGCTTTGTTTTTGTGGTTGAGAGCTGAGTTAATCCCTTTGACCAAATCTCAATATATCCATCGACCAGCTTAAATTTTTGAACTCAACATGAACCAATTTGCTTGTGAACCCGATAGAAATTTAATATGATATCCATTAAGCTATCATTTGAAGTCCCTCCTATCCCCTGAGAGTCAAAAATTTGCCATCATCATGAAATGTAATCTCAATAGTGAGTGCAACAATAGATTTGCCTGCCTCGTGGTCAGTCATTGACGATACTTTGTCGAAGACAAATGGAACTTTCACTTTCAGTTGCCAAGAAATTCCAATGAGCAACTTGCTCATGCATGAAATTCGATTTTTTTTGCCCTCCCAAAAACCCAATTGTAAATTCATTTTCCACCAACTACAGGTGGTGTTTGTAGTACTTTTGATTGTCTCAATGTAATCTCCTCAAGTGATTTTCTCACCAAACTCAATTATTGACCCCTTCCAATAGAATAAATTAACCTACTAGACCAAGTTTTTCATAAGAACAAGAAAACTCTGTCGACAGCGTCTTAAATATAGCGAAACAATCGGCGACTCATTCAAGCAATCTCGCCCAGAACTTCCATTGGTCTTCACTCACTTGGACTCATTCGAACTGTCCCAAGACCTCGAGGAACGCATCCTTGAGGAGTGGGTTTGAGGCCGCCACTCGCTGAGATGTAATGTCAAAATCCTTACCAGATCTGCTTGCAAAATACCACCACCATACAGAATTGCCCGTTAGAGCAGAAAACACAGAAAAGCTATGGTCGAGATTTTGATTCTCTTTCAAAGTTTAACGTGAAACCACAAGTTGTGTAGCTCTGAGAAATTGACTGCATAACAAGAAACCTCAAGAAGGAATATTTAAAGCTATATAGCTGCTGATTACAGCCACATAGCTAGCCAATCAAGAATTTTGAAAACCACCAACTAAAGATGAATGATCCAAGAATGATATTCAAATCAGAAGAGAGAAAGGAGGGATGAATCATGAAGTCTGTTTTTACTTACGGGTCATAGACAAGTCCTCCAGCTTCCTGGACAATCAGAGCTCCACCTGCCACATCCCTACGCACCAAAGCACCAAATATTACATCTCATAATAGATAAAAACCATTCTTTTAAAAATTCATACAACAGATAAAGTTATTTATGTCTATATGTTAGCGAGGCTATTATCCCGTCTTAGCTTTGACGACCATTACAGTTTCTGAATGTCAATGTTTGTAGCTAATTTCTGCTTTTCCTGACAGATAAGAGTTCGAGTGGATTCAAAAGCCAAGCTAATATGACTTGGACTAACCAATATAGAAAAAATTGTTGAATGATGGGTATTCAACCAATAGGTGGTCCATTTCTCAGTGACTTCCCCCCACTAATAATGAATAAAATAGGGGAAAACGAAACAATAAAGCAATTGGACCAGGCTGAAAATTGTAGCAGAAGCTTGGGCTCTGAGAAGATGTTGGTGATGGAAAGACATAGTGCCGGTAATGATGTACATGTATATCCACAAATAGGATTTTGGAGAACTCATGCCTTTCCCATGAGGTTGGAAATTTAATGTAATCAAAGTCCCTAATATATATGTTATATACCAAAGCATGATTAGGGTCAGGATAGTTAATCATCAAAGTCAATCAAGAAGTGGAGGAAAAAATTGTACCAGGGACCCCCGAAGCCATGTTCATAAAAGAGATCAATTCGTCCGCATGCTATTCCACAGAGGTTTAGTGCACATGAGCCGCTCATTCGAAGTGACCTTACCTGATCACCACACAAATTGATATTAGGTCCATCAAAAAATGCAACAGTTTCATAACAGGATGGAAGTAAATTGTCTGGTTTTACCTTGAAAAGTAAACTGTTGATTCTGCCTGTAGTCAAATCCACTGTTAACTTGTCACGTTTGATCCCAACCTGTGGTTCCAGCATTAGGAAATTCAAATAACCTCATCATGTTGCCCTTCTTCAATCTTCAACTCGACCGATAAAAGATTGCAAGTGAAAACCAAAAACTGATGGAACTAATTCCATAGCTAAATCATGGAAAAATGCACAGCAAAAACACATAGCAAAGGAAAGTTCAAGAGCTGACATAAGATGGTGATTTCCTTCCAGGACACATATAAGAGACATATAGAAGACCAGTTACTCTCAAGCTTCTCAAGTCTCTATGATTTTCCCAAAGATAAAGAAAACAGAATTACAGGCACTCTTACTTGCGTAAATATCCTAAAGTACAATATGATTAAATTCTGTTCTCCAAAAGTGAGATCTGGCGATAAACAGGAAATGCGCAATTACTAATTTATTTTCTTAAGAGGGCATTCCTCATTTATCTTGACTAATTTACACATTAGTACATGTAGCAGAATTAGCAGCTGTCAACTTCCAAGTAAAAAGTCATTTTGGGTATTTAATTTGCACTACTAGTAAATTATTCAGCAACAGAACACATTCTAATCTAAGTAACTTAAACTGGGTAATAGAATGTGCACACAATTGAAGAAATGCAATCAGTACAGCATGCCAGTATAACTAGTTGTCTCGGAACAGAATGCTGAAAACCATAAATTTTCCATGCAGAGGCCCTGGAGTGGAGGAAGTTGACTACCTACGAAATGTGTGGTAACTAAATTCGATCCACTTTTTTGTTCTGCTGACCTACCTTTTTTGTTTTTTTTCCCCAATCCTGTCTCTAAATTGGCCTTGACTTAAAACTCAATACAAGTGCCCACAAGAATTAGCTCCGAATAAAAGAGGGAGAAAGAGTTGTGCAATATCTTGTGAGAGGTTTGAGCAGAATGAATCATGCCAAAACTACAAGTTAAATCTCATAATTGGATTCCATAGCTTATAAATGCCTAATGAATTCCCAACAAACAGCATCACTTAAACTATAAAGCTTTAGTTGATTGTGACAGCTGATAAAGAAGCAGCCACGACCAAATCAGATTCTGTGTTATTATGCTAAGTGACAGCTTACCTCGGCTGCAAGGAGAGACTTCACTAGTTCAGACTGAGATGACACTGGCAAGTAACAGAACAATTTTGCAGCTTTTAGATACTGCGTGCATAACATAAGTAGGCAACTGATACCTAAACAATAAATTGATGGCCCCAGGCTCACCTTTGATGGGGTTGCCATTCAGAAAAGCACCTTTTCCGCGTATTCCAGTAAAAAGCTGCAAAAAATAAAGCCACATGTTCCACGTGAGCCCTTCTTTCATTTGAATGGTGATGTAGAAATTATATCAAGAGAAGGATCAAGCGTGCTAACTTTTATTTGGTCAAATATATATTTCCAACAAGTCACAAAACCAATGTAATAGCTTAAGAAAGATAAATTACACATTTACTTGGGGAATGCATTTAGATTTCAATTATAAGAGGCATAGCATCTAATAAATGGAGAAGCAGAGTAAAAAACAAGGATATTAAAGGTTATTTCGCAAAATCCTTGAGTAAGACTGTTCCTCTTCATCATAGTAAAAAGCTGCATAAGGGTAAGACAATGGTATTATTACCTCATTCATAATTGGATTATAAACAACTCCAACTGTGGGAACTTTGCCGATTGTGAGGCCAATGGAGATGCATACAAAGGGGAATCTACAAGTGATGAGGTTTAAGCAAAAGTTACTAAAAAATCGAGATTAAGCAAGTGAGAATCAAGAAATGGCGATCTTCACCCGTGAACAAAGTTAGTCGTTCCATCAAGAGGATCAACAATCCAGGTTGGGTCATCAGTCAGCTCTGAGGACCCACAGGCAGCAGTAGTCTCTTCGCCGATGAACTAAAAGAACATTTCAATCAATTTAAGATGCATGTGCTACTTTTAGCAGATACAACATGAAACAAACTAGGTGTTCTATGCAATGATCAACTTCACGAGATGGAATTCATATTCAACGATGATTCAGTCATACATGCACAATCATAGTTTTTTTTATCAATAATCCGCAAGTCCTCTTTCTATAATACGTATGTATATTTATGTATATACACATACATACATACATACATACATACAGAAATTACTCTTAATGAGTTATATGAGAATAAGCTTTTCCATTTTTTGACCACCAAGAATCTATAAGTTGAAAGTCAAAGAAAAGATGACCCTATAAATACTTGCCTGATGTTTACCCATGGATTCTGTTAAATAACCAGCAATGAATCAAGCATTTAAAGGGTTTGCTCCTCATTTACAAATCTGTCTTCACTGTTCTAATGGACATTTTGGGTAAGGTTATCGCATGAAGGGCATTCTAAAATTTGAGAAGGAAACATGCAAGACTCTAACTTTAAAGGTAAAAAAAGAAAAAGAAAAAAGAAGATAGATTACAGCCCCATCAATTGGAGTACATGATTGCCAGAAAGTATAGCAGTGCCATAGAAGCATAATAGAACAGGGGAACTGAGATGACCTTGTGCGAGGGATAACGCTCCCTAAAATGGTTAAATATGAGCTCTTCACATGCTTTGTCAGTTTCAGTCACCAAATCCACCTGCATTTTGTAGATAATTAGAATATGAAAATGAAGGTTATTCCTGAGTTCATGAGTCTCGAGACTACTTTATATTCACAACTGCGAAGTACTACTCATCCAGTTTAGCCTCAGACAATAATTCCAATAAAATTCTATTACCCCCGGATAGAAGAAAGGAAACTTTCAGAGTGTGGCCCTTAAATATGATTCTTGAAGTGTCATCTCCATGGAATTTATGCATAACTCTGCAATTTTTTTTATCCTTTGACATAAATAATAAAGGCCAACAAGTTCCATCCAGTCTACTCGAGATGCTCCTCTCAATCACAGAAACTTATTATATAATCTCTTTTCTGCTCAAAAAACTTAACTGCTTATAGGTAAAATGACTGTGTCGAAACAAAGACACTTAATAAATATACATGAATAAAATTCAAATTTTCATGCACCATCCGTCAGCTCATTAACATTTATAATAGCAAATGAAAGATGACCTCAAACCTATCCTAATCGTGCACCACAAGTCTCGCATGAAACCCAAAAGTTATTGGTCCAAATTTTGTTATGCCCAATCACCATCCAAGACACGAATCAAATTCAAGTCATGTAAAAAGAAAAAACTTCTTAACATCATGGGATACATTTTCAAGGGAGCCAGAAAACAAAAGAAATCTTAAGAACAAATTTAAACAAAGTTATCTTCCTCCAGAATCCTTTCAAGATTTGATATTAGTAGGATAGAGTGGCCAAGTGTGGCTTCAAAAAGAGAAACCATCCAACAACTAACGACAACAAGCACATCTTCAGCAATTTCTTAAATCCCCTCTCAAATTCACTCCTTAATCCAAATGAAACTGAAACCTGAATCGAGGATAAGGTACGATCAACAATTTTAATTTCAAGAAAAATGCACCAATGGGATTCGATTTAATTATCTTTTCTCAACTAAAAGGAACAGAGGACCAACAATGAAGAAGAAAGCAACATTAAACAAAACCTCATTCACTATGATGTTTCAAAATTTTCACCTGGCCTTTGTGCTCGACATTCTTGGTCTGGTAGAACCCTTTACGGATTAACTGCAAGACATGAAGAAGGAATCTTCATCAACCCAAATCCGATTAGAACAATTTGAGAAAATGTGGAAATTGGAATTAAAATCGACTGACCTCTCCGGCTTTGTTGGCTGCATCGACAGCAGTCTGGAGGTACTCGGACAGCAGCGAATCTTGACCCCAAACAACCCGGAAAGAAAGAAGAAACCAGTGATTTCACGCATCACCACACGAACAACGAAAAGGAAGCTGACCCAAATCAGAAAATGAAGCGGAAAAGATGAAAGGAGGAATCGTGGAGATGGGTTCTTACCGTTTTGTGCCATTAACGGATTATGGGAGGGAGAGAGTTAGTGAACAGCAGTGGGGAGGATGATGGGTCTGTGCTTGCTTTGCTTGTGGGTGGCGCTCTTTCGCAGCAATTTCCTCACGTAAGCACGTGATGACGATGAAGGGAACTGCACATGGGCTTTGTTTAAATAGGCAGTTGGGTGGACGATTATGCCCCGAGGCCTCCCCACAATCAGAACATCACTCGTCGCTCGGCAGACCTGCTCAATCCGTCTAACGTGACAATAAGTTAGAGTGGCACATTTGGTACTTTCACTGCAAAATACTTGAATTGAAATACTAATGCGCGTCACTCTAATCCGAGACAGTTGGAAGGAGGCCTTGTGACATGTTCTGAGAGCACGCGGCCTGCTCTTTTTTTTTTTTTTTTAAAAACGGGTCAACTAACCCAATGGCTCCTTGACCTGTTTAATTTTTTTTGAAAAAACAGAGAAAGAAATTTAATGAAAGATAAATATTATAATTAATTTTTTAAAACATAATAATAAATAATGTAATGAGTTAATTTTTAATTTTTAAATTAACATAATTATCTTCTGTATTTATTTCCGTAAATGTAATTATTCTATTTATTTAAATATTAAATACAATTGATTATAAATACATAATTATTCATATATATATATATAATTTAATAATGAGTGAGCTTTCCATTAGCATTCAAAATGAGTGTCAATCATTGGAGTACATTTCAAAAAGTAAGTGTGAATGTCTTTCTTTTTGACGCGGCGTCGATGTGGCATGTGTGGGGCCTGAAGTGGCACCCAAGTGATCCATGCCAACCATTGAACATGCTCTAAGATCCCCTTCCGGTCAACAAGTTAAAATCAACTTGGACTGAGCATCGAGTACACAATTTTTTTTTTCTTTTTTTAGTTGGTAAGCAAGGCAAGGCATCAAAAATCCACAACGATTATAATATATGAAATACATAATCATACATAAGGAGGAGCAAAAAAAGGTGATAAATTCTCCCAATGAAAAACACCCGTCTTGCCCAGCTAGACCATCCAACTTCACCCGTCTTGCCCAGCTAGACCATCCAAATAGAAGTTGGTCTCACCTTTCAAAACCCGGAATCTATTGTTTTAGATCCCTACAACCAGTTACCATAGAATCAAGAAAGCTGCTAGGTTTACCATTGCCCCAAACAAGATCAATCACTGTCTATGCCAGTCCTATAATCTAGTTTTGGGTATTTAGCACCAAAAATCGAATCGACTTGTCGACCAGACAATGAAATCTAATTGGAGATAAAAATATATGCTCCAATGATCGATATATTCTGGTTCTCATCAATAATGCAAGAATAGGAGAAAATTCTCGATTGAAAGGTTACATGTTCATGAAGTAGCGTAAAAAGCACAATAAAACGAAGAGAGGGGTGCTATTGAACATTACAAAATTGAGGGCAGATTCGTCCATGAGAAAAGAGATGGAATGGGAATATGCCCAAGCAGCTCGGACATTATTCTATACCCTGTTCTACGCTGTCCACTCGTGACTTCAACAGCTATCACATATTCGGGCAAGATGCGTTTCTCTCATTGATATTGGATAGTCCCCTCCTTTTCTTTTCCTTCCTTTGCGGGTGAAATATTGATCAGCACACACTTTTAATCCTCGAGAAGATTTCTAGCTCGTATATATTCCGTCCTGCTAGCACTTACAATCTTGAATATTGCGTTTGATCGTCATTCGTCAAGAATTAGCACGGGATAGAAGATGCGATGGGAATGAAATTTTAAATCCCATGAACGTTCAATATCCTAATCATATATTGGTTCGTACCAAGATTTTGGACTGAGATATACTTTAAAGTGAAATAACCAAGCTACTTCTGAAATTTAAATATTGCTGAATTCTATAAAATAGAAGTAAATGTAAAAAAAAAAAAAAAAAAAAACAATGAATGGAAATGGGTGGCGGGGTGTGGCCTAGCGCCGGGAGCCACTGCCCCCTCTCCTACTCCTCCAGTAAGGAGGTCTTCCAAAATGAAGATCAAGGGTTGAGACGTTTCTGTTATGATGCGCATAATAGTGTGTCCAGAGCGCACAATCATGTGGGATTAGTTACTAGCCGTTTAGTATTCAATTTTTTTTTTTTAACTTTACTTCACTTCACTTAACTCGATTTATCTTCAATTCAACAATACAATTATTATTTTTTTTTCTTTTTCTTCAATTTTTTTAATCATTCAATTCAATTTTTAATATTAAATTTTCTCAACTATGCATTACTTTTTCCACAATTCAATAACACAATCATTACTTTCTCTCAACTATTCATTATTTTTTAACATTTTTTTCTCATAATTCAACAACATAATCATTACAAACCAATTAAAACTAAAACTCAACTCTAAAACTAAACACAACCTCAATAACTAGTCGTGCATTGCGCGGGCATCATTTTTACTGAAATATCATCACTCGTTCTATATAATTATGGCATGAAAAAACTATACATTTGATCCTCTAAGTTTGAATATTTTCTATTATAGTCCTTTTTTAATTTTTTTTATCGTTTAGATCTTGTACGTTTGAATACTTTTCTGTTTCAATTCTATTTCTTTTTCTTGGTTTGTTTTCATCTAATACTTTTGATTACTTATCTATTTTTGTCCTTTTATCATATTTTTTATTAGGGAAGATTTTAATTTTGGTTCTCAACCTTTTAATAATTATTCTTTTATCCAAATTCTTTTTTTTGGTTTGACTTTTTCTTAATATTAAACGTTTTATTTTTTATACTTATACCCCTCAAATTACCATAAAAATGCCCACACGACATTTTTGAAATTTATAAAAAATGTATTATTTTATTTTCAAAAGTAAAACAAAATCTATCAAAATATATTTTGAGAGGGAGGATGGTAAATTGAGAAGGAGAGGCAGCGGTAGCAGGTAGGGGACGAAGTCGATCACCGCCACCCTAGGGGAGGTCGCCTTACACTACAAGAATTTTGCTAAATAGGGACGGCCAATAGGGACAAAAAGATTTCCATCTAAAATTAGAGACGAAGTAGAGATGGTACAAAGACGGAATTTCCGTCTCAACATTTTATAGAGGCCATCTCGGTCGGTTCAAACCAGCGATCACCATCTGGGGCGTAGAGACCTGTCCAAACGCGACCAAAAAAAAAAAAACAAAAGCAGATTGGCAGGGCCAAGGCAGCTAGATCTAACGCAAAGGGTTAGCTTGGAGCAAGCGAAATACATGACCCGAGCTTTGATCTAACGAGAGGAAGCGTTCTTTGACGTAATGAGTGGAGGATGCTGCCGATGGGGGGGAGGGGAGGAGCCGCTGACAAGAAGCCACCACTGCGAGGGGAGGAAAAGTCGAACATGCCAGTGGTAGGGAGGAGGGGGGACGCCACTGCCCTCCAGAAGGGAGAGGTCATACCACCGCCACATGTACCATGCCAGATAGGGAGAGGAGGGATCGGTGCCTTAGTCACAACCAAAGGAGAATGTTGTCGTCACCAACCACCTTAGATCAAGGTCGCATGAGGGAGGTATACAGATGGCCTTCATCGTCGCTACCAAAGAAATGGTTCAGGACGCCGTTGTCGCTAGATCCACCATCCAAGGTCGCCGGAAGAGGAAGGGAAGGAGCAGAAAACAAAAATCGTCGGATGAGGGAGCACCACTTGAAAGGAGAGGAGAGATGGTGGGCATGCCATGCATGGGAGTGGAAAAGGTATAAATTTTTTGGACTTATATAATGTTATTGGAATCTCGTATTAGTCCTTAGAATTATGGGAGGTTTTCGACCTTTATCTTATCGTGTTATGGTATTTCATTTGTTATGATTTTATGGACATCAATATGCTGCCAGTGAAGGTCAAGAGCGACTTAGAACAAGATTGACCTAAGAAACATGAATAGATACTGGACCAAGATGTTCTGTTGGCTGATTGTATTGGCTTGTGAAATGACCTCTCCGGGGCGCTAGATAAGGTAACAATTTTAAAGCTAAATTCCTACTTACGCTTGAGAAAATGTTAGAAGATCACCAAGATGCGGTGTGAAGGCTCAATCGCACATTTATTCAAGGCGTAGCACTTGAAAGTATGGTTTAATGCAATTTACAGAATGTTGCATCAACTGGCGAGATTTTGTAAAACTTAGCTAGATGTTGTGCGACCTGCGAGCAACAAGTATGTGACTAGTGGGCTAAGGTTTACAATTATTATGTTACTTTCACTACCACAAATCTATGCTATACAGATGGAATTTTAAGACGGAAAATTTCTCTTTATGAGATGGAATCGACAAATCACGGATGGGAATTCCCTAAAAAAAAAAAATGAAAAACAACATAGGATGGAAATGAGACATTTTTTCGTCTCAGTTATTTGGAGAGAGAAGTTTCTGGCAATTTCCTTCTCTGGCCAAGTGATGGATAGAGGTACCAAATGTTCCTCTCTCTTAAATCTTGAACCATTTTTGATCTCCTGGGATGCAATATCTTGTGCCACATATAAGAGAAAACGATATTGTACATATATAAATATAATTTTTTTTAAAAAAAAAAAATTGCCTCCTATGAATATTCCGTCTCATTTTCCGTTCCCATAATAGAAACAAAAAGGGGCGAATTATTCCCTACCATGTGTATTAAAAATTGAAATAAAGAAATTCAAAAATCAAACTAATACCAATTTCAACCCCAATCCCTCTCGAATTCGGAACTCTGCCTTGCCCTGGTTTTCACCCCAATCCCTCTCAAACCCACCTTCTGATCGCTCATTCCCCTTTGACCTGTCGTCGACATTAGCACTGCAGTCGCCACCAAAGTTGTATTCCATCTCCGCCGCAGGTCGTGTTATTGTTATAGCAGACGCAGACACGCAAAACATGTCCTATAATTTATTTGCTCATTTCTGCTAGATTGTTGATCAATATTGAGTACCTGTAGTTGGTTATTTTCCATCATGTGGACATTTTACGGACTTTGATGATTACCGACTATTCCGATGAACTTTTGGGCAGAAGAAAAGCCACTCTCTTTCAATTTCTTTGTGGTTATTCTGTGTGAAAGGTACTCATTGGATGATATTCAGTGGGTTTATTGGTAGTAGCCCCAACGTAGGACGGAGCAACGGATATAAAAATTTCATCCCTTGCCAAGGAGGGACGATCTGCAACTGATTCATTAATCCACAAATCTAGAACAAATCTATAACAATTCAGTCGGACAAACTGAAGCAATTATTCCTAAAGTATTGTTTGCCTTTTTTTCTTGTTTGACTAGACATCTGCCAAATTCAGCTATACATGGAAAAAAAATTCAAAGAATAACGTAGTAAAAAAAAATAAAAAAAAGGTTAAATTTCGCCTCATATTTTTCTCCAGTTCCCCTTATATTTAATCAGACGATACTCTCTCTCATGCTAAGCATCTTTAGGATCCTCAAGTATATCGTGACAGTCAATTGAAACAGAGATGGGATTTGCCAACTCGTTTTTGTCCCATTGCTAGGATGGAATTTATTGGGAAATTTCCATTCCACCATGCCCGACGAAAATTCTGTCCATTTCTTCGCATGTTAATTGAGACGGAATTTTCCATCTATACTAAATTGGAACACGAGTCGTTAAAGACGGATTCCTTTTCGTCTCAATTCCATTCCGATCTTAAATATATAGACGGAATTTCCTTAGTTTGACACAGAATGCCCTATCGCTATAGGAGAGTTCTGTTGTAATGTTTATTATCGAATTGGTTTTTTTCCCCCTTTTTTTTAAAAAAATATTTTGGTCCATTGTGATAGAGTCATCCGAGTGCAGCAAGCTTAGCAAAAAGCCCTTTCTGCATTTGGAAACCCTCTCGATTATATTTGGAAAAGATTGAGCAACTGGTCGAACAGTAGAAGATCATCTAAATGCAGCTGCTAATATTCTTTGATGATACTGTCAACCTTACCTTGATGATGAAGGCTTTTGAGAATAATAGCCATGCATCTAGACCAACAGCCAACAACATACAAAATTAGAGCAACTTGTCAGTGCAAAGCCAATCCACCTCTGAGAGGACAGCTAACACCAAGGAAGCGGCCACAGGCTCTTTAGTTGAATCGAGGAACAACATTGACGCTTCGTGTGAGAGTATGAATCAAGGTAATCGGGATTTAGTAAATTGCTTCAGAAACATCTCCAATTACTTTACCAGCAAGTCTGCTAACAATGACTATCGACTAAATGTTTATGAAGGATGTCTTGCTGTTGAAGAGTTGGGTTTGGACGAGTCATAAATGGTTGAGGCAGAAGAGGCCATTGCAACGAATCCCTCTACTTTGAAGTACTTCTTTTCACTACCTATGAGTGCGACGAGAACTTTTGGGTTTAAGAAGCTCGGCTTGATATTAGTGACATGCTCCAATATGAGGGAGAAATTTGGTTTGAAATAGCTGTGATGGTTCTTGTTTCGAGAACTTCCTTTTGGGGAGATATTTTAGATGACTTCTAGTTTAGACAGATTGCTACTTTATTTTGAGAAAACTTTGGAACTAGTTATCATAACTAGTTATCTTCTTTTTTGGTGTCAATCATGACATCCATAAAGCCAATTAAATCACGATTAATTCAATCGAGTCGGATTGATTTGCTAAAAGGTTAAAGCTCTCTTAGCATGAATTTTTTACATTCACAAGGACTCGAACCTGAAACCTTACTTAAACGAAATAAATGTTGAATCACTTGAACTAATCCACGTCAGTACTAGTCATCTTTTTTTATAATGATGGAATTGTTCATGGGTTACCCTGGGTTTTCTTTTTCTATATGACGAGCTGGTGAAATAGTTTTATGACTTATGGAAGTTTCTCAGTCACAGAGATGGCTTCTATATTTTGAGTTGCTGGTAAAATTAGAGTCCAGGAAAATTGTTGTAAATTTCTATTTTGCCATGCCACCTAAAGTTTCTAAGATGAAATCCCCACTTTCAACTTTTGGATCGGAAAAAGTACAAAAACTCCTATTATGATTTAAGTTTGAGACAAATGGCATCATGTGCTTTTTTATGAATAAATAACACCGTGTAGTTCATTCCGTGAGATATAATGAACCTCGTCATTAATTTTTCATCACTTTTTATCCTCAAACTTTTTTTTTTCATTATTACCCTCAAACTTTCAACTTTTTTACAATTTAATCTTAAAATTCGAAAAGAAAAAAAAAAGAAGTTAAGGGCTTGGGCCGCCGGTCGGCGACCCGACCCCCACTACCGAGGTTGCCGACACCCACAGAGGATCACCGATTAGTGGCCCTAGCCTCCGAATCGACTAGGATCTTGAGTTCGAGATCTCGCTCGATTTGGGGGTGGAGGCTGCCAATCTGCAGCCCCAATCTCACCTCCATGGTTGCTGGCATCCTCTATGAGTGCATGCGACCTCGGTGGTGGGATCGAGATCGCCTACCAACGGCCTGGGCCCTTCCCCCTCCTTTTTTTCCCCAAACTTTAGGAACAAATTGAAAAAAAAAAAGTTGAAAATTTGAGGATAATAATGGTAAAAAGAAAAGTTTGAGCAAGAAATGTGACGAAAAAATTAATAGTGAGATCCATTATATCTCACAAATTGCACCATGCAGTATTATTTATCCGTAAAAAAATCATATTACAATTTGTTTCAAACTCAAATCACAAGGAGGGTTTTTATACTTTTTCCCTATTCTATTTCATTTAAAAAGTTCAGCATGAAATTTCATTTCAAAAGTGACATACAATGATTTCTTTCATGCACACCATTTGATTGATTTGAAAGAGTGAGAAAAAAAATTAATAGTAAGAAAATAAAAGGTAAGAGTTTGAGATAAAACTTTAAAAAAAAATAAACAAAGATAATACGATAGAATGCAAGACTGGGCATTTAAGAGAGAAGAGAGCAAGATAAGAAGAGATTAATACATAGGGTAAAAGAAAAATAATGTTGAATGAATAATATTATCCATTTAACTTCTCTATTTGTAAATTGTAAAATTTGAGAAATGATTTTGGAAAAAAACCAAAAATAGTATGTTAGAACGTGAGATTCAAAGGTTGAGAGAATAGTAAAATAATACGAGATTAACACATGAAAGAAAAATTAGTTTACCAATATTTGTTTCAACTCCTCTATTTTATTTTAAATAGTATCACACTTAAACTAAGAATCCGGAAAACCTTATGGTGTGTTTGACATATGAGTAATATTCATTACTCTATTTCCCTTTTAACTCCATTTTCTTTCAATTCAACAACACAATTATTATTATTTTTTTTAATTTTTTTTATCTTAACTACCATTCAATTCAATTTTTAATTTTGAATTCTCTCAATTACTAATTACTTTTTTTACAATTCAACAACACAATCATTACTTTCTATCAACTATCCATTATTTTTTTTTCTATAATTTAACAACATAATCATTATAACCACAAATAAATATAATTATTTATTGTTGAAATTGAGTAAAATTTAACTCCACTCTATTCCCAAATAAAGTCTTAAACTTTTCAATCACGTCTTATAAATGAGGTGGCAGACACAATACAAAAGTAAATAAATAAATAACAATAAAAAAAGTAAACGCAACATAAATTATAAGGCTTTGCTTGGGAATGAAGTGAAATTTACCTCCACTCCATTCATACTATAAATAATTATATTTATTTGGAGTTATAATAATTATGTTATTAAATTATGAAAAAAAAAATAATAATGAATAGTTCAGAAAAAATAATTATTATATTGTTGAATTGTGAAAAAATAATAAATAGTTTAGAAAATTTAGTATTAAAAACTGAATTGAATGATAATTAAGATAAAAAAATAAAAAAAAGTAATAATTATACTGTTACATTGAAGATAAGTGAAATTAAATAGAATATGATAAAAAAATTACACTATTTCCAAACAATGCTTTAGATTCTTTTCAGAAGGAATCCTGTGTGTTCCCAAAGAGGGTTAAACTCAGTTCTCCTTGATTATTCACTTCTTAATTTAATCAGACTGGAACATCCCTACCTTACAATAAACCAAACAATTAATTGGACGATGCATCAAAAAATTTTCTTTAATAATTCTTCCAAGGTGCCGATTAGTCTGCAAACCATGTATATACATACATATATATATATATATATATAAATTAATACTCATCAAGATTTATATTTTACACATCGTATTTAGGGACTACACATCTTTCAAATATTCTGTCAACTTTCTGTAGCAACTTCTTTCTTTAATACTTTACTAAATTAAATTAAGTTATTGCCTGATATTATTATCATC
This sequence comes from Punica granatum, assembly GCF_007655135.1. Classification (NCBI taxonomy): domain Eukaryota; kingdom Viridiplantae; phylum Streptophyta; class Magnoliopsida; order Myrtales; family Lythraceae; genus Punica; species Punica granatum. Next base: position 25,778,937 of record NC_045130.1, on the reverse strand, counting down.
ATTTATTATTCAATGCATTTACAGGCAGGGCATAGAGCGTCTGAATTTTCTAAACCACATTGAAAACGGAAAACCGTTTCCTTCGAAGTTCAAGCCTTCAAGGCTCTGCCCAATATCAATTCTGTGTTGTCACTATATAGAGATTGGAGACCGCAATATCTCCCCATCGACTTAAATAAATAACAAACACACATATCCTTACAGACATACAAGATGGGGCGTCATCGCTCATCATCTCTCCTGGGGCTCGAGGGCTGCTATCTCTTTCACGACCTGTGCTTTGTCTGCCTCAAACTGTTCGTCCTCTGCAACCAAAAAAAAAAAAGGACCAGGGGTGTAACCTGGGAAGAGAATCCAAGTATTTTGCATATGAGAAACTCGGGCAAGGCTCACTGCACTACCTTTGTCAGTCTTAAAATCAGCAAAGAGCCGCAAGAGCTTGCTCCTGTTCGTGACTAGCACACCCACGATATCAGAAGGTTTGTTTTGATTAGCCACAAACAGCTGCAAACATTCAATGAGTGTGTCATCAATTAGAATTCATGTGTAAAACAATGAATGCATGAACAATTCAAAGTGCCTATGAAATCCTTGGATCCTTCGGTTACCATGCAATTTCATGTTTATTGACCTCAATTATACAACTTGTATTGACATTCTACTCCCAATTTGAGAGAAATAGGAGAAAGACGGAAGGTTTATGGCAACTTTGCTAAGAGTAAAGGCATTTTCACCCCCGCATTTTGCCAGTTTTCTAGCACATAAGAATGTAAAAAGTTCAACAATCCAAAACCAGATAGCCCGGTATAAGTTCACCCAAGAGCAATACCTTGAAAACATGAAATGCTTCCATTTGGATGCTTTTGCTCGATTCCTGCGAAGAAGTAATTCGACTGGTTATTTACCTGATTACAAAAATTTATAAGAAAATGATCCACACTGATGTAAGTACCCGGAGAAGATTCATGAGTATCCTTAAATTCCCAATCGAGCTCACATAACGTATCATCACAGCTGAATTTGAGCGATCAAGTAAGATGTCTCCCAGAAGCTGTCACAGTGAGAGAGTGCCTCAGTCAGGACCATTGCACAAATATTCCAGATAGGCCAATCCGGAATTTCTTTAAATTAAATATTTAGTAATGACAATGACGCTTCACAAATAACTTGTTCATAAACCAATTCTTAGCGAACAATTGGAGAATTTACTCAGAACCAATTTGCCTAATTTCTTTTCTAGCTCCAGCAAAATAGTACAAAAATGTCCTTATAATGTCACCAGGATCTACTACCAATTTGCAAGAGAGGTTTACCAAAGAACACCCTGTGAAAGTAGACAGCATAGGAGAAGAAACAAAAAGATTTCTCAACTACGTTGAGAACATGGCCAAGTGTTAAACCCAACAGTTATGTCTAAAAGTACCATGCCTTTTTCCAAATGTAAAATGGACGAATGCGATTCTATAGACTCATGTTTCCAATATTTTTATAGGAGAATAAATAAGTAAGATACCTTGATTGCTTGACGTCTGGTGATGTAGTTGGAAGATTCCAGTAGCTTCGAGTTATAATCCGCAAAAAACTGCAAACAATAATGATAGTCAAACCAATCATACCAGAAATAAAAGAGCCCAACAGCAGTAATCAATCAAGAACATTTAAAATGTGAATTTCTTAAATGTGTTGCGATTTTTCATATTCCCAAATTACCTAGACACTTCGTATTTATCCAATAAATGCTCAAGTATGTTCTTGATTAAATAACAAGCTGGAATTAAAGATTGGAACATGCAAAAACTCAAATATGTGGTCGTAATTAACTTGAGCTTCTCTCTCTTCTATTAATTACTGCATAACTAAAGAAAAGCATGCACAGACAATTTTTTCGGTAAGAAAATGATATGTCGAATAGTCTGAAAAGTTAGTATTCAGACTGTCTGTAGTTATCTCATACGAAGGTACATGTTCCATGTTCGATAGGTAAATGTTCTGCAACCGTATGTATATACTGAATAGATGCAACCATCTCAATCCTCGTAGATAATACATACTTACCCAGTCATAATTTTTGTTAAGAAATTCCGCTACTGTAGATTTATGCCTGGTCAAAAGTTCCTGAAACCAAATTCTAATATTGGTTAGAACATGCAAACCGGTTATCCATAAAAAAAAAAATACTAGAAGATCATACCAATGTTAAACATTATCAAAGCAAAAAATGGATGGCAAAGAACAACCAATTATCATCATATACATACTGCCAAGGCCAAATTCATATCTTAAAGGCCCAAAGCTAACTGATCTGAAATAAGAATTAATGTTTCCATATAAAAGTTCTGATGAAAGCGGACATAACCAAAAGAGAGAGAGAACGAGGGAGGGAGGGGGGGGGGGGGGGGGGGAGAGAGAGAGAGTATCTAAACCTTAAAGGTTGCAGCTGCATCTGCAGCAATGTCAAAATTCGGAAGTTGTATATAATCGAAAAATTTCTTCATGTGTTCCGATTCCAATACATACCTGAAATCGAGCAGTGACAAGTATTACAAATGCAACAATAGCTAACAGCTACGACATAATAATACAGAATCTGAGAATCCAGCCAGTTGCTCAATGTAGATTCAGATCCACAAACAATGCGAAAAGAACATTTTAAGAAATTTGAAAGATAAAGCACTGTAATTGATAAAAACAAAGTCATAAGCAAAAAGGACTGGAAACTCCTTTCTTAAATAGAACAAAAGACTTGCAATATTGCTCAAATGCTAAGGTACTTGCATAGATTACACCAAATAAATGCAGAACTTGCTTAAAAATCTACTTCGTCAACCTCAGTTTAATATTGCCAACAATCCAAATATATCATATACCAACCACAACTTTAATATCAACCTTTACTTTATCTTCATATTATCTTTTGTAAAACACCCTGCTGTTTGTATATGACATACGAAATTGCGATAACAACATAATTTCAATTCTAGGGGAATCAGCAACCAGTATCAATTATAAGTCAAGATATTGATAATTGGAAGCGTATTCATGTGTCTCATCCTCTGGAAATGAAAGGACAGATCAATTATATATGGCCAATCAAATATACAATTACCTAAACACACACGCTGAATTATGTAAATGAAAGAGTATAACTAAAAATCTAAACTACATAGGAGAAAAAATAAAAATATATGTATACATTCACTCAGCAGTTTCATAAAGCAATCTTTTGCCAGTTGTAATATGGCTTGAGAACAGGAAAAATCGTCTACCAACCATGGACTACAAACAATTGAATGCAACGAATTTTCATGAAAGAAAAGGATATTCCAAGTCTATTGGATCACCTTGCAACACTTTGGTGACGTATGCACTCCCGAAGCATTGAACCATAGTGTAAAGCCATGTCTGTATTATCATAACTATATAAAATGAAAATAAAGTCAGAACGAAACGAACAGAATGCTCAAAAGGAATCTTAAAAAATCACTAAGAGGAGGGAAACAATGGTATTCGGTTTTTCAGGACTACTTTCATCTGTTTTCATTCTCTCATTTATTATTATTTCTCTCCGATTAAGAGGGTGTCTTGGCAATACATGAAGACAAAGGAAATATATAGCGCTTCTCATTTTCCAAAAACAGTGAAAAATTCTCTATGCAACGACTTCAAGTCCAACATTTGACACGCTGACACAATATCAGTGGATACTCCACTTGACATTTATACAAACTCTTTAGAGAGCAGCACTAGGACTGAAAGGTACCACAACTTAAAAGCACTAACAAATCCAACCTGTTCGGAAGTATGAACTAGTACATCTGTATTCATTAGAACCACAGATTCTGTTGCACAAATATATATATATATATATATATATATATAGACTGTAAGAACCAAACAAGATGAACAAATTAATCCTAAAAGATATTATATATCTTAATGTAGAATTCTCTTTCCTAGTAAGTAAAACTCAATGACGCGAAGCAGTTCAAACTAACTGAATATAGTCCGACAGACTGTTCAGATATCAGAAAAATTCCAAATATTCAATTACAGCTTACCCCACTACTAAAATGTCCAAAAGATCGAAATTTGCTTCCAAGTAATCAGATGCAATCAGCCGTGAATTAACTTGTTGCCTTTGTAGATTTGCAACAACTTGTGTGGCATCCTTCCGAGCCTGAAATGAGATGATTCTAATCATCAAAAAACAAAGAAGAAACATAAAGCATGGTTTAGCGTTTTGAAGTTCTGTACAGGGGCTTCGTAAATAGAACTGACAATGAACCAGATAAGAGGTGAAAATCTTTTCCAGAATATCCTATTGGAAGGGGAGGTTAGCACGAAAACTCTAATTCCTCACCGCTCACCTCCAAGTTCAGTTTCGGCAGACAACTTATCAAAAGCCGCAGAGTGTTCTCTCTAAAGAATTCCTGCGTCAACTGTGCACAAGCTTCTGGAACTGGCTCAGCTTCACTGCTGCCGTAGAGTACTGATTTCATTTCCCTTATATTTCTACACAGCTCTGCCATCTGCAACAAAACTCAAATTCACAAAAAGGCCAAACAAATAAAAAAGCAGAAAACCGCACAACGAAAGCACGCAAGAATAACACGAATTCAGAAAACATGTACAAGAACAAGCTCTTAAAAGCACAATCGCCTCCCTGTTCTAAGCATTGCTGTATAAGTAAGTCAAATCGGCTGTCCCAGCTCAACTAAAATGGCCCCCCTGATGCGACGGATTCATTCAACCAATTCAAAGTTCCTCTATTTTAACATTTCATCAGAGCTAGGAAACCACATAAAAATTATCCTACATTTCACTATCAGCGAAGCAATAGATTCAGGAGGGGCAATTAATTTTTATCAAAATCAAACTTCTCCCGGCAAAATCAAAAACCTCTTACACGACACTCAGATAAGAGCTGGTCGAAAATACAAAGGGAAGCAGAGGGAATGGCACCTTCTCTTCGCGCTTGGTGTCGCGGGGATCTGGGCTGCGATCGGCGGAGATGAGGAGATCACGGGTCTGGCGTACTACGTCGGCCGGAGTCCGGGACTTGGACTTGAACAAGCCCTTCATTTTGTCGGGGTTAGGGTCGGAGAGACCACCATCGGTCGGGACCCTCCGCAGGGAGGGCGCCGCCGACAAGGAGGCCTTCCGACCCCCCGACTGACCAGAGACGCAGATACCTATGGTTTCTACCCCTCGTAATACGCTCCCCTCTCAATCGTCCCCCCTTGGATCCCCCCGCCCCTCTCTCTCTCTCTCTCTCTCTCTCTCTCTCTCTCTGTGCCTTTTCTCCCTGCTCTGATGAGATGTTTCTGCTCACGACATGGCTGATAATCCCGAAGAAGGAAAGGAAGAAAGACGGGGAGAGGGAGAAAGAGAGAGAATGGAGCAACGACCAACGGAGATGGCAGACGGTATTTTATATATATATATTTCCCTTTTTTTCTCAATTTTCTAATAATAATAATAATAACAATAATTATTATTATTATTATTATTTATATTATTATTGTTATTATTATTATTATTTATTATGTTACGTAATAATCATTGGTTTTTTAACCAAAATTCAAACTGGAGGGAGAAATAAGCAACGCACTGTGAAGAACATGATAACCAACCAACTAGTCTTGCTGTTGCCATGCACGACATTTCGCTGAGTAGGAATTATTTGGCAGGAATAACATTGGTAGGAAAATTTAAGCAAGGGGGACTGAAAAATTCAATTTTTTTAATATTTTTTTTATCAGTTTGTATTTGTAATTTTGTATGTTTGACTGGATAGTAGAATGAGCATGGAAGATTGGAGTGAGATAAATCAGAATATTATACAAAAGGAACAAAAATGTCCTAACATTTCCTCACCTCACAAATCTATCTTTATACTTCTTTCATCGTACATAAAATAAAAAATAAAAAAAAAAGTGTGAAACTCATTTTTTTTTCCATATTTCAGTTCTGTGATTCCATGGAATTTCTTCTTTTTAAATATACAATTCAATTTTTTATTATAAATTTTTATTTATAAAACTCATGCAAAGCCCGAGTATAAAAATCTAATATACATACAATATCTATATATACTGTTATTAATAATTCATGCCCAAAACGTTTTAATAGTCCTGATTTTCCATTGTCCAAAGGAGCACTTGCAGTCTGCAGATTCAAATATAATTTCATATATCCACTGGACTGGAGGTTCAACATCTAGGGGCCATAGGCGATCCAAAACGAGAAAATCACACTTATAAGATCTCTCAATCTTTTAAACAATCATAGCACAATCATATTTGTTGTGAAACCGATATCTTGGATTGATGAGCTCACACGCCATCTCATGAACTGCCTACATATCTCATTGTATCGAGAATCGGAACTGCACGTAGTTCTTGATTCACCTCGGCGCTCCGGTGGAGAAGGGACCGATAGAGAGAGAGAGAGAGGCGGGGCCCCTAGAGATAAAGTCGAGCTTTCTATTCAAGAGAGGAGATAGCAAGTTGGGCGAGGAAGAAGTGAATCCGATCCGCACCGTCCTTCGGGTCGATCTTCTTTAATATCCGACATGGGTAAGTCGGTGGAAATATCTGGGTGCCCGGTTGGGCTTCATTCGTGGGCCTTGGGCGTGGTTATATTTCCTCAGGCCATACATTTTATACTTGTCCTTATCAATATTTACATCGAGATTCAATTAACTATAAGCTGGACCATGTGCGGTTGAAACATGCATGCGTGCAAAGCGAACGCCAGCACAAGATGAGCTTCTGCCAAGGGTACTACTAGGCAGTGTTATCATAACCGAATCGGTCAGTTCGACCGATCGGATCGAAAATCGAACTTGTATTTGGTCCGGTTAGCTTAAAAATCGAAAATGTACAAATAGACTAGTGAACTCAAAAAATCGATCGGTTTTTAGATAAACCCATCGAATCCATTCGAATTGATCGGTTGCATAGGTTTAGAAATTTTAAAGGAAATCCGAACGGAAATGGTGAAACTCGGACCCGAAATCGAAAATGAGGCAAGCAGAATCGATTCAATTGAATCTTGAAACCCTAGTCTTCGTCAATTCGTCTGTTCTTCGTCTTCATTCTTCGAATCTTCAAAGTTCGCTCTTCAGTTCATCGACATCGTCAGGGTCAAGCACTTCATCTTCATCTGTTCTTCATCCGATTTCTGCTTCGTGCTCGAGCATTGCAAGATTCATATTTTCCTTCGAGCGACAGAGTCCAGACCAGAGTCTTAAGAAGATTACTCTTCTCGTTCGTGCGGCAACTTCTGAAAGGCAGAGTCTAGACTCCAGACGCACGGCACGGCAACTACTAAAACGATAGGAGGCACATCTTGACGTCTACAGGCAAGGCACAGTTCGAGCTTCCTCTTCCTCTTCCTCTTCCTCTTCTCTTGTTCAGTCACCGCAAGCAATTGCTTTAGTTTTTCCATAGAAGTTCAATACAAGACCTGTAGATGTGCGTCTCCTCTACAGTCACTTTGATAGGCTCTTCTGCAAGTACTAGAAATCTTCGATCTATTGCCAGTCAGGAAGAGGCTTTTGACAAATCTAAGAAGTGTTGGAGTTTACTTCAAATTTGTTTGCTGGATTAGATAGATGGATATTATAGATTGCTCTGTTTTGGTATCAGGGTTCCTTTTTTAGCTTACTTTGAACTTTAGTTTGCTATGTAAACTAAATATTATGCTACTTTGTTATCTAGTTTGCTGTGTAGAGTGAATATTATGCTACTTTGCTGATGATATTGACTGATTAGTTACTACTTATTGGATTTTTTAACTGTTGATGTTACTGGATTGGGATATTGGATTTCTTTCTAATTGGATAAGCGGCTGCACGACTGTTTTGGTAAGTTGAAGTGGATGTTGTCCGCCAAAATTTTATTTAAGAGCTTTTATCCGTCTCCCGAAAATATCGCCATTTTCTATGAGAATATGGTAAAGCTTTGAGGTAATTTATTTTTTCCATGGTCATACAGAGATGGAAGTTCTGTTTTCTGGGTTTCTCAATCTTGCATGGCTGCTCGGTGTGTGATTAGAAGTACTATTCGACCTATTGAATCAGATAGAGATTCGTGGGCAACGAAAAAGCACATGGTCCAGGTTGATTTTGTAGGCTTCGACTTCCATATGTTGCTGCTGGTGTTTGTTTCTCTGGTGGCTCTCTCTTTGCTTGTTGAATCTACTATGGTCTTCTAGTGTCCTTTATCAGATGGTGCGATTAGTCTGCTTCTGTTTTCAGTCCAAACATTGATTTGGGGGTGAGATCATTTGTATTTGCATGAGAAGATTACGATTTCTCTGGTGTTTGGGCTTCTAATAGTTTTTTTTTTTTGCTCTATGCTCGTGTTCTGGAGTATTTGGAGGGTCAAAAAATTCAAGTTAACATGCTAGTGCATGCTCTTTTGCTCTTATTATTTACAGTTTATTGAACGTCCACTATGTATGATTAGTGTTTATTACTATTTTCTTACATTTTATATTATTTTCTTAAAATAATAAATATTTATTTATCTTATAATTAAATATGCGGTCTAACCTATCGAACCCTTAGTTGAATCCATAAATCCATGAACCCCTACCTCGACCTGTTCGATATTCGGTCCAGTTCTGATAACACTGGTTCTACCACTCCGATGACGAGACAACATTATGATAAAGAAAGAGAACTGATTGGTCAATTTTTGGATCGAATGATGGCACCGTGTACTATCAGCCCACATTTCCAATGCCCGCCATGCTCGTAGAGATCAAAGCACACTTCTCCAGTTTCATCGTCCTCGACTATGAAATGACCGACACTGAGTTCAATAATTGATCCTCTAGGCTTCTCCAAAAGGCTAACTTGGCGATGTCGAACCGTCCCGTTTGGTAGTGAGAGCTTGAGGGTTACTGGGAGTTCCCAACCAAATGCGTTCTTTGACAATTTAACTCTATACACGACCTCATACTCCGCCCGAGGAGTAAGGTCCGACATGCTGAGCTTCCCTCTGACATCGAGCCAGCAGATATGGCTCACTTTGGCTACTTCGATGTTTTCTTCCCTGGAATTTAGGAGCGAGCCTGTTAATTGGCAGACCAAGATAGATAGAGGACATCCTTTTTTTGTCATCCTTTTGAAAATACGGTCCGACTATTATGACTGTATGTCATCGGGACACGGCTTTCCACGCGTTGAATGCATGTGCGCCCCGTGAGGCACTACGCATCCGATGGCGGGGAGATCATGTGTCACCAGGACACACGATCATATTAAAATTTCCTTTAAAAATAAAATGACTCAGTTTAGTTTGGAAAAGTGACATGTGGAGGCAATCATCTTACGTTGTTTCCTTGAAGCAATCCCAAATCCAGTACTCACGGTTACCCCAGGTGATGTAGAGTGATCTCGCGTACAGCATGAGGCATACGCGTGACTTCTCATCTATCCATTTCTTCTGCAACAAACCAGTAAAGATGATATCCTTTGCTGAGCAAAATATACTTGGCCTCAATTAAAGTAAAATATAAATACACACACACACACACACACATATATATATATATATATATAAGACCAGTAAGCGGGTATAAATACCGAGTCGCGGATCTCTCCAGATGCTAGCAATGGATTGGCATAGATAAGGTCAATCAGTATAGTTGGCATTGAGAAAAAAATATTATTTACCCAAGAGCTCTCGAATTCCCTTTACTTAGTGATAGCGTGGTCCATGCGCATAGTTTAAATATCCATGGAATTTTAAATCTCAACTCATCCCTCCCGATCTCTATAGTTAACCCAATCTCCAAACATAGCGTAACAATATTGTTTTGTTTCCACATAGTCACGCATTTCGATTTTCCTTTTCACTTTTATTCCAAAGAAACATAATGATCTGATCATTTGAAGATATTAATTTAACGGGTGATTCATATGCATCGATGGTAATAAGAATGCCCCAGAAACGGAAAGGAAGGCGGAGAAAGAAAGTATTAGAAGAAATATATACGGAATCCGGCAAACCTTTGTCTTATGCTCGACGAATATGGGAGATTCAAGCACTGCTGCTTCCTTGTCGACCTCCATATGCATTCACAGATGTATGATTCAGATGATAAACACCAACAGGTTCCTTGGATCCTCCGAGTCTCGCTTTACTTCAATATCGAGGTTCTCCCCTTTGATCAAGATTACTCACTATTTGTTTCTTATAAAGATCGATGTCCCCCATTGCTTTCTTCCTAGATCTCTCTTATATGTATCGCTCTTGCCAAAGGGTGAAACATTTCTTGGATGCTTCCGAAGAAGAAGTTGACTCGACACACATCGTCTTCTTTCTAATAAAAAGACGCGTTTTCTTCTGAAGAAAGGAAAATGAGTTTCGCCAATAGGACTGGGACAAGCGCGTTGAATGTGTCCAACTATGTCGTGTCTCTATCGCTTGACATTTTTTTATTAAGCGATAGAGATAGGCTTACTTATGGACATGGCACATTACTTATGGAGAGCATCTAGACCGAGCTAGGGAGAATCTGGAAAGTTTCAAACGCCAGCAACTTGAGCATTATAGCGTGTTAACTATTATACTAGCTAGGAAGCAACCCGCGCAATGTCATGGGTCGAAAAAATATTTTTGTCAATCTTTTGCTTAATAATATTAGTTTATGTAATAACCAATATAGAGTACAATTGGTATAATGATAAAACTACATATGGGAACAAATTATGATATCTTGATTTAAATTTTCTGAAAAAATTATACTAATTAATATGTCATGTATAAAAGAAACCATATCTTCCGCTAAATTTCACTTGAATTTTTGACCTTTCTAACACAAAATCCATTGACAATATAATAGATCTCATGTGCACTTCAAGAATTCTACCTCATAGGGACAACAACGAAGATGGAAAACTCCATGTCTACATGATATAGAGACGGAAAATTCCGCCTCAAAAAGCCTCGTCCCAAAATAATGAGATGGAAATGTCCGTCTTAGTCAAGCATGAGATGAAAATTTGAGACAAAAAAAAATTCTTCTTAACTTTATAGACGGAAAAAGCCATCTCAATTTCTATCTCACTAATCGACCAAAAAGGGAGACGCAATTTGCCATCTCTACCTTAGAGACAGAAAGAGAGACGGAACTTTCCTCTCCGTCTCAATCCTTGAGACCCAAACCCATCGAAAAATGTAAAAAGAAAAAAATATTATTAGTTCGGCCAAGCTTGGAAGGAGCACATGTTTCTATGCGCCCACCGCCGATACAAAGGGTGCAATGCACCTCTGTCTCTTTAATTGTGTGGGCTTTGCACTCGCGGAGACTCGAACCAAGGTCTTCACCCTAGCATGCATGCGTATTATCATCGAGGTTGCTCTCATTTATTGTTACCTTTTAATATTTCATTATATTTATTTTTATGTATCTACAAATTTTCATTTTAAAACTAATATTTACTTTTCTATTAGTTATTTGTTAAATACCTACACTCTTATTGTAATTTATACATTTTTTTCTAATACTATTAATCTTTTGTATGTAATTTATTTATTCTACGAAAATTTTAATGTACAATCAATATTCATCTCTATTATTTTAATAATTCTTGAAACTTTTATGTTGACTTTTTTTATAATTTATATTCATATACCGAGCTATTTTTTATCTCATTTACACTCAACATCAAAACTAATATGAGCAATTAATAACTTATTTGATGTATTTAATATGCGAGTGGTCAAATTATTTAATTTTCAAAGTGTGAAATCCTAGAGGACTTTTGGGCTTTTTACGGAAGGTGAAGAAGAAGATTTAGAGTGAAAAAAGAGAAAAAGAAGAAGAAATAAATGTTTGAATTTCTAAGAAGTATATGGATCCATAAAGATAGAGATTTGATGTAGAAATTTTCTTATCTTGTGGATAGAGACAAAAATTTGAGACAAATATTTTCGTCTTATTATTAAGAGACAATTTTTCGTCGTCTAATCCGTCTAAAAAAAAAAGATAATGATTTCCACGTCTCATTTTCTAGCTCTCGATGATAGACAAATTTTTCATCTCAATTTAAAATTTCCGTCTCAAAATTGAGACAGACTCATTTTGTCTCAAAATTCTGTCTCTATAGTAGAGATGGATTTTGAAAGAGAAAGTGCCATCTCCATATGAAGAGTTCGTCTCAAATAATGAGGCGGAGATTTCTTTCCTTTTTACCGTCTATCGAGTCATAGACGAAATTTTGCATGTCAATTTCAAAATTTCCGTCTAAAAATAGAGACAACTCCATTTTGACTCAAAATTCCATCTCTATAAGACACTATTCCTATAGTGATAGCCCTGGTAATTCTTTAAGTGACATACCTTGCAGAGCACGTGTTATAAATTCATTAAAAGCATATATTGGTCATGGTCAAGTCAATGCTGAAGTGAGGATTAGTCTTACTCAATATATGTTGGTGTAACTTTGTGTTTTATCCATAATTTAAAAAGGACATTTCTAACTTCACAAATAAAAAGTTAAATTCGTGATCAATTGGAATATGATTTTACATTTAAATAAAAAAAGTTACTAACGTAGATTGGTTCCGTGGTTCGATGCATGTTATCTTAATTAAGATATTAGGTTTAAGTGTTATGAATGGAGAAAATCCACTCTCTTCAAGTTCGAGTCTTGTAAATGGAAGAGATTCAAGATATTGTGAGAATCTTATCTCTTGGTAGGCTAACATCACTCGAATATGAATCAATGGAATTCGGGTTTCAATGCAAGTGTAAGGGGGAAAGAAGTAATTTTAATTAATTAAGAAAATGCTAAAATAAAATAAACAGGGATGGTGGTTTGGCTTGGAAAAACCCACCCACTCGCCACCATCGTTCCCTGTAAACAAAAGAAATAGTTTATTTGAAATAAATTTTAATTAATTAAAAAATATAAAAGTTTAAAGAAAAATAATTAAAAAAAAAAGATGGTGGCCGCGGGTGGGATAAAACCACTCACTCCCTACCATCAACTCCCTTATAAACAAGAGAAATAGTTTATTTTATGATCCCATACAAACAAGAGAAATAGTTTATTTGAAGTAATTCTAATTAATTTTTAAAAATATTAAAATTTAAGGCAAAAATAAAATTTTAAAAAGAAGGTGGTGGCTGCGGATGGGAAAAATCTACCTATTTACCATTCACCATCAAACCATAAGTTTTCTAAATTGTCTAAAAAATGACATCCGTCATAAATTCCGTCAATTTTGCGTACGTGAACTGTTAACTTTAGACATAAATTAATAAACAAGATATGTTAAATAAGAAAATTCAAATTTTCAAAAAAGTCTCAATTTCATCAAAAATTTAGTATGTAATGAAAAAAGCAATATGATTTATCAGATGATGTGTAAACTTTGTGGGTCCCGTGAAGTCCACGTAGGCAAATAGACGGCAAACTTAACAGAATGGTAACGGGAGGTTAAATTTGAGACAATTATCAAAACATGTGATTTTTTTTTGTTACAAAATAAAATTTAGGCCAAAATTGAGACGTTTTACAAAGATTTTTTTTTGTGTAATTTGCCCTTTATTTTATAATATGATATGATAGTTGAAGTTACTTTATCAATATCATGAATCATGATCATTATGTTAAAGAAGCTTTTTTTTAATGAAATTATTTGCGTGAATATAAAAAAAAAAGTTTTAGTCACGTCATGTTTGGAAGCTATGCCCGCCACGTAATTCATCCAAGTTCATTGAACTATATAAATTACAATATCGTACAATTCAGGTAATCAAAAGAGTATAATTTAATGACGCACGTTTTAATATGGTAAATTTTAGTTTCGATTATCTAATGAAATTACCCGTGCTTTTTTATTAGCTATTAGAATTAATATTTTATTATACTAAACCCATGAATCTCTTTTCATAACAAAGTTATAATATCATGCATTCCAAATTTTTTTGTTAGCCATTAGAAGTCCTAAACAAGTTAACCCTATATTAACCAGTGCAGCAGTCCGCAGGTTACATGTACAGCCTGCGTTTCATCTATTATTAAAGTGTGATGTATATTCACATTAAAAGGTAAAAATAATCACATGTCCTGCTCATTGAAATAAAGTAATTTGATACTATTTTGCGTAATTTTTAAATAAGTATTAGTTATTATATAAATAGAAATATCATGTATCTTTTATTTTCTATATGATAATATATATCTAATTACCTTTTATCATATATCTGGCGTGGCACAAATAATAAAATGAAAACTTCATTTTTAAAATTTTTCTTGAAATAAAATAATAATAAATTAAATGAATTTAGAAATTTGAATGGAAAAGGGGTGGGGTGCCTCGACCAGCGACCCTCGCCCCAAACCGAATTCATCGGCCGCTCATACCTTGCAGGTCAGCTCGGAGTTAATGGAATGCATTTGATTGCAATATTTTGAAAAGTTTGTACCAAATTGTTATGGTAAAAAAGTTTTTGCACCACCCGTGGAACATCGTAAAAGTCTTTTTACCAATGGACTAATCTGCCGTATTTTGCAAACCCCAAAATAAATAGTCTGGTAAATTTAGTGCAAAAGGAAGAATATCAAGTTGTATGGGCATAATACATCATGTCCAAATACATTATATAAGTCTTATTGTAAACATTAAATAAAAGAAAATTCATTCTGGAAATTAAAAAAAAAAATTCTAAGCACATACATTAATGAGGAGACCTGAAAAGTCGGTGCATCAAAAGCTAAAGGTTTGTCCACATATCATGCAAAAAATCCTCAGTACTTATTGGAGCTAACTTTTGAACAGCATATATGGAGATAAAGAATGTTGCAATACAAAGAAAGCTGCAGGGTGTTAGATAAAATAGGATACAAACAGATCAGACTCTTTAGAAATCCCCAAACGCAGTGACTCATCAGCTGATTACATATTCAAATTTAGAATTTATATGAATACATCCATCAGAAAGAAATTTAAATGAATATATAGGCAATCCTCATAACACACTCCTTTAACTTATTAGAACATGGCAGTATTATCGTTGGTCACTCGAACAAGGAAGTGACTTCAACTATGGTATCCCTGAAAGCACCCCATTGTTGCTCAGCGCTGGAGAGTGAAGTTCCTGCCTCCGTCATTCTCTTCTCATGCTGCCCGGCTTCCCTTCCGAGTTGGCTGAATTGAAGGCTCAGTTGCTTGGCCCGGTCAAAATTGGCTAATCTCTGGGACTTGATTTGAGCGCTCTGAGCCTTCACACGTTCCAAGCGAGCCTTGAGTTCTTTTATCTTCAGCTGGTCCTCCTCATCCTGACGCTCGAGCAGCTCACCTTGTTGTTTTAGAGTTTCATGCCTTGATACTGTATCAAGCAGGGAAGTTTTAAAATGGTTCATAGCTGAAAGATGCCCCAGGAGCTGCTCTTGGTCCCTTTTAGCAGCTGATGCTGCACTGGCGATACGTCTCCAATCCATTTCCAAGCGATGTAGCCCTTCCACCTGGTGGCTATTAAGGCCATAAGATTGGTCTAATGCATGTATTACATGGATAGCTTCATCAAATGAAGAGCTTTGTAGCTCGGGATCATCGGGGTTGACTGGGCCTAAAGCAAAGAGGCTCCTCAAAGCAGAGAAGGCCCCAAGGATTTCCGCATTGGGGATCTGATATGAGGTGGAGGACGGGCTTGAATCAATCATCACCAGGTCTGGGATTTTATTGATCTTCGGCCAATCTGGACCTCCACCCTCTGCTCCATCGCGTCGATCCCGCAGGAGAGGACAGTTTTCTATGTGTAAATGTTCAACCGATACTGGGAAACCATCTTCTGGGAGCGAATCCAACACCGGGCAATCCAAAATGTAAGCATTCTTGAGCTGAGTGAGACTGGTAACCGTACCCTTGGGACCCAGAGACCGTAAGTTAGGGCACGAACTGATGCTCAGGCACTCCAGTTGCAGGGGCAACCCTTTGACAGCTAGCGTTATGAGCCTTGGACAGTTCCGAACAGACAGTAGCTTGACAGATGCCAAAGCTTGCAATGACCCTCCTTTCCCAGCAGACAAGGACTCCAGATCTTGGCAGTCGTGGATGTAGAGAGCCTCCAGCCCCGGAAGCGGAGGCCATTCCGGGAAAATGGAGAGGTTTGAAATTCCGGATATCACCAAAGAGACCAATGATGCTGTGTAGGGTATTGCCCTCACCAGTGTCCCATCATTACACCCAACCAATGCTAGATGCTGTAGACGGGAAGCAAATTCCTGGGATGGGAGTTCGTTGATAAGTTCACAATGATGTATCTCTAGCTTCTGTGGTGCAAATTTCTTAGGCAGTCCCTCCAACTTGGGACATCTAGTTACCATCATTTCCAAAAGATTCATATGCGACCATCTGTGCACCGCTACATATTGTCCTCGCTCATTCGGAAGAAGGAATCGGATTTGTACTTCTTGCCAACCCTTGAGGCTGGAGTTGCTATCCAGAGTGAGAAATTGCAGATGTGGAGTCACTGGGAGAACCTCCAAACCATCACACCTTTTTATCTTCATTACTCGCATGCTGGGAAACATGCGAGGTAGTACTCTAAGCTTAGGGCAACTACTCAGTTTTAGTCTCCTGAGGGATGGCCCTTCACCCAGCCATTCTTCCAATTCCGCCATTCCTTTTAGGTTCAGCTCTCTCAGGTGGAGCAAATCGCCAAGCGAGAGTATCTTACAGTTAATACAATGGGTTAATGAAACTGAAACAAGGTTGTCGACCACCCCATCTCTTAGCCAACTGGGGAAGGCACTGCCCTTGTAGTATGAAACTTGGAGTACCTCGACATTTTTATGTGGCCGAAGGTCTTCAAAGATCCTCGCATGATCAACTTCCTCATGTTCTCGGTCAGACGTGGAGCTCCACTGGAACACCACCTTTTGGAGGTTTGCCTTCTCTTTCAAGTTCGCTTCAGCTGCATCCCATGCATTTTCAAGCTTTGAAATGTGTAGAGTTCCGACCAGGCATGCCAGATGACTCAGTTCTCTGATTCCATGTCCTGGGTCTTGGCCGACAATGAACGAATGCAAATTCTGGAGTTTAGTTAAGTTCCCCATTCTTGGTGGCAAGCTAGTAGCCTTAAACCAAAACATGCCATCTAGTTCAAGATGGCACAAGTTGACTAGGTCCGCAAGGTCCTCTGGCAGTGTGAAAAGCCAACGACACCCTAGAAGTTTCAGGGTCTCCAAATTGTATAGACGGCAAATTGAATTGGGGAGTGCCTGGATTTCCGTTTGGGAAAGATCGAGATACCGCAAGAGTTTAAGCTCCGCAATGCTGTCTGGCAATTGCTTGAGCTCACTTGAGCTCAGATCCAGGGCACGCATGTATGGAAGAGAATGAAAAAGCATGCCAAGGGCTTGGCCAAAGTTCTTCAAGTAATCGGTAGGGAGTAGGAGTGTCCGAAGCTTCTTTGAATTGGCAATAACCTCGGAGAGAGGTTGCTCAGCATTTTCACACATCAATGACACGTGCCGTGAAGCTACAGAACTTCTACTTGACCCAGTTCCTTTTACTAGAACGCAATAAGGCTTCGACACAGACACAGCCATGTCATGAATAAGATCATGCATCTTATATACGACTTTGCCGTCCATGTCGGAGAATTGAAAGAATGACCTCATCAATAATTCATCAAAATATTCAGAACCAACTTCCTGCGGGCTCTTGTCTATGCCTCCGGGTTGGAGAAATGCTTCTGCCATCCACAGTTTAACCAAATCCTCTCTCTTGAAGACGTAGGCCTTGGGAAAGATGGAGCAGTATGCGAAACACTGCTTCAGAGTGGATGGCAGATGGTAGTAACTCAACTGCAATGCAGGCAATACGCGAACTCTTCCCATATCATCCAGTTTCGTCTCATCCACTTCCCAAATCTCACTTCTAAGGATTGCCTTCCACTCGCGGATGTCTACTATGTCACGCAGCAGACCAGCCATTGCCTTCACTGCCAGAGGCAAGCCCTTGCACTTCTGCACAATCCGCTTTCCTATTTGTTCCAACTCTTTCCTCAACCCACTAAAACATGCCTCACCTTTAAATGCAATCTTATTAAACAGGGACAAACATTTGTCCTCTGGCAAGCATCCCAGTCTATAGGGCTTGTGAGTGACCATAATCTCGGAAACTTTCTCAGTTCGGCTGGTGATCAAGACTTTACTCCCCTTTCCCCCCTTGTTTAACACAATCTTTAGTCTTTCCCATTCACCCCCACAATCCTCAGGCCACACATCGTCAAGAACAAGCAAGAAAGGCTTGCCTTCTAGAAACTCTAGGATTCGAGACTCTAGAGTAGCTTCGGAGATGTTCAAGTCAATAGGCATCTTAGAGTGGAACTTTATCATCTCCCTCAAGATTCTTTTCAGGTCGAAATCGTCGCTGACACAAACCCACATTCTAGACTTAAAACGCTCACCCACCGCCCCGTGTTCGAAGACTTTATGGGATAAGGTGGTTTTGCCCAGCCCTCCCATCCCAATGATGGGGATGACGGATACACCATCATCACTTCCATTATCGGGATCGTCGGTCAGCAGCAGCTTTATGACAGCGCTGATGTCGTCCTCCCTGCCCACGACAAATTGCGCATGCTCTAAGTGGCTCGTGTCGGTTCTAGGACGCCTCCCTTTATCGCCCCCACCCACTCTCTCCCGACTAAGCAGCAGTTTCTCTCTCCTCTTGTCAATCCCATCTAGTCTTCCTAAAAGGTCTGTAACCTGAGCTTTAAACACATGAGCAGGGATTTCCAAGTTACTAACCAGATGATGATCTCTGTGCTGCAGCAGGCGAGCATCAGTGATGAGAGAGTCGAACATGTCTTCTGCATCGCACGCCAACTCTCTGAGCTCCCTGAGCCAGTCTTTCACCAGCTGATCTCTCAGCTGCTTCTCCTCCGCATCTTCCAGCACGGCCTGGATGGCCCTCAATCTCCCATGGAGACTCCCAACTTCTTCCCTGACTCCATTCAGGGGTGAGGATTCTTGTTCGAGGTTGCGCGCGAGATCACGAAGTAATCTCGCCATGGTGGGACTCACACAGACATTCTCAGAGGAAACAGCAGATGCCATGAAAAGCCGAGTGCGTATTTTCTTGGCAGTTAGGTGTAACTCCGAGGGTAACTGAAACAAAATGAGATCTCAATGAGCAAAAGAGATCCCTCTCTCCCACAACCACCTTTAGGAGAAAGCTAAATAACAGAAAGACTTCTGCCGTGGCTCCCTTTTTCCGTCGGACTGGTCATTTTGTAGAGGGGGAAGAAAAAGCCACTTGGACGGAGTCTTGGGAATTCGTTCCTCTACGCGTTTTTTTTTTTTTTTTTCCCCCGAGGTACGTTGTGGATGACTGGCTGAAGGCCTGACGACAGGACGGATGCTGAGCGTGTGAAGTACCCGTAGGAAGTCATAATATCTATTTCCCCAATTAGTCTGGCACATAAATTCTTAGATTCAGCGGGTGAATATTCAGTCGTATGAAATATTTTTGTATTTGAAGAATAATGATTCGTACAAAAAGAATAATGTTTCGTACAAAAGCATCAGTATGTCGACTGCCAATAATCTCATCCATTGATGTATTAATAGACTGATAATTTGTACAAAATGTTATTATCTTTGTACAAAAATATTTCACGCGGTTGACTATTCAACTGTCGAACCCAAGAATTCTCGTACGTTCACGATATACTGATTCACCGCCACCAAGCAACTAATCGTTAAAGAAGTAGACGAGATGAGGGCTTTTTAGTAATTCGCAACCCAAAGACTGAAAGTTGACTTTTCTCTGTTTTGCTCCTTTTTTTTCCCCCTCCGCTATAGCTCTCGGTTATCTTTCTTTGGTAGCAAAAAATTGAGTTAAACATAAAGTTCAATCTCATCGAATCAAAATTTGGGTTCTCTGGAAGGTATATTTGCGAAGAACACAGCTCTCAACAAAATCGTCAATTTCTACATGTTATATATATTTTCGACGTCTATTTGATATTCGGGAGTCCAATGAATCTGACTAATCTCATTCGAGTCGCGTCGGTCTATTAAGGATAAAACTCTGTCAGTGTTAATTTTTTCTAACAATATTCAAATTCGAGATCTTACTTAAGATAATCAAACGCTGAACCGCTTGAACCAACCCATATTGATCAATTTTTATACATTTAGTTTAGTAATATTTTTTTGGTAAAAGTAGTTTAGGCTTTATTTAGTTTTAAAATCATAATTTTTCTCTACTCCACTCTACTTTATTCTTCTCTCAATTTAATAACACAATTATTACTTTTTATCTTTTTTTACAATTTAATAATAGTTCTCTCAAATACTTTTTCTTAACCATTATTATAACTAATTTTTTAATAATAAATTCTCTTAA
Organism: Punica granatum; assembly: GCF_007655135.1. Taxonomy (NCBI): domain Eukaryota; kingdom Viridiplantae; phylum Streptophyta; class Magnoliopsida; order Myrtales; family Lythraceae; genus Punica; species Punica granatum. Next base: position 25,758,547 of record NC_045130.1, on the reverse strand, counting down.
TTATTCATTACTTTTTTTCATTTTTTCCAATTTTATAATAGATTATCTCAAATATTTTTTTCTTAACAATTATTACAATCGATTTTTTAATAATCAATTTTCCAAACTATTTTGTCTTCATCGCGTGGAGTAGAATAATAATTCCACTCTGATATCAAACGCAAACTTAGTAATATAACAATATAATTTTTGTTTTTTGAATTATAATTTGGACTTCTATAAAGGGGTTTTAACGCCATATAATCCATGGTTTGTTCATTTTCTCAAATTGATCTGATAATTTAAAAATTACCCAAAAATGTCAATGGTTTACTTGTTATTCTAGATCTATCATGGCATCAAGTTTACCGTCAATTTTTAACGATGTTGATGATGTGTCAATTATCCATGTAGAAGCCCCGTTAAATATAAAACGAGCCATATCGGCAACGCCATTAAAAATTGACGGAAAACTTGACGCCGGGATAGATTTAAAACAACATGCAAATCATGAGATTTTTTCAATAATTTTTAAATCATGAGATAAATTGGAGAAAATGGATAAACCATGATTCATGGAGTTAAAACTCCTTTTATAAACTATCTAATCTAAAATTGTCATCTTTTCGGGACAATTAGAAAATTACTATAATGGCTTCTTGTTGTTTTCTGTATATATATTCCACATGGCATGGAAGAGAAACTCTTTTATTTATTGAGAAATTTTAACATGACTTCGTGTCATCGTGATGCGGAATCTCCTTGCCGGTGGATGTTGTAGTGGGTCACGGGACCCATGCACATCCAGTGATGGAGAGAACAACGATGACACGAAATCATATTAACAAAATACTTATTCATTAATCCCTTTAAACTGTTTTGCTTGGGTTTAGACTTTTATTACTTGTTTGTCCTTCCTTGCACGCTTTGTACATATCTACCATGAAACGTATTTTCTGTCACTTCTTCATCAATCAATCAATTATACTGAGTGGAAGAAAATTAATATGAGATCTATATCTATCGATCTATCTATCTATCTATCTATCTATCTATCTATTTATCTATCTTCTATAGGCTAATTCTCGTCACTTCAAATTTTCTCCATATTTTTAAATTATTTTATTTTAATGAAATAATGATAATTAACTGTTATATTAAAAATTGTGAATTGATATTAAAAATATTCTTAAAAAAAATAAGAAAACTATCTATCTATACTTTACTAATCTTGTCACTTCAAATTTTCTCCATATTTTTTAATTATTGGGAAAGTAAATATTACATACTTTTTCTTTTGTGAAAACTAGCGGCGCTCTTTATTGAACACATGACCAAACCAAAGTACAACCATCTCAAATAGAGGACCAGTCCCTAGTATTACCAGGTAAGGAGCCCAAAGCGACAGAACCAAATACAACAGATCAAGCTAGTATACATAACGAGATAAACTTATGTCCGCAGCCTCCTTTAAAGAAGGATTTTGTAGTGGTCAATCAGAGACTGCCACATCTCAAGTTGTTGGGTGATTGTCGGTGACGAAATAATAAGAAACTTATTAAATAGCAAGACACTTATTATTTAATAAGAAACTTTTATTAAGATATTAGTTAAATATTAATTTATTATTTTAAATATGACAAGACTACTAACGTGAATTGGTTCAAGTAATTCAACGCTTGTTCTGCTTAAGCAAAGTCTCGAGTTCGAGTCTTTGTGAATGTAGAAAATTCAAGCAATGAGAACTTTACCCCTTAATGGGACAATTCGGCTCGACTAGATTAGTCAGGACTCAATTGGGCTTCTAGATACAAGAATTCACACCATGAAAATACAACAAGACTTTTGTTAAATTGCAATTTGCCTTGATAAATAGCAAAAAAAATTTTTTTTGAAACCTCCGTAAAAGAGCACTCTTAAGGAAACTCTGTATCCTAGGCACTCCCATAACAGAGCAAATTGAACTCCAATCCCCCAATATGTCAATCACTTTATATATATATATATATATATATAGAGGTTATAAAGATGACAAATCTCTAGTATAATAAAAGAGAAATTTTAAATAATTAATAAATGGATATGAGTAATTCTACTAAGTATCGAACCTATAATCTCTAAGTCAACATGTGAAGACGTGCGTCACTGTGTCACATTCTCTTTTAGTTGTCAATCACTTTCTGTGATAAGTCAGGAATCCCCATTATTCTTCCATGAACTACTTTCCGGATACGGGGCCACACCTGCCGCGGGGTGAAAGAATTGCCCCCTAGGAGTTTACTGCTCCGAGCTCGCCACAAAATGTGCAAGTAGTGTTAACTCCTCCATTCTAATTTGCAATGTTGAGCCTTTGAATAACCTTCATTACATATATATATATATATATGTATATTTTAAAAGAACAAGTTTTGTTGATAAATGAAATAATTTCTCGATAAAGCATACACTTGCGCAATGTGTGGGCCTGATCCTAATTTATATACACGAACAAGCTAGACATTATCAAGGCTGCATTTTGCAGGCATAATAAGTATCATATAAGGATTATGAAATACTTATCTCGTGATTGATGGTGATAAAATAGAGATTAGGCAAAATATAATTGTTTACCAACAAGTACTATTGAATGGCAGGGATGAGAGCGATTAACATAATATTTTATCAGTAATAACGTAACTGCTCCTGATTTATAATTCTCCAATTTAAGGGCTAGACTTAGTCATATTCAAGCTTGAGAAAAACAAATAATATCCCCCAAATTGCTAAATTGGAAGAGAGAAAACGTAAGTATTGCCTAACAAGATAATTAAATTTAAGTCTTGGTCAAGTATTATTATATGAATGTGGTATCTCATCTTATCAATGCTTAGAAAACGCCAGTATTGACTCAGAAAATAATCAAATTAAGTCTTGGTCAAGTATTATTATATGACTTGCATTGCCCGGGAATTATGGCATGAATATGTGGTTAACTTTATATTCTCAAAAGTTATAAGAATATCAATAATTTTGGAAAAATGCATAAACATTATATATATAGACACCAAAATATATATACGTATGTATTTGGAGAGGGAGGGGTAGGTGAATTGGGCCGGGAAGGATGGAGAAATTTTAGGAGAGAGTGCTGGTCGACAAACTTAACTTTATATGATTAATTTGTAAAGAATCACTAATCATAGTGTCCGAAGATATTTTTTTTTATATCTCTAGATGCCTTTTCAAGTTCTTGGTTAATATTTTATCATTTTCAAGAAAGCACCTTATTGTGTAAAAATAATTTTGATTAATGAGACATAATTCGATGGTTTTAGTCCAATTAATAAAAAATAGGATTAATTTCATTTAACCAATTAGGAAGAGAGGATTAAAATAGGTAAATATATGAATCTTATTAAATTTTTCAAGCTATTCAAGAGGTGATTATCCAAGAGTTGATGGTTTTCGAAAAACCACATCTCATATGCATGAGCTAGGTGGAATCCGCGCGTTGCGCTAGATACTCGGAACTAAAAGCATAATTTTTTTTTATGATAACTAATTAATTCGTAAAGTTACCTATATATATATACATGTTGAATTATAAACACTCCAACCTATCATTTATATAGAAATCGTTTTGGGAGCAAAGGGAAGAAAATTGTTAGTCTGACAATCATGATATTATGAACGAATATACCCTACTCAATCATAGTATTATGTGCAATATATTGTATGATCTCATGACAATGTACTGAGCAGCATGGTTTACACCATCCATAGGCTATCAATATATGCAAATATTCCGGAAGATATTACCATAAGCAGAAATGATCTCACCATAACCGAGCAAACCGGTTCACGTCATCCACAAACTCCAAATAGATGCACTAAATTTTGTAAAAAATATATATATTTATGTAGAAAAATATGACTAAATATTTCATTTCAAAAAGAGAGAATTTCGAGCTCTTGAATGAGTGATGTTGCGTTATCCGAGCATAGGTTTTAATAGGCATGGTATGTTAGGAAGACAAAGCATTTATAACGTACTTCAATAAAAAAACAATGAACTTTATTATACAAATATGAGTTGAATATAGACAATCAATGAATAGTAACATGTATTCAAAGTATCCATGAATGTGAGAATATAAAGCATCTAATTCAACGAATTAGTTTGAGAAATGGTGGGATGCACAAATCTTTTTATTTGAAATTTAATTTTATGAGCAGGTTAAGAGACAACTAATCACGAGTTGAGGGTTTGTAAAAGAAGACATCTTATAAGCACTATATGCAAACTTTTTTATTTCTACAAATATCGAAAACGGAAAGGTCTTTTTAAAATTTTTATATTTATCATAATTAAAATAAATTATATTTATCTTTTATTACGTGCACATCCATTAATCTAATTGAAGAATAGAAAAAGTAAAGAGACATGATTAGACTCGAATAACAAGATTTGCATTCAAAATCTTTTAATTTTAATTTTAAGTAAATAATAATTTTTTTTTTGGTTTATTTAAATCCGCTCACATTTCTGCCTCCAATCATCGAATGAAATGACATTTATCAATTGGAAGAATTAAAAATGGACCCCCTATAAATTTCAAGTATTAATGTGGCTTCTTCAATCGTATACGTTTGGCCCGCTAGACACTTTTAGTCCTTTCCGTGACAGAGAGTTAATGGTTGCTGATGTGAATAGTTATGCTATCACATATTTTTTACTTGTAACTTTTCAAAATACAATTTTTTTTAATGAAAAAACCTACTGCTTTTCAGGTTGGGTACGTTGTTGATAGGGCATTGGGACTCACTAGTATAAAAAGATTACTGGGAGGACAAAGCTATGCTATCTGGGCTCCATGCCATGTGCCTTGGTAAGGTCTTCGATCACTAGCCTGGATGGGCGGATGGTCTCTATCTACGATCAAATCCTTTTCTTGAGTTGGAGGGCCCCTATTTAGGGTAGATTGTTGTTATTAGTAAAGCACGTGATCATGGCTAGATCGATCGCTTTCGGGTCAAATAGGGACAACTAGAATCTTTCAATCAGTATCCTAACAAATAGGAAACGACGTTATAGCTAAGGAGCGATGGTCATTGTTAACGAAGGCATCGAGTTCTTGGTCTGGTCATAAAAAAGCAGGTCACGATCGATCACTTTCGGGTCAAATAGGGACAGCTAAAATCTTTCAATCACTATCCTAACAAATAGGAAACAACGTTATAGCTAAGGAGCACCGGTCATTTGTTAACGAAGGCATCGAGTTCTTGGTCTGGTCGTAAAAAAGCAGGCCATGGGGTTTTGAATATCAGAAGCAACCCTGTGAGCTAGTCGATTCCCTTATAAACACCAATTATTACAAATTCATGACTCCCAAAACAGTTTCATGAAAAATTCACACCCCAGAAGAGAAAAGAACTAATTTGATAACATTCAATTATAGAGAGGGAGAGAGAGAGACAGGCAGACGGACAAACTAGACTCATATACACCAATTGTTACAAATTTACGACTCCCTAAATAGTTTCATGGAAAATCCTCTCCCTGGAAGAGAAAAGAGCTAATTTGATAACATTCAGTTAGAGAGAGACACGCTTATAAATTATTTGTTAATGTAATAAATAGAAATGACATTTTAGCATTTTTTTGCTCTTTTGGATGAACATATTTTAGTAATTTAGCTTAATGGGCTTCGGATGGATTTTAAAGCAAAATTCTGAACCCTTCTATAAGACCCAAAGGGTTTTGACATGATAATTCCGAACCATTTCCATGATGTAAAGAGCAAAACTCTTTAATTGCAGAAAGGTCAATAATGCAATCAATTGGACCATACAAGAGTTTTGCTAAATCCTCCTAACTACTCACAGTGGCATAGGTTATAATTTCATCGACATTTGCGGGCAATTTAATACATGTGAATACTCGAATTCGATACCTTACTTAAGATAAACAAAAATCGAATCACGCGTTGGTCTTAAATACTTTTTCTTAATCATTATTATAACTATTTTTTTTAATAATAGATCTCTTAACTATTCATTTCTTTTTTCTTTTTCTCCAATTTTATAATAGATTATCTCACAGACTTTTTTGAACAATTATTACAATTAATTTTTTTAATGATCAATTTCTCCAACTATTTTGTCTTCATCCCGTGGAGTAGAGTAATAATTCTACTCCGAAATCAAATGCAAACTTAGTAATATAACAATATAATTTTCGTTTTTTGAATTACAATTTGGACTTCTATAAAGGGGTTTTATTGCCATATAATCCATGGTTTGTCCATTTTATCAAATTGATCCCATAGTTTAAAAATTACCCAAAAATGTTAATTGTTTGCATGTTATTCTAGATCTATTCCGACATCAATTTTTCCGTCAATTTTTAACAATGTTGCTGATGTGTCAATTATCCATGCAGAAGCCTTGTTAAATATAAAACGAGCCACATCGGCAACGCTATTAAAAATTGACGAAAAATATGATGCGGGAATAGATTTGAAACAACTGCAAATCGTGGGATTTTTGGGTAATTTACAAATTATAGTATAGATTTGAGAAAATGGACAAACCATAGGATACATGGCGTTAAAACTCCTCTTATAAATGATCTAATCTAAATTTTTCATCTTTTCGGGGAAATTAGAAAATGACTATAATGGTTTCCTTTTGTTTTCTGTATTTCTATTCCATGCAACATGGTACATAAGAGAAACTCTTTTATTTATTGGAAAATTTTAATATAATTTCGTGTCATCGAGATGTGGAGTCTCCACGCCATTGGATGGTGCAGTGGGTCGCGGGACCAATGCACATCCAGCGGTGGGGAGAAAAGCAATGACACGAACTCATATTGGCAAAATACTGATTCATTAATCCCTTTGAACTGTTTTGCAGGGTTTAGACTTTTATTACTTGTTTGTCCTTCCTTGCACGCAATGTACATAGCTACCGTGAAACGTATTTTCTGTCACTTCTTCATCAATAATTCAATTATACAGAGTGGAAGAAAATTAACATGAGATCTATAGCTATCTATCTATCTATCTATCTAATCTTCTATAGGCTAATTCTCGTCACTTCAAATTTTCTCCATATTTTTTAATTATTTTATTTTAATGAAATAATGATAATTAACTATTATATTAAAAATTGTGAATAGATATAAAAAATATTCTTAAAAAAAAACTATCTATCTATCTATACTTTGCTAATTCTTGTCACTTCAAGTTTTCTTCATATTTTTTAATTATTGGGAGAGTAAATATTACATACTTTTTCTCTTTTTTCTTTTTTCTTTTTTTGTGAAAACTAGCGGCGCTCTTTATTGACCAAATGACCAAAATACAACCATCTCAAAATAGAGGACCAGTCCCCAATATTACAAGGCAAGGAGCCCAAAGCAGCAAAACCAAATATAATACATCAAGCTAGTATACATAACAATATAAGCTTATGTTCGGTGCCTCCTTAAAAGAAGGATTTTGCATAGGCCAATCAGAGACTGCCACGTCGCAAGTTGCCAAGTGATTGCTGATAACGAAATAATAACAAACTTATTATATAGCAAGACACTTATTATTTAATAAGAAACTTTTATTATTTTTTAATATAATAATATATTTGTTAAATAATAAGAAGAAACTCGCAATTTTGCAAGAAATTTATTATTTTAAGTATGACAAGGCTATCAACATAGGTTGGTTCAAGCGGTTCGGAACTTATTCCGCTTAATCAAAGTCTCCGATTCGAGTCCTTGTAAAATGTAGAAATCCACGCTATGAGAACTTTACCCCTTAATGGACCGATTTAGCTTGACTGGATTAGTCGGGGCTCAATTGGCCTTCTAGATACCAAGATTCACACTATGAAAATACAATAAGACTCTTGTTAAATAATAATTTGCCTTAATAAATAGCAAAAAACATTTTTTTTTTCAAAACCTCCTTAAAAGTGCACTCTCAAGGAGACTCTGTATCCTAGGCACTCCCATAAAATAGCAAATTGAACTCCAATAGCCGAATATGTCAATCGCTTTTTCTTTTCTTTTTTTTTTGTTATAAAGGTGATCAATGTCAAGTATAACAAAAGAGAAATTTTAAATAACTAATAAATGGACATGAATAGTTCTACTAAGTATCGAACTTATAACCTCTAAATTAATATGCGAGGACGTGCGCCACTGTACCACGTTCTCTTTTGATTGTCAATGACTTTATGTGATAATTCAGGAATCCCCATTATTCTTCCATGAACTACTTTCCGGATAAAGGGCCACACCTGCTGCGGAGTGAAAGAATTGCCTCCTAGGAGTTTACTGCTCCGAGCTCTCCACAAAATGTGCAAGTAGTGTTAACTCCTCCGTTCTAATTTGCAATGTTGAGCCTTTGAATAACCTTCATTACATATTGGTTTTTTTTTAAAAGAACAAGTTTTGTTGATAAATGAAATAATTTCTCGATAAAGCATACACTTGCGCAACGTGCGGGCCTGATCCTAATTTATATACACGAACAAGCTAGACATTATCAAGGCTGCATTTTGTAGGCATAATAAGTATCATATAAGGATTTTGAAATACTTATCTCATGATTGATGGTGATAAAATAGAGATTAGGATAGAGATTAGGCAAAATATAATAATTCTTTATCAACAAGTACTATTGAATGGGAGGGGTGTGAGCGATTAAGATAATATTTAATCAGTAATGACGTAATTGCTCCTGATTTATAATTCTCCAATTTAAGGGCTAGACTTAGTCATACTCAAGCTTGAGAAAAAATAAATATCCTCCAAATTGCTAATTAGACGAGAGAAAACGTAAGTATTGACTTACAAGATAATTAAATTTAAGTCTTGGTCAAATATTATTATATGAATGTGGCATCCCATCTTATCAATGCTTAGAAAACGCCAGTATTGACTAAGAAAATAATCAAATTAAGTCTTGGTCAAGTATTATTATATGACGTGCATTGCACGGGAATTATGGCATGAATATGAGGTTAATTTTATATTCTCAAAAGTTATAAAAATGTCAATGATTTTAGAAAAATGCATAAACATTATATATATAGACACCAAAATATATATAAGTATGTATTTGGAGAGGACGGGTTAGGTGAATTGGGCCGGGAAGGATGGAGAAATTTTAAGAGAAGGAGTGCTGGTCGACAAACTTAACTCTATATGATTAATTTGTAAAGAATAACACTTCTCATAGGAATTTTAGAATGAAAAAAATTATAGTGTCCGAAGAATTTTTTTTAAAAAATATCTGCAGATGCCTTTTGAAGTTCATGGTTAATATTTTATCATTTTTCAAAAAAAGCACCTTATTGTGTAAAAATAATTTTGATTAATGAGACATAATTCGATGACTTTAGTCCAATTAATAAAAAATAGAATTCATTTCATTTAACCAATGAGAAAGAGAGGATAAAAATAGGTAAATATGTGAATCTTATTAAATTTTTCGAGCTATTCAAGAGGCGATTATCCGCGAGTTGATGGTTTTCGAAAAGCCACATATCATATGCACGAGCTAGGTGGAATCCGCACGTTGCGCTGGATTCTTGGAACTACAAGTATAATTTCTTTTTTATGATAACTAATTAATTCGTAAAGTTGCCTATATATATATATATATGTTGAATTATAAACACTCCAACCTATCATTTATATAGAAATCCTTTTGGGAGCAAAAGGAAGAAAATTGTTAGTTTGACAATCATGATATTATGAACGAATATACCCTACTCAATCATAGTATTATGTGCAATATATTGTATGATCTCATGACGATGTACTGAGCAGCATGGTTTACACCATCCATAGGCTATCAATATATGCAAATATTCCGGAAGATATTACCATAAGCAGAAATGATCTCACCATAACCGAGCAAACCGGTTCACATCATCCACAAACTCCAAATATATGCACTAAATTTTGTAAAAAATATATATATTTATGTAGAAAAAAATGACTAAATATTTCATTTCAAAAAGAGAGAATTTCGAGTTCTTGAATGAGTGATGTTGCGTTATCCGAGCATAGGTTTTAATAGGCATGGTATGTTAGGAAGACAAAGCATTTATAACGTACTTCAATAAAATACAATGAACTTTATTATACAAATATGAGTTGAATATAGACAATCGATGAATTGTAACATGTATTCAAAGTATCCTTGAATGTGAGAATATAAAGCATCTAATTCAACGAATTAGTTTGAGAAATGGAGGGATGCACGAATCTTTTTATTAGAAATTTAATTTTTCAAGTAGGCTAAGAGATAACTAATTACGAGTTGAGGGTTTGCAAAAAAAGACGTCTTATAAGCACTATGTGCAAACTTTTTATTTCTAGAAATATCGAAAACATAAAAGTTTTTTTTAATATATTTTTCTTAATTAAAATAAATTCTATTTATCTTTTATTACATGTACATCCATTAATCTAATTGAAGAGAAAAGAATAAGTAAAGAGACATGATTAGACTCGAATAACATGATTTGCATTCAAAATCTTTTAATTTCAATTTTAAGTAAATAATAAATTTCGTTTTCGTTTATTTAAATCCGCGCACATTGTTGCCTCCAATCGTTGAATGAAATAACATTTATCAATTTGAAGAATTAAAAATGGACCCCTATAAATTTCAAGTATTAATGTGGCTTATTCAATTCTATAAATTTCAAGTATTAATGTGGCTTATTCTAGATCTATCATGCCATCAACTTTTTCGTCAGTTTTTAAGGATGTTGCTGATGTGTCAATTATCCATGTAAAAGCCTCGTTAAATATAAACAGAGCCATGTTGGAATTGCTTTTAAAAATTGAAGAAAAATTTGACGCCGTGATAGATTTCAAACAGTATACAAATCATGAAATTTTTCGGTAATTTTTAAATGATGGTATAAATTTGAGAAAATGGGCAAACCATTTGATACATGGCGTTAAAAACCCTTTTATAAATGATCTAATCTAAAATTTTCATCTTTTCGGGGCAATTAGAAAATTACTATAACGGCTTCCTTTTGTTTTTTGTATTTCTATTCCATGCAACATGGTACATAAGAGAAACTCTTTTATTTATTAGGAAACTTTAATATGACTTCATGTCATCGAGATCGGAGTCTCCATGTCGTTGGTGTAGTGGGTCGCGTGACCTATACACATCCAGCGGTAAAGAAAAAAGCGATGACACGAAGTCATATTAGAAAAATACTTATTCATTTATCCCTTTGAACTGTTTTGCTGGGTTTAGACTTTTATTACTTGTTTGTCCAGCCTTGCACGCTATGTAAATATCTACCGTGAAACGTATTTTCTGTCACTTCTTCATCAATCAATCAATTATACAGAGTGGAAGAAAATTAGCATGAGATCTATATCTATCGATCTATCTATCTATCTTCTATAGGCTAATTCTCGTCACTTCAAATTTTCTCCATATTTTTTAATTATTTTATTTTAATGAAATAATGATAAATTAACTATTATATAGAAAATTGTGAATAGATATAAAAGTTTTCTTTTAAAAAAAGAAAACTATCTATCTATCTATACTTTGCTAATTCTTGTCACTTGAAATTTTCTCCATACTTTTTAATTATTGGGAGAGTAAATATTACATACATTTTTTTTTGTGAAATCTTGCGGCGCTCTTTATTGAACAAATTACCAAAATACAACCATCTCAAAATAGAGGACCAGTCCCCAATATTACAAGGCAAGGAGCCCAAAGCGACATAACCAAATACAACAGATCAAGCTAATATACATAACAAGATAAGCTTATGTTTGGTGCCTCCTTAGAAGAAGGATTTTGTATAGGCCAATCAGAGATTGCCACTTCATAAGTTGTTGGGTGATTGTCGGTGACGAAATAATAAGAAATTTATTACATAGCAAGACACTTATTATTTAATAAGAAAGTTTTATTATTTTTGAAAATAAGATATTTGTTAAATAATAAGAAACTCGCTATTTTGCAATAAATTTATTATTTTAAATATGAAAAGACTATCAACATGAGTTGGTTCAAGCAGTTCGGAATTTATTCCGCTTAAGCAAAATCTCCGGTTCGAATTCTTGTAAATGTAGAAATTCACGCTATGAGAACTTTATCTCTTAATGGATCGATTCGACTCGACTGGATTAGTCGGAACCCAATTAGGCTTCTGAATACCAGGATTCACACCATGAAAATACAATCAAACTCTTGTTAAATAACAATTTACCTTAATAAATAGCAAAAATACATTTTTTTTTCGAAACATCCGTAAAAGTGCACTCTCAAGGAAACTCTATATTCTAGGCACTCCCATAATAGAGCAAATTGAACTCCAATACCCCAATATGTCAATCACTTTCTCTTTTTTTTTTTCGGTTATAAAGGTGACCAATATTTAATATAATAAAAGAAAATAGACATAAATAATCTCATTAAATATAGAATCAGTAATCTCTAAGTCAATATGCAAAGATGTGTGCCACGTACTTTTGATTGTCAATTACTTTCTGTGATAAGTCAGGAATCCCCATTATTCTTCCATGAGCTACTTTTCGGATAAAGGGCCACACCTGCTGCAGAGTGAAAGAATTGTCGCCCAGGAGTTTACTGCTCCGAGCTCTCCCCAAGATGTGCAAGTAATGTTAACTCCTCCATTCTAATTTGCAAGTCTCACCAGCGTGTTGAGCCTTTGAATAACCTTCATTACATATATATATTTTTTTTAAAGAACAAGTTTTGTTGATAAATGAAATAATTTCTCGATAAAGCATACACTTGCGCAACGTGCAGGCCTGATCCTAATTTATATACACGAACAAGCTAGACATTATCAAGGCTGCATTTTGCAGGCATAATAAGTATCATATAAGGAATTTGAAATACTTATATCGTGATTGATGGTGATAAAATAGAGATTAGGCAAAATATAATTCTTTATCAACAAGTACTATTGAATGGTCGGGATGAGAGCGATTAAGATAATTTTTTATCAGTAATAACGTAATTGCTCCTGATTTATAATTCTCCAATTTAAGGGCTAGACTTAGTCATATTCAAGCTTGAGAAAAAAAAATCCTCCAAATTGCTAAATTGGAAGAGAGAAAACGTAAGTACTGACTAACAAGATAATTAAATTTAAGTCTTGGTCAAGTATTATTATATGAATGTGGTATCTCATCTTATCAATGCTTATGATAACTAATTAATTCTTAAAGTTGCCTATATATATATATATTGAATTATAAACACTCAAACCTATCATTTATATAGAAATCTTTTTTGGAGCAAAAGGAAGAAAATTGTTAGTTTGACAATCATGATATTATGAACGAATATATCCTACTCAATCATAGTATTTTGTGCAATATATTGTATGATCTCATGACGATGTAATGAGCAGAATGGTTTACACCATCCATAGGCTTCCAATATATGCAAATATTACGGAAGATATTACCCTAAGTAGACATGATCTCACCATAACCGAGCAACCCGGTTCACATCATCCATAAACTCTAAATATATGCACTAAATTGCATAAATATATATATATATATGTAGGAAAAATTGACTAAATATTTCACTTCAAAATGAGAGAATTTCGAGCTCTTGAATGAGTGATGTTGCGCTATCCAAGCATAGGTTTGAATAGGCCTGGTATGTTAGGAAGACAAAAGATTTATAACGTACTTTAATAAAATAGTGTGAACTTTATTATACAAATATGAGTTGAATATAGACAATCAATGAATAGTAACATGTATTCAAAGTATCCATGAATGTGAGAATATAAAGCATCTAATTCAATGAATTAGTTTGAGAAATGGAGGGATGAACGAATCTTTTTATTAGAAATTTAATTTTTCGAGCAGGCTAAGAGACAACTAATTACGAGTTGATGGTTTGCAAAAAAAAACATCTTATAAGCACTATGTGCAAACTTTTTTATTTCTAGAAATATCAAAAATAGAATTTTTTTTATATTTGTCATAATTAAAATAAATTCTATTTATCTTTTATTACGTGTACATACATTAATCTAATTGAAGAGAAAAGAATAAGTAAAGAGACATGATTAGACTCGAATAACAAGATTTGTTCAAAATCTTTTAATTTCAATTTTAAGTAAATACTAAATTTCATTTTGATTTATTTAGATCCGTGCACATTGCTGCCTCCAATCATTGAATGAAATAACATTTATCAATTTAAAGAATTAAAAATGGACCCCTTATAAATTTCAAGTATTAATGTGGCTTAAGCAATCGTAAGCAATCATTGAATGAAATAACATTTATCAATTTGAAGAATTAAAAATGGACCCCTTATAAATTTCAAGTATTAATGTGGCTTATTCAATCGTAAGCGTTTGATTCGATAGACACTTTTAGTCCATTTCGTGACGGAGGGTTAATGGTTGCTGAAAGGCATAGTTATGCTATCACATATTTTTTTCCTGTAACTTTTCAAAATAGAATTATTATTATTATTATTATTATTATTATTTATATAAAAAAGCAGCGGCCTTTCGGGTTGGCATTGCGACCCAACTATATAGAAAGATTCCTGGGGGGACAAAGCTATGCTCTCTGAGCTGTATGCCATGTGCCTTGGTCGGGTCTTCGGTCTCCACTAGCCTGGATTGGCGGATGGTCTCTATCTACGATCAGATCCTTTTCTTGAGTTGGAGGGCCCCTATTTAGGGTAGATCGTTGTTATTAGTAAAGCGCGTGAGCAAGCCCTTTCGGGTCAAATAGGGACAACTAGAATCTTTCAACCACTATCCTAACAATAGGAAACGACGTTATAGCTAAGGAGCGTCGGTCATTTGTTAACGAAGGCATCAAGTTCTTGGTCTGGTCGTAAAAAAGCAGGCCACGCGGTTTTGAATATCAGAAGCAACCCGGTGAGCTAGTCGATTCCCTCATAAACACCAATTATTACAAATTCACGACTCCTAAAACAGTTTCATGAAAAATCAACTTCCAAAATAGTTTCAATTTTCAATAATAAATTCTATTAACTATTTATTACTTTTTCATATTTTTTTCTATAATTCAACATCACAATCATTACAAACTAATTAAAATCAAAACTCAACTCAACTTAACTCTGAAACCAAACACACTAGTACGACTCCCTAAATAGTTACATGGAAAATCCTCTCCCTAGAAGAGAAAAGAGCTAATTTGATAACATTCAGTTAGAGAGAGACAAACTTATAAATTATTTGTTAATGTAATAAATAGAAATTACATTTTAGCAATTTTTTTTTTCTCTTTTGGATGAACATATTTTAGTAATTTAGCTTAATGGGCTTCGGATGGATTTTAAAGCAAAATTCTGAACCCTTCTATAAGACCCAAAGGGTTTTGACATGATAATTCCGAACCATTTCCATGATGTAAAGAGCAAAACTCTTTAATTGCATAAAGGTCTATAATGCAATCAATTGGACCATACAAGAGTTTTGCTAAATCCTTCTAACTACTCATTGTGACATAGGTTATAATTTCATCGACATCCGTAGGCAATTTAATACATGTGAATTTTAGGAGGATAATTAGACACATCTTTTAGAAGGACTTAACATTTTTACACCAATACAATTAAAATAAATTATTCAAATTTTTAGTAAATTACCCATAAAAAAAAGTAAAGTACACAAATTTCAAAGTAAATTGTACAAAACTTTAATTAATTTACACAGATTCAAAGAAATTTACTCAACTTTTTAGTAAAATAATTAATCTTTACTTAATCTTTTAGTAATTTATTTGACTCCAATAAAATACTCGTTGTTTCAACAAAAAAAAAATACAAAGAAAAATGTTTAAGAACTACAAACATCCCTCGGTAATCCGTCGGGAATTCCCCGATAAACAGGTTTATTGAGCGATTTCTGAGGGATTTAGATCCCTCGGTAATTTTTCATTGGTAAATCAGTGATTTGTTGTAGTGAGAGAAAGAAGTCGTGCCACCCATATCATCACTTGCTGTCCTACCGTGGGAATAGCCGTGGCCTCAGTTCCAAGTCTCAAGACATTCATTAGAGTCGTGAATGAGGTACAATGCCGGCGTCGAGAAAGGACAGATGTATAGAACCTTAGGAGACCTAATGCTACCTGGTGAAACTCTTGTTTGAATGCCCTGGTTCTATCAAAGTAGACGCGCAATTCCTCGCCTGGAATCAAGTGGTTTTGGGTTTTGTTATCTCCTGAATTTCTCCCTTCATATTATATTTAGCTTTCTATTTTCCTTTACGAGACTCATTAGCATCACTATTGTAACCGGAATTTAAAAAAAGAAAAAAGAAAAAAGAAAAAAAGGACGGATGGTTTTCGGGGAAGTACAATTTTTGCTCCTTTACCTCCAATCTAATCAAGCCAAAAAACATCAAATGGAAAAAGGCAAAATGAATAGGTATTAAGAAAAGAAATTCGGTTATGTAGACATGAAAGCAGAAACTTCATGCAGTGTGTTCTTCAGAGCAACCCATTCTCGCTGTGCTCTGTCAAGTGACTCTGTTGCCTCATCGAGTTTCCCTTTGAGTTTCGGTGCATCGAGCTTGAGTTGTTCGTACTGATCTTTCAGTGGGGTAGCCTCAGCATGGATTCTCCCTCTTTCTTTCTTGACCTCGTCTTTCCTACGCTTCACGGCTTCCGAACGATCCCTCAGTTCTTGGATTTGGCGCTGCAGCTCATCAGAGTCACATTCCAGCTTATTATATTCTTCTTTGAGGTCCTTATCACTCAACGTCAGATCCCGGAGAGAAGAAGCGATACGATGATATGGTGAAAGCCTCTCCAGTGCATCTTGTTTGGCCCTGTTAGCTGCCACTGCTTGATCGATGATAGGACTCCAGTTTTCCACCAGATGGCCAACTCTTTCGATCTGGCTGTCTGATAGGCCATACGATTTGTTCAGTCTTGATAATACTTGTACGGCCTCGTGCACAGAAGAGCGTTTCTCCGGATGATCTGCATCAGCAGGGTGCAGAGAGAAGAAGTTGTTCAAATCGTTCAGCGCCTTCAGGATTTTGTCATTCGGAATTTGATCCAACCGAGACCAAGAATCTGTCTTCAAAGATTCAGCAATGTCCTCAAAGAACTTATCTATCTGGTCTTCATCGGACTCCATCGAAGGACACACCTGTGCATACAGCAAAGGAATCGGTCACTGGGAAGGAAATAAATTAGCGGGTCAGAATAGAAAGACCCGAAATGTATGAGGGGATCCCGAAGGTTATACCTGCACCGTTTGATGATGTCAATGTACCACCGCGCGTATATATTATATATTATATTTTCGTCCTTCTCGGCCGTGAAAGCTTCTTCAGTCGTTGAAGCTCCTCTAATGGTGAAAGGGAGAGAGAGCAGGGGGAAGAAAGAAAGAGAAACGAGAAGGCACAGCAGGGGAGAGAAGAAGAAGGAAATTGTATTTAATTATTTATCTTAGTTAGTCTCGTGCAATTATAATGTGTGGGCTCACTATTTTGTCCTTTTCTTGGACGGGAAGGAAGGAGAAATTTCCTTTTTCCCATTTAATATTAGTGCAATTTCTCGTTGTGTTGCGTTCGATTGCAATGTTAATTTTTCATTTTTTAATTTTCCTTATAACTGAAAATTAAAATCATACTTCAAATAAATAATAATAAAATTACGAATTCATTCCAATGATGAGTTGAACCAAACAATATGAAAGGAAACTGTTTCCGATTCAAATTCTGATTTCTAGTTGAACCAAACACCGATTTTGTTGGGTTTCACAATCAAATTCTACCCCCCTTCACTATTCCGTTCTTCCCCTAATTTAATAACATAATCATTATCTTTTTATCTTTTTTTCTACTTTAATAATAAATTATTTCATATATTTTTTTAATCATTATTAAATTAAATTTTTTTAATATTAAATTCTCTCAAATATTAATTACTTTTTATCTTTTTTAAAATTTTAAATTCTCTCACTTATTTTTTTCTATTAATTTTTACAGTTAATTTTCAATTTTTTGGAGAAAATGGCCAAAACCCAACTGGGTACCCATGAAATATATATGTATATATATTGAGGTTACATTGTAGGAAGATACAAAGACGCTCTATATATGTACATTGTATCAAATCAACTAGTTAGGAAAGATATTTCCTATATATGGAATAATTTTCCCTTGTATAAACTTTTAATAATTCATTTTTGGAGCTTAAATTTAATCCCAAGCAAACACCACTTAAGACTGCTGAGCTAAGAGGTTGAACAAGGAGGCATGTAACCCGATAGTCGGTGGCGCACACTGGTTGCTGCCGTTGTAAATATATATGATAATAAATTAATTAATATTTTTCCCCTTGGAAACGTTAAGAAAAAGGAAAAGATAAAGCTTGGAATGTGAAAAGGAGACTTTATTCGGTTTAAAAAGGTTTCAATGGGAGGTGAGTTTTGGGCCTACAAGTCTGGACAAAAATATACTTAAAAAAAAAGCAAAAGATAATATCATATTACTTCTAAGTTTCGGAGAGAATGGCCTAAAACCCAACTAGGCAACCATGACATATATATAGATAAATAAAATAAAATAATAATATATAATGTAAAAAATATACTTTAAAAAAGTAAAAGATAATATCATATTACGTCAAAGTTTTGGAGAGAATGGCCTAAAACCCAATTGGGAAACCATGGCATATATATATATATATAAATAAATTAAAAAAATACTTAATAAAAGCAAAAGATAATATTATATTATTTCAAAGTTTTGAAGAGAATGGCCTAAAACCCAACTGGCCAGCCATGGCATATATATATATATACACAGACACACATAGGGTGTGTTTGTATCTTACCTCAAGATATATATATGTACAGTGAATCAAATCAACTAGTTATGAAAGATATTTCCTATATATGTAATAATATTCCCTTGTATAAACTTTTAATAATTCATTTTCGGAGCTTAAATTTAAACCCAAACAAGGCCTAGAAGAGGTTGAACAAGGAGGCACGTAACCCGGTAGTGGGCGCCCACTGGTTGCAGCTGTTATACCATTCTTCACAATAGGCTTCCATGCCAAAACTCTTGCGCCTCTCTTGGTGGCAATGCATGAAACCATACTCCTATACGTACAAATGGCTAATAAGTTTTAGGATTGAGGGAAACTTTCTTTGGCAAATACGTAACGATTATTCATCTTATTAATGATTTTTTCGTATCTAGTAGTATGCACCTGTATTATTTGCAATGAATCTTATCGCGAGCCATCCATTTTTAAAAACACCGATGGTGTTCACCAGAGGCGGGTTGAAAAAAACTCAATTTTGTTGGCCATGACACCAAGGACAAAAAATAAAATCTCCATTATACAGATCAGAACGACCATGGAGTCGATCCCCACATTTGCTTTCCTAACATGGAGTGCTATTAGTCACTAGTTTAAATGGCGTCAACGTCAACGATTGGAATTATTGTGAACCACGACATTTTAGTGGGACCCGCTCAGCCTGGGGGGATGAATTATCACTTTGTCTGAATCCCAAGCATATATGTATAGAAATTAGGAAAGCTTTGGAAAAAGCTGGATCTACCGTGTGGCCAATCTCAATCCGGTTGAAATCATGGAGAGGGATACAGCCACTTCTGGTGGAGAATCCGGGGCAGACTATCAGGTGTTCTTGAGTTTTAGAGGACCAGATACTCGTCGAGGCTTCACCGACTGCCTATATCATTTCCTGACGAGTGCTGGGATCCGCGTCTTCAGGGACGACACGGACCAGCCTCTTGGAGCAAAGATTGAGAAGATCTTGGATGCGATCGACTGTTCAGTGATAGGCATGCCCATCTTCTCCAAAGAATATGCGTCCAGCAAGTGGTGCTTGCGCGAGCTCAGAAGAATGGTGGAGCTCAAGAAGACAATCATACCGATCTTCTACGACGTAACACCGAACGATGTCAAGCTCAAGACAAGCTTATATGCCGATGCCCTCGAGGCGCATGCATCGACGGCTTACCAAAAGATAATGCAGCGGCAGACGGAAGATCTGAGTTCTGAGAACAAGGAAACAAAGGGTGCGGAAACTGAGTCTGAAGAAGTTGAACACTGGAAAAAGGCCCTTTTGGAAGTTGGAACTCGGTCGGGACGAGAATTAAGACAAAACGGGTAAAAGTTTTTCCTTTCAGAATTTTATTATTTAATGCTATATTTTCTTCAGAATTATTCCTTTCTACTATCCGATTAATTCTGTATATGCATATTATCAAAACCGATCAGTAGTGAAAAATAGAGTTAATTACTTAAAAAGGCAGGACCTTCGTATGTTTTCTTAAATAGAACACGACTTTTAGAATCTAGTACAAAAATGTATTATTTTTATACTTTTTTCTAAATATAGTACGACCTTCGAAAAATAATAAAGAAAAACACGACATTTGTAATTTTTTTTCCAAATATAACATATTCCTTAAAAAATAGCATAGAAAGTCACGACTTTCTAGTTTAATTGCGATTTTAGCACGACGTCGATTATTCTGTTAAATATAATAGTAAAAGCTAACGGAACCATGCGACACTCCATGATTGGACGAGTGAATCCCGCATATTTTTATTTAATTAAAAATAATTCTAAAAATTTAAAAAGGAAAGATTTTTTTTTAAAGAAAGGAGTGAAATCGAAGGAAAGGGGGAAGGGGCTAGCGATTATGGTTGCGATTGGGCCCCCACCACAGAAATATAAGGAGCCTCGAAATTGGGCATTTTCAATTCCAACCTCCCAAAAAAAAATCCTCCGATTCATTTGAATCCCCTTTATTTTACTTGGCGTCCACTCGTCCAATAATGTGCCCATGTGACATCGTTAGCTCCATGACAGTGGTTACCGTTTGACAGAATAATTGATATAGTGTTATTAATTGATTTTTCAAAGGTCGTGCTATATTTAAGAAAGAGTGCAAATGTCATGTATTTCTGTAATATTTTCTAATGGTCATGCTATATTTTCTAATATTGTATTTTCCAATGACCGTGCTCTATTTGTCATATGCCTTTCTCTGATATTTTCTAAGTGTTCAATAATATGTTTTAATGGCAACAAACAAAATTGTTATTTTAGGTTTCACCTGTTTAACGTTGCAGATCACATTACGAAAATGTTGACAAATGGTGTGTAGAGTGGTGACACACGTTGTCACCTGAAATCAAAGAGGATTCTAGGCTAATTTGCACCGGTTGAACTTCCATGCCTATTACTTCTTATACCGATAAGCTTCCTTTATAACCAAATATATATATATATATATATATATATATATATGTATATTAAGAAAACATCGCCCAAAATATCATATAGATATGGGATTTTATCATTAAGAAAAAACTAATAATTTATCACAATCGAAGCTTTTCTCCTCTCTCAGATAAGTTTTATAGCTTTTGCATTTTTGTTTTCAATGATGCTTGTCAATTATCTCTAGCTGATCTTTCAACGCTTGAACTAACTCCTACCAAGCAAATGAAAACGGTTTAGATTAGTGTATTGCTTATCAGTGAGAATTTAGAAATTTCACATGAAAAAAATAACACTACAAGAAAAACTCCTTTTAGAAGCAATGATATTTGCTTTCAAAAGCCATTTATTTATTTCTAAAAGTATTAGAGACAAAAGAATAAATTGCTTCATTTACCTGTGTCGTTTCAGATCTATAGAGGCAAATTAACAACAATTAATAAAAGTCACTAATTCATACTTTTCATGTTAATTAAATTTGTCTCCAAAAGAGATATAACAACAAATTATGTTATATTACTTAGGACAATTGTAATTTCGTCTATAGTTTTTTCAAAAAAAATGATGGTAATTATATTTGACTGTTATATCTATAATATTTTTATATAGTGACTTGAGGCAAATTAGAAATAATTAATAAAAGTCACTAATTCGTATTTTTAATGTTAATTAAATTTGCCTCCAAAAGGAGATATAACAACAAATTTTGTTACTAAATTTATTAATTAGGACAATTGGAATTGCCTCTATAAAGTTTTTCCAAAAGAAAATGATGGTAATTATATTTGACTATTACTCTCTCATATCTTTAAATTGTGACTTGATCTAGACTTGAACCATTGACTTCTAGTATAGTATTTTCAGTCTCACGCCTTTTCCATTTCGCCACCAACGCATATTAGAATTGAATTGCATTTAATTTATATGTAATATTTTTGTCAAGACTCAATAAATATGTGACAAATTTATTTATATAATTATTTAAATTTAAGAATATAATTAATATGCATATAATATTAAGTCAAACATTGTGCATATATATATATATATTGTTAATTTTCAAGTGATAAGTTGAAGATTGTTAAGTTATCAAAAAAATTGTGTGATAAATCATATATAAACACAATAGATGAAGTAAAATACACAAAAAGAATGCTAATGTACTAATTTATTTAATTCAAAATCTGCATAAAGTAATTCACATCCATAAATAAATTAAATATATTTTCAACTTATGTTGAGAGTAATTTGAATATCCTTTAATTCATGTTTAATAAATTATTTATTTTAGGTAAAAATAATCCATCAAAATTTTAACATTTTATCTACTTACTATGTATGTAAAATTTCTTAAGTTTAAGGAAAATGAGAATTAGATTCAGAAAAAGTTGTATTTTACCTCTAAAAGTATATATTTGGGGCAAATAAAATTGGATTTAGAAGCAATTAAGTGTTTTGCATTATAATTTTTTTTATGGTAATCCAAAAACATTATCATGTTCAACTAATTAATCATAAACGTACCACATATGTGGTCAAACCTCCCATCTAGTAAGATAAAAGAAAAGCAAATTTGTAATTATTAATTATGACACACGGCACCTCAAATAAATATATAGACTTATTAATTTCATCATACTAGATAAGACTAGGGAGATGCCCCTACTTCGTGATGGAGTCTATTAATCATACTTTAACTAGTCATATAACCTTTGGGTGGGTCTTTGCATACTTTTACTTTTTGTTGGAACTTTGTAAATTAAATTTACGAATTCCATAAGTAATTATAGTGGATAATGATAGAGGAGATGAAATATCAAGAAATGTTAGAATATTTCGAAGTAATACACATACATATAGACATATATTTCAGGGGTAGATGTTGGAGAGGTCAGCCTCGATCTTGGACTGATAGTCATGAATCGAGTTGAAAAATCTGAATATCAAAGAGCAAGAAAAAGCGACTGATAGACGGATTCAAATATATATATATAAATTTTTATATCCATAATAAATAGGGTTAGAAAAGTAATTTTATATACGCTATAAGTTCATAAAGGTAAATGTCTAAAAAAATTTAAATGTATACACAATTAGAACAAAATTAGTAAATACATATAAATCATTAAATACTTAATAATTTTATTATACAAGTACATTCTTGATAAAATATATCATCTCAAAATTTATTTATAAAATAATTTATTAAAATAAATATCTAAAAAAACTTTTCAACATAATTAGTAACTAAAATAAAAATATACTATATGCAATAAGTAAGTTAAATATTAAACACTTTTGAAATAGTAATAATAGATAAATCTATTTAAAAATTATTAAAAATAGATGATTTGCACTTCTTTTTTTTTTTACAGACTAAATTAGCTAATGCATATAAATCATTAAATACTTAATAATTTTATTGTACGAGCACCTTCTTGATTTAAAATATATAATCTCAAATTTTATTTATAAAAAATATAATTTATTAAAATAAATATCTATAAAAAATTTTTGAACATAATTAGTAACTAAAATAAAAATCTACTATATGCAGTAAGTACATTAAATATTGAACACTTTTGAAATAGTAATAATAGATAAATCTATTTAAAAAATATTTAAAAAGATGATTTGCACTTCTATTTTTACAAAATACATGGAAGTCATTTATTACAATTTTTTAGAATATCATATTTAGGAAAATGTAATATGTTTTCTAAGTAATATCATTTTCTTCATCCATATTTGGTATTATAACTCATTTTCAATTATTCTGAATTTGTTATTGTATGCACTAATATTTGAATGCTTTCAATTTATATATATATATATATATATAATTCAATTAAAAATTCAATTGTGATGTCTAAAATTTTAAAAATCCATCTAAAAATAACCATTCTAAACAATAATCCGTGCATCGTAAGGGTAAAGAAGCTAGTTAGAAAATGTAACAACATGGGTTATTCGTTGATCTACGAAACTCAAATGGACAATCAATGAGAAATTAGGGAAATGCTTGAAATTCCTAGGTGGAGGGCTCTTGTTTAACAAACAGAGGCCTCTCCTCATATGTGGTTTATTAGTTTACTTACATATAAATTTAGTTGAAATCTTCGGCCCCGTAATTCAAAAAAAAAGAAGAAAAAGAAGGCTTGAAATCAAACCTCAAACGATATATTCAATGCATGAGAAAACGTTTGAAGTGAATTCATGAAATTAAATACATACATCCGATATTATGACGCATATTAACTTGCAAAAATCTCGAGTCCTGAAAAGTTACAAATAGTTCTTGGAATGTGTGTTTGTGTTAAATTATTCTTTTTCATGAAAGTTTAATTTTATTATTGTATATTATATGGCAATCATTTCATTAGAAACATTTCTAAATGTAAGTAACTTAAAATAATTGAAGAAAGTTAAACATTTAAGATTGTGTTGGCTTAGTGCTATCAAATTATTAAAAAAGAATAATATGTTACCGAGTCAAAGTTTTTTTTTAAACTGTTGAAACATTTTTAGAGAAAAATATGAGAATAAAAGTATCAATAATGAGGTGGTGTTAAAATGAGGAGGATCGAACAACTAACCAATTATTTAAACAATTAATTTGTTCAAGGTAGGAGAAAAATATGATAATATTTTCAAATCTTTTGGATTAAGAAAATAAAAAAGTCGTTATAATATCACGTGGTTCTCTCATAAATTAACTTGAGACTAATTTTACTATATCATAGGAACTTTACCATTAAAAAATTATGAAGAAAATTGCATATAGTCATTTATCGATTTAGATATACAAAATTCAAGTACTCCTCATATAGGAAAAAGTGATTTTAATACTTAAATTTAACACGATACTGAAAAGAAAAAAATAAAATATGTTGAATTTAACAACAAAATGGACATTTACCTATTTTTATATAATTCTATATATTCCTATTATGAAAGTTATTTAAGATTCAACAAATTACCTAATGATAATATTCAGTTTGGTAGTTTCATCCATAATGATGGCTCATGTGAAAATGAAAACAAAAGAAAGAGAGAAGGTATTGATAATAAAAAATAGGAAGAGAGAAGAAAAGATGAATCTAACATACAACAAATAAAAGGAAAAAAGAAAAAAAGAAAAAAAATATAAAAAAGTAAAAGAATAATAAAATGAGAAAATTTGAATAAAGAGTTTCAAACACGAGACAATGGCACAATTAGCTATGTCTCTAGGACTACAACATCAATAAACATATGCTCACCTTTTGTTTTATTTAAATTTTTTTAAATTACTTTTGGGGTTTAAGAACTTAATGCAAGAATATGAAGAGTCTATTACTAAGAGACTCTTACACTTGTGAAACTGCTAATGCCACAAAATATTGCCACACAAATCGTGACCTCCTATTGCACGATATCGGGATGCCGAAATTAAATACCTATAATCGATGTTGGTTTTGGTATTAGAGTTGAGAGTTGAGTTGAGTTTATCTAACTATATATATATATATAATTAGGTTGTAATGATTGTGTTGTTGAATTATGAGAAAAAATGTGAAAAAATAATGAATAGTTGAAAGAAAGTAATGATTGTGTATTGAATTGTGAAAAAAGTAATAAATAGTTGAGATAATTTAGTATTAAAAATTGAATTGAATGGTAAAAAAATTGAAGAAAAAGAGAAAAATAATAATTGTGTTGTTGAATTGAAGATAAGTAGAGTAGAGTTAAAAAATAACTATAAAACCAAACGGGTGGTTAGATGTTTATTTGATTTCCCATTTCGATAGACTCGGAGATTTTAGATTTCCTATCATGACTTTTTCGTTTTTAAATGACATTTCAATTTTTATAATAGGTTTGGAGAGTTTTGTATCGCAATTACGTCGGAGGTTTTGACGAGATTGAAGGCAAAAGAGAAAATTATTACTGGCCAATTGGTTTCAATGACTGACCAAGTCGAAGCTGTAATGAAGTTATTGAATGTGGACTCTCCAGATGTACGGTTTGTTGGAATCCATGGGATGGGAGGTATTGGTAAGACAACTCTTGCAAAGTTGGTCTTCAATGAACTCTCATGTCGCTTTGAATATTGCAGCTTCATCAATGATATTCGAGAGTTATCAAAAGGTGAACCTACGAAATTGCAAACAAAATTACTTGTTGATCTTCTTTGTAAGTTTCCAAGCGTTTCTGACAATGAGGATGGTGTTAAGAAGATTAGAGAGATGCTTCGGACCAAAAAAGTTCTTCTCGTTCTTGATGATGTGGATCATACGGAGCAGATTGATAGACTAGCTGACAATTCTAGTTGGTTTGGCTCAGGAAGTAGGATCATTATTACGACAAGAGATAAGAGCACAATTGAACGAGATCCATCGCGCAAAATTATGCAGTTTGAAATGATGGAAATGAATTACTACCAGGCTCTCCAACTTTTTAGTAAGCAAGCGTTTAAGGAAGACTTCCCTCCCACCGATTATCTCGATCTTTCAAAGGAAGTTATCTCTGTCGTTGGAAAGCTTCCTCTGGCTCTTGAGATTATAGGTTCACATCTTCATGGGAAACAAAAAGATGAGTGGAAAGAAAACATTAGAACATTGGCAAGAATACCTCACAAGAATGTCCAAAAGAAGCTGAGACTAAGTTATGACTCATTAGAATATCGGGCACAACAAGTATTTCTTGATATTGCATGTTTTTTCAATAACAAGGACAAGACAAATGCGATGTACATGTGGGAGGCTTGCAAGTTTCATCCAGAATCAGCTATCGATGATCTTGTTTCCATGTCATTGATAAAGATCATAGATCATGAGACATTCTGGATGCATGATCAACTTCGAGATCTTGGAAGAGAAATAGTTTGTTTGGAGAATTTCATCGATTTTGGAAAGCGTAGTAGATTGTGGGAGCACAAGGAAGCCATTGCTATGCTGAAGAGAAGAGAGGTAAAGTGGCTATGAAAATGGAATATCTTATCTTATTTACACTAGAATGCATGGCCATTTAGTTGCTTAGTCTTTTTTTAAGCCTTTTTTTCCCCTTTAAGATGCATGCATTTAACTTTTAATTGACCTCAAATCAATAAGGTGCAAATTTATGAAATTGTTTTAACTGAATCTGCATAGTTTATGTTGGCGGTTTAACGATGCGTTACGTGATTCAAGCCATGTAGATACAATGCTGAATATGAATTTTCTTACAAAGTAATTGACCGACCTTGCTCTTGGTCTTAATGATTAGCAGGGAACAAGAAAAGTTCAGGCACTTTGTCTATCTGAAGATTCATCTTTCTTTGGATATGAAGAATTGCAATGCCTAAGAAATTTGAGATTCCTGGAATGGCATGGGATTAAGTTTCAGGGAGACTTGAAGCATGTCTTCTCGAAATTAATATGGTTTTCTTGGTATGTTTGTCCATCAGACTATGCGGCGACCAGTTTGAATCTTGAGAGCCTAGTCATTCTTGAACTCTCGAGGAGTAACATCAGTGAAAACTGGGAAGGATGGAGCAAGATAAAGGTATATTAAGTCATGCATGTAATATTTACATATTATGATTATTAGAATTTTACTTGTTCTTAGAGGGGTCTCTCCTCCGTGAGTTAACATGTACTACCGATGTGTTTTTACATGCAGGTGGGAGATGAGCTAAAAGTTCTTGATCTCACAGGGTGCAAAGAATTAACTCGAATACCTGACATCTCAAAATACAGGACTTTAGAGAGATTGATTCTCGAAGATTGTGAAAAGTTAATTGAAATTGATGGCTCTATAGGCAGTTTAAAGTGCCTCAAGTTTTTGAATATGAAGGGGTGCCATGCTCTCGGTAGTTTTCCAGAAGAGTTGTGTTCTTTAGATGCTCTTGAAGTGATTATCATGAAGGGGAAAGGTGGGAATTTCAGCATACCGGAACTAATCGGGGATTTAATATCTCTTACGATCCTTGAAATAGTTGGAGTACAAATTCACGAACTTCCACGCTCTATTGGCAGATTGGGGAAGCTCAAGCGGCTAGCCTTATCCAAGTGTACTGGCATAAACGAACTTCCTGGATCTGTTGGGAGTTTGGATTCATTAGTGGAGTTGGATCTTTCAGAGACAGATATCGAAAGATTGCCCAATTCCATTGAAGGATTAGCGATGCTTCAGTTCCTGCACCTAAATCGCTGCAAAGAGCTAATAGAGCTTCCAGAGTCAATCGGAGATTTGAAGTCATTGACTGAGTTGGATTTATCGTGGACCAAAATAACCGACTTACCTGAATCAATTGGACAGTTAAGAGAACTGAAGGTGCTAGGAGTTACGCATTCCAAGATCAAAAAGTTACCCAAGACAATTGGGAGAATGGTGAAACTTGAAGAATTGCATGCTAGTGAGTGCCATTCGATGGAAAAAGTTCCGAGGAATATTAAAAAGTTGCCTCGTTTGAGAATCCTCGACTTTTCAGGTTGTGACGCCATCAGCAAAGTTCCTTCGTTAAGTAAGGTTTCTTCATTACAAACACTTCGTTTGGAAGGTTGTCACAAACTCAGCAAACTACCGAAGCTTCCCCAAAGTCTAACTACACTGAATGTGGCTTCTTTGTCGTTGCGAAAACTGCCTGATTTCTCAAAGCTAGAGAGGCTGAATTCATTGAGGTTATCTGACCGTAGTGACATCCACACTCGAAGCAACTTAGAGAATTCAAACCTGGAAGGGATCGAAAAATTAACCAAACTGTTAACGCTGCATTTGAATCTCTCAAATCTCACCAGTATACCGACAAATTTCAGTAGCTTCACTCATCTTAAGGTATTAGTTATAGCGTGTTGGGGTGTTGATTACCAGGTTCCGCAGCTTCCACCAACCCTATCGCATCTACGCCTTGAATACGTTGACGTCGAGACCAAATTACCCTGTCTCGTCCACTTGAAGAATTTGGTGTGGCTGGAGTTTGTGAACTGGTCAGTACAAGATGGATTACAAAGCCTTGGAATTCAAGAGTTACATTCATTGGCTTTTTTCTCGATAGCATCCTGCGGCAACTTCAGAACTCTGGAAGATATCAAACTGCCAAAGAGCTTGGAAAAATTGTGGATAGAAAACTGTAATTCTCTCGAGACCATGCCTAAGCTGTCAGAGTTGCAAAATCTTAAAGGTTTAATCATGTCAGACTGTGAGAAACTTACTGAGATATGCGGTCTAGGGGAACTCCTATCATTGGAAGAATTAAGGATATATAATTGTGGATCGCTCGGGACTATATCTGACTGGTCAGGCCTCCGAAATCTTAAACACCTGAATATATCGAGTTATCCGCAATTGACTGAAATACCCGGTCTGGGAGAGTTAAAATCCCTGGAGACTTTATGCGTAACCGGTTGCTTTTCCTTAAAAAAGTTAAGCAACTTTTCAATGCTAATAAAGCTAGAGGAGCTCGAAATTTATGATTGTGATAACCTCAGTCTGATAGAAGGCCTCAACAACTTATCTTTGAGAGTACGGGAAATACACTGCAGTAGGAATCCCAAAATAACTTAGGTTCGGGGAGTCATCTTCTTGTGTAGCTGGTAAGACTGCCATTTCAAGATATGTATATTTCACGTTCTTTCTTCTCCCTTAAATTGCTACTCTTGTCGTGTCTTTTATTACCTATTTATAGAGGTTGTGGGCTCTGTTCTCAGTATGAAGAGATTGAAGATAATGAACTTGGGATATTTGAAGGCTACTGACATAGCAGTTCATTGTCTGTAACTCAGCCATTCTCCTCAACCATGTGCGAACAAGATTGTATTTCCTGAACTGATGAGTTGCTCTCACGAGTTTATCCCAATCTATGCTAAGGTACGTTTTAGCCTTTCCTGAGATATCTCCAATGGTTTTCCTGCATTTTTGCGTTCCTTGATGCACTAATTAATTTATTAGTTATATGTTTGATTCATTCTTTTCAGATTCTTGGAAACTGTTCTGATGGCCTCGTAGGGATAAGCTAGCGATTTATCACTGTATGAGGAGCTCATAAGCTAGCTTTAAAGACGCGATTGCCATGATTTGTATTTAAAAGCATTTGGGACCTTTAATAAGTTAAATAACTAATTCCTTGAAATATAATATGTCGAGATGCTCACTACCATATCTAGTTCACTACTTTAGCTAGTTAAATGCGCATATATCGACTGGTTTGACAAGGCAAACGTACCTCTAGAGCTGCAATACGTAGTATATAGTGCAGGAGTTACCATCTAGACCTCACACTAAGACTTTCATTATCAAAGCACTATTTGTTTTTCAGCTAAAACATTTAGAAGTACACTCTATCGAAGCTTTCTACGCCACTGTCCTGGAGACCTAGCTCACAGATGATAGTACACATTAGCAATTCCAACTAAAATGAGAGTAAAATCATCATAGTTGCATCCACTTCTAAGAACTTCCATATTCGACTCAATGCCCTGCACTTTACTATCCATAGTTTTAGCACCCCATTTCGGTCCATCGGCTCCCGAGGGCAAAATCGTCATTTTTCCAATTTATTACCTTTTCCTTAAAAAAAATGAATAAATAAATAAATAAATATAAATAAATAAATAAGTTAAAAAGAAAAAAAAATTCTTGTGCAGGCCGGGCAGCGCTGCCGGCTGCCTGTGACCCAGCCGGCCAAATTTAAAAAAAAAAAAAGATTCGGGCAGGCCGGGCAAGCCGGGCAGGTCGGGCAGGGCCGGGCAGCGCTCGCCGGCTGCCCGCGATCCCCACCGGCCCAGGAAGCCCCAAATCGCGATTTCCGCCAAATCGGCCGAAATCTTAACGGAAAAGGGGATGGAATTGAAATTAAATGGACAGAAAGTTGATTCGGGAGAGGAGGAACAGAACCCAGAAAAAAGAAACGGAAATTTTGCTCTCGATTTGCTCGATTAGGAGATCGATTAATTTCGGGAACCGTCGCTGGAAAATCGCGATAACTCCCCCGATTCCGACTGATTAAGCGCCGGTAAGGTCCCAATCGACCATGGCGAAACATCGGCGGTGCCCAGAACTATCTCCCGCGTCCATTCCGGCCGTCGTCGCGGCGTCCAGGGGCGAGAACCGCCGCCCCCAGCCTCGTCGCCGCCACTCCCCCCGATCTCGGCCACCCTTCGGCTAACGGGCCTCGGCCCATTTCTCTTTCTTTGCAGGCTCGGCCCATTCAGGCCCAACGAGTTCCAGTCCGGCCCAGCTTCTCTTCCGGGCGGTTTCTCCTTTGGGCCGGCCGGTCCGATCCGACCCGATTCGTCCGGCGATTTTTTTATTTTACAGAGAAGTCCCTCAACTTTCCGGAATAGGTAAATTCTCGACTTAGTGGCATGATTAGGATTCCTTTCCTGAATATTCTTGCTTGCTTGATGGATATAATGTGAAATGAGTATTCTTGGGTCGCGTGGGTGATTGGATTTGTCCCGAACTCAATTTTACGAACTTTCTGTTTTGTCACATTTCAGTCCAGAGGACGTATTTTATTTTTTTGAGATCTGCCCCGAATTTCAAAATTATTTTCAATCAAGTCCTGGTCATTTTATTATTTTCCAATCAGTCCTTGGATTTTTCAGAATTTTTCCAAGAATCCCAAAGAACTTTTAAAATTGTTTCAGTTTAGTCCCGGGACCATTTTTCACCCTTTTCAGATCTGCTCCAAATTTCAAAAATTCTTTTCAATAAAGTCCCAGTCATTTTATTATTTTTCAATCAGTCCTGAAATTCCCAGAATTTTTCAAGCATCCTAAAGAACTTTCCAAGTTGTTTCAGTTTAGTCCTGGGGCCTTTTTTTTGTTTTCAGATCAGTCTAGATTTTCAAATTCATTTCAAATAAGTCTTAGGACATTTTCAGTAATTTTTTTTAAACAGTCCCCATTTTTAAGAATTTTCAGATCAGTCCCCAATTTTTTAGAATTTTCAAATCAGTCCCCAATTTTTTTCAAAAATTTCAAATCAGTCCCTGCTCTTTTAAAATCATTCAATTCAGTCCCCTGGACATTTTCTAAAAATATCCGACCCTTTTCTACTTGGATCACCCACCGACAATGTATGTGCCCCATTTAAATATTTCATTTTTGTAATTATGTGACCATGTCGGAAATTAGAGTTTATCGGGCGGTCAACTAATGGCTATCTCGACGGCTCGAAATCCGTAGACTAAAGCATTCGGCAAGTTTTTAATTAACCTAAAATTCTACATATGGGATTATCGGGACGTTAAATTTGGCTAAATGAAATCACTTGATTTCTTTAATTGGATCGCACGAATTGATTAATAATTTGTAATCGCATCGACAGTTCAAGAACTGTTAGTCATGCCCTTTTCAAAATTCACAATTTCAAAAGCACCGAGATACGTACAACGTAATCTTGATTTTCATGCACACACATATTTACCGATTCAAGGGCATGATTACCGATTCTTGTTCTGCCTTAATCTTAGCGTAGGTTTGTATTTAGAGCGGGTTGAAACATGGAAAAACGGATTAATTTCAAATTCGGCTTAAATCAAACATGGGCAGTAGTCAAATAGAGGGTTAGGTTTTTGGGTTTTAGGTGAAAATACTTTTAATCTGTAAAAGCCATATTGTCGCGATACAGAATAATCTAAAAACAACCCACACATTCGAGACTTGACTATGGACATCACGTCTGTCGGGTCCGTTAAAAATTTAAAATAATGCCGAATGCCACATACCCTATCCATCATCCCTTTGTTTGTTTAAGGTAGGATTTGTATGTCAATATACCTCGGTTAATAATCAATTAATTCACGTAAATTCGACGATAACAAAACTCCGTTGTTTGTTTATTTGAGTTTGCTTGTTACGTTTTTACAATTATTTGTTATGCATATCGAGCCCGATCCTTTAGGACACGATCACGGGGTCCAATGCCCCCATACACCGAGTGCGCATTTAATTTAATTTTTGGTTAATTTTCCAAAACTATACGGTGAGTATGAGTGAAATCATGGCTGAATGCGAACCGACAGGGATTTAGTCATTGTAGCTTTTTATTTTTTATTTATTTATTGGAGAGAACAATGTAAGGTTTTATATTATACATATATTCATGTAAAATCCCGGTCGGAGAGTGGACGGTCAGAGTGTTTCTTCGAATTTACGGTGTCAAAACGCATAAAATGAGTGGAACTTAATTAAGCGGTAATTAAATTAAAATGACAAGCCTAGACAAGCTAGAGTACCGAAAGGGCGTGTGAGATATAAGTTCACACGTAATAAAACCCCCGAATTCGGAATTTTCGGTTCCGTACAGACCATTGCCTTAGTATTTTAGGTGTACCCCGTGCCCCTAGACTTGGGTAACTTGCCGGCCCTCGACTTTCAGGTCGTAAAATGGCAAGTGGCAACTCCTTCTCACGTGCATCCGTCGCGCGTCCCCGGGAAGGTGGACACTCCCAAGCCGCGTTGCATTTAGGCGAGCGCGTACGTGCCCCGACGAGACGAAATTCGGGTGCGCACACATAGCTTTCAAATTGCTCTCGGGTGATTGAACTGCCTTATCTGCCAGTACCCAAGATTCAAAATGACCCATGCAATTCATAAAACCATCCAATTGAGCAATCAAGACGATCTCAGATAACTTCTTGTCCTCATCTGTCATCTCAGATGATCGAGATGTTTCTTCTTGAGGACTAGAAGTCTCCATGTTCTTGAATTCTTCTCATTTAATGCTCGGAGCTTTAACACTGCTTCCTTCTTGTTCGTGGACAGTAAAAAGGAAGAGCTTGACTAGCATGAGCAAAACCTTACCTGGATCTTGGTGGCTCAAACCATGCCCTAAGCTTTTCTACGAACTCCTATCCTCCATCTGGATCTCCGCTACATCCCTAGTTTCATCCACGGCCTTCCTATCTTCTTCAGCTACATGTCGATTAGTAAATTTGGTCAAGTTGCCATCAATAGTAAAAAATGATACTACTCAAGGCTTCCACTGATCTGCCAGTATAGGCCACCACCAGGGACCCCATTAAACTGTCATTAGAGCTCTTCACATCGAGTTTTCCTCTCTCTTGCTCTCCATTCTCATTTAGCCTCTTTCTTCTGCTTTTCTAAGAAGCTCTTTGCAGTCTCTGTCTGGTCTGGGGCCTATGACCTGAAGGAAGACCAAGCACCTGTCCACCCGAGTGTCGATTCTTGCCCTTACCTCATGATTGATTGGAGCACTGACTTCAGAAGCAGGACACCCTTGGTTGTCCTCCCGAAAAATTTGAAATTTTCGTGTTCTTTGACAGTTTTAGAGTAGTTTTTATTCGGTTTGCTTAATCTTTTTTTTTCGGTTATAATAGGAGGCTTATGGCCTAGTCTAAAGAAATTGAAAGGAAATCTAAATAAAGGGGCATAAGTAGTCCTACTGATGATAATCGAATCCGAAACCTCTAGGTTACCAGGCGAGGGTGTTAGCCACTGCACTACACTCCATTTCTCCTTTTTGCTTAATCTTGCCTATTCTTGACTGTCCTTCGTCTTGTCAACGAGAGAAGCCATCTCACTCCAATTCGCCCTGACATTCCTAAGCAGAGACTCAACCTTCCCATCAACTCTTTCATTGCTATGGATCGATTCAGAGAATTTGACTCCGGTCTCGGAATGAGCAGCTTCGGGTTCAAGATTTTCCTGATGACCCTGAAACTGCTGAAGGCATGAGATGCTGCTGATCGAACGAGAAGATATTGAAGTTGAACAGAAGGAAAGAGAGATCAATTAGAAATCAAATACATCTGATTGCATCTTTGCCAGTTTTTTGGCGACTTTAACTTTTCAACCCGATTCACCACCTACGTGCCCTTTACGCCCAATCATTCCGAAGAACACTTGCTCCGGTCTCCCGTCTTAACGCAGCTGCTGGCATGGAATTGGCCAGGGCCTTTTGAATTGAACTGCTTTAAAATGGGTTAGGCCCCAGGGTGGTGGTTACTTTTGGTGGCCTTTCTTTTTGGCTGGGGATTAAGCCTCGTGGTGATACCCGAAAAAAGGAAAGGACTATTGCGGTCTGGAAACAAGAAATGATTTGTTCACATCCTTTCCCGAGGGAAAAAAAAAAAAGGAACTGAATGCACGAACCGTATGTGAGCCGCGTGGTATGGCTCTTCCTAAGACCTTGAAGCCCACTCTCTAAAATTAGAAATTAGAAAAAGAAGGCATTTAGTACAAAAAATCCTTTTCCTACTTCGATTTCTTCACTTGACCTTCTTCGCTCATAGTAGGACCCTTTAGCTGATCAAGGCCATTGGTAGGTTTGCTCTCTTCCTTCAGCTTCTTGCATTGCACTTCCCCGATGAGTTCACAACACTTGACCAATCGAGCATCAATTTGTTCCTCCTCTTTCCCGAAGAAACAATTCAGCGCCTTGTTCCACAAGTGCGAGTCTCTCTTCGGAGTCCATAAAGCATGGGAGGCTTCATCATTGTCATTGGCTTGAATGGCACCGTGGATCACACCTTAGAGCCTTGTCTACATGCTCTTTTGATAGCTCCTGCAGTGCTTCAAGCACTGCTCGAAACCTGATTCCAAAAGCTTTTATAGTGGCCTTTTAAAGACAAGAACCAGAAGAGGAGAAACGAGGTTGAAAAGCAATCAGCTTCAGAGCCCAAAGAGAAATAGTTGCCTTAAACACATCGACCCATAGAGCTTCTGCTTCAAATATAAGATTGAAGGCTTTTTTCCTGCTAACAGAGCATCATCCGAAAGAAGGATGCGTGTTAATGCTCCATTTCACTGTGAAGTGTTCCGTCTAATGAATCAAGTTTTTAAATCATCGGCAAGAGAAAGGAGTGCGCTCTCACTTGGGCTAAGGAATTTCCTATTTTTGCCAATTGTTTAGGGAACGCTTCAGTCAGTTTTTTGAATTAACTTGACCTTAAAAGACGGACTTCTATGAGTACAACAATCATGAATGTTGTTTCTAGGCATCAAACATTCGATTAAGCTACAGCAACGGACAATTCAATGAATTGTTTCATGAGCTCTTGCGTTATGCGATTCGTGGACGATAAGCATTTATTTCCTCTTGGATATAATTACATTTTATTTTGTAGGCATTCTCTGAGTATGGAAATTATGTTGAAATTTTCATTAGATTGTAGTATTGAATTCAAGTTGCAGTATAATATTAGGTACGATCTCATATATATATTAATAAACAAAATAAAGTGTTGATGAAATAATATGAATAGATATATAGATAAAATATGCTGATAGTAGTCTATTTATACCTATTTTTCCTAATATGTGAAAATAGCCGAGGCGTAACATGTATTTGATTATTTCGTTGATTTCCTGAGTTTTTGGATGTACTGGTCCGAGTTTCAGGGGGTTGGCCGTGAGCATTGAGGAGAGGCCTGGTCTCATTGAAGCCCATATATTGAAGACAAGCCCAAGACATATAAGAACGAGGCCCATTTGAATAAGCCGAGTAAGGTGAGCCCATGTTGGAAATTATATGCATATATACATATATATGTGCTTGGGCTTGTACTTATTCAACAGAAGTGGAGAAGAAATATTTGTGGCAGCTGAGATTTTAATCTTGGAGATCAAGGAAGCAATATTTTCGTGTTATCTCGTGATATCTTCGATTTTAGACAGTTGAATAAGTCAAATATCTCTCTGATATATTTTGTTTTTTTTTATTTCTAGGTAGGTTAGGAGTTAATTTCTTAGTTTGATATTATCGCAATATCGTAATTATAAGCGTACCCATTTAGAGAGATTTATTAGGTTTTTATTGTAATGCCTATAAAGATGTGTCTTCTAGTTCGTTATTGGAGTCCCCAAGCAAACATCAATAGTACCGTTTACTCATCTTTTCATTGCCCGCGTTTCGTATTTACATATCGTTATTTTCTTACCACTTTACTTTTTCCTCGCACTTTTACATTCATCGCACTTCTTTTACCGCACTTTCAATTCCCGTACTTTTTCCTTCAATCAATTCCCCATGCATCAAAGTCACTCCCGTTCTTGGAGCTCATGGCGTTCAAGGCGAAGATTTGTCTACCTTCGGCAACGATGGCTGAAGACACTTAAGGATTTGTGGGTACACATATTCAAGTGAACCTTTTCCTATTGCAACTCAATCTTTGAGTTGTATTTGGCCGAGAGTAATAAGTAGGCTCACGGGCCACTTGTTTGTTTTCGGATTGGGATTTGGGTGTGGATAATTGGTAGAGAACTCATAACGGCTAAATCCCGAGTCGTGAACAAACAAATTTTCATATTAAAATTCACAGATAAAAAGGACAAGAAACCAATACTTTCTTCCCTTCTGATGCTCCACAAGACCTAATAATAATGATGATAATCCTAATATTGTTTTCTTGGATAAGTATTCCTAATGTTCTTATTTATATATATATATATATATATATATATATATATATATATATATATATGATGGATAGATAGATGTGACATGCCTAATGTGTAAAACACCAATAATCTTCTTTCGTCTCTTCAGGTTCGCAGAGTGACAATTTTCCCGTCTCAGTCCCTGTAATTTTACAAATAAATAAATAATATATATATATATATATATATATGATGGATAGATAGATGTGACATGCCTAATGTGTAAAACACCAATAATCTTCTTTCGTCTCTTCAGGTTCGCAGAGTGACAATTTTCCCGTCTCAGTCCCTGTAATTTTACAAATAAATAAATAATAATATTAAAAACAATTTACAGAGAAGAAATGATAATTTCTATTTATAATGTCTAATATGCACAAACAATGATCGAATTCTACATAGCAAGTGCTACCATAAATGAAACCGTGAGGAAAAGCCAACTCAGTTCGATAAGATATATCTCAAGTGCAATATAGATTTACGGATTAATGTATTATTAGGTCTCAAGAATACATTCCACAGTTTCGAAATTGTCAGATTTCCTTCCTCCCTCTTTGATAATATATGAACTTTCATTAATCGATATCAAGGTAGTATACATGTCAAGAGAACAAAAGGGGGGAAGCAATGGAAACATACACATCACATATCTGAGTAACCTGAGAGGTAATAACATGCAGAAAATCGTACTTTTTACAAGAGGGGAAAAGGAAAAGGGGTTACTAAAACATTCTCAGAATTCGGAACTCATCAAGTTTTAGACACGATCCAGCTCTTTGAGCTGAACGACTCTGAGTTTAACGAAGTTCAGTGCAGTCAATAATAAATAACAAATAATAATATCAATAACACTTTCGAGAAAAGGAATGATAATCTCTAATGACGTCTCAAACAGTGCAAGCAATAAACGAAATTCTACACCCCGACTAATACCATAAATAAAACAATGAATAAGCGCACCAAAACTCCATAGAGTAGATCCGAAGCGCAGTTAAGTAGTATTCTGAATGAATATCTCAGGTGTCAAGAATTACATGTGATAGATTCAAAATTTGTTAAATTTTTATTTCTTCCTCCCCTAGTTTTGATGAATTATGAACTTTCACTAATATATGTCAACAATACATACACAGTCACACGCACAGAGAAAAGGGAGAAAAACAAGGATAGAACATATATCCACAAATTAACTTGGTGGTGAGTCCAATTGTTAGTTAAACGAGTTCAGCACTAGCAATCAATTTTCGATCCTTGCTATCAGACAGTACGACACCTGATAAACATCCATATACATACATAAGTGTGTGTTTGTGTTTTGGTGTTTTGGTTCAGATTTTAAATACATATACATATATAAGGGTGTGTTTGTGTGTGCGCGTACTGTATGATGTTTGTATGCACGTATGTATATGGATGATACATCTATGCATTACCAGCGGAGGGTGGGCAGTGGTGGTGGGGCGTAGTAGTCGACTTGTCTGGTCAGTGGTCCGCTGATTCTTCTGTTGTTGACCGAGCTGGGAATATTTTCCACTTTCAGGCATTTCTTGTCTTCAGCGCTGTTTCCCATTTTTGGCTCTTCATAATGGCGCTGCAGAGTACTATTATGTTCGTTCTTATCAGTATTCCCTGTGCATCGCCATCGATTGTTTGTTAATTTGAGATATCACGAATTATATAATTGTAGTTTTAGAAATATCTTGAAACTAATTAATGTGAAGCTCAATCTGCAATTATATGGTTTGTCAAATTGAGTTCATACTTTGTGTTAGGAAGTGTTTCGATATTATTTGGAACAATTAACGATGTCGGTGATATTGCTGCCCCAATGTGATAGCACCTAGTTAGATTATATGGCGGTTACTTACTGCGCATTAATCACTTCACCTTGTACCTAACTAGGTACCGCATATGTCTTACCTGCCATTTACCTCTTTTTTTTTTTCATCTTTTTTGGGCTAAAATTTATGTTACAAAAAAATTTGGAGTTGTCTTTTTTGAACGCTCGGAATACATACTTCCTCTGTTTCATCTAAATAATTGTCAAATAAATATTTACCCTTTCTGCCGTTTCCCTTTTGGGGATGATGGTGTGGACTGATTCTACCTATCTTACTAGGTGCTAAGGTCAAATTTTCATAACCTAATATTTCAAAATTTGTTAGATAGACTTCGAAAAATTCTACGGAAGGTATATATAAGACTATATCGACTTATATCGTGAATATACCAAGTGCCTTCTAGTGGGTTTTCCGAATCCATACACTACACAAGCAAAGTTCATTCACTAACAATCACTAACGGCTTCATACTTTGAGGTTATAGTTAGCCAAGAAAATTTTGAAATCAACATAATTCAACCAATATATAATAAGATAAAAGGTCACGTGGTTTTCGCTATAATTAGAGACTGATACTATAGAATCATTTACCAAAAAAAAAAAATGATACTAGAGAATCATATCTGACAGGACCTAGAAGCAGCAGATAGGTTTGATGTTTATGCCGAAACCACTGATTCACCCAACTCGTACATTTTCCATGAAGAGAAAAGAGGCCAAACAAAGTTGTTTAAATCCAATCTCATTCGTAATAATAAAAACAAAATTACTATACCTACAATTACGCACTCAGCTATCTATGCTGTTATGATTAATCTATTCCGAAGGTAAATTACATTCCGTTTCCTTGAGTTATTACTAAATGATATTCTACCCAGTTTTGGATAGAAGAATGAAACTCCACCCCATTCTTGGCAAGAAATTGACACTCCGCTTTGGCGATATTGAATTAATATAAAAAAAATTCTTTTGGCCCTCATTCTTCAATCCTTTTTAAAATTTTATCCTATTTCATTTTGTTGCTCAAAATATCGTCTTCAACATGTCATGGTTAGTCTAGTTTAGTTATCCTATTTGACTTTCCATTAAATCTATTGACATGA
Organism: Punica granatum; assembly: GCF_007655135.1. NCBI lineage: Eukaryota > Viridiplantae > Streptophyta > Magnoliopsida > Myrtales > Lythraceae > Punica > Punica granatum. Next base: position 25,717,955 of record NC_045130.1, on the reverse strand, counting down.
AATTCCCAAACGAAAAATAATTTTAAAATTTAAGAAAATTTAAAATATGAAAACAATTTTAGGTACTTTAATGAGGTCTATGATAACTATTAAGCCCTTTAATTATTTGAGGCGAGGTATAGCTTCTGGAGGCCGCTCTCTTAACATCAATATCCAAAAGCAGGACCTCTTAAATATTAATCCCTCCCTGGATTATTATTACTAAAGTATTGCATACAACTTTCACGAGGTGATGGTGACTTCTTAGAATCACAAGTTTTCTATTTAATTTGCTAATATGGAATTTTTTTCCAGAATAATAATATAAGTTTTAAAAATTAATAAATAAAAATATGAATGATAGCAATGAGCAAAGGAGGGGATGGTGCATGCCACCACCATGGCAAAATAGCAAGAAAACATAGCTGGCAACGATCACTTGGAACGAGAGTGCGAAGGGATACCGACGAGCATTCACTAGTTGAATAGCCTCCCATCTAAACCATCAAGGGTCCCTTTGAATAGTTTTGTCGTCGACTTTGGACAAACTCTTAACATCTATTATAGTTTTTCTTTATTACAAAAGTATTCTATTAACAAAAATATTGCATGGTTATGGACATCTCTTGAGATTAAGATATCAAAAGTAACAGTTTAAGATATCATGGAAAGCATCAATTATTGTTGGGAGTTACTTTTAAAATTTTCAAAAAAGATATTATTCTTAAAAATAGTGTAAATCGATAGATCACTTGTAATTTAAACAATAAATTAAGGTGGACAAACCATGTAATATCAAGAATAAGATCAAACAACAAAAAATAGGATGAAATTGAAAAGCACTGAAAAGTTGAGACCAAAAATGAATTTTCTTATCGAGTCAAGATGGTCAATGGAATGGAGTGTCACTTTTTTTTTTCCAAGAATAGGGTTGAGTTTCATTGAGTAAAACCTTAAGGGAGGGAAGTGTATTTTACCCTAATTAAAATAATCAGGAACATGGTTAATTACTTCCACTAGCTAGGTGAAGCTACAAGCTAAAAATTCTATAAACTACTAATATTAATAAATTTGTTGTATGCCATTGCTTCCATTGAGAGCACTTTTGTTCCTTTTCCTTTCTTTTCTTTCTCGTTAATTTTTATTTTTGTGTTACTTCTTCGAATGTATAAGTTTGTCTTTTTTGGGGTGAAATATATAAGTTTGGCTTGAAGATGGAAATTCTCGCATATATCACGCATCGCTTTTACTATTGATGAGAATTAAGTACCCCTGAAAAATAAATTTGACAGCCATTAATCAATTATACAAGAACTTGTGTCCATGCTGCTCGATCTTATTATCCTTTCTTCTATGATTCTAATTAATGTGTATGTTAGACCCACGGACATATTCCAATCAGCTGCCCTCAATCCGTCAGTCATGGCTCCACATCGAATTCAAGCCCAAAGGCTCCTGCGATACATGAAAATGCTTCGACCAAGAACAAGGCTTCACAAGCCTTCACTCGAGATCTCTTGTATGTGAAAGTGAACCAAAGGAGCTTTCTCCTGTACTTTCTCTTGTATGCAACGCGAGTGGGCTGAAGAAGGATGCCGGCGGAGGTGGACGACAGTAAAAAGCATCTTGCCATAGGGACCTCGTGATTGGTCAAGGGAAAAAGAGAATGAAAGAGGCTGGCGCCGGTGCGAAAGTGAAGTGTTATAACTTATAAGCCCCAGCCGTGTGGGGCCTACAGTAGCTGCTCTGATCAGGTCAGGTCAAGTCTTTTGTTGACCGACTGGGAATGTTTTCCATTTTGGGCATTTCTTGTCTTCAGCGCTATTTGCCATTTTTAGCTCTTCGTAATGACCATGCAGAATACTATCATGTTTGTAATCAGTATTCCCAGTGCATCGATTGTCTCTTAACCTGAAATATCACGAAATTTGATTATAATTGCACCTTGCGAAATATATCCAAACTAATTTGAAGCTCAATTTGCACTTCTACAGTGGATCGAGTTGTGTTAGCATATGTTTTCTTTGAAATAATTTAACGAGATCGATGATACGGCCGCTCCCATTCTAGTAGAACCTAAGGTTATACGGCATTAAATACCGCATTAATGACTTCTTATTAAAGCTCGTTTGTATATAAAGGCACAAAAATAACCTTAGAAAACTTACATGGATTTGTTTAAGAGATTCTGCGCATGTTCCCTTTAAACAAGATTTTGGGTTCGAATATTGTGAATGAAGAAAATTTATGTTGGGAGAATTTTACCCTTTAATAAGCCGCCCCACCTCGATAGAATTAGTTGGGGATTTATTGTGCTTCCGGATACTAAGGTGTAAATTTTTTTTTTTGAAAGGGTACCTTATCCTTGTACGCCCAGCTATAATCCGTGAATATTTTTATATTCTCATATAAATGTCTTATATATATCTGTATAGCACTTACCATTTTCCTAAATTTCTTTTCATTTTTTTAAGGCTAAAACATATTACTACAAACTTGGAGTTTTCGTATTCGGCCGCTGGGAATACTTCCTCTTTATTCATCTAAATGATCGTCAAATAGAACCACGTTTTGTTACAAGGAATTAAAGGATATATTTCCCATTTGGAGGTGATGGTGTGGACTGATTCTGACCGGCTTACTAGGTGCTAAGGCCTAATTTTCATAATCTAATATTTCAAAATTGTCGCGACACTTCAAAAAGTTATGGGAAAAGTATATGAAATATGTATCAAACGATATCGACTTATCCTGACTATGCGAAGTGCCTTCTAGTGGGTTTCCAATCCATACACTACGTGTAAACTCCATTCCCTTACAAATGCGAATGGCATCATACTTCAAGGTTATAGTTAGTCAATAATATTTTAAATTTAACTTAACTCAACCAAAAAGAAAAAAGATGGAATTTAACTTGTATATACTAATTAAGGAAAAGCAAATGCGTTGTTTTCGCTATAAATAGGAACTGATACTGGAGAATCATATCAAACAGAGCCCAGAAGAAACAGAGATCTGACTCCCCCAACTCATATATTTTCCATGAAGAGAAAAAGAGGCCACAAATTTGTTCAGTCTCAGTTGAAATAAAAGGGGGAAAAAATACAATTGTGTACTCAGCTACGCAATTATAATTAATCTAGAAGGATACTATATAATGATCTATTACTTCCACTAGCTAGGTGAAGCTACAAGCTAAAAATTCTATTAATTACTAAAATTAATAAAGGGCGCTCTTTTTATCCTTTTTCCCTTCTATATTGTTAATTTTTATTTATGGGTTACCTCTTCGGGTATATAAGGTTCGCCTTTATTTATTTATTTATTATTCGATAAGCGTATAAGGTTGGCTTTTTTGGGTGAAATCTGTAAGTTTGGGTTAAAGATGGAAATTCTGGCAAATATCCAAGAAACAAATTTGTCAGCCATTACTCAATTATACAAGAATTCATTCATGGCCTACTCTACTCGATCTTATAATGCCTTCTATGATTTTTTTTTCAGTGTGAACTATGGTATCTAAAAGCCCAATTAAGGCTCAACTAATCCAATAGAGTCTGGTTGGCCTATTAAGGAATAAAACTCTCCCAACATGAATTTTTTACATTTATAAGGAGCCACAAACATTTCTCAACAGCCCTCAGTCCTAGCTAGTCGAGGGCCCACATTGAAATTGAATTCAAGCCCACACGTTCCAATCTCTTGTACGTGAAAGAGAATCAGAGGAACTTTCTACTTATATTTTCATTTACAAGTTTTCAATTACAGAATTTAGTCTCTGAAAACAAAATTAAAGTATTTATCTCATTTATTCTTGGTCATTTATAGAGACTTAAAATTTGTTCGGTGGAAAATCTTAGCATTAGTGAGACAAGAAATATTATATTTTTTGAGTGTGTAACTGCATAGTATCCGATTTGACTTAGACTGGGTATACATGTACCCTAAGTGGAATTGGAATCAAGTCATAACTTAATTCAATTATATTTCCTGGGATGGTGTTCGAAAGTGGACAAATTCAAGAAAGGTTAGGGATTCTATCTCCTGATCTGCCCCTCCTCTCGGTTGGCTAAAGTGAAATATAGATTGGCTCTTCTTTGGGAAAGCCAGGACCTTCAGGCTTCGGAGGTGTTCTTCTCAACTCGGCTAGTAAAATAATGTGTCTATTTTCTGCTCCATCTAGCATTATGGAGTCAAATCTCGTCAAGCTGCTTGTTGTTAGGAAGGCCCTTCATTTGTCATCTTACAATTCAGCCCTGTTTGGCTCTTGTCCGATAATCGAGTCAGATTCCATGAATGTTCTTAGATAGATTCAAAAGAATTGCGATTCACCTTGGAAGTACATTTATATGCATCTCTCGATTTTTTACTCCAGTACCATTAGGTACCAGAACTCCTGTAGAGAAGGAAATTCACTTCCTGACTCGCTTGCTTAGTCGGGAGTCAATAGGAACCAAGAATTCATTACTTGGCTGTAGTTTCTAGTTCCCTCGATCTGTCCATTCCTATCTAAGTACTTTTCCCTTTTCTTTTTCAGCTTTCTCCTGTATTGTTGTCGTTCTCTTAGTGTACTGAGCTTTAACTTCTAAGAAATCTAATTGAGTTATAAAAAAAAATAGGTAAATTATATTCATTATTCTTTGATTTGTCATGCTTCTTTGAACACTTTAGTATAATAATCTATATCTATATAAATAATAAAAGCTGAAGCAACGCCTTGGAATGCGCCACTTAGGACGAAGTATGCCTTTTGCAGTCACCACCAATAGAAACGTGACACTCGGTGCAATGTCTTATTGCCACATCGATGTTAGAACTCAAAACGACTTAAACTCACAGTCTTATTAAACAAAAAAAAAAGTCTCAAATAATATATTTATAATTACATTTATAATATATTGAATTTTATTATTTAGGTGATATAGAGTCGTGTAGTAGAACATGAAATTTGGTATATTCATTGTTGCATTTTTGTTGCATGAATAAAATAAAATATATTCATTGAGAGATTTTTCGAATAAGAGACAAATGGTATATTTTGATAGTGAATTATGTATACTAAGATCGGGCAACGTATCAAGATAAGAGATTGCATGAATAAAATATCGTTACTGATATTCAACCGCTTATCTCAAGCGATTTTTTTAATGTCGTTTTACCCTGCCTTTGTACCTTTTTTTTTTCTTTCTCATACTTTCCGGTTTCGGCCTCGTACGCTACCAAAAGACACGAAGGCATTGAAATATCCATGATATTTTCTTTCTTGAGGTGCGGGATCTCTACTTTCCACCACTAGCTAGTATAATTAGAAATTCGAACTATCAATCCAAAACATGGGGGTAGGGCTGCAGCACACGTAGTTCTGATGCATCCAACGATAATCAATAGGATTCGCGGATGCTGGGACAAGCACCATGGCAACTATTCTTCCTCAAATTGCTAGTTAATTTTGTTTTTTATTTTCTCTTTTGGTTTCCTGATAGTAGGCACTTATTTAAATTACATTGTCATGGTTGCTAGTCATCGATTCAAAGTTCAATACACATGTCCTCAATTTTGAATTAAAGGAGTTTATCTATTAAGTTTCATATTTGTTTGTTTGAATAAGACCAATATATAAATTTGGGCTGCAGTCCCTTATCCTATTTAATATGGCCTAGAAATAATAATAAGCTCATAATATTAAGGCTCTAAAGCTCAAATAACAGGGACAAGTCCCAGTGCCCTATGCTCAAGTCAAGACTCAAAGCCTGAGGATACATAAGTTAATTATAAATAGAGAATCGTTTAAAAGATAAATGACATCAATAGTTATGAATTTTCGCATTTTTTTCAAATCTATTATAAATTTTATTTTTTATTCATAAATCATACCTATACTTTTGTTTGAATTTTGACATCAGCCATTTTGTCTAATTTCCTCAATTTAATTAATCAATTTAACGAGGTGGCCCTGCCCATGTGACAAATAATTTAATTTTGTCTTGGCCGGATGAAATTATAGTCGTACCCCTAATCGTTCTTCTATTTCAACCATGAGTAGGGGACAGGCATTCGAAATTTACCTATAATTTTCTTCTCAAATACGAGCAAAGTGGTTCACAATTTGGGGAGGGGGACAATCCGCATAGGGATCGGACTGAAAACTCTTTCTGGCACCGTAGGGCACAAAATTAATTTATTAAGCCCGTTAATCTAATGATAGAATCGCACGAATTAACAAACTTTTTCTTCTGAATGAGTGCGTCGAAACTTAGAAAATATCTAGTGCAACCGTGTTAGCAGGTGATCACTATCACGCGGTAACACACAAGGCCCGATCTAAATGAGACACGTGTCAAAAGCCTCGTCTGTACATCAACCTGTCAGATACTTTCTACTCTAAAACCCCTCTTGAGTTTGAAGAGGATTCCAATCGAATAGTTTTATGAGGCATGCACAGCAAATCGGCAAAATTGTACCGAACGACACACAATTTACCACCAATTTGAGAAAGAGAAGGTAAATTGACGGACAATCTTATTTTTTTCTTTGCCACGTGCAGTATGTGCCACCTCATTAAATTGACGGACAAAAAAATTTGATGAAATTGGACCGATTTACACGACCATGGGTTAATTTAATCCTCTCTCAACTTTTATTCCATTATATTATTACACTTAGCTCTCCACTCGATCGAATTGCACTTTCGCCTTCCTAAAAAATTAAACAGTGGTTATGTTATTGATCGACCCTATTCTGTGATTGGTTTCATTAGGTTGTGTATGTCTTCGATTAAGGGAGCCTTTTTTAGGATAGATAGATAGATAGACAGACAAATAGACAGACAGACAGACAGATAGATAGATACCGGATGTGTTATTGTCATTGGCATAAATTGTTCGAATTATCTATGTATTATTTTTGGCAGTTTTTTTGGTTCCATGTTGCTCGAATCAGAATGCTTTTAGTTTTGACAATTGATCGGGGATTACAGGGAGTAAAACTTTGCCCTCCTAACATATATTATATTCCTTCAGTGTATCAAATGTTAACATGACTTTTAGGATCCTATGATATGATCCATCAACGGTGTGGGTTCCATGGATTGGTATAAAGTGGAGGAATACATGAAAATTTGATAAAATTAATGTACCCGGCCACTGAGATACACCATAATCTATATATTATATAAATATGACAATCCCATAATAAATAGGGTCATAATAGTAAAACTCTTGCTATCACATAGATTGATGCATTATATAAAAATTAAATAATAATACATATTATTGTGATTAATAATAGAAAATATTTAAATGAAGAGACTACTCATTCAAATCAATTACGAATATTTATAATTATATAAATAATAATAATAATAACAAAAACACATATTACTATAATTAGTAATCTATATATTATGTAAACTGGACAATGCCAAAATATATAGAGGTATAATAGTAAATCTCTTACTAATACATAAATTATTATATTATATAGAAATTAAATAATCATACATATTATTGTAATTAATAATAGCAAACTTGAAATGAAAAAACTACTTATTCGAACCACTTAATACAAAAATTACGAATATTGTAGTAATATATAAGTAAATAATAATGATAATAACACATGTTATTGTAATTAGTAAAAGCATACTACGAATACTTATAATTATATAAAGATAAATTAAATAATAAGACATGTTATAGTAATTACTAAGAGCACGATAAAAATGAAGAAAATGTTCAAAACAGTACTAAGAAGAATTCAATTCACATGTTATCATTTTAATAGAAAATCACATACAGTAAAATTAAAAATATTAATTTCGCCTCTCAATACTAGTTGATAAATCGATTATGAGTGATAAACTCCACTAATTATTTGCATTAAATGAGCTCATAATATTATTTTACCACCAATGTCATAATATAAATTTTACTACCAATGCCATCAATTTATAAAGGAAAACATAAATTTTGTGACAATTAAGATGAATATTATTATTACGACTATTAAATTTGAGGGGTTTTGATCCCATATATCCAGTGGTTTCATATTTCTTTCAAATACATCATATACTTTTAAAATGAACTAAAATATCCCATGGTTTACATTTTTTTTCAAATCTATCTCGGCATTATATTTTTCGTTAATGAAACGTAAGTAGGCTCCAAATTTATCCCATGGTTTTAATTTTTTCTCAAATCTATCCTATGATTTTAATTTTTTCTTAAATCTATCCCGGATAAAATGACCACAATGGCAAGACCATGAAATGTTGACAGAGATATAACGGCATGATAAATTTGGAAAAAAAATGTAAAACCATGTGATTTTTAGATCATTTTAAAAGTATATGGTATATTTGAAAGAAAGGTGAAACCTTGGGATATATGGGATAATTTGCCCTAAATTTAAGTTACTTTAATTGCATAAATATCTTTATATAAGTTGGTTTTGAAGTTCATACACACTTGATGAGGTTGTTTTGTCAATATCGATATAAACTATTGATTCGAGCACCTATCTATTGGGTAAAAACATTTACAAGGCATGTAGTTTCTTGTAATTAGCTTATAATTTGAACTTCAAATCTTTTTTGAAGTATGGTTCAATTGGGATGTTTCCACCAGAGTCTACAATAAATGGAGCATATTATCAAATTCATCATGAATCAAGATTCCAACCAGCAAAGTGAATTGTATTTCTCTCTCTCTCTCTCTCTCTCTCTCTCTCTATATATATATATAAACTTGACTGCAAGTTAATAAATATAGGTAGAAGCGTAAAATAAGTAATATGTTATGGTCAAATTATGAAATATTCGAAATTAACTTAATGAAACAAATTATTTAATTAATTCATATAAACATAACTTCATTATTTTCAATAAGTATATAATTAATTATAGATATGTTTATTCTGCAAATAGAATTGTAAATATCTACTCAATTAATTAACAAAAAAAATTTTATAGTGAAAATTTTTAGTATGATAAATAAACATAATACGAATTATTCTTTTGAACATATGTATATATATAACCAATTATATATCTATATATTAATATTATTAAATGTATATTATTCTTAATTTATTTACGTTGGACTGCATCATATTAATAATTTTTAGAAGTACGATATAGCTACTATTATTAAATATTACTTAGGCGAATCTTCTATCGAAATGATTATATCATTTCATCCAAAATTATTCAAATTCACGAAATTTAATTTATTTAATGCTTGAAGAATAAAGTACAAGCAAATAAAAAAATTATAAAATTTTAAAGATCCTATTAATTATCATCCTTTCAACAAAACTAAAGATTAGATTTTTAGGAATTTAAAAGTATTTTCATAGATACAAGATTGATAATTTAAATGATGTATATGAACTTATAGCTAAATTCTTTATTTATAAATTGAATAAAAAAGAACCGTTTTTCATATATAAAAAATATAAATTCATATTATTTACTATTTCATAATTAACTTTTTAGTATAATTTTTTTTCATAAAAACCATGAAATGCACGGGTTTCATAAGCTAGTATACACATAAAAACAAATCCAGGTGGAGGATTATTGCTGATTAGGCACCATGCATGCATCGTCAGCAATTTGACGAAAGACGAGATCGGGCATATATACATATAAGAAGCAATAAGAGTTCGTGATTTCTTATATAAGGAAACAAAAAAATGAAAATAAATATTTGCTATAGATTGAGTTTACTAACACTTTAGCCCTATAATTTTTTAATTGCCAGCACTTCATATATGAATTTTCAAAATTGAGAATTCGGTCCCTAAATTTTCAAAAACCATAACAAAATGGTCCTTTTAGCCATTTTTTTTTAAAATTCATGTAGTCAAGTGCTGGCAATTAAAAAAATTAGAGGACCAAAGAGAATTTGCGTCACTCGCTTGTGTTACCATGAATATTTCTCCAATAGAGAATTTGCAGATGAGCATACGGGCGGGGTCGAAATTAATTTGAGATAGAGATGATGGACACAAGGAAAGCCCATAAACATATTTTGGCCCTTAATTCAATCCTCAAGGTAGATGGATGGACCGACGGATGGGCATATGGATGGCCGACGTCCAATCCTATGCTATCCCAATAGACTTTTGGGGTGGCAAACATGAGATGGGATGAGACTCATCAGAACAAAACAATAAGAAGCCCAAGATCCGTACCGTAATACTTATGAACATAGAGTGATAATGGGTTAGTTCCAATCGGTTTTGGTTCTACACTACACCCATGACCCATGCATTCCCCCATTGTAAAGCCATCTACTTTAAGAATGATATAATTGCAAGATTTTCAGAAGTTTAATGAAAATTTTGTAAATAAAAAAGCTAGTGGTGATTGAATGACAAATTGAAAATTTTAGACAGGTGGCAAGATAATAAAGAAATGGACATGTTTTTAAGTGTCGAAAACCTACCGAAATGGGTAGTAGGTTCTAGCCGATTCAAGTTCTACACTACACAATACATATTCCTATTGTAAGGTTATAAGATTTTAAAATAATATAATTGAAAATTTTTTGGAAGTTAATGATAATTTTGAAAATAAAAAAGCTAGTTGGTTGGATGAGAAATTGATAATTTGGGACAGGTGACAAGACAACGAAGACATGACATATCGTATTGTAAAGACATGACATACCCCATATTGTAAGGAAAATTTTATGATGGAATGTCAAATTATGTCCCCTTATAGAATCTACCGTAAAGTCATACTGTTTTGCCCAAAATCACGCAATCCCACTGTCAGTACCGGCTAGGTGAATCTCTTACAAGATCGGTATTGCCATACGTGCCAAGATGCAGTTTTAAGGATTCCAAAATTATTCAAATTCACGAAATTTAATTCAATAAATTACTTAATGAGTATATTCAGTTTGGTAGTTTCATCCATAATGATGGCATATGTGAAAATGAAAACAAAAGAAAGAGAGAAGGTGTTGAAAAAAAAAAGTAAGAAGAGGGAAGAAAAGATGAGTCTAACATGCAACAAATAAAAGAAAGAAAGGAAAAAAATTCAAAAAAATATAAAAGGAAAAGAATAATAAAATGAGAAATTTCAATAAAGAGTTTCAAACACGAGACAATGGACAAAATTAGCGATGTCTCTACAACTACAGCATCAGCAAACATATGCTAACCTTTTTATTTTCTTTAAATTTTTTTAAATTACTTTTGGGGTCTAATAACTTAATGCAAGAATATGAAGAGTTCATTGTTGAGAGATTCCTACACTTGTGAAAATGCGAATGCCACAAAATATTGCTACACAAACCGTGATATCCTATTGCACGATATCGAGATGCTGAAATTAAATACCTATAATCGATGCTAGTTTTGTCATTAGTTCTTTTTTTTTAAATAGAATAATCTCGTCAGCACACTCGAGAGAAAATTTTAGACATTTATTTGATTTCCCATTTCGGTAGACTCAGAGATTTTAGATTTCCTATCATGACTTTTTCGTTTGTAAATGACATTTCAATTTTTATAATAAGTTTGGAGAGTTTTGTATCGCAATTACGTCAGAAGTTTTGACGAGGTTGAAGGCAAAAGGGAAAATTATTACTAGCCAATTGGTTCCAATGGCTGACCAAGTCGGAGCCGTAATGAAGTTATTGAATGTGGACTCTCCAAATGTACAGTTTGTTGGAATCCATGGGATGGGAGGTATTGGTAAGATAACTCTTGCAAAGCTGGTCTTCAATGAACTCTCCCATCGCTTTGAATACTGCAGCTTCATCAATGATAGTCGAAAGTCATCAAAAGGTGAGCCTACAAAGTTGCAAACAAAACTACTTGTCGATCTTCTTTGGAAGTTTCCAAGCGTTTCTGACAATGAGGATGGTGTTAAGAGGAGTAGAGATGTGCTTCGTAACAAGTTAGTTCTTCTTGTTCTTGATGATGTGGATCATATAGAGCAGATTGATAGACTAGCTGGGAATTCTAGTTGGTTTGGCTCAAGAAGTAGGATCATTATTACAACTAGAGATAAGAGCATAATTGAACGAGATCCATTGCACAAAATTATGCAGTTTGAAATGATGGAAATGAATTACTACCAGGCTCTCCAACTTTGTAGTAAGCAAGCGTTTAAGGAAGACTTCCCTCCCACCTATTATCTCGATCTTTCAACGGAAGTTATCTCCATTGTTGGAAAGCTTCCTCTGGCTCTTGAGATTATAGGTTCACATCTTCATGGGAAACACAGAGATGAGTGGAAAGAAAACATTAGAACATTGGCAAGAATACCTCACGAGAATGTCCAGAAGAAGCTGAGACTAAGTTACGACAAATTAGATTGTCGAGCACATCAAATATTTCTTGATATTTCATGTTTTTTCAATAACAAGGACAAGACAAATGCGATGTACATGTGGGAGGCTTGTAAGTTTCATCCAGAATCCGCTATCGATGATCTTGTTTCCATGTCATTGATAAAGATCATAGATTATAAGACTTTTCTGGATACATGATCAACTTTGAGATCTTGGAAGAGAAATAGTTTGTTTGGAGAATTTCATCGATTTTGGAAAGCACAGTAGATTGTGGGAGCACAAGGAAGCCATTGCTATGCTGAAGAGCAAAAAGGTAAAGTGGTTGTGAAAATGGAATATCTTACCTTATTAACTGATGTGCTTCAGATTTCAGCCTATGTCCTTCTCAACGAGCCCATGCCCAAAAAAACATATCTTGGAAATATTAAGGAAATATCTTGGAAACATATCAAGGAAATATTATTGTGATGTGGAAAAGAAAGATGATATGTCTTGATCTATAAAATTAGGAATAATATAATCTGAATCAGGTAGTATATTTTATTTAGGTAGAAATATATTTAGAATTAGATATTATTTCCTATTTTAGTTTGTGTCCAGAGTTCTTAAGTTTCATATTTCATATTATTACCTTATTCTATTTTAGAAAAGTAATCTAGAGGAGATTAGATATTAGTTTCCTATTCTAGAGTCAATGGGGTGTCTTCCCTCTATATAAATATGCACCTTATTGTAAGAGAACATCAAAAACTATGAATGAATATTTTTGAATGAAATTGCTTAGAGCGTTTCTTCTCTTTTCTTATCTAAACAATTTTATTGTTTAGTGGCGAAAATTCCGATTCTTATCGTTCATCCTTGAGCGTGGCGAATCAAAACGACTTTTCTTACTCGTGGCGAGTTATCTTATCGAGTGAGTTTAGTTGGTTCTACCCTCCACCCTTCTTTCTTATCAAGTTCTGGTTCGTGAGCCTATCATTTGGTATCAGAGCGAAGGTTCTATCCTTGTTGGCCGAGTGAAACACGTGTGTTTAAGTGAATTTTTGAAAAATATGCAAAGATACTGGCTAAAAGCAACCCTGAACGAGTTCCAAGAGGGTTTACTTTCGACCAAGACTTGCCTCTCACTTTCTAGCAGACGCGAGAGGAGTTCATTACACGGCTCGAGCGAGTGACCCAAGCCCTCGAGAGTTCCGGTGGAATAAGAAGTCACCTATGGGTGCAGAGAGATTATCGCCCAAAGGGAATCCCAATTTTCAATGGAAGCTTGAGTACCGAAGAATTCTTGGCGTGGATTTCGGATGTGGACCGATTCTTCGACTACTACGGCATTCCTGATGATGGAAACCGAGTTGATCGTGTTGTTTATCGTTTAAAAGATAAAGCTTCTACTTGGTGGCACGGGTTATAAAGAAATCATATTGTAGCTGGAAAGAATCCGGTCTTTACTTGGAGGCGCATGAAACGACTTTTGAAGGACAGGTTCTTGCCATTAGAGTGTGAGCAACAGTTGTTTGAGTCTTCAAGTTATCTTCTGGAGATCGGCCTTCCTCTTGAACAAGGAAAGACAAATCTTGGTGATATGAAGATTATTGATATTGTGATAGAAGATGAAAAAGTGCAAGTTGAAGACACAACTTCCAAGAGGGATAGCCAAACAGAAGAGGAAGAAGACGTGGAGTCGAAGAACCAGACTCTGCTGGAGCGAGATACACATGTCTCAATTATGAACGATTTATCTTTTGAGGAGAATATTTTGGAGGTACTAATTTCAAACTCCACGAAGCACGTTCTGATGGAACCCACTTTAAATTCACCCCAAGTGGAACTTCAAGATGAAATTGCCATTGAAGATTTGTCGATGGTGCTTCATCTAATCGAGGCAAAATTTGCCAGAGCATATACGACTCCACCGAGGAAGCAACAATTCGGGCAACGAGTTGGTTGGCGTGCTGCGCGCACCCGAATTTTGTCTCGTCGGGGCACGCATGCGCGCACCTAAATGTAACGCGGCTTGGGAGTGTCCACCTTCCTAGGGACGCGAGACGGACGCTCGTGAAAAGGAGTCGCCACTACCTGTTTACGACCCGAAGGTCGAGGGCCGGTGATTTGCCCGGGTCTAGGGGTACGGGATACACCTAATTGCTAAGGCATATGGTCTGCGAAACCCGAGGTTCCGAATTCGGGGATTCTGTTACATGCGAGCCTATATCTCGCATGCCCTATCGGTACTCTAACTTGTCTAGCCTTGCCATTTTTTATTTAATTACCGCTTAATTAAGTTCCGCTCATCTTATGCGTTTTGACACCGTAAATTCGAAGAAACACTCCGATCGTCCGCTCTCCGACCGGGATTCTTACATGAATAAACGTATAACATAAATCCTTACATTGTTCTCTCAAATAAAAGATAAATTGCAATGACTGAATTCCGGTCGGTTCGCATTCGGCTGTTATTTCACTCATGCTCACCGTATGATTTTGGAAAAGATCGAAATTAAATTAAATGCGCACTCGGTGTATGGGGCATTGGACCCCGTGATCGATGGTTAGGGCGTTGGACCCAGTGTGAATCGTATCCTAAAGGATCGGGCTCGACCCGCATAACAAATAAGTGTAAAAATGTAACAAGTAAGCGCAAATAAACAAACAATGAGATTTTGTTATTGCCGAATTTACGTGAGTTAATCAATTATTATACGAGGTATCTTGGCATACAAATCCTATCCTAAAACAAACAAATGGGATGATGGATAGGGTATGTAGCATTCGACATTATTTAAATGGACCCAATAGACGTGATGTCCATAGTCAAGTCTTGCATGTGTGAGTTGTTTTTAGATTATTTTGTATCGTAACAATATGGCTTTTACAGATTAAAAGTATTTTTGCCTAAAACCCAAAACCTAACCCTCTACTTGACTATTTGCCCATGTTTGATTAAGCCGAGTTTGTGATTAATTTGTTTTCCCATGTTTCAACCCTCTCTAAACACAAACCTACGCTAGGATTCGGCAGGACCAGAACCGGTAATCATGCCTTTGAATCGGTAAATATGTGTGTGCATGAAAATCAAGATTACGTTGTACGTATCTCGATGCTTTTGAAATTGTGAATTTTGAAAAGGGCATGATTAACAGTTCTTGAACTGTCAACACGATTACAAATTATTAATTAATTCATGCGATCCAATTAAAGAAATCAAGTGATTTAATTTAGCCAAATTTAACGTCCCGAT
Source organism: Punica granatum (assembly GCF_007655135.1). Taxonomy (NCBI): domain Eukaryota; kingdom Viridiplantae; phylum Streptophyta; class Magnoliopsida; order Myrtales; family Lythraceae; genus Punica; species Punica granatum. Next base: position 25,702,430 of record NC_045130.1, on the reverse strand, counting down.
TATCTCGTATGTAGAATTTTAGATTAATTAAAAACTTGCCGAATGCTTTAGTCTACGAATTTCGAGCCGTCGAGATAGCCATTAGTTGACCGCCCGATAAACTCTAATTTCCGATATGGTCACATAATTACAAAAATGAAATATTTAAATGGGGCACATACATTGTCGGTGGGTGATCCAAGTAGAAAAGGGCCGGATATTTTTAGAAAATGTCCAGGGGACTGAATTGAATGATTTTAAAAGAGCAGGGACCGATTTGAAAATTTTGAAAAAAAATTGGGGATTGATTTGAAAATTCTAAACAATTTGGGATTGATCTGAAAATTCTTAAAAATGGGGACTGTGTAAAAAAATTACTGAAAATGTCCTAGGACTTATTTGAAATAAATTTGAAAATCTGGACTGATCTGAAAACCAAGAAATGACCCCAGGACTAAACTGAAACAACTTGAAAAGTTCCTTGGGATTCTTGAAATATTCTGGGAACTCCAGGACTGATTGGAAAATAGTAAAACGACTGGGACTTGATTGAAAAGGATTTTTGAAATTCGGGGCAGATCTAAAAAGGGTGAAAAATGGCCCCGGGACTAAACTGAAACAACTTGAAAAGTTCTTTGGGATGCTTAGAAAATTCTGAAAAATCCGAGGACTGATTGGAAAATAGTAAAATGACCGAGACTTGATTGAAAATAATTTTTAGAATTCGGGGCAGACTTGAAAAAAATAAAATGGTCCCGGGACTAAAATGTGACAAAAAAAAAGTTCGTAAAATCGAGTTCGGGAGCAATCCGATCACCCACGCGACCCAAGAACACTCATTTCACATTATATCCATCAAGCAAGCAATAATATTCAGGAAAGGAGCCCTAATCATGCCACTAAGTCGAGAATTTACCTAATCTGAAAAGTTGAGGGGCTTCTCTGAAAATAGGAAAAAAATGCCGGAAATCGGGTCGGATCGGATCGGGCTAGCCCGCCCGAAGGAGAAACCTCCTGGAAGAGCGCTGGACCGGACTGGGGATGTTGGGCCAGAATGGGCCGAACTTCCGGGCTGGGCCTGCAAAAAAAACGAACTGGGCCGAGGCCCGTTAGCCAAGGGCGGTCGGGATCGGGCGGCAGCGGCGGCCACGGAGCTGCGGGTGGCGGTTCTCGCCCCTGGACGCCGCGATGAGGGCCGGAATGGACATGGGAGATGGCTCTGGGCGTCGCTTGGGCTTCGTCGTGGTCGACCGGGGCCTCACCGGCGTTTAAACAGTCGAAATTTTAGGGTTTTCCGGCGAGGGTTTTCCGAGTTCTCCGATCTCCAAATCGGGCAAATCGAGAGCGAAATTTCTGTTTTTTCTTGCTGGGTTCCGTTCCCCCCTTTCCGAATCAACTTTCTGTCCATTTAATTTCAATTTCATCCCCTTTTCCGTTAAGATTTCGGCCGATTTGGCGGAAATCGCGAAAATCGCGATTTGGGGCTTCCTGGGCCGGCGGGGATCGCGGGCAGCCGGCGAGCGCTGCCCGGCCCCTGCCCGACCTGCCCAGTCTGCCCGAATCTCTGTTTTTTTTTTTAAAAAAAAAATTAGGCCGGCGGGGTCACGGGCAGCCGGTCAGCGCTGCCCGGCCCTTGCCCGGCCTGCTCGGGATTTGATTTTTATATATATATATATACATATATATATATATAATTTAATTTAATTTAAATTAATTAATCATTTTTTTAGAAAAGGTAATAAATTGGAAAAATGACTATTTTGCCCCCCCTGGAGCCAATTGACCGAAATGGGGTGTTGTTAGGCGTGGAAAAACAAAGAAGTCAATTTATGAAGAATTAATGGAAAGAGTTCTCAAAGAAAAGATGTTGTTGAAGTGGCAAGTTAAGAAGCAGCGAAACGCACAAATTAAGACTAGGAGAACATCGATGAAGACTCGAGGTCGAGTCTTTTTCCAACCGAGAGGGGATGATGATGTGCTTCAGATTTCAGCCTATGTCCTTCTCAACAAGCCCATGCCCAAAGCCCACAGAAACATATCTTGGACATATCAAGAAAATATTATTGTGATGTGGAAAGAAAGATGATATGTCTTGATTTATAAAATTAGGAATGATATAATATTAATCAGGTAGTATATTTTATTTAGGTAGAAAGATATTTAGAATTAGATATTACTTCCTATTTTATTAAGTTTCCTATTTCATATTATTACCTTATTCTATTTTAGAAAAGTAATCTAGAAGAGATTAGATATTAGTTTCCTATTCTAGAGTCAAGGGGGTGTCTTCCCTCTATATAAAGATGCACCTTATTGTAAGAGAATATCAGAGACTATGAATGAATATTTTTGAATGAAATTACTTAGAGCATTTCTTCTCTTTTCTTATCTAAACAAGTTTATTGTTTAGTGGCGAAAATCCCGATTCTTATCTTTCATCCTTGAGCGTGGTGAATCAAAACGACTTTTCTTACTCGTGGCGAGTTATCTTATCGAGTGAGTTTAGTTGGTTCTACCCTCCACCCTTCTTTCTTATCAAGTTCTGGTTCGTGAGCTTATCCTGATGATGTGCTTCAGATTTCAGCCTATGTCATTCTCAACAAGCCCATGCCCAAAGAAACATATCTTGGACATATCAAGGAAATATTATTGTGATGTGGAAAAGAAAGATGATATGTCTTGATCTATAAAATTAGGAATAATATAATATTAATCAGATAGTATATTTTATTTAGGTAGAAAGATATTTAGAATTAGATATTACTTCCTATTTTAGTTTGTGTCCAGAGTTCTTAAGTTTCCTATTTCATATTATTACCTTATTCTATTTTAGGAAAGTAATCTAGAGGAGATTAGATATTTCCTATTCTAGAGTCAAGGGGGTGTCTTCCCTCTATATAAATATTCACCTTATTGTAAGAGAACATCAGAGACTATGAATGAATATTTTTGAATGAAATTGCTTAGAGCGTTTCTTCTCTTTTCTTATCTAAACAAGTTTATTGTTTAGTGGCAAAAATCTCGATTCTTATCGTTCATCCTTGAGCGTGGTGAATCAAAACGACTTTTCTTACTCGTGGCGAGTTATCTTATCGAGTGAGTTTAGTTGGTTCTACCCTCCACACTTCTTTTTTATCAAGTTCTGGTTCGTGAGCTTATCATTAACACTGACCTTAAATCAATAGGGTGCAAATTTATGAAATTGTTTTTACTGAATCTGCATAGTTTATGTTGGCGGTTTAACGATGCGTTTGGTGATTCAAGCCATGTAGATACAATGCTGAATATGAACTTTCTTACAAAGGAACTAAGTAGTTGACCTGTCTTGCTCCTGGTCTTAATGATTAGCAGGGAACAAGAAAAGTTCAAGCACTTTGTCTATCCGAAGATTCATCTTTCTTTGGATATGAAGAATTGCAAAGCCTAAGCAATTTGAGATTCCTGGAATGGCATGGGATTAAGGTTCAGGGAGACTTGAAGCATGTCTTCTAGAAATTAATATGGTTTTCTTGGTATGCATATTAGCAGGGAACACGAATAGTTTAGGTACTTTGTCTATCTGAAGATTCATCTTTATTTGGATATGAAGAATTGCAATGCCTAAGAAATTTGAGATTCTTGGAATGGCATGGGATTAAGGTTCAAGGAGACTTGAAGCATGTCTTCTCAAAATTAATATGGTTTTCTTGGTGTGTTTGTCCATCAGACTATGTAGCGACCAGTTTGAATCTTGAGAGCCTAGTCATTCTTGAACTCTCGAGGAGTAACATCAGTGAAAACTGGAAAGGATGGAGCAAGATAAATGTATATTAAGTCATGTATGTAATATTTACATATTGTGATTATCAGAATTTTACTTGCTCTTAGAGGGGTCTCTCCTCCATGAGTTAACATGTACTACCGATGTGTTTTTATGTGCAGGTGGGAGATGAGCTAAAAGTTCTTGATCTCACTAGGTGCAAAGAATTAACTCGAATACCCGACATCTCAAAGTACAGGACTTTAGAGAGATTGATTCTTGAAGATTGTGAAAAGTTAATTGAAATCGATGGCTCTATAGACAGCTTAAAGAGCCTGAAGTTTTTGAATCTGAAGGGGTGCCATGTTCTCGATAGTTTCCAGAAGAGTTGTGTTCTTTACATGCCCTTGAAGTGATTATCATGAAGGGGAAAGGCGGGAATTTCAGCATACCGGAACTAATCGGGGATTTAATATCTCTTATGGTCTTTGAAATAGTTGGAGTACAAATTCACGAACTTCCACGCTCCATTGGTAGATTGGTGAAGCTCAAGCGGCTAGCCTTATCCGAGTGTTCCAGCATAAAGGAACTTCCTGGATTTGTTGGGAGTTTGGATTCATTAGTGGAGTTGGATCTTTCAGAGACAGATATCGAAAGATAGCCCAATTCCATTGAAGGATTAGCTATGCTTCAGTTCCTTCACCTAAATCACTGCGAAGGGCTAATAGGGCTTCCAGACTCAATTGGAGATTTGAAGTCATTGATTGAGTTGGATTAATCGTGGACCAAAGTAACAGACTTACCTGAATCAATTGGACAGTTAAGAGAACTGAATGTGCTAGGAGTTATGCATTCCAAGATCAAGAAGTTACCCAAGACAATTGGGAGAATGGTGAGGCTTGAAGAATTGCATGCTACTGACTGCCGTTCGATGGAAAAAGTTCCAAGGAATATTAAGAAGTTGCCTAGTTTAAGAATCCTCGACTTTTTAGGTTGCGACACCATCAGCAAAGTTCCTTCCTTAAGTGAGGTTTCTTTATTACAAACACTTCGTTTGGAAGGTTGTCACAAACTCAGCAAACCATCGAAGCTTCCCCAAAGTCTAACTGCACTGAATGTGGCTTCTTTGTCGTTGCGAAAACTACCTGATTTCTCAAAGTTAGAGAGGCTGAATTCATTGAGGTTATCTGACCGTAGTGACATCCATACTCGAAGCAACTTAGAGAATTCGAACCTGGAAGGGATCAAAAAATTAACCAAACTATTAACGCTGCATTTGAATCTCTCAAATCTCACCAGTATACCGACAAATTTAGCAACTTCACTCATCTTAAGGTATTGGTTATAGCGTGTTGGGGTGTAGATTAACCTGATTCGCAGCTTCCACCAACCCTATCTGCGCCTTGAATACGTTGACGTCAAGACCAAATTACCTTGTCTCGTCCACTTGAAGAATTTGTTGTGGCTGAAGTTTGTGAACTGGTCAGTACAAGATGGATTACAAAGCCTCGGAATTCAAGAGTTACATTCATTGGCTTTTTTCTCGATAGCATCCTGCAGCAACTTCAGAACACTAGGAGATATCAAACTGCCAAAGAGCTCGAAAAAATTGTGGATAGAAAGCTGTAATTCCGTTGAGACCATGCCTAAGCTGTCAGAGTTGCAAAATCTTAATGGCTAAATCATGTTAGATTGTGAAAAACTTACTGAGATATGCGGTCTAGGGTAACTCCTATCCTTGGAAGATTTAAGGATATATAATTGAGGCTCACTGGGGACTATATGTGACTAGTTAGGCCTCCAAAATCTTAAACACCTGAATTTATCAGGTTATCCGTGATTGACTGAAATACCCGGTCTTGGAGAGTTGAAATCCCCGGAGACTTTATCCGTAACCGGTTGCCCTTCCTTGAATAAGTTAAGCAACTTTTCAATGCTAACAAAGATAGAGGAGCTCGAAATATATGATTGTGATAACCTCAGGCTGATAGAAGGCGTCAACAACTTATCTTTGAGAGTACGGGAAATACACTGCAGTAGGAACCCCAAAATAACTTAGGTTCGGGGAGTCATCTTCTTGTGTAGCTGGTAAGACTACCATTTCAAGATATCTATATTTCACGTTCTTTCTTCTTCCTTATATTGCTACTCTCGTCGTGTCTTTTGTTACCTGTTTATAGAGGCTGTGCTCTGTTCTCAATATGAAGAGGTTGAAGATAATGAACTTGGGACATCTGAAGGCTGCTGACATAGCAGTTCATTGTCTGTAACTCAGCCATTATCCTCAATGGTGTGCGAAAAAGACTATTTCCTAAACTGATGAGTTGCTCTCACGAGTTTTTCCCGATCTATGCTAAGGTATGTTTTAGCTTTTCCTGAGACATCTCCAGTGGTTTTTCTACGTTTTTGCATTGCCTGATGCACTATTTAATTTATTAGTTGTAAGTTTGATTCATTCTCTTAAGATTCTTAGATACTGTTCTGATGGCCGCGAAGGGATAAGCTAGCGATTTATCACTTATGTGGCATATAGTGCAGGAGTTACCATCTAGACCTCACACTAAGACTTTCAGTATCAAAGCACTTTTCTATTTTTCAGTGGGGGTAGGCAAGACGACTCTCGCTCAGTCAGTCTATAATAGAAGGTGAAGGAAACCTTCCATGTGAGAGCATGGGCCTGTGTCTCTAATGAGTTCGACGTGCTTGCCTTAACAAAGACGATCTTGCATAAGGTGGGTGCTAGTGGAGCTCCTGCTCATGAGGTGAAGGATTTGGATGCCCTCCAAGTTGAACTCTAGAGGACCTTCTCAGGGAAGAAATTCCTCATTGTCGTTGGCTTGAATGGCACCGTGGATCATGCCTTAGAGCCTTGTCTGCATGCTCTTTTGATAGCTCCTGCAGTGCTTCAAGCGCCGCTCGAAACCTGATGCCAAAAGCTTTTATAGTGGCCTTTTAAAGACAAGAATCAGAAGAGGAGAAACGGGGTTGAAAAGCAATCAGCTTCAGAGCCCAAAGAGCAATAGTTGCCTTAAGGTCAACACATCGACCCATAGAGCTTCTGCTTTAAATATAAGATAGTAGGGTTTTTTCTTGCTAACAGAGCATCATCCGCAAGAAGGATGCGTGTTAATGCTCCATTTCACTTTGAAGTATTTCGTCTAATGAATCAATTTTTTAAATCATCGGCGAGAGAAGAGAGTGCACTCTCACTTGGGCTAAGGAATTTCCTATATTTGCCAATTGTTCAGGGAACGCTTCAGTCAGTTTTTTGAATTAACTTGACCTTACAAGACGGACTTCTATGAGTACAACAATCATGAATGTTGTTCTAGGCGTCAAACATTCGATTAAGCTACAGCAATGGACAGTTTAATGAACTGTTTCATGAGCTCTTGCGTTATGTGATTCGTGGACGATAAGCATCTATTTCCTCTTGGATATAATTACATTTTATTTTGTAGGCATTCTCTGAGCATGGAAATTGTGTTGAAATTTTCATTAGATTGTAGTATTGAATTCAAGTTGTAGTATAATATTAGGTACGATCTCATATATATATTAATGAACAAAATAAACTGTCTCATTGAAGCCCATATATTGAAGACAAGCCCAAGACATATAAGAACGAGGCCCATTTGAATAAGCCCGGTAAGGTGAGCCCATGATGGAAATTATATGCATATATATATGTGCTTGGGCTTGTACTTATTCAACAGAAGTGGAGAAGAAATATTTGTGGCAGCTGAGATTTTAATCTTGGAGATCAAGGAAGCAATATTTTCGTTGTATCTCGTGATATCTTCGATTTTAGACCAGTGTTATCAGAACCGGACCGGATGATGAACCGGAAGGGGTACGGGGTCATGGGTTTATGGGTCCAACCGGGGGTTCGATGGGTCGGACCGCTCGTTTATTTAAAATAAAATAAATACTCATATTATTAAAAAAATTATGATAATTAAGATAAAAGTATGATGATTTTAAAGAAATATAACAATAGTATAAGAAAGTATCTATATTTAATATTTCTTACTTCAAAATAAATATTTTATTTTAATAAGTACTTAAAAGTAGAGTTAAAAGAAAAAAGTGGTGGTGGCTTGGTTGGTAGTATGCTAATATGAAAAGCAAGAGGTCATGAGTTCAAATCCTTACACAACCAACCAATTTTTACATTAAATAGGAAACCCATAAAAACCCATAGAACCGGCCGGTTTAATGAAATTTTGCTTAAAACCGGTCGGTTCAATGGGTCCGGCGGTTCAAAGCTGCCATTTCGGTTTTTAGGCGAACCGGACCGGACTTGGTGCCGGTTCCCGGTCCGACCGGTCGAACCGGCCGGTCCGGTCCGGTTCTGATAACAATGTTTTAGACAGTTGAATACGTCAAATATCTCCCTGATATATTTTGTTATTTTTATTTCTAGGTAGGTTAGGAGTTAATTTCTTAGTTTGATATTATCGCAATATCGTAATTATAAACGTATCCATTTAGAGAGATTTGCTAGATTTTTATTATAATGCCTATAAAGACGTGCCTTCTAGTTCGTTGTTAGGGTCCCCGACCAAACATCAATAGTACCATTTACTCATATTTTCATTGATCGCACTTCATAGTTACATAACTTTATTTTCTTTGCCACTTTACTTTTTCCTCGCACTTTCACATTCATCGCACTTTCAATTCCTGTACTGTTTCTTTCAATCGATCCCCCATGCATCAAAGTCACTCCCGTTCTTGGAGCTCACGGGCATTCAAGGCGAAGATTTGTCTACCTTCGGCAACGGTGGCTGAAGACACTCAAGGATTTGTGGGTACACATATTCAAGTGAACATTTTCCTATTGCAACTCAACCTTTGAGTTGTATTTGGCCGAGAGTAATAAGTAGGTTCACGGGCCATTTGTTTATTTTCGGATTGGGATTTGTGCGTGGATATTTGGTGGAGAACTCATAAAAGCTAAATCTCTGAGTCGTGAACAAACAAATTTTCATATTAAAATTCACAGATAAAAAGGACAAGAAACCAATACTTTCTTCCCTTCCGATGCTCCACAAGACCTAATAATAATGATGATAATCCTAATATTGTTTTCTTGGATAAGTATTCCTAATGTTCTTTTATATATATATATATATATATATAGATATATGATGGATCGATAGATGTGACATGCCTAATGTGTAAAACACCAATAATCTTCTTTCATCCCTTCAGGTTCGTAGAGTGATAATTTTCCTGTCTCCGTCCCTGTAATTTTGCAAATAAATAAATAATAATATTAAAAACAATTTACAGAGAAGAAATGATAATTTCTATTTATAATGTCTAATATGCGCAAACAATAATCGAATTCTACATAGCAAGTGCTACCATAAGTGAAACCGTGAGGTCTATGATAACTATTAAGCCATTGAATTATTCGAGGCGAGATATATCTTCCGGAGGCCGCTCTCTTAATGTCAATATCCAAAAGCAGGACCTCTTAAATATTTCAAAATTTGTTTGATAGACTTCGAAAAATTATATGGAAGGTATTTATCAGACTATATCGACTCATATCTTGAATATACCAAGTGCCTTCTAGTGGGTTTTCCGAATCCATACACTACACAAGCAAAGTTCATTCACTAACAATCACTAACGGTTTCATACTTTGAGGTTATAGTTAGCCAATAAAATTTTGAAATCAACAATTCATCCAATATATAATAAGATAAAAGGTCACGTAATTTTCACTATAATTAGATACTGATACTAATGTTGTTACGATTATTCTATTCAGAGGGTAAATTATATTCCGTTTCCTTGAGTTATTGCTAAATGATGCTCCACCCAATTTTGGACAGAAGAATGAAACTCCACCCCATTCTTGGCAAGAAATTGACACTCCACCCCTTTGTCGATATTGAATTAATATAAAAAAATTCTTTTGGTCCTCATTCTTTAATCCCTTTTTTAAATTTTATCCTACTTCATTTTGTTGCTCAAAATATCGTCCTCATCATGTCATGGTTAGTCTAGTCTAGTTATCCTATTTGACTTTCCATTAAATCTATTGACATGAAAATTATTCCCAAACGAAAAATAATTTTAAAATTAAAGAAAATTAAAAATATGAAAACAATTTTAGGTACTTTAATGAGGTCTATGATAACTATTAAGCCATTTAATTATTTGAGGCAAGATATAGCTTCCGGAGGCCGCTCTCTTAACGTCAATATCCAAAAGCAGGACCTCTTAAATATTAGCCCCTCCCAGGGTTATTATTACCAAAGTATTGCATACAACTTTCACGAGGTGATGGTGACTTCTTAGAATCACAAGTTTTCTATTTAATTTGCTAATATGGAATTTTTTTTCCAGAATAATAATATAAGTTTCAAAAATTAATAAATAAAAAAATGAATGATAGCAAGGAGCAAATGAGGGGATGGTGCGAGCCACCACCATGGCAAAATAGCAGGAAAACAGAGCTGGCAATGATCACTTGGAACGAGAGTGCGAAGGGATACTGACGAGCATTCACTGGTTGAATAGCCTCCCATTTAGACCATCGAGGGTCTCTGTAAATAGTTTTGTGGTCGACTTTGGACAAACTCTTAACATCTATTGTAGATTTTCTTTATTACAAAAGTATTCTATTCACAAAAATATTGCATGGTCATGGGCATCTCTCGGAATTAAGATATCAAAAGTAACAGTTTAAGATATCATGGAAAGCATCAATTATTATTGAGAGTTACTTTTAAAATTTTCAAAAAAGATATTATTCTTAAAAATAGTGTAAATCGATAGATCACTTGTAATTTAAACAATAAATTAAGTTGGACAAACCATGTAATATCAAGAATAAGATCAAACAACAAAAAATAGGGTGAAATTGAAAAGCACTGAAAAGTTGAGACCAAAAATGAATATTCTTATTGAGTCAAGATGGTCAATGGGATGGAGAGTTAATTTTTTTTTTCCAAGAAAGAGGTTGAGTTTCATTGAGTAAAACCTTAAGAGAGGGGAGCGTATTTTACACTAATTAAAATAATCAGGAACATGGTTAATTACTTCCACTAGCTAGGTGAAGCTAAATGCTAAAAATTCTATAAACAACTAATATTAATAAATTTGTTGCATGCTATTGCTTCCATTGAGATAACTTTTATTCTTTTTCCTTTCTTTTCTTTCTCGTTAATTTTTATTTATGTGTTACCTCTTCGGATGTATAAGTTTGGCTTTTTTAGGGTGAAATATGTAAGTTTGGCTTGAAAATGGAAATTATCGCATATATCACTCGTCGCTTTTACTGCTGATGGGAATTAAGTACTCCTGAAAAACAAATTTGATAGCCATTAATCAATTATACAATAACTTGTGTCCACGTTGTTCGATCTTATTATCATTTCTTCTATGATTCTAATTAATGTATATGTGAGACCCACAAACATATTCCAATCAGCTGCCCTCAATCCGTCAGTCGAGGCTCCACATCGAATTCAAGCCAAAGGTTCCCGCAATACATGAAAATGTCTCGACCAAGACAAGACTTCACAAGCCTTCACCCGACATCTCTTGTATGTGAAAGGGAACCAGAGGAGCTTTCTCCTGTACTTTCATTTACAAGTCTTCAATTGGAGAATGTACTTTGCAAAATCAACAGTGATAAATAAACAAAATAAAAAGTGTTGATGAGACACTATACATAGATAAAATATGCATATATCATTCTCGGATTAAGATTCACATATAATAAGGACGAGAAGCCGATACTTTCTTCCCTTCTGATGCTCCACAAGACCTAATAATTATAATGATGATAATCCTATAATATTGTTTCCTTGGATAAGCACTCATAATGTTATATATATATATATATATATATGATAGATAGATGTGACATGCCTAATGTGTAAATCGCCAATAATCTTCCGTCATCCTTTCAAGTTTGTAGAGTGATAATTTTCTCGTATTAGTCTCTGTAATTCTACAAAATAAATTAAACATAATATTAATAACAATTTTTAGAAAAGGATTGGTAATCTCTATTTATAATGCCTAATATGTGCAAACAATGATCGAAATTCTACACAGTGACTGCTACCTTAAAAAAAACCACCAGTAAACATCAACACAGATCGATAAGATTTATCGCAAGTGCAATTAAGTAATCCGATAAATATTTTATTAGGTCTCAAGAATACATGCCATAGTTTCGAATATTGTCACATTTCCTGTTCCACCGTTGTTTTGATAATAGACGCATTAGAAGCACTGACTTAAGTAAACCGAGAGTCAATAACATGCAAAGGAAAAACAAGGTAAATACACAGAAAGGGTTACTAAAGCATTATTGGAACCCATCAAGATTTGGAGACGATCCAGATCTTTGAGCTGAAGGGCCGTGAGTTTGACTAGTTCAGTATTGGCAGTCCATAATAATTAATAATATGAACAACACTTCAGAGAAAAGGAATTATAATCTCTACTAATATCTTAAACTGTGCAAACAATAAATGAAATTCATCGCCCCGACCAATGCCATAAATAAAAGGTTATATTGCACCATATAGTTTAACGTTGACAGATATTCTTAAATCTATTCTACGCCGATTTTTTGCCTGAGGTATCCCAACATTGCTAATTTGAAGTCACCATCTAGCTCCAGGAGATAGTTGGTGAAACAAAAATAACAACGTTGGGATATCTCAGGCAAAAAACGACGATGGGATAGATCTAAGAATATCTATCAACGTTAGGCTATATGGTGCAATAAATCCTAAATAAAACAATTGGTAAGCGCATCAACTCCATTCGATTAGATCCCAAGTGCATCTCTTTTCTTTTTGCTTTTTAAGTAGTAGTCGGAATGGATATCTTTAGGAGTCAAGAATTACATGTCACAGAATGAGTTCAACTGTTAATTAAAGGAGTTCAGGAGCAGCAGTCAACTGTTAATTCTTGTTCTGCAACACACATGAACCCCATGCAGATTCCTTTGACTTTTCTCTTCTTCTCTTGCATGTTGTTTTCGTTTTTTTATTTTTCCTGACAGCCTCCCCTGGTTTCAACTGGCAAAGCCATCTCACCCTCTCCCTTTCTGGCTCTGGTTCCATTTTACTCCCATTCGGTTTCTTTTCTTTTTCAGTTTTTGTCCATTTCTTTTTTCTTTTCTGTTTGAGCTGCATCAACCCCCCGTAACTGCATGCTGGCGCTCCTCTTTAGTTCCCCGAGCTCACCTGTGCTGTCCATGCCCCTCTTCCAAAACTCTCCGAGCTGTCCTGCTGCTGAGCTCCTGAAGCTGCCCTTCTTCTCGGTTCCATCCCCTTCCCGTTCAGCTCCTCCTTCCCAGCTAACAAGCACCAGGCCAGCAATCCTCCTGAACTGGCCATTCATTCTCATCCTCACCATGCACCCTTCCCTCAGCTCACAGAGTCATTCTTGGATCGTTCCTCTTGCTCTTTGGCTCTCTCTCGCAAGTTTCCCCAGACCTCAGCTCACCCACACACTTGCACCTCCTGACAGATCCTCCCCTCTCGGCTCTGACCTTTTTCTTCCGTTTTTCTTCCTGCATCACCCTCAGACCCGACTCCGGTCACCTGCCCTCAGGACCCTGGCTCTCCTCCTCCCAACCAAAAAGAGAACAACAGAAGTCTCCTTCTATACCTCTCTTTCTCTCATCCATTTTCACGTACAATCACCACTACCCATTGCTATGGCCGTCCATTTCTTTTTTTCATAGGTTTTTATGTGCTGTTTGTCAAAGCTTTGAGGGGTTTGCGAGTTTATGCAGTTCCTCTCGATAACGGCTCAGGAGAGGTAAGATTTCTCGATCTTAGTGGCATGTCCAGGACTCCCACTTGATACGATTGAGTGATAACTCGGGGAATGAATGGTAAAGTGGGTCTTATGAACTGTGATGATGAGCAAGACTATTTCAAACTTGGTTTTATAAAGTTTTCAACCTGTTTCAGTTCAGCCCTTGCAGTTCTTTCAACTGTTTTCAGATCAGCCCGAAACTTTCACATTTGTTTCGGTTGAATTTGGGCCATTTCCAGCATTTTTAGTTCAGCCACTGAACATTCTAGACAATTCAGATCAGTCCAGGGAACTTTTCACTGATGTTCAGTTCAGTCCCTGACTTTCCTAATAAATCCAGATTGGTCCCTGGCTGTATTCTACATTTTCAAAGCTGTCCCTGACTTTCTGAGTTGCTCCAAATCAGTCCCTGAAATTTTAACCAAATTTTAAAATCAGCCCCAGTTTTCTTGAAATTATTCAATTCAGTCCTTGGACATTTTTTTAAAGATTTCCAACCCTTTCTACTTGGGTCTCCGACCGACAATATGCATGTTCTCGTTTAATATGTTCTTGTCTCATTTACTATGCGTATATAATATGGCAATACATATGTTTATCATAGCGGCGCCGACTTTGTATAATACGTGTTATAATCGTGTTTGATGTGTGAATATGCGAGAAATGGCAAAAAACGGGGTAAGGAGACTATGCAAAACCCGATTCGGGCTCAAGGGTCACACGACCATCCTCGAGAGAAGGTGGCCAAGTGTCTCTTATCTCTTGGCCCACCTCGGGTCAAGCATAGCCTCCTTGTCTCATTTAAAGTCGGTTCTCGAATTGTGTGCAATTGTATTTCTGTTTTGGCATTAATAGGGTAATAAATCGTGTATTAAACACGTTAGTTTTAAATAATGTGCATGAATTTTTGTATCGGCGACTATCTTGAGCCCACAAGGGTCAAAGAGCTCATCGGTCATCATTTGATCGGGCGTTCTTGGTGTTCGCGGACCCGGCTTGGTCTTCATGTCACAAATCGCTTCATAAACCCATAGTATCCAAAGCATAGGACGATAATCCCTAGAAGAATTTCTCATACAGGGAAAAGGGGCATGTAATTTGGCTAAATAAATCATCCAGGCTTTAAGCAAAATGCATAAATTGACAAATTATCGGTAACCGCGTCGATAATTTAGAATGGGTTTATCTGTTGATAAAATGCAAAATTTGACTAATCATACACTTGGCATAAACAAACGAGAGCAAATAGGCAAAAATGGTTAGGTTCTGAGCTTTTAGGTGAAAAACATGCTCTTGGCATAATCTGTTAAAACCACACTGTCACTATGCAAAATAATCTAAAACAAACCTACACATACTCAGTTTGGCCTAGCACCGCGCCTGCCCATGTTCTGTTTAGGCTAGAAAATCATTTGCCAAACAATCCCGGTATATAATCGGCTAATCACGTAAACTTGACGCTTAATACACAATTTGTCTATAGTCATCTGTTTTCATCTGTTTTTGTCTGTTTTTGCCTATTTTTATCTGTTTTTGTCCATTTTCGTCTATTTTATCGCGGTTCGAGCCCTAGCCCATAGGATACGATGCATATGGGGTCCAACGCCCATGCACACCGAGTGCGCGCAACCCAAATCCGGAATCGGGACTTGTCTCGACTTTCTACTTCGCTCCTAGTAGTGTCTATGTAGAAGACGACTCGGATCGGGTAGGTAAGGTATGGCCGGACAGGACTCGAAAGCTCGAACGATTCCATGGCTATCACGAGAGTCAAATGACTCTTCTGTTATCCGTCAGTTCGATTGGATCCGACCTCCGGCTCTCTGAGCTCGCGTTACCTTAATTTCAGTTTCGGACATTCAAAATCACGCGGTGAGCACGAGTGAAATATTTGGCCTAATGCAAACTGACCGGGTCCACGTACTGTATCGCGTCTGTATTTTGTATTTATTTGAAAACACATTGTAAGGACGTCTTTCTGTATTTTCATTCGGTCGTTGTAAGGACCTCGGTCAGTGAGCAGACGGTCTAAGTATTTCATCGAAGTTACGGTGTCAAAACGGGTGAGGAGTGCACAACCTAATTCACGCGGTAAATGAAATAAAACGGCAAACCCTAGACAAATTGAGTACCGCAATGACGTGCGGGATATCAGTCCACACGTAATAGAACCCCCGGATCTGGAATTTCTGGTTCCGCAAGACCAATGCCTTAGCAACTAGGTGTACCATGTACCCCTAGGCCCGGGTAACTTGTCGGCCCTCAATTTTCGGGTCATAAAATGGCAAGTGGCAACTCCTTCTCACGCGCGTCCGTCACGCGTCCCCACATGAAGGTGGACACTCCCAAGCCGTGCGATAGCGCATGCATGTGGGCCCCCGACGAGAGCAAATTCGAGTCCGTACAGCATCAATAAAATAAAATATATTCATTGAGAGATTTTTCAAATAAGAGACAAATGGTATGTTTTGATAGTGGATCTCATACACTAAGATCGCGCAACATATCAAGATAATAGATTGCAAGAATAAAATATCGCATAGGAATAAAGAAAACTCATTTTAATATAGGTTCTAGCGAAAGAATTTATAAAAGTAATTTTGTAAGTTAACAAACAATTCAGACCCGCGCATATGTGGGTCTTTGACTTGTTATTTTTATTTGATCCTTAAATTCATGTTCTAATTTGTAGGCTTCATGCGTATATAATAATTCTCGGACAACATAGAACCTCCTTCAATTGGGTTCTCGTCAAAAAAAATCCATCCCCCGCCATCTGCTTTACCACGGTTAATTTGCAATGATATAGGTTTAGAAGCCGCCGTACCACTCGACCTCATCATGTTTGTGTTGGAAAAACCGAGCACAATAAGTTATGAAATTCCAGGAACATGTGCACGGACAAATTGGCTTGCTAGGCTGATCTTAACGTCTTTCTTGGAGCATTCACTTCTTCCACTACTTGCATACTGATATTCAACCGCTTATCTCAATCGATTTTTTTAGTGTCGTTTTACCCTGCCTTTGTACCTTTTTTTTTTTTTTCTTTCTCATACTTTCCTGTTTCGACCTCGTACATTACCAAAAGACACAAAGGCATTGAAATATCCATGATATTTTCTTTCTTGTGGTGCGGGATCTCTACTTTCCACCACTAGCTAGTATAATTAGAAATTCGAACTGCAATCTAATGTATAAATAACAACAATCAAATAATAGTGGCAAGTTGATATTATACTGGCGGACAAGCTGGCAAGCAAATATTTGTATCAATATTGTTCGTGCAAATGGAATATTTAGGTGCAAAATCGATGGAATCTCCAGCAATAACATTTAGAAAGAAGAATAATGGACTTGCACTTCTTTTAACTCTTACACCTCCAAAACTAAGAAAGTTACTAAATAATACCTGCGTGAGACTGAGAGGCACAATATATAAAAAGAGAACGTATGCAGGGAGCTGGGCATATCCATAGTCATCTGCAAGCTGGTTTGGTTTACCCAGTCAACTAGTCAGTATGAATTTCCGTACTATCGAAATGGTTGGTTGGGTGACTGCCGGAGTCCTCGCCTTCGTTGTCATCCTGATACTGATATACGAAACATGCGGGTCGGGCTGCAGCCGACGTAATTCTGACACATCCAAAGATAATCCATAGGATTCGCGGATGCAGGGGCAAGGACAAGGACAAGCACCATGGCAACCATTCTTCCTCAAATTGCTAGTTAATTTTGTTTTTTATTTTCTCTTTTAGTTTTCAGATAGTAGGCACGTATTTAAATTACATTGTCACGATGGCTAGTCATCGATTCAAAGTTCAATAAACAAGTCCTCGATTTTGAATTGAAGGAGTTTATCTCTTAAGTTTCATATTTTTATGTTTGAATAAGACCAATATATAAATTCGGGCTGCAATCTCTTATCCTATTTAATATGGCCTAAAAATAATAATAATAAGCTCATAATATTAAGGCTCTAAAGCTCAAATAACGGGAAAAAGTCCCAGTGCCCCATGCTCAAGTCAAGACTAAAAGCCTGAGGATCCAAAAGTAAACTACAAATAGAGAATCATTTAAAAGAAGAATGACAAGAATAATTATGACTTTTCGCATTTTTTTCGAATCTATTATTAATTTTATTTTTATTCATAAATCATATATATATTTTTGTTTGAATTTTGACATTCACCATTTTGTCTAATTTCATCGATTTAATTAATCAATTTAATGAGGTGGCCCTGCCCATGTGGTAAATAATTTAATTTTGTCTTGGCCCGATGAAATTATAGTCGTACTCCTAATCGGTCTTCTTTTCGACCAAGAGTAGGGGAGATGCATTTGAAATTTATCTATAATTTTCTTCTCAAATATGAGCAAAACGGTTCACAATTTGGGGAGCGGGACGGTCTGCACAGGGATCGGATCGAAAACTCTTTCTGGCACCTTAGGGCACAAAATTAATTTATTTAGCCCGTTAATCTAACGATAGAATCTCACTAATTAACAAGCTTTTCCTTCTTAATGAGTGCCTCGAAACTAAGAAATTATCTAGTGCAACTGTGTTACCAAGTCAACACTGTCACGCGGCAGCACACATGGCCCAATCAAAATGAGACACGTGTCAAAAGCCTCGCTATAGATGAACCCGCCGGATACTTTCTTCTCTAAACCCTCTTGAGTTTGAAGAAGATTCCAATCGAATAGTTTTATGAGGCATGCACAGCAAATCGGCAAAATTTGGACCAAACGATACACAATTTACCACCAATCTGAGAGAGAGAAGGTAAATTTTGTAGTGCCCATCTTATCTCCTGCCGGTCATCGAATCGAAGGAGAAGAGCAGTTACGGTAAGGGCAGTAGCGCTGTTGATTGTTTGCTTGGACCAGGATCAATCAGTCATACTTTTTTTCTTTGCCACGTGCAGTACGTGCCACCTGATTAAATAGACGGACGAAAAACTTGATGAAATTGGACTGATTTGCACGACCATGGATTAATTTAATCCTATCTCAACTTTTATTCCATTATATTCTTATGATTAACTCTCCACTCGATTGGATTGCACTTTTCCCTTCCTAAAAAGTTAAACATTATTGTGGTTGTGTTATTGATCGACCCTACTCTGTGATTGGATTCATTAGGTTGCGTATGTCTTCGATTAAGGGGGTCTTTTTTAGGATAGACAGATAGATCAATAGATAGATACCGGACATATTATTGTCATTGGCACAAATTGTTCGAATTATTTATGTATTATTTTTGGCAGTTTTTTTCGGTTCATGTTGCTCGAGTCACAATGCTTTTAGTTTTGGCAATTGATCAGGGACGAAGGGGAGTACAACTTTGCCCTCCTTACATATATTATATTCCTTCAGTGGATCAAATGTTAACCTGACTTTTAGGATCCTATGATATGATCCATCAACGGTGCGGGTTCCATTGGGTTGGTATAAAGCGGAGGAATACATGAAAAATTGATAAGATTAATGTACTCGACCACTGAAACACACCATAATCTATATATTGTACAAGCATTACAACGCCGTAATAAATAGGGCCATAATAGCAAAACTCTTGCTATCACATAGATTGATGCATTATATAAAAATTAAATAATAATACTTATTATTGTGATTAATAATAGAAAATATTTAAGTGAAGAAACTACTCATTCAAATCAATTTTTATGAAAATTACGAATATTTATAATTATATAAATAATAATAGTAGTAGAAGTAATAATAATAATAATAATAATAACACATATTCCTATAATTAGTAATCTATATATTATGTAAACTTGACAATGCCAAAATAAATAGAGGTATAATAGTAAATCTCTTACGAACACATAGATTATTATATTATATAAAAATTAAATAATAATACATATTATTGCGATTAATAATAGCAAACATGAAATGAAAAAAACACTTATTCGAATCACTTTTTACAAAAAATTACGAATATTTGTAATAATATATAAGTAAATAATAATGATAATGCCACGACTCGAAATTTCAACAGAGTTTCCCTTATATTTTCTCGATATCCAATATCACATAAATTATTCATATAAAACCTGTTTTTCACAACTCCAAAAAACATACACCCAATCCAACAGGCTCTAATAAGTATATACTTCTCAAGAGAGTACTTTTTCTTAACCACATCACTAAATCGACTAAACCAAAAATTTTATGTCGTGACATATTCAAATACATTCTATACAAAAAGATTACTTATCAAGTAACTAAGTTCCATACCTAGTTCTCCGAGCTGATCCCCGATGTAAAGTTCTCCTGTACTGCTAGTCTAGCTCCTAGCTTATCTGAAAATATATGCAGAGTGTGAGCTGTATCTCAGTGAGTACTATATTTCAAAGTAAAGTGAAGTATTATTAGATAATAAATATATTTAATTGCAAACACCCAAATATTCAAATAAATAATACAATCACATTCAATCCAACTATCAGCTCATCCGCACACATATACGGTGATATATAAATATATATATACAAAATATAATAATAATTATGTCCAATATAGTACTAAATTTAAATCCTTTTAACAAATACACACAACTCATCCAACCATTTCTCTAATATCCAATAGCACATAAACATCAAATATCCATTCATTTAGCGTTTCATTAAAAAAAATCACTACACAATCACTTAACAAATCAAGTTTCAGCAACAACACGATTTTCACAGAACAACCTCAGACAATTTCAACAATCATCACATCTCCAGCGATCAAACCTGACAAACTATATACAACAAAACCAATCTACTCTCCTTCTTGTCATCCATCAATGTGAATTAATGAAAACATAACCTCTTTAACCTCCCACAAACTTTACATAACATTATTTATATAAAATCCTAGGGAAAACCATTTACCAGCTTCAATATTTCAACTTACGGATTCATCCTATCATTCTTTAATAAGTTATCACTTCCAATAAAATCCACATATAGTGTATATATAGAACCCAATGAGTAGCAATACGAGGAAATAAAAAATAATGCCCAACAACATCATCTTTTTCCAGCATATTAACCAGATAAGGCGATGCAAAGATGCAACAAACAAGATGAATTTGATTGAGTAAGCGAAGCTAATTTTATCTCAAATCTTTATTTCCCATCGCAAAAGAAGTTGATGCCTTCGTAAAATTTGGCACATTCATCCTAACAAGATTCTCAATGGAAATTCATACTAATAATGAGTCCATTGCCGACAAGCCATGCAAATAAAACATAAGCACCTCATCCCAAACAATAGCAAAAAAAATTTGGAAAACTTGATGCATCATAGACCACTTAACCTATCATTATCAAATTGCAAGATGATATAAACAATGCAAAAGAATTATTTAAATCCAATCTATTAGCTTGTATCAAAAGTTCAATCGGTGTTAAATCTCTGGCGACACATTCTTCATAACAACAGCATAATATCGGCCCATTTCATAACGTGACACATTTAAATTCCATAGATATACCTAAGCTAAGAAAATGATTCAAGACTCAATAACCCAACTAAATCAGATCCTAAGAGATGTTTTCCAATTTCCTAATTAGCCAAAAAGCCGGAAAATTAAAGTCAAGGGAACAACCCAATCGGAGATAATTTTAGATAGCAAGAAAATTCCTTTTTTTTTTACTTCTAGAAACTGTTAACAAGAAGTTCTAAAAAAAATTCATAATTTGCATGCCATAGATTAACTAATGAGATGGAATCAAAAGCTCATTAAATCAATACTCAAAACGATAAATAGAAGATGTCAAATTTATCAAAACAATAAATAAAGGTGTCCTCAATGAAAAACTAACTACCCACGGGTGACTCATTCAACAAAGAAATGTACCGAGAAATGCGAACTAAAACCAAGCAACATCAATCTTCTCTTAGAATAAGATTTACGAAACTTAAATTTGAGCTATCATCCATAACCACTTTCAATCTAATGAATTGACTAATCATAGCCCCAAATTACCAAATAGAGGACGCACTAAAACTCAAATAACAGGGAAGATAATTCGAAATCAATTGCAACAATGCAACCCGACTTAACAAAAGGGGAGACTTGAATCACCTGATCAGTTAACAAGCAATACAAACAGACAATACCATGAACATAACTCAGGCAATACATACCAATACATGTCGATAATCTATGCTCAACCTCTCTCCCTCTCTTGGTCGTGCCCTGTTCTTCTTCTTTGTTTTCTTTGCAGTAGAATAAAACAATGGAAGAGAAATAAAGCAGCCAAACAAAACAAAGGAAGAATGGAAGAAATAAATAGCATAATAGCATGGTGGTGGAAATGGGGTGTGCTGGGGGGGAAGGTTGGGCCATGTGGGGTCCATGGCACCACATTTTGTTTTTACAACCACATAAAAGTACATTACATGCATAATATATATATATATATATATAAGCATATGTTTGAAAATAAAATCTGCCGGGTCTCACTGATAATAACACATATTATTGTAATTAATAAAAGCATACTACGAATACTTATAATTATATAATAAGACATGTTACAGTAATTACTAAGAGCACAATGAAAATGAAGAAAATGTTCAAAACAGTACTACGAAGAATTCAATTCACATGTTAACATTTTAATAGAAAATCACATACAGTAAAATTAAAAATATTAATTTCACCTCTCAATACTAATTAATAAATCGATTATGAGTGATAAACTCCGCTAATTATACACATTAAATGTGCTCATAATATTATTTTACCAACAATGTCATAATATAAATTTTGCCACCAATTCCATCAATTGATAAAGGAAAACATAAATTTTGTGCCAATTGAGATGAATAATATTATTAAGGCTACTAAATTTTAGGATTTTATATTCCATGGTTTCACCTTTCTTTCGAATCTATCCTATGCTTTTAAAATGATTTAAAATATCCCATGGTTTTTTTTTTCAAATCTATCTCGGCATTATATTTTTTATTAATGAAACGTAAGTAGGCTCCAAATCTATCCCATGATTTTAATTTTTTCTCAAATATATCATATGATTTTAATTTTTTTCAAATCTATCCCATAGTTTTAATTTTTTTTCTCAAATTTATCTCGGATAAAAGGCCCATAATGGCAAGATCGTGAAATATTGATGGAGATATAATGGGGGGACAGATTTGGAAAAAAAAAATGTAAACCATGGGATATTTTAGATCATTTTAAAAACATATAATAGATTTGAAAG
The DNA here is from genome assembly GCF_007655135.1 of Punica granatum. NCBI lineage: Eukaryota > Viridiplantae > Streptophyta > Magnoliopsida > Myrtales > Lythraceae > Punica > Punica granatum. Next base: position 25,679,651 of record NC_045130.1, on the reverse strand, counting down.
AAATGTGAAATCATGAGATATATGGGATAATTAGCCTTAAATTTTAAGTTATCTTAATTGCATAAACATCTTTATATAACTTGGTTTTGGAGCTATTATGCACTTGATGAGGTTGTTTTGTCAATACCGATATAAACTATTGATTCGAGTACCTATCTATTGGGTAAAAATATTTACATAGAGTGGTAATGGGTTAGTTCCAATTGGTTTTGGTTCTAGACTATACCCATGATCCATGCATACCCCTATTGTAAAGCCATCTGATTTAAGAAGGATATAATTGCAAAATTTTCAGAAGTTTAATGAAAATTTGGTAAATAAAAAAGATGGTGGTGATTGAATGACAAATTGAAAATTTTGGACAGGCAGCAAGATAATAAAGAAATGGACAAGTTTTTAAGTGTCGAAAACCTACCATAATGGGTAGTAGGTTCTGGCCGATTCAAGTTCAACATTACACAATACATATTCCTACTGTAAAGTTATGTGATTTTAAATGCCATCGATTGTTTGCTAATTTGAGAGATCACGAAAATATTTTATTGCATAAACGTTATTGATCCATGAATTTTTCTGAACACAATACCGATCCCAGATCATTTTTTTCGACATCCAATTACAAAGACAAGAATTTTGATTTCTACGCGCGTTAAATTTGAATTTTCCAAAAAAAAAAAAAAGAGGTCAGAGGCTCCTCCTCCTCCCCCCATTTTTTTTGTTTTTTTCTGCCTTCTTCTTCTTCTCCCTTATTCTCTCTCCTTCTCCTTCCTTCCTTCTCCTTCTTCCTGAACGAAAAAAAAACCGAAAAGGAAACAAACCTCAGCTCCGATTTTTCCTCCTTTTAGCTGATTCCCCGCAATCTCCAACCGGTCCCTTCCTCACATTCGAAACCCCTAGCCGCTCTCCTCTTCCTCTTTCCGTTTTTCTTTCTTGGCTAAAAAGGAAAAGAATAAAGAAAAATGGCAATAGGAGAACAAGAAGAAAAAACGGGAAAGAAAAAATTAGCGGTCTTGACCTCGGCGCCGGGGATTCATGAAGAAAAAAAGGATCGAACCCTAACTCTCCCTCTCCCTCTCTCTTGGCCTTCTTCCAGGGCATAAAAAGAAAACCGAATAAAAAAAACGGGAGCTCGAACTCTCAAAAACATGTAGCTCGAACGCCCTCGCTCGGACAACTCGCTTTCAGAACTGACCTCGATTCCCTCCGACTCTCACTCGGTTCCTGAACCTCCTAGCGCCGCCCTCACGCCCGCGGCTCTTCGGGGATCTCCCTCAGCTCAGACGCCGAAATCCTCCGCCTCCTCGAGACCCGACTCCCTTGACTCCTCCAGCAGATCGCCCCTTTCCTTCTCCCTATTTTCATTTTTTTCTCTAATCGAATCTGCCGTGCTTTCTGGCTCGCACAGTCAGCGCTAGTGTAGGCACGCTGCCCAGCAGCCCGTTCGTGCGCCCAGCCGCCCAGCCTGTGCGCGTCCAGCAGCTCGGCTCGCGTCCAGCAGTCCAGCCCATGGCCAGCAACCCAACCGTGTCCAGCAGAGGCCCAATCCGGTCAAGCAACCGTCCAATCCGGCCCAGTGGCCCAATTCGGCCCAGCATCCCACTCGGCCCAATTCGGATCTCAAAGGCCCAGTTCGGCCCGCTTCCTAGTCCGGCCAAATCTCCCCAGCAACCCAATTCGTCCATAACCCCCTCTATTTATAGAACAGCCCCCGTTCTTCTCGAACTAGGTAAATCCCCGGCTTAGTAGCATGTTTAGGGCTCCATTTCTGGATATTAATGTTTGCTTGGATGGATATGATGTGAAATGAGCGTCATTGGGTTGCGTGGATGATCGGATTTGTCTCGAACTCGATTTTATGAACTTTCCGTTTTGTTTCACTTCAGTCCTGAGGACACCTTTTCATTTTTTAAAAATCAGCCCCTTAACTTTCCCACGCGTTTCAATCAATTCCCGGTCATTTTAATATTTCCCAATCAGTCCTTGAATTTTCCATAATTTTTCAATCATCCCAAGGAACTTTTCAAGTTGTTTCAGTTTAGTCCCGGGGCTATTTTCCGCCCTTTTCAGATCTACCCCGAATTTTAAAATTCCTTTCAGTCATGTCCCAGCCATTTTTACCATTTTCCAATCAGTCCCTGAATTTTTCAGAATTTCTAAACCTATTCTGGGAACTTTTCATGTTGTTTCAGTTCAGTCCCTGTGGCATTTTTTTTCACTTTTCATATCAGCCCAAACTTTCAAATTCGTTTAAAAAATTCCTGGGACATTTCAGTAATTTTTACACAGTCCTGAAGTTTTTCAGAATTTTCAAATTAGTGCCCTGAACTTTATCCGAATTTTCAAATCAGTCCTTGTTCTTTTAAAATTATTCACTTCAGTCCCTGTATATTTTCTAAAGATACCCAATCCTTTCCTACTTGAATTCCCGACTGACAAAGTATGTGCCGCGCTTAAATATTTTTGTTTCAGTAATTATATGTATATATACATGACAATGTGTGTTCTTTTATGTTTTCCCACTTCCATGAGTCGGTGTCGTTTTATCGATTCCATTGATATTATACTTGTGTATGTTTGTATGTGTTTATCGTGATCATGGCGGCACCGATTGTGTAAAATATGTATGTTTATCGTGTTTGACATTATAATGTGCTCTTGATCCATGTTTAAATGCTTTATCTTCTCGTTTTAATCGAAACCTCACATGAATAGGTTTAATCATGCAAACTCGGCCTAAAATCAATTTTTTTTTTAAATTTCAAGACGGTTGGAAATTAGAGTTTACCGGACAGTCAACTAATGGCTATTTCGAAGACTCGAAATCCGTAGACTAAAACATTCGGCAAATTTCTAATTAACCTAAAATTCTATATACGGGATAATCGGGACATTAAATTTGGCTAAATTAAATCACTTGACTCCTTTAAATGAATTGCACAAACTAATTAACAATCTGTAATCACGTCGACAGTTCAAGAACTGTTAGCCATGCTCTTTTTAAAAAAGTAACAATTTCGAAAGCACCGAGATACGTACAACGTAATCTTAATTTTTCATGCACACACATATTTCCCGATTCAAGGGCATGACTACCGGTTCTTATCCTGCCATAATCCTAGAGTAGGTTTGTGCATATAATGGGTCAAAACATGGAAAAACAGATTACTCTCAAACTTGACTTAAATCAAACATGAGCAAATAGTCAAGTTGAGGGTTAGGTTTCGGGTTTTAGGTGAAAATACTCTTAATCTATAAAAGCCATATTGTCATCATACAGAACAATGTAAAAACAATCCACACATTCGAGACTTGATTACAAACATTGTGTTTTGTTAGGTCCACTAAAATAATGTCGAATGCTACATGCCCTATCTATCACTCCTTTTGTTTGTTTTAAGGTAGGATTTGTATGTCAAGATACCCCGTTTAATAATCAGTTAATTCACGTAAATTCGACGATAACAAAAACCCCACTGTTTGTTTATTTGAGCTTACTTGTTACATTTTTGCACTTGTTTGTTATGCGGATCGAGCCCGATCCTTTAGAACACGATTCACACAGGGTCCAACGCCTCTAACCATCGATCACAGGGTCCAATGCCCCCATATACCGAATGCGTATTTAATTTAATTTTCGATCTTTTCCAAAATCATACGGTGAGTATGAGTGGAATAATGGCCGAACGCGAACCGATCGGGATTCAGTCATTGTAATTTGTTTTTTATTTATTTGAGAGAATAATATAAGAGTTTATGTTGTATATTTATTCATGTAATAATCCCGGCCGAAGAGTGGACAGTTTGAGTGTTTCTTCGAATTTACGGTGTCAAGTGCAACCCTAAATCATGCGGTAAATAAATAAAATGGCAAGTCTAGCAAGTTAGAGTACCGAAAGGGCGTGTGGGATACAAGCCCACATGTAATAGAACCCCCGAATTCAGAATTTTCGATTCCGTACAAGACCATTGCCTTAGCATACTAGGTGGATCCATACCCCTAGACCCGAGCGACTCATCGGCCCTCGACCTTCGGGTCGTAAACAGGTAGTGGCTACTTCTTTTAACATGAGTTCATCGCGCGTCCCCGGAAAGGTGAACACTCCTAAGTCGCGTTGCATTTAGGCGCGTGCATGCGTGCCCCCCGACGAGACGAAATTCGGGTGCGCACAGCTTGGCGACTCCACTGGGGACACTTAGAGGGTTCGGGCTCGTTCCCGCTTGCTTGTTCGCTTGTTTATTTACCGCTTTTCGCAATTTCCCACTTATCTATTTTACGCACTTTTATTTATGCACTCGCATTGCATATCACAATAGCTCTAGGTACATATGGGTCGCGTCCCACGACCGGTAATAGGAGCATAGGTTAGATAGGGGTTCGAAGTAGGGGTATGGCGCGCAGTTCGACTGTCGCTTAGGTCTTGAAAAGAATCCCGCTCGATTTCAAGGAATTGACACCCTTGATTCGGTGGCCCCCATCCCTAGGTAGCACGATCCTTGTAGTACCGAAACCACGCATTATGCTAAGCTTCCATGCCATCCTCCAACCCGACTTCAATAACAGTCCATCGAGTCGGCCTGCGTGCCATTTTAGTCATTTTCTTTTTTTGAGAGAGATGTACATTGTATACATTAAGCCGTGGGCATTTATTTTTTGTACCCATGCATCATCTAATTTCAAAATTATGTGTCATTTGTATTAACTAGTCCTAAATCGGTTTTCTTTTCATCTTGGTAAGAGATGGCATGCTCGGTCTCCTTTTCACACCTCGACAGGGTCACGCCACCACTCGAGGAAATCAATCATATCTGGGCTTATCTGCGCCAAGTCGACCGCTATTACATCAGGACCTCTGTTGGGGATATACCAATGCTAGCCATCTGCCTAGTGGATTGGAACTTCTTGGGAGCAACGGCGACGTTTTGGGACCCAGTCCACGCCGTCTTCAACATCCAGGGTACCGAGCTCACACCTACCATCGAGGAATATCGTACTCTCGTCGGAAGAATTGCAGCCACCCGCGGCATTGTGGAACCTAACTTCCATACCACCCAACTTGTCTTGGTATTTCGCCTACTCGGGGTGCATAAGTCTCAACTACAAGCCGAACTTGCATATTCCGGTGACACGGAGATAGTCACCGCGAAACTCCTCCGTTTTATTGAAATACGAACACATGAGGTTCAAGGGGATCTTTTCCAAAAGATTTTATGTCATGCGATTTTATTCTTAATTTTTAGGACTCTTTTATTCCCTCGCTCGGCCGGTCACATAGACGCAACCTTAGCTAGCTGTGCGCACCCGAATTTTGTCTCGTCGGGGCACGCATGCGCGCGCCTAAATGCAACGCGGCTTGGAAGTGTCCACCTTCCCGGGGACGCGCGACGGACGCAAGTGAGAAGGAGTCGCCACTTGCCATTTTACGACCCGAAGGTCGAGGGCCGGCAAGTTACCCGGGTCTAGGGGTATGGGATACACCTAGTATGTCAAGGCAATGGTCTATACGAAACCGGAAATTTCGAATTCGGGTGTTCTATTACGTGAGGGCCTATATCCCACACGCCCTTTCGATACTCTAGCTTGCTAGGCTTGCCATTATATTTATTTACCGCATGATTTAAGGTTGCACTCGACTCGCCCGTTTTGACACCGTAAATTCGAATAGACACTTGAACCGTCCACTCTCCGACCGGGATTATTACATGAATAAATATGCATCATAAAACCCTTACATTGTTCTCTCAAATAAAAAATAAATTACAATGACTGAATCTCGGTCGGTTCACGTTCGGCCGTTACTTCACTCATGCTCACCGTATGATTTGGAAAATATCGAAAATTAAATTAAATGCGCACTCGGTGTATAGGGGCATTGGACCCCGTGATCGAAGGTTATGGGCATTGGACCCAGTGTGAATCGAGTCCTAAAGGGTCGGGCTCGATCCGCATAACAAACAAGTGCAAAAATGTAACAAGCAAGCTCAAATAAATAAACAATGGGGTTTTTTGTTATCGTCGAATTTACGTGAATTAACTGATTATTAACCGAGATATCTTGGCATACAAATCCTACCTTAGAACAGACAAAAGGGATGATGGATAGGGTATGTAGCATTCGGCATTATTTAAAACGGACCCGATAGACATGACGTCTGTAGTCGAGTCTCGAATGTGTGGGTTATTTTTAGATTATTCTGTATCGTGGCAATATGGCTTTTACAGATTAAGAGTGCTTTCACCTAAAAACCAAAACCTAACCCTCTACTTGACTGCTTGCCCATGTTGATTATGCCGAGTTTGTGATTAATCCGTTTTACCATGTTTTAACCCGTTCTAAACACAAACCTAGACTAGAGTGACGGCAGGACAAGAACCGGTAATCATGCCCTTGAATCGGTAAATATGTGTGTGCATGAGAATCAAGATTACGTTGTACGTATCTTGGTGCTTTTGAAATTGTGAATTTTGAAAAGGGCATGACTAACAGTTCTTGAACTGTCGACGCGATTACAAATTATTAATCAATTCATGCAATCCAATTAAAGAAATCAAGTGATTTAATTTAGCCAAATTTAACGTCCCGATTATCCCGTATGTAGAATTTTAGGTTAATTAAAAACTCGCCGAATGCTTTGGTCTACAGATTTCGAGCCGTCGAGATAGCCATTAGTTGACCGCCCGATAAACTCTAATTTCCGACACAGTCACGTTGTATACGTATAATTACAAAAATAAAATATTTAAATGGGGCACATTCATTGTCGGTGGGTGATCCAAGTAGGAAAGGGTCGGATATTTTTGGAAAATGTCCAGGGGACTGAATAGAACGATTTTAAAAGAGCAGGGACTGATTTGAAAATTCGGATAAAGTTTCGGGGACCAATTTGAAAATTCTGAAAAAATTGGGGACTATGTAAAAATTACTGAAAATATCCCAGGACTTATTTGAAACGAACTTGAAAATCTGGACTGATCTAGAAACAAAACAAAAAAAAATGGCCCCAAGACTAAACTGAAACAGCTTGGAAAGTACCTTGGGAGGCATGAAAAATTCTGGAAATTCCAGGACTGATTGGAAAATAGTAAAATGACTGGAACTTGATTGAAAATAAATTTTGAAATTCGGGGCAGATCTGAAAAAGGTGAAAAAGACCCCGGGACTAAACTGAAACAACTTGGAAAGTTATTTGGGATACTTGAAAAATTCTGAAAAATACATAGACTGATTTGAAAATAGTAAAATGACCGGGACTTGATTGAAGAGAAATTTTAAAATTCGGGGCAGATCTGAAAAAGGTGAAAAAAGGCCCCGGGACTAAACTGAAACAACTTGGAAAGTTATTTGGGATGCTTGAAAAATTCTGAAAAATCCAAGGACTGATTGGAAAATAGTAAAATGACCGGGAGTTGATTGAAAATAATTTTTAGAGTTCGGGGCAGATATGAAAAAAATAAAATGCGTCCTCTGGACTGAAATGTGACAAAACGGAAAGTTCGTAAAGTCGAGTTCGGGACAAATCCGATCACCCACGCGACCCAAGAACACTCATTTCACATTATATCCATCAAGCAAGCAATAATATTCAGGAAATAAGCCCTAATCATGCCACTAAGTAGAGGATTTACCTAGTTTGGGAAGTTGAGGGGTGATTCTGTAAATAAGAAAAAATAAAAAAAAATGTCTGGCGAGTTGGGTTGGGTTGGTCTGAGCTGGATTGGGCCGAACGGGCCCGCTGGGATTTGGACTGGGTCAGACTGGGCCGAGCTGGGCTGGTGAGCCGCTGAGCTGGGTCGCCGAGATCTGGACTGGGCCACTAGATCTGGACTGGTGCGCTGGATCCGGATCGGTTTGCTACCTGTTCTGTCCCGGAGAGGAGTTGACCCGGTTAGCAGAAAAAGAAACCGAAATAAAGGGAGAGAGAGATCTGGTTCGGGGCGGCGAGAGGCTTGGGTAGCGGCGATGATTGAGCTGGAGGAAAAACGGGAGAGCGGGCTGAGGGATGGCGCGAGACCCGAGGCGAACTCGGAGAGGGATCCGAAGGTCGCGTGTGAGCTGGGGGCGAGGAAATCACGAGGAAGAGGGGGGCCTGAGGGAGTCGAGAGGTGGGAGGAGGCTACGGGCTCGGCTGGGAATTGCGGGTGTCCGGGAACTCGGGGTTTTGTATCCGAGAAAGAGCGTCCAAGCTCCGAGGGAACCAACGTCTGAGCTTCGGAATGTTCCGAAAATCGATCTCTGGAAGAAATCCCTCTGGTAACTGGAAATTTCCGGGAGTTTGAGCTATGAGCCGGGGGTCCGAGAGTTTCCCCCCAAATCCTCGAAATCCCAGCTGTGTCCCCTTTTTATTTTTCGGGAGAGTCCGTGCGAGAGAGCGAGCTAGGGCTTTTCCTTTTCGACCATTGAGGGAAATTCTGCCAATCCCCGGAGAATCCGCTGGGAGTTACCTTCTAGGACTCGGGGAGGACGGGAGCTGCGGGAAGAAGAAGAACAGGGAAAGTCAAACAATCAGTTTGACTTTCCCCTTTTTTTTTTCTTTTTTTTTTCTTTTCTGGGCCGGCGGTTCACGGGCAGCCAGTCAACGCTGCCCGGCTCTGAACCGGCCCTGCCCGGTTAGCCTGAAATTTTTTTTTAATAATGTTTTTTTAAAAAAATTGATAAATTGGAAAATGACAATTTTGCCCCTGGAGCCGATGGACCGAAATTGGGTGTTGATACTAGCGTTGTCCTCCAAGTGGTTGGACGCCGCGAGTTCAAGGTGGCCTTGTTGGCTGAGACCATACGGTCCCTTGATCGCGTTACGAGAAAGACCAATCGAAAGTTGAGAGGGTCCCCTATCCTTTTGCAAATTTGGCTCCAAAGCCATGCAAACCAATTCGGCCTTGGTCGTCCGGTTATGTTTTTCACACGTCTGGAGTCGATCATTTTGCGGTTACTACCTCTGTTGTGTGTGGAGGAACGCAACATCTCCGAGTAGATCAAAATTTTTCGCGAAATAGCACCAGGGGGTTTAAGTGGCGCGCCGCGTGGATACCACCCGGGCCCATGACCCTTAGGTGTCTTGACTTTAATGAGGTGACACTCGTGAGCCATGTAGGGTCCACCACTTATTTTTCGACGTGAGTAGTGAGGCAATTAGGTGGCTTACAAATGGTGCCTGAAGACATGGCACGAATCAAGTTCGAACACACTTAGTGGGAGGACCAGACATCCGTAGATCGCCTAAGTGAAATCAAATGGGTTATGACCATGTGGCAAACTACGATCATCGAGCATCCTTACTTCCCCAAGCACCCGACCCAAGAGAAACGGGACTTTCAAGCCACGGAGGAATACATCTTTCGCTTTTATCGATGGGGTTCATCAGAGAATGACGATTTCACAAACTCTCCTCCAATCGAGAGTAGCACATCATCCGGGGCACTGGTACCGAACATGGCCATCCAAACCGAGCTCCCCAATCTCAGGCTGAAAAGGACCGCCTCCGCAGGGAGGTCGCCAAGAAGAATGAGCAGCTTAGCGATCAGCACCAACTAAAGAAGGAGCTTGCCTAGGCCCGCGCCCAACTGCAGAAGCGTGATCAGGAGTTGGCGCAAGCGAACGCTGCCTTGGAGAGATCCAGGAAGAGGGCCCGTGGAGGGCCACGCACACCCTAGAATAGACACCTCTACTAGGCCCTCACCTGGAACCCTGTGCTTTTCATGGCGACGGTCGCTTTCACCTCGGGCACATTGGAAGACCGACTTAGGACTATCTTTTCAAAATTTGTATTGCACTTTGAACCATTCGGAGTTAATACGAATGACAACATTAGTTTTTTAAAGTTCATGCATCTCATGCATTCCCTCTCTTATTCATTACCTTGCATGTTTATTTTAAAGAAAATTTTCTTGCATCGAAACTCACACACTTATGGAATCCAGGTATTAACAACTGACAACGCCCCATCGGTGTCCCACACGCTTCCAATTAAGAATGACAGAGGAAAATCAACTCGCTGTTTTCGAAGGGAATACACCACCGAAGCCGGTTCATTCTCCACAACCCACGATGAACGCGTCACCATCACTTACCCCGGCAGGTGCGCCACTAGCACATCACAGAGCTCCCTCGACCCATCTCCCACAACCGATTTCAACAAGCATGCCACCACCGCCGAGGTACGCGCCACCACCACCTGGGTACGCGCCGTCACCACCGATGTATATTCCGTCGTCGGCGACTCAAGCACCACCGCCTGCCATAATCCTACTCACATGGCCACGCTCGAGGGCAACGTCACCACTCTTCAAAACACGGTTGACCTAATGGCCGCTAATATGGCCGAGATGATGGCCTTGCTCAGGGGGCCAAATTGCTCGTCTTCAAGCTCCACCCCGCCTCTCGCACGTGAGCCAACTATCGACCCCGCTCCTTGCATCCCACCAACCCATGCACCAGAGGGCGACATAGCGGCCGCCCCCGCAACGACAATTATCCCAGGGCCCGCTCCTCGTCCGACGCACACGCCGGCAGTTCACCCGGTCGACTTCTGCCATCCTCAGTCCACCATTCCAGCAACTGTCTCACTTCCGCCCATGATGATCTCCGTGCCGGATCCGGTTATGTTCGCACCATCTCCTGTGTCCGTGCCAGCTCCAACTACAGTCTACACCGTTCCTTTGCTGATGGGCTTCCCAACATCGAGCACCCCTGCTCCTGCTCACACTACTGAACCTTTCCCTTACCAAGCTCCAAACCCTCACATCGGCCTTCCTTATCAAGCTCCACCTCCCATAAATATTACTTTCTCTAAACCGAGCACACCGACTCACGCGGCCCCCATAGCTCCACCCACAAATTTCCTCCCCGGAAAGGAGACAGAACAGGAGAGGAGAATGAAGAAGATGGAAGAGACTATCAGGGCCCTCCAAGCTAGTGATCCGTAACATAGCACCAGTTATCTAGATTCGATTCTCTTCCCGGGGATGCAGCTACCCGCGAAGGTCAAGGTGCCCGATTTCCAAAAATACGATGGAACTAAGGACCCGCGACATCACCTCCGCCGCTACCACGGAAAGATACTTCAATACTGGGACTACGAACAGTTCGTCATCACGACTTTCCAAGAGAGCCAGTCAGGACCGGCCCTTAATTGGTTCATATCTCTCCGAGCAGAGAACATCCCCTCCTGGGCCGAACTGTCCAAGAAGTTCATTAAGCAGTATCAGTATAACATGGAGACGCCCCCATCCTTCCTCGAGTTGAGCACGATGGACATGGCGGAGGGGCAGAAGTTTGAGGATTACGCCACGAATTGGCGTTCGGAAGCAGCAAAATATTTTCCTCCAATCTGCGAAGCGCAGCAAATTCAAATGTTCATGGGACTCTCAAGGGGGCCTACTACTTTCACCTCATAGGCCACAAGTCTACTTTCTCGGAGATGATTATGGCGGGGAAGCAGGTAGACCTGGGCATCAAACTCGGAAGGTTAGAGGGTCCGACAAAGAAGGGGGAATGAGAGTCCTCGAGGAAGATCGCGGTCGCAACAGCCTCAACTAACAAGTATGCCACCACCGCCGAGGTACGCTCCACCACCACCTGGGTACGCTCCGTCACCACCGATGTATATGCCGTCGTCGGCGACTCAAGCACCACCGCCTGCCATAATCCTACTCGCATGGCCACGCTCGAGGGCAACGTCACCACTCTTCAAAACACGGTTGACCTAATGGCCGCTAATATGGCCGAGATGATGGCCTTGCTCAGGGGGCCAAATTGCGCGTCTTCAAGCTCCACCCCGCCTCTCGCACGCGAGCCAACTGTCGACCCCGCTCCTTGCATCCCGCCAACCCATGCACCAGAGGGCGACATAGCGGCCGCCCCCGCACCGACAATTATCCCAGTGCCCGTTCCTCGTCCGACGCACACGCCGGCAGTTCACCCGGTCGACTTCTGCCATCCTCAGTCCACCATTCCAGCAATTGTCTCACTTCCGCCCATGATGATCTCCGTGCCGGATCTGGTTATGTTCGCACCATTTCTTGTGTCCGTGCCGGCTCCAACTACGGTCTACACCGTTCCTCTGCTGATGGGCTTCCCAGCATCGAGCGCCCCTGCTCCTGCTCACACTACTGAACCTTTCCCTTACCAAGCTCCACAACCTCATATCGGCCTCCCTTACCAAGCTCCACCTCCCATAAATATTACTTTCTCTAAACCGGGCACACCGACTCACGCGGCCCCCATAGCACCACCCACAAATTTCCTCCCCGGAACGGAGACCGAACAAGAGAGGAGAATGAAGAAGATGGAAGAGACTATCAGGGCCCTCCAAGCTAGTGATCCGTAACATAGCACCAGTTATCTAGATTCGACTGTCTTCCCGGGGATGCAGCTACCCGCGAAGGTCAAGGTGCCCGATTTCCAAAAATACGATGGAATTAAGGACCCGCGACATCACCTCCGCCGCTACCACGGAAAGATGCTTCAATACTGGGACTACGAACAGTTCGTCATCACGACTTTCCAAGAGAGCCAGTCAGGACCGGCCCTTAATTGGTTCATATCTCTCCGAGCAGAGAACATCCCCTCCTGGGCCGAACTGTCCAAGAAGTTCATTAAGCAGTATCAGTATAACATGGAGACGCCCCCATCCTTCCTCGAGTTGAGCACGATGGACATGGCGGAGGGGCAGAAGTTTGAGGATTACGCCACGAATTAGCGTTCGAAAGCAGCAAAATATTTTCCTCCAATCTGCGAAGCGCAGCAAATTCAAATGTTCATGGGACTCTCAAGGGGGCCTACTACTTTCACCTCATAGGCCACAAGTCTACTTTTTCGGAGATGATTATGGCGGGGAAGCAGGTAGACCTGGGCATCAAACTCGGAAGGTTAGAGGGTCCGACAAAGAAGGGGGAAGGAGAGTCCTCGAGGAAGATCGCGGTCGCAACAGCCCCAACTAACAACAAAAAGGGAAATGAGGTTTCAGTCAATGAAGTCAATCTAAGGCGCCCGGGATCTCAACAGTACTCGGTGAACTTCACACTTACGCCACCTACCATTCTCGCATATGTTCCGCTGATCGTGCACTATCAGCCTCAACACCCCGCTCAACCAGTTTACTATTCAGTCCCGCCGGCCCCGCAACAAATTGTCCACCACTTCTCCCCTGCTTCGACCCCATAGTATAGGCCATCGGCTTCAAGAGCTCCTCAGTCGGCGCAGCGAGCCCCAGCCGCGCAAGACCAACAAAGCAGTACGATGTAATCCCGGCAGCGCATACAGTTCACGCCTCTACCTCCCCCACTCTCCCACATATACCGGCAACTATTGGCGGGTAACATGATCCGACCCACGGTTCTGGGTCCTAACTTCATTTCGGCAAACTATGATCAAAGCCTATACTGTGAGTACCACTCAGGTGCTCCCGGGCACACCACCGACAACTGTTGAAAGTTACGGGAAGAGATCCTGAAGCTTATCGATGCCAAAAAGATCTCGTTCAATGCCATTAGGCCCCCGAATGTGCAAGCCAATCGAGTCCCTGATCACGGGTCAAGCTCGAGGCCCACCATCAATATGATCAGTGTCTGCACTATGAGAGAGGACGAAAGCCAACAAGAGGACCCCGCTCCGTTTGTAATCGAGTATGTTCCCGTGGAAGTCACTGTAGGGTTCACGGGGTCTAGCGTCGCGCCCGCTCCGTTCATAATAGAAGTCCCTGCTCGAGAGCCGTTCCAGGACAGCAAGGTCCCCTGGACCTATGAGGGAAGTGTCGGGAACCTTGAGCAGCAATTCAGTGTCATGGGTGTGACACGCTCGGGTCGGGTGTACAAGAACCCGGAGACTACAGGCAAGGGAAAGGCTCCCGTTGCATCCGGAGCTGCTCCGGAAGCCTTGCCTATTCCGCAGAAGAAGGTGACTGAAGAAGAAGCGGAGGCTTTCATGAAAGTGATCAAGGCAAGCGAGTACAAGGTAGTAGAACAAATGGGTAAGTCTCAAGCTCATATTTCGCTACTCGCTCTCCTGTTGAGTTCGGAGCCACACCGAGAAGCCCTCCTACGAGTCCTCACCGCAGCACAGGTTCCCAAGGAGATAGCCCCGGATCGGATTGAAGAGACTGTCAGCTCGATTTTCTCCAATGCCATCTCATTTTCAAATGACGAGCTCCCCTCCGAGGGATGGGCACACTCACGGGCATTGCGCATCGTCCGTAAGTGCAACAATTTCGTCATTGGCCAGGTCATGATCAACAATGGTTTCGCCCTTAATGTTTGCCCAGTGTCCACGTTGAAGCAAATGAATGTGGACCTTAACTGCGTCCGCCCGAGCAAAACCGCGGTTCGAGCCTTTGACGGCTCACGGAGGGAAGTGAATGGGGAGATCGACCTCTTGATCGATGTTGGGTTGTGCTCATTCAGCGTCACATTTCAAGTCCTCGACATCCTGAATGCTTTTAGCTTATTACTCTGGAGACCCTGGATACACTCAGCCGAAGCCGTTCCCTCGTCCCTGCACCAAAGGCTGAAGTTCATCGCAGGAGAGCGGCTCATCACGGTCAAGGGTGAAGAGAACTACGCCATCTACAAGGAAACGACCGTCCTCTATATTAGCATCGGGGACGATGAGAACCTCCCATTCCATTCATTCGAGACCATCTGATGCAAACCTCGATGAACCTGCCGTGATACCCAACAATAATAGAGTGAGATCAAACCCGAGATTGTCTAATGAAGGTTTCAAGGATAGGGAATATTCACCCGCTGACTATAAAGAGCCAGAAACCAATATTATAATATGGAATATTGACCCGCTAGCTATAAGAAGTTAGAAACCAATATTATAACTGTCGGGAATCACAAGTTATCATACTTGCAATATCTACAAAGTTGCTGAGCAACAGTTCGGAGAAAATCTTTCTCACAAAGTTGAATGAAAACTGATCTGTCTTTTCTAGGGATGCCACATGCCTATTTATAGAGAGATACTAGCTGATAACCTAATTGAGCTAATGGATTGGGCTAAAATAAATCCTAAGTGTAATGAGCCTAAAAATAAAATAGGCCCAAGTTATTGAAAAGCAACTAAATTCAGCCCTTTGAACTGGGATTATATTCTAAATAGATTTCTAGGATATGAACGGTCGTGGTTTCTTGTTCCACATGCAGCCCGCCCAAGAGCTCGACTACTCCTTCATGGACATGCAATAATAGCCTTTGCATGGCTTGTTCGATTCGCTTGGGCCATGCTCTTATACTTGCTCTAGCTAGCACATGCTTTTCCTAAAGCTCGCCTTCATGCCATACCCCATCATCCTGGGATTCTTCCTCATGCTCATGCGAAGGGTCCTCTAACTGGATCATATCATTCCCCCTCTCTTCAAAAAGATTCGTCCTCGAATCGATGACAACTGACTTGATTGGTGACTTTTCTAGGGGCATTTGCTCGAGAAAGACATTCTTGAATTCCTTACTTTTCTTGCCAATGGGCCGCTTGATTTGAAGTTGCACTTCTTCCATTTGGTTAGGTGGAAGCAGCAATAGCGTTGCGTTCCGACCATCATTGTCCAGGAATTGAGAAGCAATATGACCATTCTCTTTGCCGTTGGGTTGAAACTTGTTTGTGGATTTCTCCTTTATTGGCTTCACGGCTATTTTCTCTTCCTTCTTCGTCGAAGAACCCCACTTCAATTTACAAGAGGATGAACCAGAAGTTTCGTCATAGCCATCTAGCAACTGTTCAATCCGCTTGTCTCACCTTTCCAACCGATCGTAAATCAAATCAACCATCATATTCATGCGCTCAAATTGTTACTGCATATCTCGGATCATCATGTTGTAATCAGTTCCTCCGTTATTCTGATTATTTCCACTGCCTTCTTGTGGCATGATGAAATCTGCAAGTGAAACTTTAGAAAATAGAAATGGACCTCACAACCACTCGCTCACGTGTTTGCACTCAGATTAATGTCACTCAACACTCGTGTTTCACTCAATTTTAGGCTTTTATCCTCTGATATACTCACCACTCTTGCCTTTTTTTTTCTCTCTAGATTTTCTCCTCGAAGTTCCTAAGAAACTAAGCAATTCAATCGCAAGGGTAAAATCAGTTGATTGGCCCAAATCACTTATAATCATTGATTTCATAAATTGAATCAAATTTAGGATCCAAATCTAAATGAGAAAGGAAATAATGTGGTAGATGAAGTTAACGAAACAACTGAAATGTACAAGGAAGATTTGTGGGAATAAGGAAACAAGAGATTTATGGAAACTATCGAAATGGAATGAATGAATGATTCTAGGAGACAAGAAAAGAATATGAAAGGAAAATATTCAATTGAAAGGAAACAATATTTGTTTTTTCCAACTGCGCTTTATATGCCAGTGGTCCATTAAAATAAACAAGAACATATAAAGGAAGGTAATTCAGGAATAATGGCGGATATGGAAGAAAATAACAGGAAACTTTTGGAATTCCCTACTTCACTTGATTAGCAGTGATATCTAAGGAAATTTCTTCCACCCCAAAAGTAAAGATTTCACAAACAATTGTTCTTTCATTTCTTTTCTTTTTTTCTTTCCTTTTTTTTAGAACTTTTTTTTCCTTTTTTTCTCTGTAATTGTTTTTGGACGAATTTTATTTTTTTATTTTTTTGGGTCTCCAATAAGATAAACTGAAACTTTAGGGTTCTTCACGACAGTTGGAATCAGCCAACAAAAATCACAACTTCTATCAACGATTTACGAACCCTAAGAACAATGGATAACAAAAAACGAAATAAGATAAGTGAAACCTGGATTGGTGCCAAAGCTTTGATACCAAATAATGCGAACCTCGATGAACTTACCGTGAGACCCAACAACAATAGAATGAGATCAAACCCGGAATCGTCCAATGAAGGTTTCAAGGATAGGGAATACTAACCCGCTGACTATAAAGAGCCAGAAACCAATATTATAATATGGAATATTGACCCGCTAGCTATAAGAAGCTAGAAACCAATATTATAACTGTCAGGAATCACAAGTTATCACATTTGCAATATTTGCAAAGTCGCTGAGCAACAGCTCGAAGAAAATCTCTCTCACAAAGTTGAATGAAAACTGATCTGTTTTTTTAGGGATGCCACATGCCTATTTATAGAGAGATACTAGCTGATAACCTAATTGGGCTAATGGACTGGGCTAAAATAAATCCTAAGTGTAATGAGCCCAAAAATAAAATAGGCCCAAGTTATTAAAAAGCAACTAAATTCAGCCATTTCAACTGGGATCATCTTCTAAATAGATTTCTAGGATATGAACGGTCGTGGCTTCTTGTTCCACATGCAGCCCGTTCAAGAGCTCGACTACTCCTCCATGGACATGCAATAATAGTCTTTGCATGGCTTGTTCGATTCGCTTGGGCCATGCTCTTATACTTACTCTAGCTGGCACATGCTTTTCCCAAAGCTCGCCTTCATGCCATACCCCGTCATCCTGGGATTCTTTCTCATGCTCGTGCGAAGGGTCATCTAGCTGGATCATATCACCATCTCCGTCATTCGGGATTATGGAGAGGTCCGTCCGTCTCATGCCAACCGCATGGTTAGGAAGGTCCTCCTACGCCACAACTACATCCCTGGCACCAGGCTCGGAGCAGAGGGACAAGGGATCAATCGCCTCATCGAGATCGAAGAGTACAAGAATAGGAGGGGACTCGGTTTTCGCCCTTCCTGCCACGAGATTATCAAGGCCCGCAGGGGCAAACACCTTCACCATCTTGCCGCACATTACGGGAAGATCAACATGGGCATCCCGATTCCCTTACTCTCTCACTTTTTTCCCGCACCGCCGCACATCATCGGAGGTACTCTTGATGGCCCCTTCTCGGTTTCAGAGGACGAGCCTGTCGATCTGTCAACCATATGCGCCGTCACTAAGGAGACTCCTTTAGGGGTCCATATGCATCTCGCACAGGAGAATGAGGAGCTCAACAACTGGACCTCAGTCCCGCGCTACTCGGCTGTGATCATCGATGTGTAAGGCTATCTATGTGTTTGATGTTTCCCCACGTGTCGGCATAACCATAAGCCACACGACGGAAGAGGAATTTTGTTATGGCTTCAAGCTTGCACCATTAATAAAATCTTTGCATGCATTTTGAATTTTTGTATCTACCTTCTCCTTTCTTTCACTTATCTCGCAATGCTTTAAATTTCTAAGACTACTCGTTTAAATTTCTAGGCTCCACTCGAATTCAAATCTTCGATACGTCGATTCGAACTCATCCGAGAAACACCTCGAAGAGTCCCGACCCATATACTTCGGGAAAGAACTTGACAAAGATGGTCGAGTGCCCGAGATAGAGGAGAGTTTGCGCCGCCTTGAGAACCATCAATTCACTTCAGTTGAGCCGACAAAAGAAATCAACGTGGGCACCGAAGAAGAATCACGCACCCTAAAGATCGGGACAAGCCTCGACCTAATACAGTGGGCCCGGATGATCGATTTCCTCAAGGAGTACCAAGAAGTCTTTGCTTGGTCTTATGCCGACATGTCAGATTTGGATCCCTCAATAGTTAAGCACTTCTTTCCACTCGATACAGAGAGATTCCCGCCCAAACGGCAACACCTACGGCGGCAGCGAGCCGGCCTTCTCCTCCGCATTATGGAAGAGGTCATCAAGAAGATCAACGCGGCTTCTTGGAAGTTTGCAATTACTCCGAATGGGTGGCAAACATCGTGCCTGTGGAGAAGAAAGATGGAAGAGTCAGAGTATGTGTCGATTATCGGGACCTCAACAAGGCTAGCCCCAAGGACGACTTCCCCTTACCCCACATCGATGTCTTAGTTGACAACACCGCACGCCACACCTGTTCTCCTTCATGGATGGCTTCTTCGGGTACAACCAGATTCGAATGGCCGAGGAGGACAAGATCAAAACAACGTTTATCACAATGTGGGGCACTTTCTGTTACCGAGTCATGCCCTTCGGCCTCAAAAACGTCGAGGCAACATACTAAAAGGCCATGGTTACGCTATTCCATGATATGATGCATAAAGAGATCGAGGTCTACGTCGACGACATGATTGCTAAATCAAAAGAAGGAGAGGATCACATCGTTAATCTAAAACGCCTCTTCGACCGACTCAAGAAGTACAAGCTTTGACTTAACCCGGCAAAGTGCACATTCGGCGCCAAGTCAGGGAAACTGCTAGGATTTGTGATCAGCGAAAGAGGCATCGAGGTTGACCCGGATAAGGTTAAAGCAATCAGGGAGCTACCTCCGCCATGGACGGCCCGTGAAGTACGAGGTTTCATGGGACGGCTGAACTATATTGCGCGATTCATTGCAAACTTGACAGACAAATGTCAACCACTTTTCCACTTGCTCCGTAAAAATGCAGCGATCAAGTGGGACGAAGAATGTCAGAAGGCCTTCGACACTATCAAGGCATACTTGGTTCAGCCTCCGGTATTGGTCCCGCCTACTCCAGATCGTCCTATCGTTCTCTATCTGACAGTGCGCCGGCAATCCCTGGGATGCATGTTAGGGCAGAAAGACAAGTCCACGCACGCAAAACATGCCATTTACTATTTAAGTAAGAAGTTCATCGAAGGGGAGTCCAACTACTCGGAAATTGAGAAGATGTGCTGCGCGCTGGTGTGGGTCATGCAGAGACTTCGACAATACACTATTTACCATACTATACGCTTACTCTCAAAAGCAGATCCCCTGAAGTACTTACTCGATAGTCCGTCCTCCAAGAAGAACATTACAAAATGGCGATGTCAGCTGACGGAATACGACATTGAGTATGTGCCCCGCACGTTAGTCAAGGGGCAAGCAATTGCGGATCACTTAGCGGAGTTCCCAATCGAAGACGATACGCCGATCAACTCTGACTTTCCGAACGAAGGGATTCTCCAAGTGGACAGTGAGGAGAACAAATTCGCATGGAAGATATATTTCGACGGCGCAGTAAATTCCACTGGGTCCGGCATTAGTGCAGTGCTGATATCCCCCGACGAACGCTATTATCCGATTGCCGCAAAGATCGACTTCCCCTGCACTAATAACGTGGCCGAATACGAGGCATGCATCCTCGACCTGCAAGCGGCGATCGAATTCAAAGTGAAGGAACTGTAAGTGTTCGGCGATTCTATACTTACAATTTTCCAGACGTTGGGGCAATGGAAGACGAAGGACGCAAAGCTAGTGCCATATCACAAGTATCTCGAGGCGACCTAGGCAAAAGTTAGGGAATGAAGGGCATGGTTTAAAATCCCGCAAAGGGGAGACGTGGCAAAAGGAGAGCATAAATCATATCCTTGCTAGGCTGAAAACCCGCAAAGGGCGGTCTAGGCAAAAGTTAGAGGAACCGAGAGACACGATCGGACCCTATCTTGGGCGGTCGTAGTAAAAGGAGAGCATTCATGAGAGAAAAGTCAAAACAAAATACCCCGCCAGGTTGTCACACGTTTTGCGGCCTGGGCAAAAATTAGGGGCAATTGTCAGTTTGACCATGAAAGAACAACAGCACTCCGCGTGAAGCTACAACTAGTAGTGGTTCGGCAATCCTCAACGCAAGCAAACTCTCTTCGACTCTCAAGGCTTGAGACACGCCTCGAAATATGGTCAAATCGTCGTATTCTTGATTTGGAGGATCCTAAAGATCCTTCCCTCTACCTTTATTCAAAGCTCCGTGGGCCATGCCCTCATTTTGCGAAAAGCCTTTCTTTTGGTCAAACATGAGTTTGGGACACGGCCACCCCTCAAATGGCTACCAAGTTCAGATCCCCGAAGCATCATTACATATATTTCCTTTGCACATTGTAATTCCAGCAGTTTCACGCGACTGACAACGGCCGTTAGTTGCCACCCTCTTATGCAGGTACAAGCATGTGGATTCTAAGAGGCGTCTCCCCCTGACGGACTCATGTCTGCCTCATGCGACAAGATAGCAATCTCAAACTCGAGCGAATGGCCCTCAAGGAGGCACCTAGCACCATCATCTGACAAATCCATCGGCATTATCGAGCCCAAGTCAACTCTCTAGCGCTCTCGGGCCATCCTCGATGACTGAACCCACCATTTATTGTTTTGGGTTTGGACACCCACATTTACCGCTTTGGGTTTAGACACCCACATTTACTGCTTTGGGTTTCGACACCCACCATTTATTGCTTTGGGTTTCGACACCCACATTTATTGCTTTGGGTTTCGACACCCACATTTACTGTTTTGGGTTTCGACACCCACATTTATTGCTTTGGGTTTGGATACCCACCTTTTACTATTTCGGGTTTGGACACCCACCATTTATTGCTTCGGGTTTAGACATCTACATTTACTGCTTTGAGTTTGGACACTCACATTTACTACTTTGGGTTTCGACACCCACATTTACCGCTTTGGGTTTTGACACTCACCATTTACTGCTTTGGGTTTGGATACCCACATTTATTGTTTTAGGTTTGGACACCCACATTTATTGCTTTTTACCGCTTTGGTTTTAGACACCCACATTTACTGCTTTGGGTTTCGACACTCACTATTTATTATTTTGGGTTTCGATGCCCACATTTACTGATATGGGTTTCGACACTCACCATTTACTACTTTGGGTTTAGACACCTACATTACTGCTTCGGGTTTGGACACCCACCATTTATTGCTTCGGGTTTGGACACCCACCATTTATTACTTCAGGTTTCGACACCCACATTTACTTGCTTTGGGTTTCGACGCCCACATTTACCGCTTTGGGTTTTGATACTCACCATTTACTGTTTTGGGTTTGGACACCCACATTTATTGCTTTAGGTTTGGACACCCATCTTTTATTGTTTTGGGTTTTGACACTCACCATCTACTGTTTTGGGCTTGAACACCCACATTTATTGTTTTGGGTTTAGACACCCACATTTACTGTTTTGGATTTGGACACCCATCATTTACTGCTTTGGGTTTGGACACCTACTTTTTTACTCTTTTTTTTGGCCTGTAAACCCACTTTTTTACTTTCTTTGGGCCCGTAAACCCACCTTTACTGCTTTCAAGGCCCATAAACCCACCTTTACTGCTCTCAGGGTCCATAAACCCACCTTTACTGCTTTCAAGGTCCATGAACCTACATTTACTACTTTCGGGGCCATAAGCCCATCTTTATTGCTTTCGGCTCCATAAGCCACCTCTTCACTACTTTCAGGTACATACGTTTATCCAACTCTCTCCCATGAATCCAAAACCAGAAAGAACAAGTGGCTATGGGGAAGACACTGGGACGGTCGCCAGGACCAAACGGGGTGCTTCTTATGGTCTTTGGCTGCATTCTCTATCCAAGCACGCAACCAAAGAGGGGCAAGCTGTCAGCACCCCATTTTGGTCCACCGGCTCCAAAGGGGTAAAATCGTCATTTTGTCGCAAGTATGAGGGAAGTATTTTCGGTTAATTACTCGAACACTCACGACTTTTGGAAATATGATATTTTCTCAATTTAATGCCAATTTTCCATTTTTCAAAAAATATTCCACGGGCAGTCCTTGAATTTCACTTGCGTCAACGTCAATTTTCAAAATTCGGGATGAAATTTAAGGCCAGAAAATATTTTATTGCATAAACGTTGATCTATGAATTTTTCTGAACACAATGCCGGTCCCGGATCATTTTTTTCGACATCTAATTGCAAAGACAAGAATTTGATTTCTACGCGCGTTAAATTTGAATTTTCTAAAGAGAAAAAAAAGAGGTCAGAGGCAACGGCACATCCTCCCCCCATTTTTTTGTTTTTTTATGCCTTCTTCTTCTTCTCCCTTATTCTCTCTCCTTCTCCTTCCTTACTTCTCCTTCTTCCTGAACGAAAAAAAATCGAAAAGGAAACAAACCTCAGCTCCGATTTTTCCTCCTTTTAGCTGATTCCCTGCAATCTCCAACTGGTCCCTTCCTCACATTCGAAAACCCTAGCCGCTCTCCTCTTCCTCTTTCCGTTTTTCTTTCTCGACTAAAAAGGAAAAGAATAAAGAAAAAATGGCAATAGGAGAACAAGAAGAAAAAACGGGAAAGAAAAAAATTATCGGTCTTGACCTCGGCGCCGAGGATTCCGTAAGAAAAAAAGGACCGAACCCTAACTCTTCCTCTCCCTCTCTCTCGGCCTTCTTCCAGGGCATAAAAAGAAAACCGAATAAAAAAAAAAAACGGGAGCTCGAACTCTCAAAAACCTGTAGCTCGAACGCCCTCACTCGGACAGCTCGCTCTCGAAACTGACCCCGATTCCCTCCGACTCTCCCTCGGTTCCTGAACCTCCTAGCGCCATCCTCATGCCCGCGGCTCTTCGGGAACTCCCTTAGCTTAGACGCCGAAATCCTCCTCCTCCTCCTGTCCGAATTCCGGACGGGATTCCTCAGGACCCAACTCCCTTGACTCCTCTAGCAGATCGCCCCTTTCCTTCTCCCTATTTTCATTTTTTTCTCTAACCGGATCTGCCGTGCTTTCCCGCTCGCACAGGCAGCGCTTGTGTAGGCACGCCGCCTAACAGCCCGTTCGTGTGCCCAGCCGCCCAGCCCGTGCGCGTCCAGTAGCTCGGCCCGCGTCCAGCAGTCTGGCCCACGACCAGCAGCCCAACCGTGTCTAGCAGAGGCCCAATCCGGTCAAGTGGCCGTCCAATCCGGCCCAGTGGCCCAATTCGGCCCAGCAGCCCACTCAGCCCAGTCCGGATCTCAAAGGCCCAGTTCGGCCCGCTTCCTAGTCCGACCCAATCCCCCCAGCAGCCCAATTCATCCAAAACCTCCTCTATTTACAGAACTGCCCCCGTTCTTCTCGAACTAGGTAAATCCCCGACTTAGTGGCATGTTTAGGGCTCCATTTCTGGATATTAATGTTTGCTTGGATGGATATGATGTGAAATGAGCTTTATTGAGTTGCGTGGATGATCGTATTTGTCCCGAACTCAATTTTATGAACGTTCTATTTTGTTTCACTTCAGTCCTGAGGACACCCTTTCATTTTTTAAAAATCAGCCCCTTAACTTTCCGACGCGTTTCAGTCAATTCCCGGTCATTTTAATATTTCCCAATAGGTCCTTGAATTTTCCAGAATTTTTCAATCATCCCAAGGAACTTTTCAAGTTGTTTCAATTTAGTCCCAGGGCTATTTTCCGCCCTTTTCAGATCTGCCCCGAATTTTAAAATTCCTTTCAGTCAAGTCCCAGCCATTTTTACCATTTTCCAATCAGTCCCTGAATTTTTCAGAATTTCTAAACCTATTCCATGAACTTTTCACGTTGTTTCAGTTCAGTCCCTGGGGCATTTTTTTCACTTTTCAGATCAGCCCGAACTTTCAAATTCGTTTCAAAAAATTCCTGGGACATTTTCAGTAATTTTTACACAGTCCTGAAGTTTTCCAGAATTTTGAAATCAGTTCCCAAAACTTTATCCGAATTTTCAAATCAGTCCTTGTTCTTTTAAAATTATTCACTTCAGTCCCTGGACATTTTCTAAAGTTACCCAATCCTTTCCTACTTGAATTCTCGACTGACAATGTGTGTTTTTTTTATGTTTTCCCGCTTCCATGAGTCGGTGCCGTTTTATCGATTTCGTTAATATTATGCTTGTGCATGTTTGTAAGTGTTTATCATGATCATGGCGGGGAATATGGTGTGGATTGATTCGACCTATCTTAGTTGGTGCTAAGGTCTAATTTTCATAACCTAATATTTCCAAATTTGTTTGACAGACTTCGAAAAATTCTACGGAAGGTATATATCAGACTACATTGACTTATATCCCGAATATACCAAGTGCTTCTAGTGGGTTTTCCGAATCCATACACTACATAAGTAAAGTTCATTGACTGACAATCGCTAACGGCATCATACTTTGAGGTTATTGTTAGCTAAGAAAACTTTGAACTCAACATAATTCAACCAATATATAATAAGATAAAAGTTCACGTAGTTTTCGCTATAATTAGAGACTGATACTGTAGAATCATTTATCAAAAAAAAATGATACTAGAGAATCATATCTGATAGGACCCGGAAGCAGCAGATAGTTATGATGTTTATGCTGAAACCACTGATTCACCGAACTCATACATTTTCCATGAAGACAAAAAGAGGCCAAACAAAGCTATTTAATTTTAGTCTCATTCGTAATAATAAAAACAAAATTACAATACCTACAATTACGTACTCAGCTATCTATGCTGTTATAATTAATATATTCAGCCAAAAAAAGATGTAATTAATTAAAAGGGTAAATTACATTCCATTTCTTTGAGTTATTGCTAAATGATATTCCACCCAATTTTAGACAGAAGAATGAAACTCCACCCCATTCTTGGCAAGAAATTGACAAGAATGGGGTTTATCTATTAAGTTTCATATTTGTTTGTTTGAATAAGACCAATATATAAATTCGGGCTGCAGTCCCTTATCCTATTTAATATGGCCTAGAAATAATAATAAGCTCATAATATTAAGGCTCTAAAGCTCAAATAACAGGGACAAGTCCCAGTGCCCTATGCTCAAGTCAAGACTCAAAGCCTGAGGATCCATAAGTTAACTAAAAATAGAGAATCCTTTAAAAGATGAATAACATCAATAGTCATGAATTTTCGCATTTTTTTCAAATCTATTATAAATTTTATTTTTTATTCATAAATCATACCTATACTTTTGTTTGAATTTTGACATCCGCCATTTTGTCTAATTTCCTCAATTTAATTAATCAATTTAACGAGGTGGCCCTGCCCATGTGGGAAATAATTTAATTTTGTCTTGGCCCGATGAAATTTTAGTCGTACCCCTAATCGTTCTTCTATTTCGACCATGTGTAGGGGACATGCATTCGAAATTTATCTATAATTTTCTTCTCAAATACGAGCAAAGTGGTTCATAATTTGGGGAGGGGGACGATCCACACAGGGATCGGATTGAAAACTCTTTCTGGCACCATAGGGCACAAAATTAATTTATTTAGCCCATTAATCTAATGATAGAATCGCACAAATTAACAAACTTTTTCTTCTGAAT
Source organism: Punica granatum (assembly GCF_007655135.1). NCBI lineage: Eukaryota > Viridiplantae > Streptophyta > Magnoliopsida > Myrtales > Lythraceae > Punica > Punica granatum. The sequence continues at coordinate 25,653,658 of NC_045130.1, read as the reverse complement.
GAGTGCGTCGAAACTTAGAAAATATCTAGTGCAACCGTGTTACCAGGTGAACACTGTCACACGGTAATACACACTGCCCGATCTAAATGAGACATGTGTCAAAAGTCTCGTCTGTAGATGAACCTGCCAGATACTATCTACTCTAAACCCTCTTGAGTTTGAAGAGGATTCCAATCGAATAGTTTTATGAGGCATACTCGGCAAAATTGTACCAAACGACACACAATTTACCACCAATTTGAGAGAGAGGAGATAAATTTTGTAGTGCCCATCTTATCCCCTCCCGGTCATCGAATCGAAGGAGAAGAGCAGTTACGGTAAGGGTAGTAGCGCTGTTGATTGTTTGCTTGGACCAGGACCAATCGATCTTATTTTTTTTCTTTGCCACGTGCAGTATGTGCCACCTCATTAAATTGACGGACAAAAAAATTTGATGAAATTGGACCGATTTACACGACCATGGGTTAATTTAATCCTATCTCAACTTTTATTCCATTATATTCTTACGATTAACTCTCTACTCGATCGAATTGCACTTTTGCCTTCCTAAAAAATTAAACAGTGGTTGTGTTATTGATCGACCCTATTCTGTGATTGGTTTCATTAGGTTGTGTATGTCTTCGATTATGGGGGCCCTTTTTAGGATAGATAGATAGACAGATAGACAGACAGATAGGTAGATAGATACCGGACGTGTTATTGTCATTGGCATAAATTGTTCGAATTATCTATGTATTATTTTTGGCAGTTTTTTTGGGTCCATGTTGCTCGAATCACAATGCTTTTAGTTTTGGCAATTGATCGGGGACGACAGGGAGTAAAACTTTGCCCTCCTGACATATACTATATTCCTTCAGTGTATCAAATGTTAACATGACTTTTAGAATCCTATGATATGATCCATCAACAGTGTGGGTTCCATGGATTGGTATAAAGTGGAGGAATACATGAAAATTTGATAAAATTAATGTACCCGGCCACTGAGATACACCATAATCTATATATTATATAAATATGACAATGCCATAATAAATAGGATCATAATAGTAAAACTCTTGCTATCACATAGATTGATGCATTATATAAAAATTAAATAATAATACATATTATTGTGATTAATAACATAAAATATTTAAATGAAGAGACAACTCATTCAAATCAATTTATATGAAAATTATGAATATTTAAAATAATAATAATAATAATAATAATAATAATAATAATAATAACAAAAACACATATTACTGTAATTAGTAATCTATATATTATGTAAATTGGACAATGCCAAAATAAATAGCGGTATAATAGTAAATCTCTTACTAATACATAAATTATTATATTATATAGAAATTAAATAATCATACATATTATTGTAATTAATAATAGCAAACTTGAAATGAAAAAACTACTTATTCGAACCATTTAATACAAAAATTATGAATATTGTAATAATATATAAGTAAATAATAATGATAATAACATATGTTATTGTAATTAGTAAAAGCAAACTACGAATACTTATAATTATATAAAGAGAAATTAAATAATAAGACATGTTATAGTAATTATTAAGAGCACGATAAAAATGAAGAAAATGTTCAAAACAGTACTAAGAAGAATTCAATTCACATGTTATCATTTTAATAGAAAATCACATACAGTAAAATTAAAAATATTAATTTCGCCTCTCAATACTAGTTGATAAATCGATTATGAGTGATAAACTCCACTAATTATTCGCATTAAATGAGCTCATAATATTATTTTACCAACAATGTCATAATATAAATTTTACTACCAATGCCATCAATTTATAAAGGAAAACATAAATTTTGTGACAATTAAGATGAATATTATTATTACGACTATTAAATTTTAGGGGTTTTTATCCCATATATCCAATGGTTTCATATTTCTTTCAAATATATCATATACTTTGAAAATAATCTAAAATATCCCATGATTTACATTTTTTTTCAAATCTATCCGGGCGATATATTTTCCGTTAATGAAACGTAAGTAGGCTTCAAATCTATCACATGGTTTTAATTTTTTTTTCAAATCTATCCTATGATTTTATTTTTTTCTCAAATCTATCCCGGATAAAAGGACCACAATGGCAAGACCGTGAAATGTTGATGGAGATATAACGGCATGATAAATTTGGAAAAAATGTAAAATCATGTGATATTTTAGATCATTTTAAAAGTATATGATATATTTGAAAGAAAGGTGAAACTATGGGATATATGAGATAATTTCCCCTAAATTTAAATTACTTTAATTGCATAAATATCTTTATATAAGTTGGTTTTGCAGCTCATACACACTTCATGAGGTTGTTTTATCAATATCGATATAAACTATTGATTCGAGCACCTATCTATTGGGTAAAAATATTTACAAGGCATGTAGTTTCTTCTAATTAGCTTATAATTTGAACTTCAAATCTTTTTTTAAGTATGGTTCAGTTGGGATGTTTCCACCAGAGTCTACAATAAATGGAGCATATTATCAAATTCCCCAAGAATCAAGATTCCAAGCAACAAAGTGAATTGTATGTCTCTCTCTCTCTCTCTCTCTCTCTATATATATATATATATACACTTGACTGCAAGTCAATAAATATAGGTAGAAGCGTAAAATAAGTAATATGTTATATTCAAATTATGAAATATTTGAAATTAACTTAATGAAACAAATTATATAATTAATTCATATAAACATGACTGCATTATTTTCAATAAGTATATAATTAATTATAGATATGTTTATTCTGCAAATAGAATTGTAAGTATCTACTCAATTAATTAACAAAAAAATATTTTATAGTGAAAATTTTTAGCAGGGTAAATAAACATAATTATTCTTTTGAACATATGTATATATATAACCAATTATATATATATATTAATATTATTAAATGTATATTATTCTTAATTTATTTACGTTGGACTGCATCATATTAATAATTTTCAGAAGTACGATATAGAACTATTATTAAATATTACTTAGGCGAATCTTCTATCGAAATGATTATATCATTTCATCCAAAATTATTCAAATTCATGAAATTTAATTTATGTAATGCTAGAAGAATAAAGTACAAGCAAATACAAAAATTATAAAATTTTAAAGATTCTATTAATTATCATCCTTTCAACAAAACTAAAGATTAGATTTTTAGGAATTTAAAAGTATTTTCATAGATATAAGATTGATAATTTAAATGATGTATATGAACTTATAGCTAAATTCTTTATTTATAAATTGAATAAAAAATAACCGTTTTTCATATATAAAAAATATAAATTCATATTATTTACTATTTCATAATTAACTTTTTAGTATAAATTTTTTTCATAAAAACCGTGAAATGCATGGGTTTCATAAGCTAGTATACACATAAAAAAAATACAGGTGGAGGATTATTGCTGATCAGGCACCATGCATGCATCGTCAGCAATTTGACGAAAGACGACATCGGGCATATATACATATAAGAAGCAATAGGAGTTCACGATTTCTTATACAAGGAAAAAAAAAAGGAAAATAAATTGGGCAAATTACAAAAAAAAAACCCAAATTTTGTAAAAAGTCTCAGTTTTGTCTTAAATTTTATTTTGTAACAAAAAAAAACCATAAGTTTTCTAAAATGTCTCAATAATGATCTCCGTTATAACTTCCGTCAATTTTTGCAACTGATGGTGGATCCCTTTAACAGTCCACGTAGGTCACACATAGGCAAAAATTGACATAAGTTATAACGGATGTCATTTTTGAGACATTTTAGAAAATTTATGGTTTTTTTGTTACAAAACAAAATTTAGGACAAAACTGAGACATTTTATAAAATTTGGGTTTTTTTTTGTAATTTACCCAAATAAATATTTGCTATAGATTGAGTTTACTAACACTTTCGCCCTATAATTTTTTAATTGCCAGCACTTCATTATATGAATTTTCAAAATCTAGAATCCGGTCCCTAAATTTTCAAAAATCATAACAAAATGGTCATTTTAGCCATTTTTTTTTCAAAATTCATGTAGTCAAGTGTTGGCAATTAAAAAATTAGAGGACCAAAGAGAATTTGCATCACTCGCTTGTGTTACCATGAATATTTCTCCAATAAAGAATTTGAAGATGAGCATACGGGCAAGGTCGAAATTAATTTGAGATAGAGATGATGGACATAGGGAAAACCCATAAACTTATTTTGGCTCTTAATTCAATCCTCAAGGTAGATGGACGGACCGACGGATGGGCAGATGGATGGCCGGCCTCCAATCCTATGCTATCCCAATAGACTTTTTGGGTGGCAAACATGAGATGGGATGAGACTCATCAAAACAAAACATTAACAAGCCCAAGATCCGCACCGTAATACTTACGAACATAGAGTGATGATGGGTTAGTTCCAATCGGTTTTGGTTCTACACTACACCCATGACCCATGCATTCCCCCATTGTAAAGCCATCTAACTTAAGAATGATATAATTGCAAGATTTTCAGAAGTTTAATGAAAATTTTGTAAATAAAAAGCTGGTGGTGATTGAATGACAAATTGAAAATTTTAGACAGGTGGCAAGATAATAAAGAAATGGACATGTTTTTAAGTGTCGAAAACCTACCGTAATGGGTAATAGGTTCTAGCCAATTCAAGTTCTACACTACACAATACATATTCCTATTGTAAGGTTATATGATTTTAAAATAATATAATTGAATTTTTTTTGGAAGTTTAATGATAATTTTGAAAATAAAAAAGCTAGTCGGTTGGATGAGAAATTGATAATTTGGGACAAGTGACAAGATAACGAAGACATGACATATCGTCTTGTAAAGACATGACATACCCCATATTGTGAGGAAAATTTTATGATGGAATGTCAAATTATGTCCCCTTATAGAATCTACCGTAAAGTCATACTATTTTGCCCACAATCACGCAATCCCACTTTAGGTGAATCTCTTACAAGATCGGTATTGCCATACGTGCCAAGATGCAGTTTTAAGGATTCCAAAATTATTCAAATTCACGAAATTTAATTCAGTAAATTACTTAATGAGTATATTCAGTTTGGTAGTTTCATCCACAATGATGGCAAATGTGAAAATGAAAACAAAAGAAAGAGAGAAGGTGTTGATAACAAAAAGTAGGAAGAGGGAAGAAAAGATGAGTCTAACATGCAACAAATAAAAGAAATAAAGGAAAAAATTCAAAAAAATATGAAACGGAAAAGAATAATAAAATGAGAAATTTGAATAAAGAGTTTCAAACACGAGACAATGGGCAAAATTAGCAAGGTCTCTACTACTACAGCATCAACAAACATATGCTAACCTTTTATTTTCTCTAAATTTTTTTAAATTACTTTTGGGGTCTAATAACTTAATGCAAGAATATGAAGAGTTCATTGCTGAGAAACTCCTACACTTGTGAAACTGCGGATGCCACAAAATATTGCTACACAAACCGTGATCTCCTTACATGCCCTTGAAGTGATTATCATGAAGGGGAAAGGCGGGAATTTTAGCAGACGGGAACTAATTGGGGATTTAATATCTCTTACGGTCTTTGAAATAGTTGGAGTACAAATTCACGAACTTCCACGCTCCACTGGCAGATTGGTGAAGCTCAATCGGCTAGCCTTATCCAAGTGTTTCGGCATAAAGGAACTTCCTGGATCTGTTGGGAGTTTGGATTCATTAGTGGAGTTGGATCTTTCAGAGACAGATATCGAAAGATTGCCCAATTCCATTAAAGGATTAGTTATGCTTCAGTTCCTGCACCCGAATCACTGCGAAGGGCTAATAGAGCTTCCAGACTCAATCAGAGATTTGAAGTCATTGATTGAGTTGGATTAATCGTGGACCAAAGTAACAGACTTACCTGAATCAATTGGACAGTTAAGAGAACTGAATATGCTAGGAGTTACGCATTCCAAGATCAAGAAGTTACCCGAGACAATTGGGAGAATGGTGAAGCTTGAAGAATTGCATGCTACTGACTGCCGTTCGATGGAAAAAGTTCCAAGGAATATTAAGGCCCTTTTTGGATTCAAAGAAATTTGATTTTAACTTTAACTCAACACACTACACAACAAAAATACACATTTCCCAAGTCAAATTTATAATCACATCTCATTTGTCCTTTTCCACAATCAAAATCAAAATCAAAATTAAAGTAACTTTAACTCTGAATCCAAACGGCCCCTAAAAAGTTGTCTCGTTTAAGAATCCTCGACTTTTTAGGTTGCGACGCCATGAGCAAAGTTCCTTCCTTAAGTGAGGTTTCTTTATTACAAACACTTCGTTTGGAAGGTTGTCACAAACTCCACAAATTACTGAAGCTTCCCCGAAGTCTAACTGCACTGAATGTGGCTTCTTTGTCGTTGCGAAAACTACCTGATTTCTCAAAGTTAGAGAGGCTGAATTCATTGAGGTTATCTGACCGTAGTGACATCCATACTCGAAGCAACTTAGAGAATTCGAACCTGGAAGGGATCGAAAAATTAACCAAACTGTTAACGCTGCATTTGAATCTCTCAAATCTCACCAGTATACCGACAAATTTAGCAGCTTCACTCATCTTAAGGTATTGATTATAACGTGTTGGGGTGTAGATTACCCTGCTCCACAGATTCCACCAACCCTATCGCATCTGCGCCTTGAATACATTGACGTCAAGACCAAATTACCTTGTCTCTTCCACTTGAAGAATTTGTTGTGGCTGGAGTTTGTGAACTGGTCAGTACAAGATGGATTACAAAGCCTCGGAATTCAAGAGTTACATTCATTGGCTTTTTTTCTTGATAGCATCCTGAAGCAACTTCATAACACTAGAAGATATCAAACTGCAAAGAGCTTGGAAAATTTGTGGATAGAAAACTGTAATTCCCTTCAGACCATGCCTAAGCTGTCAGAGTTGCAAAATCTTAAAGGCTTATCATGTCAAACTGTGAGAAACTTACTGAGATATGCTGTCTAGGGGAACTCCTATCCTTGGAAGATTTAAGGATATATAATTGTGGCTCGCTATGGACTATATGTGACTGGTCAGGCCTCTGAAATATTAAACACCTGAATTTATCAGGTTATCCGCGATTGACTGAAATAGTCGGTCTTGGAGAGTTGAAATCCCTGGAGACTTTATCCGTAACCGGTTGCCCTTCCTTGAAAAAATTAAGCAACTTTTCAATGCTAACAAAGATAGAGGAGCTCGAAATTTATGATTGTGATAACCTCAGGCTGATAGAAGGCATCAACAACCTATCTTTGAGAGTATGGGAAATACACTGCAGTAGGAACCCCAAAATAACTTAGGTTCGGGGAGTCATCTTCTTGTGTAGCTAGTAAGACTGCCATTTCAAGATATCTATATTTCACGTTCTTTCTTCTCCTTTATATTGCTACTCTCGTCGTGTCTTTTGTCACCTGTTTATAGAGGCTGTGCTCTGTTCTCAGTATGAAGAGGTTGAAGATAATGAACTTGGGACATCTGAAGGCTGCTGACATAGCAGTTCATTATCTGTAACTCAGCCCTTCTCCTCAATTGTGCGCGAAAAAGACTATTTCGTAAACTGATGAGTTGCTCTCGCAAGTTTTTTCCCGATCTATGCTAAGGAATGTTTTAGCTTCCTGAGACATCTCCAGTGGTTTTTCTACGGTTTTGCATACCCTGATGCACTATTTAATTTATTAGTTGTATGTTTGATTCATTCTTTTAAGATTCTTGGATATTGCTCTGATGGCCGTGAAGGGATAAGCTAGTGATTTATCACTGTATGAGGAGCTCATAGGTTAGCTTTACAGGAGCGATTGCCATGATTTGTATTTAAAAGCATATGGGACCTTTAATAAGTTAAATAACTAATTCCTTGAAATATAATATGTCGAGATGCTCATTACCATAGCTAGTTGACAACTTTAGCTAGTTAAATGCGCATATATCGACTGGTTTGACGAGGCAAACGTACCTCTAGAGTTGCAGTATGTGGCATATAGTGCAGGAGTTACCATCTAGACCTCACGCTAAGACTTTCAGTATCAAAGCACTTTTCTGTTTTTCAGGAGAGGTAGGCAAGATGACTCTCGCTCAGTCAGTCTATAATGATGAGAAGGTGAAGGAAACCTTCCATGTGAGAGCGTGGGCCTGTGTCTCCAATGAGTTCGACGCGCTTGCCTTAACAAAGACGATCTTGCAGAAGGTGGGTGCTGGTGGAGCTCCTTCTCATGAGGTGAAGGATTTGGATGCCCTCCAAGTTGAACTCTAGAGGACCCTCTCGGGGAAGAAATTCCTCATTGTTTTGGACGATGTGTGGAACGAGGATTACGAGAGCTGGACTAGCCTTTCAAGTCCAGCGGAGAGAAAGGGAGCAAAATCATCGTCACAACTCGAAATCAGACCGTTGCATCCACCATGAAGAGCAGGACCGACCCAGCGTACACCTTTGGGTACGCTTTCCCCCGATGATTGTAAGGCCTTACTCGCTTACCATGCGCTTGGTGCGGTCAACTTTGATAACTGCCCTGATCTGAAGCCTGCAGGCGAGAAGATGGCTGTGAAATGTGCAGGCCCGCCTCTAGCAGCAAAGACTGTCGGGGGCGTGCTCAGATCAAAGTATGAACTCAACGACTGGACAGCCATAGCAAAGAGTAAGATATGGGATCTTCCAGAAGAGACTAATGGTGTTCCTCAGGCTTTGAAGCTCAGCTATTTCTATCTCCCTTCGGACTTGAAGCGTTGCTTTGCGTATTGCGCTGTATTCCCCAAGGACTACGAATTCGATAAGGACGACTTGATATCATTGTGGATGGCCGAGGGTCTTTTGACACCAAAAAAGAAGAGGCATTTTGCTACTCACTGTCCCTCTATCCTATCCCTCTATCCTATCACATGAAAGACATATACTATTTCTTAAATGCTTGAATATAAATAATTCTCTTAATAGATTTACTAATTAAAATCAAATTTTATTTTATTTTTTATGAAATATTTCTATAAAACGAGATTGAAAATTTTCAATCTTGAATATATATAACACAGTAGTCCATAATAATTGATTTTATTTTAATAATTAGAAAGTTAAACAATTAGAAGTTTTAATTTTTATGAAATATTTATGTGAAACGATTTCGAAAGTCTTGAACATAGATATAGCACAAGTGTTCATAATAAAAGGTTATGTTCTAAATTATTCTTGTTTTGGAAAATTTATGAAAATAAATATAGATGATTTAAAGTAGCTTTTTTTACTTATTTTAGTTGTATATTGACCATGATTTTCAACATAATTTTCACGACATATCCATATAGTCTCTTTATATTATACTAGAATTTGCACCCGTACGTGTAGCGCAACATTTGAAATCTCAGTTAGTTTTCCTCTTCCACATCAATTCAACTTCCAACAGTTGCTTGAAACCTTTTATGGATTAGAATCCAAACACGCTATTCCAATATAATAAAAGATTCCTTCAGATATATAAAGCAATATTGACAGAATGAGATAAAAGAAATAAGTAACATATCCAAGCTCTACTAAGTCTTAGTGTTGGGAAATATGACCCATATCATAAACCCGATATATTTTGACCCAAGAATAAATTCGACTTACCTCTTGAAGTTTTGTACCAGGTTCCCCAAGAAATCGTTAGCGGAATTGATCACGTACCAAGTCTCCCCCAAGAACAAATACAAACGGCACAGGCAATGAATTCTCACTGCGCGTCAAGCGAGAACCAAACACGATCCACAACACATGAACCCACTCGAACTTTTTGTAATAGGAGCGCAACCTACACTAGTTTTTATCTCCAAACTCTCTCACATATATCCCTCGTAAACGGCAGTATATCACCATACATACATTCGCAGCACACCCAATGTGGCTGTATGTATGTACTGCCATAAATCCCATTTACTTTACTTGGGGTTAACACCAAGGGATTAAATGCCAGGAGTAAGAAGAGATTAATTTTTGTAACCAGTACATGAATGTCGGTCAACCCACATTCAATCCTCAAGAGAGATTTGGGTCCAAGTATGGGTCGGATCGATAGGGTCGGGTTCCTCATGGCGGACCAAATGTCAACATTTAACAATAGCCTTGAAATCCCTGGAGACTTTATCCGTAACCGGTTGCCCTTCCTTGAAAATGTTAAGCAACTTTTCAATGCTACTAAAGCTAGAGGAGCCTGAATTTATGATTGTGATAACCTCAGGCTGATAGAAGGCGTCAACAACTTATCTTTGAGAGTACGGGAAATACACTACAGTAGGAACCCCAAAATAACTTCGGTTCGGGAAGTCATCTTCTTGTATAAGACTGCCATTTCAAGATATCTATATTTCACGTTCTTTCTTCTCCCTTATATTGCTACTTTCGTCGTGTCTTTTATTACCTGTTTATAGAGGTTGTGGGCTCTGTTTTCAGTATGGAGAGGTTGAAGATAATGAACTTGGGGACATTTGAAGGCTGCTGACATAGACATTCTCCTCAACCGTGTGCGAACAAGACTGTATTTCCTAAACTGATGAGTTGCTCTCACGAGTTTGTCCATATCTAAGCTAAGGTGCGTTTTAGCCTTTCTTGAGACATCTCCAGTGGTTTTCCTACGTTTTTGGGTTCGCTGATGCACTATTTAATTTATTAGTTATATGTTTGATTCATTCTTTTAAGATCCTTGGATGTTGTTCTGACGGCCGTGAAGGGATAATCTGGCGATTTATCACTGTATGAGAAGCTCATAGGTTAGCTTTACAGAAGCGATTGCCATGATTTGTATTTAAAAGCATTTGGGACCTTTAATAAGTTAAATAACTAATTCCTTGAAATATAATATGTCTAGATGCTCAGTATCTTAGCTAGTTCACTACTTTAGCTAGTTAAATGCGCATATATCGACTCTTTTGATAAGGCAAACGTACCTCTAGAGCTGCAGTATGTGGTACATAGTGCAGGAGTTACCATCTAGACCTCACACTAAGACTTTCAGTATCAAAGCACTATTTGTTTTTCAGCTAAAACATTTAGAAATACACTCTATCGAAGCTTTCTACACCACTGTTCTGGAGACCTAGCTTATAGATGACAGTACACATGAGCAATTCCAACTAAAATGATAGTAAAATCACCATAGCTGCATCCACTTCCAAGAACTTCCATATTCGACTTGATGCCCCGCACTTTACTATTAATACCTTTCAAATTACTCTCGGGTGATTGAACTACCTTATCTGCCAGTACCTGATATTCAAAATGACCCATGCAATTCATAAAACCATCCAATTGAGCAATCAAGACGATCTCAGACAATTTATTGTCCTCACCTGTCATCTCAGATGATCGAGATGTTTCTTCTTGAGCACTGGACGTCTCCATGTTCCTGAATTCTTCATCTGCCTCCTGCACCTCAAGTAATCCAATTGACCACCTCCATTCTCATTCTCATTCTCAATGTTCTTTGGACAGGATCTTAATGCTCGAAGCTTAAACACTTCTTCCTTCTTGTTCGTGGACAGTAAAAAGGAAGAGCTTGACTAGCATGAGCGAAACCTTACCCCGATCTTGGTGGCTCAGTGCATCAAACCTTGCGCAAAGCTTTTCTGCGAACTCCTTTCCTCCATCTGGATCTCCGCTGCATCCCCAGTTTCATCCACGACCTTCCTATCTTCCTCAGCTACACGGTGATTAGTAAATTCGGTCAACTTGCCATCAACAGTCACAGAAATGACACTACTCAAGGCTTCCTCCGATCTGCCAGTATCGGGCACCTCTAGGGACCCCATTAAACTGTCATTAGAACTCTTCGTATCGAGTTTTCCTCTCTTGCTCTCCATTCTCATCCAGCTTCTTTCTTCTATTTTCTAAGAAGCTCTTTGCAGTCTCTGTCTGGTCTGGGGCCTATGACCTAAACGAAGACCAAGCACTTGTCCACCCGATTGTCGATTTCTTGCCCTTACCTCATGTCATGACTTATTGGAGCACTGACTTCAGAACTAGGACACCCAGGCCGTGTTCCCGAAAAATTAGAACTTTTTATCTTCGTTGACAGTTTTAAAGTAGCTTTTATTCAGTTTGCCTAATCTTGCTACAAGCCTTCTTGACTGTCCTTCATCTTGTCAACGAGAGAAGTCATCTCACTTCAATTCGCCTTGACATTCCTAAGCTGAGACTCGATCTTCCCATCAACTCTTTCATTATGGATCGGTTCAGAGAATTTGACTCAGGTCCCGGAATGAGCAACTTTGAGTTCGAGATTTTCCTCAGCCACTGATGACCCTGAAACTATTGATGGCATGAGAATGCTACTGATCTAACGAGAAGATATTGAAGTTGAACAGAAGGAAAGAGAGATCAATTAGAAATCAAATACATCCGATTGCATCTCTGCCAGTTTTTGGCGACTTTAACTTTTCAACCCGATTCACCGCCTACGTGCCCTTTACACCCAGTCATTCCGAAGAACACTTGCCACGGCGTCCCGTCTTAATGCAGCTGTTGGCATGGAATTAGCTAGGGCCTTTTGAATTGAACTGCTTTAAAATGGGTTAGGCCCCAGGGTGGTGGTTACTTTTGGTGGCCTTTCTTTTTGGCTGGGGATTAAGGCGCGTGGTGATACCCGAAAAAAGGAAAGGACTATTGCGGTCTAGAAACAAGAAATGATTTGTTCACATCCTTTACCGGGGAAAAAAAAAAAAAGGAACCGAATGCACGAACCGTATGTGAGCCGTGTCGAATTGCTCTTCCTAAGAACTTGAAGCCCCCTCTCTAAAATTAGAAATTAGAAAAAAGAAGGCATTTAGTACAAAAAAAGCCTTTTCCTACTTCGATTTCTTCACTGGACCTTCTTCGCTCATAGTAGGACCCTTTGGCTGATCAAGGCCATCGGTAGGTTTGCTCTCTTCCTTCAGCTTCTTGCACTGCACTTCCCCGACGAGGTCACAACACTTGACCAATCGAGCATCAATTTGTTCCTCCTCTTTCCAGAAGAAACAATTCAGTGCCTTGTTCCACAAGTGCGAGTCTCTCTTCCGAGTCCATAAAGCATTCGAGGCTTCATCATTGTCGTTGGCTTGAATGGCACCGTAGATCACGCCTTAGAGCCTTGTCTGCATGCTCTTTTGATAGCTCATGCAGTGCTTCAAGCGCCACTCGAAACCTCATTCCAAAAGCTTTTATAGTGGCCTTTTAAATACAAGAATCAAAAGAGGAGAAACGGGGTTGAAAAGCAATCAGCTTCAGAGCCCAAAGAGAAATAGTTGCCTTAAGGTCAACATATCGACCCATAGAGCTTCTGCTTCAAATATAAGATTGCAGGCTTTTTTCCTGCTAACAGAGCAACATCCGAAAGAAGGATGCGTGTTAATGCTCCATTTCACTGTGAAGTGTTCCATCTAATGAATCAAGTTTTTAAATCATCGGCGAGAGAAGGGAGTGCGCTCTCACTTGGGCTAAGGAATTTCTTGTTTTTTCCAATTGTTCAGGGAACGCTTCAGTCAGTTTTTTGAATTAACTTGACCTTAAAAGACGGACTTCTATGAGTACAAAAATCATGAATGTTGTTTCTAGGCATCAAACATTCTATTAAGCTGCAGCAACAGACAATTTAATGAATTGTTTCATGAGCTCTTGCGTTATGCGATTCGTGGACAATAAACATATATTTCCTCTTGGATATAATTACATTTTATTTTGTAGGCATTCTCTGAGTATGGAAATTATGTTGAAATTTTCATTAGATTGTAGTATTGAATTCAAGTTGCAGTATAATATTAGGTACGATCTCATATATATATATTAATAAACAAAATAAACTGTCTCATTGAAGCCCATATATTGAAGACAAGCCCAAGACATATAAGAACGAGGCCCATTTGAATAAGCCCGGTAAGGTGAGCCCATGATGGAAATTATATGCAGATATACATATATATGGGCTTAGGCTTGTACTTATTCAACAGAAGTGGAAAAGAAATATTTGTGGCAGCTGAGATTTTAATCTTGGAGATCAAGGAAGCAATATTTTCGTGTTATCTCATAATATCTTCGATTTTAGATAGTTGAATAAGTCAAATATCTCTCTTATATATTTTGTTATTTTTATTTCTAGGTAAGTTAGGAGTTAATTTCTTAGCTTGATATTATCGCAATATGGTAATTATAAGCGTACCCATTTAGAGAAATTTTCTAAGTTTTTATTATAATGCCTATAAAGATGTGCTTTCTAGTTTGTTGTTAGGGTCCCCAAACTTTGTATTTACATATCTTTATTTTCTAGGTTTATTTTCTTTGTAATACCATTTGCTCATCTTTTCATTCTCCGCACTTTGTATTTTCATTGCCACTTTACTTTTTCCTCGCACTTTTACATTCATCGCACTTCTTTTACCGCACTTTCAATTCCCGTACTTTTCCTTCAATCGATCCCCCATGCATCAAAGTCACTCCCGTTCTTGGAGCTCACGGGCATTCAAGGTGAAGATTTGTCTACCTTCGGCAACGGTGGCCGAAGACACTCAAGGATTTGTGGGTACACATATTCAAGTGAATCTTTTCCTATTGCAACTCGACCTTTGAGTTGTATTTGGCCGAGAGTAATAAGTAGGCTCACGGGCCACTTGTTTATTTTCGGACTGGAATTTGTGTGTGGATAATTGGTGAAAAACTCATAACGTCTAAATCCCCGAGCCGTGAACAAACAAATTTTCATATTAAAATTCACAGATAAAAAGGACAAGAAACCAATACTTTCTTCCCTTCTGATGCTCCAAAAGACCTAATAATAATGATGATAATCCTAATATTGTTTTCTTGGATAAGCATTCCTAATGTTCTTATATATATATATATATATAGGATAAGTATTCCTAATGTTCTTATATATATATATATATATATATATATATATGATGGATAGATAGATGCGACATGCCTAATGTGTAAAACACCAATAATCTTCTTTCGTCCCTTCAGGTTCGCAGAGTGATAATTTTCCCGTCTCAGTCCCTGTAATTTTACAAATAAATAAAAAATAATATTAAAAACAATTTACAGAGAAGAAATGATAATTTCTATTTATAATGTCTAATATGCGCAAACAATGATTGAATTCTACATAGCAAGTGCTACCATAAATGAAACCGTGAGGAAAAGCCAACTCAGTTCGATAAGATATATCTCAAGTGAAATATAGATTTACAGATTAATGTATTATTAGCTCTCAAGAATACATGCCACAGTTTCGAAATTGTCAGATTCCTTCCTCCCTCTTTGATAATATATGAACTTTCATTAATTGATATCAAGGTAGTATACATGTCAAGAGAACAAAAGAGGGGAAGCAATGGAAACATACACGTCACATATCTAAGTAACCTGAGAGGTAATAACATGCAGAAAATAGTACTTTTTACAAGGGGGGAAAAGGAAAAGGGGTTACTAAAACATTCTCAGAATTCGGAACTCATCAAGTTTTAGACACGATCCAGCTCTTTGACCTGAACGACTCTGAGTTTAACGAAGTCCAGTGCAATCAATAATAAATAACAAATAATAATATCAATAACACTTTCGAGCAAAGGAATGATAATCTCTAATGACGTCTCAAACAGTGCAAGCAATAAACGACATTCTACACCCCGACTAATACCATAAATAAAACAATGAATAAGCGCACCAAAACTCCATAGATTAGATCCGAAGTGCAGTTCTTTCGTTTTCTTTTCTGTTCTTTTGTGTTTTTTTTTTTTGGTAGAAATCGTAAGTGCAACTTAAGTAGTATTCTGAATGAATATCTCAGGTGTCAAGAATTACATGTGACAGATTCAAAATTTGTTAAATTTTTATATCTTCTTCCACAACCCCACCCCCACCCTCCCCCCCGTTTTGATGAATTATGAACTTTCACTAATATATGTCAACAATACATACACAGTCACACGCACAGAGAAAAGGGCGAAAAACAAGGATAGAACATACATCTACAAATTAACTTGGTGGTGAGTCCAATTGTTAGTTAAACGAGTTCAGCACTAGCAATCAATGTTCGATCCTTGCTATCAGACAGTACGACACCTGATAAACATCCATATACGTATATAAGTGTGTGTTTGTGTTTTGGTGTTTTGATTCAGATTTTAAATACATATACATATATAAGTGTGTATTTGTGTTTTGGTGTTTCGGTTCAGATTTTAAATACATAAACATATATAAGTGTGTGTTTGTGTGTGCACGTACTGTATGATGTTTGTTTGCACGTATGTATATGGATGATACATCTATGCATTACCAGCGGAGGGTGGGCAGTGGTGGTGGGGCGTAGTAGCTGCTCCTGTAGCCATGATAAGTAGCCGTGGCTGGAGGCAGAGGTATTATCTGGAGCTGTACTGGGACCGGGATAGAGTGTGGAGCTTGAGGAGCTGTCCCCGGAGAAGTCTGAGCTGCAGCGACCTCCTCCTTCTTGCTTCGGCCACAGCCACCATCGGCAGCAGACCCACAACAACGCAGAATGACCCACACAGTGATCACGATGATGAGCGTGATGATCACCCAGGTTACGAGCATCCAAGTCAGAGTGGGTTGGGACTCTGACGCCATATGCAGCGCCGGAGGGGGAACCGGGAGAACATCTTGCTGTAGGGACCTCATGATTGGTCAAGGGAAGAAGAGAATGGAAGTGGCCTGGGCGGCGCCGGTGCGGGATTGAAGTGTTAGTGCCACCCAGCCTTGTGGGGCCCACAGCCAACTGATTCTTCTGTTGTTGACCGAGCTGGGAATATTTTCCACTTTCGGGCATTTCTTGTCTTCAGCGCTGTTTCCCATTTTTGGCTCTTCATAATGGCGCTGCAGAGTACTATTATGTTCGTTCTTATCAGTATTCCCTGTGCATCGCCATCGATTGTTTGTTAATTTGAGATATCACGAATTTTATAATTGTAGTTTGAGAAATATCTTGAAACTAATTAATGGGAAGCTCAATCTGCAGTTATATGGTTTGTCAAATTGAGTTCATACTTTTTGTTAGGAAGTGTTTTGATATTATTTGGAACAATTAACGAGGTTTATGATATTGCTGCCCCAATGTGATAGCACCTAGTTAGATTATACGGCGGTTACTTACCGCGCATTAATCACTTCACCTTGTACCTAACTAGGTACCACATATGTCTTACCTGCCGTTTACCTCTTTTTTTAAATTTTTTTTTGGGCTAAAATATATGTTACAAAGAAATTTGGAGTTGTCTTTTTAGGACGCTTGGAATACATACTTTCTCTATTTCATCTAAATAATTGTTAAATAAATATTTACCCTTTCTGCCGTTTCCCTTTTGGGGATGATGGTGTGGACTTATTCTGCCTATCTTACTAGGTGCTAAGGACTAATTTTCATAACCTAATACTTCAAAATTTGTTTGACAGACTTCGAAAAATTCTACGGAAGGTATTTATCAGACTATATCGACTCATATCCTGAATATACCAAGTGCCTTCTAGTGGGTTTTCCGAATCCATACACTACACAAGCAAAGTTCATCCACTAACAATCACTAACGGCTTCATACTTTGAGGTTATAGTTAGCCAAGAAAATTTTGAAATCAACATAATTCAACCAATATATAATAAGATAAAAGGTCACGTAATTTTCGCTATAATTAGATACTGATACTAATGCTGTTACGATTAATCTATTCAGAGGGTAAATTCTATTATGTTTCCTTGAGTTATTGCTAAATGATGCTCCACCCAATTTTGGACAGAAGAATGAAACTCCACCCCATTCTTGGCAAGAAATTGACACTCCACCCCTTTGGCGATATTGAATTAATATAAAAAAAAATTCTTTTGGTCCTCATTCTTTAATCCTTTTTTAAATTTTATCCTACTTCATTCTATTGCTCAAAATATCGTCCTCAACATGTCATGGTTAGTCTAGTTTAGTTATCCTATGTGACTTTCCATTAAATCTATTGACATGAAATTCCCAAACGAAAAATAATTTTAAAATTTAAGAAAATTTAAAATATGAAAACAATTTTAGGTACTTTAATGAGGTCTATGATAACTATTAAGCCCTTTAATTATTTGAGGCGAGGTATAGCTTCTAGAGGCCGCTCTCTTAACATCAATATCCAAAAGCAGGACCTCTTAAATATTAACCCCTCCCAGGATTATTATTACTAAAGTATTGCATACAACTTTCACGAGGTGATGGTGACTTCTTAGAATCACAAGTTTTCTATTTAATTTGCTAATATGGAATTTTTTTCCAGAATAATAATATAAGTTTTAAAAATTAATAAATAAAAAAATGAATGATAGCAATGAGCAAAGGAGGGGATGGTGCGTGCCACCACCATGGCAAAATAGCAAGAAAACACAGCTGGCAATGATCAATTGGAACGAGAGTGCGAAGGGATATCGACGAGCATTCACTAGTTGAATAGCCTCCCATCTAAACCATCAAGGGTCTCTGTGAATAGTTTTGTCGTCGACTTTGGACAAACTCTTAACATCTATTATAGTTTTTCTTTATTACAAAAGTATTCTATTAACAAAAATATTGCATGGTTATGGACATCTCTCAAGATTAAGATATCAAAAGTAACAGTTTAAGACATCATGGAAAGCATCAATTATTGTTGGGAGTTACTTTTAAAATTTTCAAAAAAGATATTATTCTTAAAAGTAGTGTAAATCGATAGATCACTTGTAATTTAAACAATAAATTAAGGTGGACAAACCATGTAATATCAAGAATAAGATCAAACAACAAAAAATAGGATGAAATTGAAAAGCACTGAAAAGTTGAGACCAAAAATGAATTTTCTTATTGAGTCAAGATGGTCAATAGGATGGAGAGTCAATTTTTTTTTCCCCAAGAAAGGGGTTGAGTTTTATTGAGTAAAACCTTAAGGGTGGGGAGTGTATTTTATCCTAATTAAAATAATCAAGAACATGGTTAATTACTTCCACTAACTAGGTGAAGCTACAAGCTAAAAATTCTATAAACTACTAATATTAATAAATTTGTTGCATGCCATTGCTTCTATTAAGAGCACTTTTGTTCTTTTTCCTTTCTTTTCTTTCTCGTTAATTTTTATTTTTGTGTTACTTCTTCGAATGTATAAGTTTGGCTTTTTTGGGGTGAAATACATAAGTTTGGCTTGAAGATGGAAATTCTCGCATATATCACGCATCGCTTTTACTGCTGATGAGAATTAAGTACACCTGAAAAATAAATTTGACAGTCATTCATCAATTATACAAAAATATGTGTCCACGTTGCTAGGTCTTATTATCCTTTCTTCTATGATTCGAATTAATGTATATGTGAGACCCATGAACATATTGCAATCAACTGTCCTCAATCCGTCAGTCAAGGCTTTACATCAAATTGAAGCCCAAAGGCTCCTGCGATACATGAAAATGCCTCGACCAAGAACAAGTCTTCACAAGCCTTCACTCGAGATCTCTTGTATGTGAAAGGGAACCAGAAGAGCTTTCTCCGGTACTTTCTCTTGTATGCAACACGAGTGGGCCGAAGAAGGATGCCGGCGGAAGTGAATGAAAGTGGCTGGCGCCGGTGCGAAAGTGAAGTGTTATAACTTATAAGCACCAGCCGTGTGGGGCCTACAGTAGCTGCTTTGATCAGATCACGTCGGGTCTTTTGTTGACCGACTGGGAATGTTTTCCATTTTGGGCATTTCTCGTCTTCAGCGCTATTCGCCATTTTTAGCTCTTCGTAATGACCATGCGGAGTACTATCATGTTTGTTATCAGTATTCCCAGTGCATCCATTGTCTCTTAACCTGAAATATCACGAAATTTGATTATAATTGCACCTTGAGAAATATATTCAAACTAATTTGAAGCTCAATTTGCACTTGTGAGGTGAATCGAGTTGCGTTATTTTCTATTTTCTTTGAAATAATTTAACGAGATCGATGATATGGCTGCCCCCATTCTAGTAGTACCTAAGGTTATGCGGCATTACGTACTGCATTAATGACTTCTTATTAAAGGTCATTAGTATATAAAGGCACAAAAACAACCTTAAAAAACAAACATGGATTGGTTTAAGCGATTTTGCAATTGTTCCCCTTAAATAAAATCTCAAGTTCAAGTCTTGTGAATGAAAAAAAAATTTACACTGGAAGAGTTTTATCCCTTAGTAGGTCGTCTCGCCTTGACTAGATTAGTTGGGAACCCATTGCGTTTCTGGATACTAAGATGCGCAAAAAAAAAATTGAAATGGTACCTTGTCCTTGTACGCCCAGCTACAATCCGTGAATATTCTTATATTCTCATATAAAAGTCTCATATATATCTATATAGTACTTACCATTTCCTTATATTTCTTTTCTTTTCTTTTTTTTCAAGGCTAAAACTTATATTACTCACAAACTTGGAGTTTTCGTTTTCGACCGCTGGGAATACTTCCTCTTTATTCATCTAAATGATTGTCAAATATTACCACTTTTTGTTACAAGGAATTGAAGTATATATTTTCCTTTTGGGGTGATGGTGTGGACTGAGTCAGACTATCTTACTATGTGCTAAGGCCTAATTTTCATAATTTAATGTCAAAATTGTTGCGAAACTTCAAAAAGTTTTGGAAAAAGTATTTGAAATATATATCAAACGATATCAACTTATCGTGATTAATGCGAGGTGTCTTCTAGTGGGTTTCGGATCCATACTTTACGTGTAAACTCCATTTACTTACAAATGCTAATGGCATCATACTTCAAGGTTATAGTTAGTCAATAATATTTTAAATTTAACATAATTCAACCAAAAAAAAAAGTTGGAATTTAACTTGTATATACTAATTAAGGAAAAGCAAATGCATAGTTTTCGCTATGATTAGGGACTGACACTGGAGAATCATATCAAACAGAGCCCAGAAGAAGCAGAGGTCTGACTCCCCCAACTCATACATTTCCCATAAAGAGAGAGAGAGGCCACAAATCTGTTTAGTCTCATTTGAAATAAAAGGCAAAAAAAAATACAATTGCGTTCTCAGCTATGCAATTATAATTAATATACTCAGCCAAAAACGTATGTAATTAATTAAAATAATCAGGAACATGATTTAACTCTAGATGGATACTATATATTGATTTATTACTTCCACTAGCTAGGTGAAGCTACAAGCTAAATTAATTACTAAAATTAATAAATTTGTTACAAGCAGTTGCTTCCATTAAGGGCGCTCTTTTTATCCTTTTTCCCTTCTATCTCGTTAATTTTTTTTCATATGTTACCTCTTCAAGATGTTTAAGGTTCGCCTTTATTTATTTATTTATTTATTTGTTAGGCTGTGCATTAACCATTAACTGTGTGATGAAATGGCTTCAGCATGCATTTAACCATTTGCACGGATAGATATATGGATAAAAGTCCTGTCGTATCTCTCTGAAGAGAGGGGATTCTAAGACCAAATTACACAAAACCACAAAAAGCGCGACCACAAGTAGAGTTCCCAGCCCAAAACCATTAGAGTCCGCACCATAGGAGATGCCAGTACAGTCGATCGCATCAGAGGCAGCATGCTGAGAGAGCGCCCAGGGCATCTGTACAGAAGTATACAGTGAGACTGCGAGGACGAACAGCATAAGCGAAAGGATCACCATCATGAAGAGGGATGCTAGGGGATCGTCTCGTATAATCATTAGTTTTTCCAGGAGAGTTCAATAGGCTTGGGAGAATAGACAGGAAAGCAGGTCAACCCTTGATCAGTCCAATGCCTCCACCAATTAGTGAAGGCACCAGCAGCGTTGAACCTCCATCAATCTCCATCTCCATCTCTCTCACAGTCTAGTGTATCTGCTTCTATGAGCAGCCAAGCCAAAATGGCCTGTACTAGAGCATTTTATCTTCCTCCGGAAGTGCATTGGTTTGCTCACCAGCTTCCAACTTCCCTTTTGGATCAGCAAACTCTTTCCCATTTTCTGATGGTTGATTACTTCGACGGATTATACGCAAAATCCTCCAACCACCGGAGGTGTTTGCATACAAGGCAATACTTGGACATGCAGTCCTATCATCTAAGGACTAAGGCAATATAGGTACAACCGTTGCACTATTTGCGGGCCAGGAGACAGACAACAATCAACTTCCAGATAATGAAGTCAGTTTTGGCAATCAAAGCAAGCCCGGGGATGGCGTTCAAGTCGCCACAATTCCCTTCACAAGTACTTTCATATAAGAAAAAGAATTTCAAGCAGTGATGGAAATGAATGATAACAGCATAGAAAGATGAGGTCCATTTCATGTTGAAGTCAGAAAGCGTTGCCAAGAGCATTGGAAGAATTATATCAGAGATACTAAGAACTAGACAGCATCACAAGATTCACCTGGCAGAAAATATAGGCATTGTCCGCATGATCATTCTTACACTACCATCAACGGGGATTGTGCTGAAACATGCTAGACTTGAACATTTTCATTCACAAGAACCAAACTATGAAGTCATACACTAATAAGGAACTCAACTGTAATCTACCAAGATCTACAATAAATACTCACTCCCAAAAGTGGAACTACAATGCGGATATTTACCAGTAAGAGAGGATTTTCCCTTCTTTTTCCTTTTTCCACCTTTTGTTGCTTTTCTTTCACTGAAGGGGCACTTGCAAAGAGAGGATGAAAAACACGGCAGTCCATAATAATCCTCAACAGTCCTGTGGCAACTACTAGTAAACAAGCAGAGTGGGTTGACAATCACGGTGGTGTCGGATTGTAGCGAAGATGTTGCTCATAGAAGTCGATCAACTGTCAGAAATCAGGCCACATCAGCAATTGTCAAAGGGAAATAAATAAACGTGTAGGTAAATTTGAGGTAATAAATTTTGGTTTACCAGAAGCGGATTGTTTGCCTTGAGATAGCTATTATCAACCACTTCTTCCTTCCCATCGGACCTGCACAACGAGTGCAAGGGAATAATGAACTCTGAAATTTCACATCCCTACTATAAGGATGACAATAAGAACTGGTGTTTGTAGATCCAAATGAAGCTGTTAGTTTAGGAAGCTGTCTTCTACATGGAATATATGGCTCATACTTCTTTACACTTTTGACAGCAGCATAACAGACACCCTTTTTACTCTAATAGCTGAAGGAAATACCATTGTGTGAAGTCATCATTCAAAAGAAAAGGAAACGAGAAGTGCTCATTTTTTGGTGTTATGTCTTTTGCTAGTCAAGGTAATGTGCCAGAGCTAGGTTAAAGTTTGCCACTACATTTATACATAATGGGAAATCCGCATCACGGCAATCCGCATCATGCCAATAATAATATTCAGCTCCCACTAGGTCCATTAAGCTCAAGTGATTTAAGCTAACTGAATAATAGGGCCAACATCAATCATTTCAAACAATCACATTGAGAAAAGTAAAAGAAGTGCGCGAGGGCAAGTAAGGTTCCTGATGGTTTAGAGATTACCCTTACAGTTTTTAGGTGATTGACGCTTTCATTCACAGGGAAGGAAGATCAAACTCAAAACACCTTTACATAGTAGTGGCTTCAGAAGAGGAAAGAAACGATTAAAGGATTGCAAGTGTATCTTTAAGAGCGTTTTACTAGAGAACAGCCTACAAGGACCCGATATGGCACACTCCATGAGTGTATTTTCGAAATGGCGGAATCTGGGATTCATGATATTGTTAGGAGTGGCAGCAGCATTGGCTTTTAAATAAAACTTAACTGAAGTTCCCAGAAAAGGTGGTTAAAAATCAGTAAGGGACCTAGCTTCGGATAAGAGCATATGCCAGTCGAATCTGAGAGTTTCACATGCGTTTTGGCCACCAACAGGCACTGTTGGCTGCAAGAGTACAATCATATGACAATGATGTCTCCTTTGATTTTGCTTATGTGACATTATTAGGAACACCAATACATGGCCACAAATTTCTAAATTTTGAAACCTTCTCTTTGTATCAGGAAAAGCGGATTAATAGATAAGGATAGCATCTAGGCAGTGACAAACTGTGAATACAAAGAAGGTATATCAAAGAGCATCAGTCACTTATATAATTATCACTGAATAAGTCAACAATCCAGAATCGAAAATTTGAAGTGAAATCATCAGAGTAGATCATGCTTCTCTCAACTAAATCAAGACACTTCATGCAGAGTAAGAGGAATTCAGTTCAAAAAAATGGAAAACGCTAGTCTCCCAAGTTGCATCTTGACAAGCACCATTTAGATCAAACAAAAGAAAAATACAACTCCTCCTGGTGATACCGTGATAGACACAGGGAAAATTCATCACTAATGAACATAACAATGAGTCAAATCATCCCAGACTTGTCGTTACTGAATTCGAGAATGCTACTGACATGATTAATATATCCCACTGTAGAGTTCCAAGATAGTAACTGAAAGATCCGAACTGCTCTAGAAATAACAAATTGCAGATCTAAACAACACTTAAGAAGTATCATTATCATTTGATAATAACAGGTCATATTTTACGAGTAAAGAATAACTCAAAGAGAGATGCTGCCACAAAATTCACCATAAGTTCTCATGGCTTCTGTTGCTTTATACAATAGAGTGAAAAATATGAGTTGAATTATGTCGAATCAAGCCAAAGAAAGTCGAGATACATTAGGACATGCATTGAAAGAGGCGATTCATTTCATCATATCAACACTCGGTTCAGATCAAACATGATCCACTGGATTCATGAGGACTAGCATGTTTACGTTGGACTTAATACACATACTTCCAAGTATTTGTAACCCAAAACATAACAGAGCAATAGATAACAAACCTCATGACAACAAAGGTCACTGATACGTTCTGATCGTTGTCTGTCCCAGAAGATGAGAATCCTATTGGTTTGATGATCTTCGTGATTACTGGTGCATTTTTTGAACTATCATTCTTGGTAGAAGTTGAATTAACCCTCGTAGTATCGTGATTCTCAATGCCCTGCTCTAGTGCCCCACAACCAACATTCTCCACATCCACTTGACCTGAAGCCAATTCTTGTTTAAACCTCTTCACGGAACCTGATTTTCTCCGCTTTGCTCCTCGGGGATTTAGTTCAACTGAGTCGGACTTCACCCCATTCATGAGGCCATTACCTTCAGAATTTTGCAGCTTTTTTGCCCGAAACTCAGGATCAGCACCATTCGAACGAACTGATCCCATGAGTTCACTAAGCTTGGGATCGTACTCGGGCTCCTCTCTTGTATCGACAGGTTGTTGAACATTACTTTCCAACCCATTCGCCACAGTTTCTGGCCTGTTTATAGCCAAATTAACCTCTCTAGGGAGGTCTACAGGGATTGAGCTCTTAATTGGCACAGAAGTGAGAAGCTCATCATCAATACTGTCCTCCACTCGCCTCGAACTGTAAGAAGACTGCTGCTGAGTATTCTGCTTCTTTCTGGGTTGTGTGTGAGTCACCCCGTGTTTGCGTTTACGCTTCCTGTATGACCTATGCTTTCCTGACCGCAAGCTTCAAACAAGAATTTGGAAAAACATAAATGCAGATCGATGTTCAAGTGAGAGAATTCTAATTCAGTTTCCGGGTTTAATATTAAGAGTGAAAAGAACAGTTTCATTTCTCCAGGGTGCCATCTCATTTCATAGAAATTAAAGGTAAAAACTAGCTTAAACACAGATAGCTCATATTTTAAAGAGCAAAAAGCATGCACTCATGTTATCAACAAAAGAAACAAGAAAACTTTTGTTGTCCTCCTTCTGCAGAGGGCATGATCATCAGAATATTAGACAAAGACTCGGATTGAAGTACCTCTCTTCAAAAGCATCAATAACATCAGTACAGGAAAAGAGGTTCTCTAAGGGCTCCCAGGTATTAGCTGTCTCGGGCCAGCCACGCCTACCACCACCATTAACAGATCTCATTAGCTTGACAAACAAAACCAACTGAAAATTTGAAGGAAGGGATATAGACAGAGTAATCATACCACTTTATAAGATACTGGACCTCGCCCTGCTCGCAAATCATCCATATACACAAGTGAAATCAGTATACTACAGGCTACAGTCAAAAAGAAAACACCAAACCGCCAAAAAGAAAACACCAAACCACCAAAAAGAAAAAACAGCTATATCCTACAAATTCTGTTATTCTCAACGTCCCCATTTCATTCTCCTTTTTCTGTCATGTCCATAGCCGAAAAATTCAGACTTTTCCATGAAATCTTCAAGCTAACGCTTTGCTATCGAACTTCTGCCTAATTCTCCGAGCATTGCTACCATAAATTTCATCTCAATGCAACAGTCACTGGCAATGCGAATAAAGCCATCTAACAAAACAAGTGGAAGACCGCCAAGGAACGTAATGCAGAGAGAGGGAGAAAAAGAGACCTTGCGGACCCTCTTGCGGCGCACCGCTTCGATCTCGTAGAAGCCCTCATCGAGCTTGGGACGCTCAGTCTCATCTTCTTCTTGTTGGGCATCAAAATCAGCGTCTGCTGCGTCCCCTTCATCGTCGGACTCATCTTCCTCTTCTCCCTCCTCTTCTTCTTCTCCTCCTCCTTCCCCTTCCTCCACCTGATCTCTCTCCTCAAAAGGGTCCCCTCCTTCTTCTGCAACACATGCCCAACAACGCCAGCATTAGCTCCGGTCAAAATCCCAACATAAAAGAGCCAAAAGTCCATTTTCCCCCCCAAAAGGTTCGCCCATTTCTTACCTTCTCCTGCTCCAGTGCTCCTCTTCTTCACTCCCAGCTTCATTCTCTTGCCAGCAGCAGCACTATCAATCAACTCAATTCTTCGTATGGGAAAGAGTTCCGTCGTTCTGGTGATCCGTGCACGGGGTGTCGTCGGAGTGCGCGAAGTTGCCGCCGAGTTGAGAAGTGTTGACCCGGAAAGAGAGAGAGGGCTCTGACGATTTGGTCGGAAAGAGTTCGGTCAGGTCAGGTCAGGTCAGGTCAGGGCTTCTCCTCTTCTTCTTCGTCTCTGGGTCTGGGTTTTTTTTGAGCAAAAAGAAACGGCCAGCTAAATTTGGAAATTACCTGTGCTTAACAACTCAGCGTATTAACACGAATAGAAACTCTCAGCCGTTCGATATGATCTCGATGAAACAACCAACGGCTGCGATTCGTTGTTGATGAAGTATATTCTCATTCTCCCTTCACCCGCAGCAGGCGGTAATTATATTAAGTAGAGTTATACCTGCAAAATGAATATAAATAATATGATTATTATTAATGGAAAAAGTTTTTTTTTTGCATGAAAGGCAAAAAGTGTATATATATATATATGACTATTAATCTATTTTGATTAAATAATATGTGATCATTAATGGGTATAAATAATATGGTCAATAATTAATTTATTTTGTTAATATATGAAATTAATATCCAACTACTATTCACATTTAATTGGAAAAAGTAATAGATATTTATGTTATCTTTAACTAATTGGCAGTTCTCATTAGAATGCAAATGGAAGAATTGAATCTATCTATATCTATATATAGGTATCTAAAACAGACTCCACGCGCTTATGCGATGAGGAGTCACTATTTGCGTGATGCAAATTCGCCATATAAGTTTATCAGCCAATTCCGCAGCGTATGGTTGATCGGCTCTTTGAATTCCTATGTGTTTAATTACCCATGACCCTTATTTTTATTTTTATTTTTGTTAAAAACATTATAATTACCTAGTTTAAAGTGAAGACCCAAATTAAAATAGTCTGTAGACTATAAAAAAAAATGTTCGTTTAAAGAAAGATTTAAACGTGTTAATCAGCATGAATGAATGCATATGGTATTTCTTCAAAACTGATATAAAGACCGAAAACATAAGGACCATTGGAGCTCAGATAGAACTTGAATTACCCAAAAAAAAAAAATTCTTCAAATCAAACACCATACTATCAATCAGCAACACCGCTAATGCATGGCTCTTAAATGGAGTCTCGTCATCCCAAACCACCTCGTTGTTCACAGTAAGCTAAATTCTCCAAAAATTGATGCATAACTATAATCACCTCACATGTATAAAACTTTGATACTGACAGAAATGACTATTAGGGGCTTGTCCAGGAAAATGTGTTGCCGAAGGGGAGTCATTTGACGTTGTATTCGGCTCTTCTTTTTTCTGGCATGCTTTCGATGAGTCATTCCAGGTACCATGCCTGGCTTTTTCTTTCCTCGCTACTTTCATTGGCTAGAGTGATGGTGTTCTAGCGACCCCGCTTGGTGGTCGTTGGACACTAGCAAGGCTGCATCCCTGCCTTTCCCTTTCTACCTCAACATTTCACGTGTTGTTTAATTTTTGTCTTAGCCCTGCTCAGCGGGTTCATCGGCGCCAGCTTCATCATCAAGAAGAAGAATGAATGGCCCTATTCTTTCTTTGTTGGCGGGAACTCCTCTAACTCTGGATGTTGTGTTGCATGTTTAGGGGAGTTCTCGTACCTCTTGGAGCTCCCATGTTAGTTGGGCATGGTCCCGAGTAAGTTTTTGTTTCAAACCTTATAAAGCGAGTTTTATCTTTTCTTTTGCTATGTCCAATGAACTGTCTATTGACTGTCTAAAAGATCACTTCTGCTATCCACATTTCTGATGTAGTGATCGTTGAAGAGGTCGCAAATTTTGTGGCATCGCCGGAGGGACCACCGCCTCTGGACGGGCCAATTTCATTAGAGCTCACTATGGTGCAGTCTGAATCATGGGAAGATAAATAAGCGTAACTTCATTATTCTTGAATATCTTGCCCGAATATATTTGCAAATAATGATTTCATTTATGACGATAATCCTGCTATCGATAAATAATTCAATAAATAAGATAATAAAAGCTCACGCAACGCGCGGGCTTAGCGACTAGTTATCATAGAAATGAGATGGATGAGTAGATATTTAAAATGTTAATTGTATTTTTGGGATGGGAAAGAAAATGGATTTATATTTGAGGAGAAGGTCTTATGTGTAACGGAGCTACCATGTAGAATTATACCATAAGACACATAGAAAATATTATTTTTGGTAATAAGAGATTACTTTTGTCAACGACGGATTTTTCTTATTTTTGTATGCATACTAAAAACTAAAATGGCAAACCATTATTGGTTTGTGACATTGCCACATGGTACCTTCATTACATACAAGATTTTCTCATATTTGAGTGGTGAGACGGGTGAGAAGAGGATGGAGAAAAAAAATCGGAAAGTGATAAAATGAGATTAGTGGAAAGGTTTTACTAAGAACTTTTGTCATTTTGGTCTCGAATCTATGGCTTTCAAGAAGTGTAATTTAAGGGAAAAAAAAAGGGCCAAAAGGGTCATCTTCCCGTTTATATAATAATAATAATAATAATAATAATAGTAGTAGTAGTAGTAGTAGTAGTAGTAATACATATAACAAAATTAAATTTATCAATGGATAATATCTTTGTGAGGCTAGTGTCCACCAAACATGCATATATGCTCATATACATATCCATATGCACATGCATGGTTACATAATATACATGTATATAATATACCCTTATTTTTTTGGCTGGATCTTTAAATGTATTTAATATACCACAACTTGTGGCTGGATCATTATCTATATGAAAGAAAAAATAATAATAATAATAATAATAATAATAATAACGAAAAAGGTGAGAAATCAGATAGAGATGAGTGTGGAATGGGCCAAGTGGCCTCCTTTTCAGCAGCCAATTTATTTCCAACGCCTTTGACCATCTTTGACCACTTTCTTTTTCTGCTTTTCTTCCTTATTTAAACCACACTTCTCCTTGCTCTATCCCTAGCCCAAGAAAAACGAAAATGAACCAGAAGAGAGAGAGAGAGAGAGAGAGAGAGAGAGAGAGGAGTTAGCTGAGTTGAGAAAAATCCTTGGAGAAGAAGACTAAGTTTGGAGTATTGATTAGTAAGTTGATTATCTATGATTTAAACATCCATATTCACTATGTTGTATATAGTTGTGGCTCTTCTTGCATCTATTTCAGTTAGGTTAGATTGAAAATTTTAGTTGTTGAGATTGGTAGCTTCTCCTAAATGATATAAGTTGAGTTGAATATATGTTTGGAGTTAGTCTTATGTTGTTTTGGGATGAGTTTGGTCACTTATATGGGTTGAAAAATTCGGTTGTGGGGCAGGGGGCAAAACCCTTGGTTAAATTGGTGGGTTTTTGTAAGGCACATAGCTATGCCCTTCTGAAAGTATATATACACATATATAGATGTAGACAAGTGTGTGTGCATAGGTATATATATGCATACATTTTACTCTGTGAGCTGACCATGGACTAGAGAAGGGAACTGAATTGAAAATTTATCATGCATTATAATGATATCATGTGATGGATTGATTGAATAAGCTCTTATTTATTTGTATTTCGGAACCAAAGAAGTACTTAGAATTCCTTGCACTCTTCCTGAATTTGGCTGATCAAATTGGTCATCCATTTGATATATATTGTGATGAATCCTAAGTTGATATAATTTGAGAGATACATGTGTATAGCATTTTGCATTGTTCTCTATTTAAAGAGTTAGGTAGAAATCAAAAGAGATAGGGAAGAAGCATTTGTAAATTATAAACATCTTATATTATAGCTACATTCAGGAAATAGCACAAGAGGTGAATTGATACATATTTTCACCCTTATCTAGTATATTATCTAACCTTTGTGCTTGAACTGGATAGGGGCTGGGGAGACTGAGATTATACCTCCGGAAGGCTCGATTCATTAAGTGGTCATTTCAGGGGTGTTTGTGAGTACTTTCTTCCATCGTAAAATGATAATAAATATATATATATATATATATGTATGGTTATAGAAGTGATGGTGGCTGAATGATTGCGGAACATAGTTGATGTGTATGCTTAGTATGCGTGTGATGGTTGGACTATAGCCATGGGATCGCTGGACCCGGCGGATTATAAAAGGAGCCTGATCGGCCGCCGAACCCGGCGGAATATAAATAGGGGCTTGATCGGCCGCTGGACCCGGCGGAATATAAATAGGGACTTGATCGGCCGCTGGACCCGGCGGAATACAAATAGGGGCCTGATCGGCCGCTGGACCCGGCGGAATATAAGTAGGGGCATGATCGGCCGCTGGACCGGCGAAATATAAATGAAGGTCAACTCTTACCGCCAGAGGTTAATGGGCGGCCCCCGCTCATGAGACATGGATATTGGGAGTTGAGGATGATATGAATGAGGTGTGCGAGGTCACGGTACCGTCATAACTCTGTTGCGAGGAAATGCAACCCTATGGCTATATTACTGTTGTTTGGATTTGGTTGCCCTATGAGTTGTGTGAAAGGATGATCTTGGTATTGGATGCTATATCACGGTGAAATATGTATATATATATATATATGTATGATTGATTGTCGTGAATCGTGATGTAACATATTAGCTCATTCTACCTTGGAATATAATACTCACTGAGTTGCAACTCACCCCCTGCATACATTTTTCCAGATGAGCCAGGAGCTAGACTAGCCGCACAGGAGGGCTTTGGATAACGGGGATCAGCGCAAAGGATTTTGGCAAGTAGGCCCACCCATAGTATAGGTAGTAAGTGTTCGTAAAGGTTACAATCCTGTTACGACCTGAAACTTTTGTTAGTTGGTTTAGTGGTATGGTTGTAGCTGAACACACTATGGAGAGCATATATGTACATTAGAATCCGTTAGACTCATTAATATTCATGTAGAGCATGCCAAGTTAGTTTAAAAGTTGGATGTGTTGTAGAAGTATGCTATATATATATATATGAAAGCTTTTCGTTCAGTCTGTGTTACAAGATGGTTGCAACTGAGAAATCTTTGAGAGTTTTATGCATATATCTGAATTAGTTAGGTCATTATATGTTTATATAGAGCTTGTTGGGGTGGTTTAATGTGTTGAGAATTAGGGAAATAGATTATACGTATATGAGTTGTGTATATGATAATGGATATTAAGGAATAGAGGGGAAACTCTGCTATAAGTTTCGGGTCGTGACAATCTTTTATTTTATCACTCAATATATTCACTAGCAATTCCTTTTCTAAATCAAAATGCATTTCATCAATGGACTTGGTCGTGCGCTAATGAACTTGGTAATTGCTAATGATGTCTTGTATATCTTATGATCTATTTTGTGAAGATTTAAGATGGAGAGATGGGTTCATAAATTAATTCACGACAAACTCGGTGTATCTGAAGAAATTGCATGACAATTAATACCCGCGGATTACGAGTGGATCGACTCCTACAGTCCTACTTTAATGCGTTATCTGAAGTTATTTTCAGAATAATTGTACAATAAGATTTGGTTTACCCTAGGAAGGAAAAGGAAGACCATAAAAATCCCAAACCAACTAATTGTAAAAAGTAGAGATGTTTATGGATTTTTTTAATAAATTGGTCGAAAGGCCAGCCCATAGAATTATTAAAATGTTCAAATGCTCAATAATGCTTATTAGGAATGATAACTAAAATTATAATATTTGACCTCAACTCAAAAAGTATTAATTCTTATTATTTGGTAGAGAGTGTTTTCTTTCCTTTCTCATTAAGCTTGAGATTAGGATAGAGAGTTTTCTCCATGTCTATCTAGACTTGTACATCGATGAGATTATTTAATTAAGGTTATCTATTAAGAAGTCTATGACTTCCACAACTATGTTAGGAAGAATACTATCTTATAAAGTATTCGATTCAACAAGCAAACATTTACATTACCTCCATGGTTGGTCTCAACCTACGACTGTGAAATTCTAATGATAACCATGAAAAATATCTCATACTCTCAAGTTAAAATTCTTGTATGGATTCGTTGAGTTCCAAAAAAACTGGAATGACTTCTTAAATAGTCCTAGCATCATCAAAGGCAATGGACTTGAAAGTCTAAAAGCTGTCTCCTCAATAATCTCATTTTAAAAAAATTATTTGAAATGCTATTGTGAATATTTAATTAAAAATTGGTTAAATCAACTTGCATATTGACTATATTTACTGAAGTAAGAACACCTTAATATAATTTGGATTTATACCTTCCATGAGAATCACGAACCATTACATCCAAAAACAATAATAATCATTATATGTAACTCCTTATATGTAAATTATAATTATGTGACTTATAGCCTTTCATGAGTATTTGTCTTTTCGGCTTCTAAAAGAGATGTGGAAGTAAGATATCACGCCATTTGTCATATTATTGCTTGTTGTAACTCGAAGGGTCACGCAACAAAGGTTTTACTTTGTCCTACGTGACGTGTTCTAACGTTTTATCTTAGCTTTTATAATTTATATAGATATAGACTAGTTGAAAGGCATGCGCGTATGAACGAGCTAAAATTATTTGTTAGAGGGAAAACCAATCGTTACTAACAATTAGAAAAGTGTATATATATAAAAGTGAGAAATATAATTCCAATCTACCAATTCTTCATTTAATAGGCAATCTAATATGTATATTAATCACCCAAGTACATCATGACATAATAAGCCCAAAAATCAAAAGCATAACAATAGAGCAAAAACATCATGTTAAAATTGCTAAGTAGACCACAGCCATGACATATTTTTTCTTATAGAATATTGCATGGTCTTAGAATAATTTAGAGGTCCATGGTTAAGAAAATCAAGAGTGTTTTACCTACTACTTACTCGTAAAACTTAATTGCTCATGCTTAACATACTTAGATATAACAGTATAAAAATTTGACTTTTAGATGAATTATATCTGTTGAGACAATTATTTCAGTTCACAAAAAGTTCTTGTGTGATTTCAATAAAATTTGGAAGGAGAAAATGTGAAACTCATTCAACCTCAAGTTGATAAGACTCATATCACATGCATCTATATAACCACATATTACTCTCTTTTACCGCCATTAAGATGGAAGATCAAAGTTCAACATAAAATCCCAAAATATATCTTTCTATGGCACATTTTATAATTATCAATCCATCCATTATGTCATCTAATTGTATTGTACATTATCAATTAACAATTTCAAGTACTCAAAATATGAAAATTAGAAGTACTTCTATGTAAAATCAAGACCAAACACATCAAATTCAGAAAAAGGGAAAAGAGAGAGATACCCATATCATCAAGATGAATGAGAAAGCGATGGTTTGAAGAAGAAAGAATTAATCAAAGCATCGATATTCCTCTAAATTTTGTTGCTTCTCCTCATTGTTCATCTTCATCTCCACTCGCCAACTCATGGAAATCCTTTCTCACAACACGTTGCAATAGAAGTATCCTTTTAAACTTGTCCTATCAAATTTCTCATAATTATAGCGCTATAACTTCCATAATGGCAACTTTTGGAATTTTAAGAAGGGAAAATATCATAAAATTGCACAAAATCTCAAGGTTTTTTCAAATCTACCAATTTTTAAAATTTTGACATGAAAATGCACAATATTTTATTCCATTATCACATTTACCAAATCGTCAATAACTTCGTTAAATGTGCTGATATAGTGGAAAACGATGTACACGTGGCGTACGGAGTCTTATGTGGCCAATCTCCTGGACAAAAAATAGCTTAGAAATTCACAAAATTTCATATTTGTTTCAAATCTAAAATTTTTTTGAATTTTGACTTGAAAATTCACAAAATTTCATTATGTTACCACATCTACCAAATCGTTAATTGCTCCATTAAATATGCATATATGGCCTCTCTCTTAGAAGGAAAAAAACAAAAGGAAAACCCAAGGAAAGGAGTAGAAATTAAAAAGAAGAAAAGAGAAAGGAGAAGGAGGAAGGAGAAGGAGGAAGGAGAAGAAGGAATAAGGAGAAGAGGAAAGCAGTGATAGCTGTGGTCTACTGCCTACTCTGATCGCCTGTCCACGCTTCAATTACCTCAACATCAACTTATTCCTTAAATTTAGCTAGTTTTTTCTTGTTCATACCTAGTGAATTTTGTTGGCATTGGTAAGTATAGAAAATTTTTAGACGAGGTCTTTAATTAGATTTATTCATTTTGTTTTGCAACTTCATATTGGTTTTATTATCTTCGCAGTCCTTACTCCTCCAAACATATTAAAGGGAAAATCTTTTACATTAATACTTCTTTTTTCTATATCAACCTTGGTATCCGAAAATTCAATTGCGCCCTAACCTATCCAATCGAGCTAGATCATCCCATTAAATGATAAAACTCTCCTAACGTGAATTTTTTTCCATTCACAAGCCTCGTACTCGAGATCTTACTTAAGGGGAAAAAATGTCAAACCGCTTGAACCAACACATGTTGGTTAATAATACTTCTTTCATATGTACCACCTATCATAATCTAAAGCGTTTCTATTTCCTCCACAGTTTTCTATTCCCCTTTTTGTTTTGGGCATCATAGCTACTATATTGATTGGTAAGGTTTCACCGTTCCAGTTACAAGAAAGAGATAGTAGTGAGGTTAAAAGAGACGGAGAGACAGTGCAGTAGGGGAAAGAGAGGGAGAGAAAGAGAGAGAACGAGAAAAGAAAGTGGGAGACTTCACTCGAGTCGATGAAGTTAGGCTTGGCTACAAGCTAAAGAGGGAGAGGAAGAGGCAGCGTCGAAGATTAGGAACCGCAAGCACCGTTGGGCAGATGTGAAGCTCGAACTGTCATTGTCCTCTTTTCCATTCTCAACTCGAGCTCGGCTGAGAATGGAAAAGAGGAATGCAACGACAGCTCGACCTCCACATCTGCCTAACGGTGCATGCAGTGAGGTGAGGTGAGGTGATCGGAAAGTGGATGGGCAACTGGATAAGGTGGTAGATCTCAACCACCGCTGCTCCTTTCTTCTTTTCCTGTCCTCGAGTTTTCTTTTCTTTTATTATTTTTTATTGGGAAAATGACACTGTTGGTCCAAAACTTTGCCATTTTTTGACATCGAGTCCTAAAAGTTTCACTTCAAAAAATCAAGTCTTAAAAGGTTTGGAAAAGTGTCAGCATTGGTCCTAAAAGGTTTGGAAAAGTGTCAGCGTTGGTCATATCCGGCCGTTGCCATTACTGACCCGCCAACGTGAAGTTAACGCCATCAGTTTCGCCCACGTGGCCATTAGTTCGCTGATGTGGCACGTTTACCCGACTGGCTCGTGAAACCCAAGTGGACAAAAACCCTAAAACCCGAAAGCTCTGGAAGGAAAAGCCGACTGTTCTTCTTCTTTGTTTACTGAGTAGAAGAGGGTAAGAGAGGAGAAGAGAAGAAAGGGGAGCGCTCCCAGTCAGGAAAAGGGAGCTTGATGTCAAAGCCATGGTTGCTCGAGGTCGAGCTCGCCGGAGCTGGAACCGAGCTCAGGTCGAGCTGGGGTGGAGCCTTTGCTGTTCTCTGCAGCCCACAGAGGAAGATGAACAGTAGTTTTCTTATTTTTCTTTTTTAAAAAAAAATTCTTTTTATTATTGGAATACTGATAGGACGTTGTTTTGGGTTTAATTTGCGCAGGGAAGAGGCCAAAACGACGTTGTTCTGTGTTTGGGATTGAAAAAACATGTTATTGTCGTCGTCTCCAGACTCCATATCGTCTCTTCCAGTATGCTCTGCGGTTATTCATTTATTTTTTATTTCTTTTACCTCTGCCTGACATTCAGGCCTTGGAGCCCAACCCGATCTTTGCTCACGCTTTGTGGGGTACACATCATTTTTTTAAATTGTATGTATCATAGGACGAGATTAAGAGTATGGAGCAAGAAAGCCCAGATGGACTTTTCCATCGAAGTCGGGTACCTGCGAGAGAGGAAGGCACGATAACCTCTCAACCTCCTACAAGAGAGGAAGGCATGATAACCTGTTGAGCATAGCATATAAGTGGCAATGAGGACGCACCATCAGATGGAGCGAAAAGAACCTTTTTGCAGTCATTGCTCTATCGAGACGAAAAGATCAAGCAGAAGTGCATAATTTGATAATTCAAATTTTACTGAACGGTGGTCATATACATAATCTCCCCTATGTCACTCTGTCGGGATCAAGGACAGACCGAAACTATTATTTCTCCTCATCGTACCCAAAATCCCGATTGCTAAGCAAGTGATTAAGCAAGAAGAGTCTGTTCATTTGTTGCTATAAAAATGTAGTTTAGTTGGAAGCTACCTGCAGGATGACAAGTGAGAAAAATGGGTCATTGATCGTGTAAGCCGAAGAGTCGCTACCTCTATGCTGAAGAGGCAGCAACATCAACACTCGGTTTCAATCGTACATGACAGTATTAAGCAAATGCCAAAAGAAAAACAGTGATTTACCTCATGCATATAACCGATTCTTTTCTTCAGTTTTGAGTCCCTGGAAAATTTGCAGGCATCACAGACCGCTTCAGATACTGAACTCGACATCGATGGTGGATTTGGACTCCAAGCTGAACTCTTGAAGGAAATGGATTGGAAGAGACTATTGGACTGGAAGAGACGATCTGGAGACATGGCAGCCTAGTCAAGAGTCTGGATACGACGACAATAACATGTTTTTTCAATCCCAAACACAGAACGACGTCGTTTTGGCCTCTTTCCTGCGCAAATTAAACCCAAAACGACGTCCTTTCAGGATTCCGATAATAAAAAAAGAAATTTTTTTTTTAAAAAAAAAAAAGAAAAATAAGAAAACTACTGTTCATCTTCTTAAGTGGGCTGCAGAGAACAGCAAAGGCTCCACCCCTGCTCAACCTAAGCTCGGTTCCAGCTCCGGCGAGCTCGACCTCAAGCAACCATGGCTCTGACATCAAGCTCCCCTTTCCCGACTGGGAGCGCTCCCCTTTCTTCTCCTTTCCTCTCCTACCCTCTTCTACCTAGTAAACGAAGAAGAAGAACGGTCGGATTTTCCTTCCAGAGCTTTCGAGTTTTAGGTTTTTTGTCCACTTGGGTTTCATGAGCCAGTCAGGCAAATGTGCCACGTCAACGAACTAACGGCAACGTGGGCGAAACTGACGGCGTTAACTCCACGTTGGCGGGTCGGTAACGGCAACGGACGGATAAGACCAACACTGACACTTTTCCAAACCTTTTAGGACTTACTTTTTTAAAGTGAAACTTTTAGGACTCGATGTAAAAAATTGCAAAGTTTTAGGACCAACAGTATCATTTTTCCTTTTTTATTTTATTTATTTTTTGTCTAGGTGAGAGGCCACATATGCTTATTTAACAGAGCAATTAACGATTTGATAGATGTAGTAACAAAATGAAGTTTTATGAACTTTTAGGTCAAAATTCAAAAAAAAAATTGTAGATTTGAAACAAATATGTAACTTTGTGAATATTTAGGTTATTTTTTGTATACGAGATCGGCCACGCGGGACTTTGCTCGCCATGTGGAAACCGTTATCTGCTACATCAGGACATTTAATAGAGTTATTAACGATTTGGTAGATATGTTAATAGAATGAAACGTTGTGCATTTCCAGGTCAAAACTAAAAAAACATTGGTAAATTTGAAAAAACCTCAAAACTTCATGCATTTTTAGGCTATTTTCCCTTTTAAGAATTATATCCAATTTAACTTCCATAGCTGTGACTATTGGAATTTCAAGATCATATGGGACCAACTTCGATTTATCCCAACATTTACATGTTATCTTAATTTTATCCCAACATCGATTTTTTTTAAGTGTCCTAATAATAATAGTTTGGTTTCAAATATATCCCGCTATAAAACTTCTGTCTATTTTTTACAGAAAATGCTGATGTGGAGAGTGTGTGGGTCCCGATATAAAGGAAAAACTACACCATATATCCCAATATTTTTGTTGCTTCTCAGTTTTATCATAATATTTTGATGTTTTCTCAATTTTATCCCAACATTTTGATAGTTTCTCAGTTTTATCATAATCTTTTACTACTTTCTCGATATTATCCCAACATGTTGGGATAAATTTGAGAAATTATGAAAAATTTGGGATAAAATTGAAAAAAAAATAAAAAGGTCGGGATAAAATTGAGAAAATATTAAAAGGTTGGGATACATTGAGCAATTAATGCGCCACGTCAACTTTTCCGTTAAAATAGATGGAATGTTTACGGCGGGATAGATTTGACACCAAACCACTAACTTTAGGATACCTCAAAAAAAATCGACGTTGGAATAAAACTAAGACAACATGTAAATGTTTGAATATATGGTGCAATTTTCCCTTTTTTTGTGCCATGTGTTAAAGGCGAGGAGCCGAAAGGTCATTCAACATGAATCTAAGTTAATTCTACATAGCATCTCCTAGTAGGATGCTTCAACTTTTATTATTTATACATAAATAGATGGGGCAAGCCCTAATAGAGCGTTAAAGGGTTTGCTTAAGGAATTTTTAATAAAAGCCCTACGGAATTTATGAAGATATGATATTTTGCGTCAAACTTATCCCAACACCTCTAAGACATGAAA
Source organism: Punica granatum (assembly GCF_007655135.1). Taxonomy (NCBI): domain Eukaryota; kingdom Viridiplantae; phylum Streptophyta; class Magnoliopsida; order Myrtales; family Lythraceae; genus Punica; species Punica granatum. The sequence goes on along the minus strand of NC_045130.1, from coordinate 25,614,338 downwards.
TTACTAAGACATCCCTAATCATTTACTAGATTTGTAAAATATTCCATTGTAATTTAATTTGGGTTAATGTCTTTTCTCCTCTTATGTAGTTACTAATTTCAATAGTCCCCTCTTTGATTATGCCTTATCTCCATTTTTATAGCTGGTTGACATAGAATAATGATGTATTTGATGCAGCAGAAGAAAATATTGATGAAGATGTGGAGTTTGCTTAAGGTTAAGGAGTAGGGGCGTAAGTGAAAATTCTAAAGCTCGAAAATCCAAAAAACTTGACCCTACCTGACAAAAGGAGGGAAAAAATAGAGACTTTTTGATACCCTATATATCATTTGAATGGTCTTCAAAACTAAAAAAAAAAAACATCAGCTACAAGTCAGTCCTCGAACCAAAAAGTTAGAAGAGCATGACCTACCTAAGTAATTTATTCTACACGTATTATTTTTATTATATATTAGTTAGTTTATGACATTTGAGAATTAATCCTTATCTTCAGCTTAGGTAGAATTTAACGTTTTGAAACTACTAGCTTCGTTTTCTCCTCACAACTAGCCCTCACCTCACAACATTCCCAACTTGTAGTTCTAATTCCTCTCTCAGAACTCGTGCTCATTTGATTTTGTTGGGAAGAATACCGAGTTAGAGGAATTTATTCGAGAAATAAGAACAATCAACACTGGGATATACGTGGTAAAACCGTCAAATTGAGGAAAACACCCACAGACAAAGTAGGTAGATTTCACTATATTGATAAATTGGAAATTACGCATTCAAGATCGCACTCATGTTTCTCAGCCCCGTTACTATAAGCACCTCGTTCCGCCTAGGCTATGTCAACAATCTCAAGAGCACATCGGGATTGGATAGATGGAAAAATTAGATATTGAAGGACGGACCTTCAAAATTTAACATATAAGTTATCAAGTATGAACTATTTAATTTCAACTTTTGGTGCCCATTTTTGGAAAAATAATAATACGAGATGGTTAGTAACTTTTATTCTTCAGGAATGTAAGCACCTCGTTCTAACCTGGGTTAGGATAATTGTTCAGGGAGCACATTGAATTAGAGAATAAACAAAGCACCTAGGGATCGCACGTAAGAAGACGGACCTTGAAGAATAAATAAATAAGTCATCAAGTGCTAAGTACTAAATTTTAATTGTCCGTGCCGGGAAAATTACTTGGGTGATACAAAACATTTTAAGTTGTAACGCACACGGTGCAAATTTTTTTTTTTGGGTAACAATTTGGTACAAAACGTATCAAATTGTTTCAATTAAATCCAATCCGTCAATTTCCGCCGACGCGGTTAAGACTTTCTAATGGGGTACATAACGTGGCAAGTCGTATCATACGTAAGCTCAAATCTTTTAAAGAGCAATATATATATATATATATAAAATGTTCCTCTTGTTGAGATTTGGAAAAAAACAGTATGCCTTTTTACTATTGCAATTAGGTGTAGCTGTCTTGGTAACTCGGCCATTTAGTTATGAGAGTTCTTTACTGAATATGGTGAGAGACAAATATGATATTCCATATTGTACCCTTGCTGAGTTTACATGGGTTGTTGCTACTTTGAAAGGGAAAGCAATACATATTGTGCTACTGAAATTGCTTTAAAGGAGTTTAACTTACTTTAACATTGTCTCATTTGTTCTGTTATTTGTACCATTTCGTTACGTCTTAATAAAAGTTTTGGACCTATTTGTTACATCTTAATAAAGTTTTGTACTTATTTGTCACATCATGCTAAAAAATTTGAGTTTACGTACGATACGACTTGCCACGTCATGTACCACTTCATAAAGTCTTTGTTACATCTTAATAAAAGTTTTGGACTCATTTGTTACATCTTAACAAAGTTTTGTACCCATTTATTACATCTTAATAAAATTTTATACCAATTTGTTACATTATGCTAAAAGATTTGAGCTTACGTACGATACGACTTGTCACGTCACATACTACGTCGGAAAGTTTTCACGGCGTCGGCGGAAATTGACGGATTAGATTTGATTGAAATAATTTGATACGTTTTGTACCAAATTGTTACAAAAAAAATGATTTTGTACTGTCCGTGTTACAATTTAAAAAAGTTTTGTATCACCCAAGTAATTTTCCCTATCTGTGCCTATTTTCAAAACAATACGAGTTAATTGGCGATATTTTCTTCTCTGGGAATGCGAGCGTAAAATGAATTTTGAAACGTGACACACTCTCCAAAGATCTTGTTTTTAAACCCAATTTGCTCATATTCTTAACAAAGAAAGCACATCAAATTTTCTCTGATTAAAAACCATTTGATTCACATATTTTTATTCAAAAGGATAAAGGTTCAAGACGGAGAAATCAATATTCTCACATTATGAAAAGTGTTCATGTCGGGGTGGTTTCCAGTTAAAAAGTATTTTCTAAACTCGAGTATATTTTTCAATAATTTTTCTCAGCTCAAATGTGCTTTAAAATCTCGAAAAAAGGTGAAAATGAAATGTTTTTACAAGTTTAAAGGCAGCTACGTTATTTTGCCAGACCAAACCAGTTCCGTTCAAATAGTTCTAGTGAGCTCTCGCAGAGGTGAAAAATTAAGACAGGGGCGCAGTTGTTAACCGCGTCCATGTACGGAGGCGTGGATGCTAAACACGTCTCGCAGATAGTAATCACGGCCGCGGGCCAGCTGTCCAAACCTATCCGTTTGGAGAGCTGGACCTATCTGAAGCTCTCAAATTTCAAAAATCACTTGTATTTTCATCCCTGAACAATCGTTATTTGCAAAACGACCTCGGACTCCCATTTCCCTGTGAATAGAGAGTTATTTTCATAAATTAGGATTTTTAGCCAACTTCATGTGATGAGATTCTGCCAAAATAACCTTAAAATCCCTAATTACACCTATAGTTCTCATAACTAGTAGGATAATTAAGATTTTTTCCTCGAATTTCGACGAATCCGAGCTCGAAGGTCCGAACCTTTGCCAAATTATGTTGTATTTTGGCCGACCGATGCTTAATTACTGTATTTATATGTAGATTAGACTAATAGATTGCTAATTTGTTTGTATTAGAGCCTAATTAGGATTAACGGGGTAGTACCATGCTTAATTAGGATCAAACTCGGTTAATTAACCTTGATTGTCTTAGGGAAAAGACTAATTGTATGTTAATTGGACTTTAATTTGGTGTTAATCGAGTCAATTTGCATATAATTAGGTGTAATTAGTTGTAATTAGCTCGTGTATGTGCTAATTAGGTTCTAATTAGACTTAATCTTACTTAATACCTCGTGATAATATTCTGGTCATTTGGTGATTTAGTCCAATTTGGGTATGAGTAATTACGAACTTGGCTATGAGTAATTAGGCGAGGATTTGCTTAATTAGGAGAAATTAGCATGAAATCAAACTTGTGAATATTCTGTAATTTTCTGTAAATTACACTTAGATGAGTTAATTTGATGATTTGTTGCTTGATTATACGTAATAGGGGAAATTAACTTCCTATTGTTTGAAATTAGGCTTACTTAGGTTCAATTGGCGTTAATTAGCCCAAAATTGACCTCTTAAGCATGCTGGAAAGTTTTTGCTGAATTGATCCGAGAACCAATATGTTGATTTAGGGATCGATTAGGCTTAATTGGGGTGCTAATTTTGTTGATAACTCACTTCCATTGTCTAATAAGGCCAATTGTGGCCAATTCCTTTATTTGTTTGTTCCGATGGATGAATGGAGCTTATGTATGTATGAATGGCAATGTGGCCGAGTGGGTAGATTTTAATTAGGTCTGATTTTGCTTAATTGGAGTCTAATTAGGAGTAATTAGACCGATTTATGTGAAATTGACTTAATTAGAGATTGGGCCTTGGGGATTGATGTCTAATTGAGTCCAATTGGGTTTCCTTAGGCTTAATTAGTATAAATGACCATTTGTGTATATGTGGCCGAATTTGTATGATTAATTGAGTCAAAATCAGTCAAACTTTGAAATTATAGTGTTAATTTGCAATAATCATATGCACTTGGCCTGATAGCATGGGACTAAGGATAATTAGATATTGATTAGTGTGTCTAGACTATTAGGAAGGTCTTCGTGACCTTAAGGGCGGGTCATTAGGACCCGGGGTACTTTAAATCGAAATAAGTCAATCACTTGACTTAATTGGATCAAAAAGTCGATTTTCTGTGTTAATTGATTAGTATTGGTTAATCACTTATATCACATAATAATGGGGATTAAGGGTAATAACTCACTAATTGAGTCTTAAGATTTAAATTGAAGGTACTTATAAAAAAAAAAGATATAAATTGAAGGTCAAACTGATCTTGAGGAAATTAGGACACTTTATAGATTTTTTAGGAATTAATTAGTTAATTCATGTAAATAAGGCCTCGTTAATAAAATTAGAAAAAATCGAAAAATCGTGAATAAAACATGTAGAGATAGAAAATAAACTTAGAATTTTTTTACGTTAGGATACAATCATAGATTCTCATTTTAATTAATGGAAAAATTAAAACGTATTAAAATTGATATCAAATTGATAATTTGTGCATTTTTATATTAAGAAAAAAAGTTCGTCTTATAATAACACGTGGAAAGTTTACATTTTTTTTAGGGAATTTGCCCTAATTTAAATAGGAGATTTTTCTGAGATTATATCAAAAATATATATATATATATATATAGAGAGAGTATACCCCATTCATGTGACATGCATGTGTTGCAAGGGACACGGAGGAGCGCGTGTGCGCACGTGACTCCAGCGGAGACAAACCCTCGCCCCTTCCTCCTGCCCTGCCCCCGCCGCGAGGAAAAGAAAAGGAAAAGAAGCAGAGACACCGGAGGTTAGGCGAGGGCCCACCCAGCCAATATCGGACTCGGAGCAGTTCTCCACATTTCTCACTTAACTCACTGTACTGTCCTCCCTCCCTTCACAAGCAGACCGACCACCAAAACCCTTGCAATGTCGAATTCGTCCACCGCGATGAGGGTCTTCAGAGGCTGCAGGGCCCTTCTTGCTCCGGCGCCCTCCTCTGCTGCTGCCGCAGCCAAGCCGTCGAAGGTCGCCGCCCCCGCCAAGCCGTCGAAGGCCGCCCCCGCCACCGCAGTTGCTGCCTCCAGCGCCCAGGAGAAGCCTAAGGCGAGGAAGAAACCGTCGCCCAGGAGCACTCCCAGCAGGCCCTCGGGCATTCAGAAGGTGACTCCGGTGTCTCCTGCCCTAGCGGAGTTCCTGAAGTCCCCCGAGGCCTCCCGCTCCGATGCTGTCAAGCAAATCTGGTCTTACATCAAGCTCCATGACCTCCAGGTACCGTCCGTCCGTCTGTCTCTCTCTCTCCCTTGTCTCATTTGCTGTTTGTTGATGGCTGCTAGCTGTGTTGGGAGAGGAATGAGCCTTAGGGTTTCGTAGAAATGGATTCGAGGAAATGAGGTTTTTAGGGTTTCAATCTGAAGGAAGCAACATGGTGCAGTCTCTGCAGTGCACTCCTTAACTCCATTGGGGCAATCAATAGCTTGTATAGGGCATCAGTTAGTTCAGTTTGCTCTAGGCAGGGGCTTCGTTCTTCTTAGCCGTGGGCTATCTGAAGTTAGAGCTGCTCCGGCCAGAAATTCTTTTGATGCCTTTCTCATTTTCATCTGGTTGATCCTGTGGAATATATATAGTCATTTTGAGGAACAATCTTTTCAAGTTTCAGCATATTTGATCTTCTTTCATGACGCCGCATTTTCAGTAAAAAGAAATGAATGGAGGGTACTCTAGTTTTCGTTAAGTGCTCCGTATTCCATATAAAGTGCCTGTAATTCATCCTCTTAGCCCGTGCTTATACAGAGGATTTTCATTTCACGGGACAGCCTCTACTAGAAAAAGGCGATATCGACTTTGGCAGCAGACTTTCATCTTACACATCAGCGAGTCTTCTCGCTCTTTCCTCATGACCACATGCTGTATCAAATAAAGTGTTTGAGCATAGTTTTGGTTATTTTTCTGGTAGCTGCAGTTTAGAAATGCTCGGCTTGACTGAAAAATTGCTCTGGCTCAAAACATCTTCTGTCTAGTCTCTTAGTTGCCGGACATTGTTTAGTTCAAAACTTTAGTTTTCCTCTCTTTTTTTTTTCTGGGGTTTTTGTTTTAATAACTTGTTTTCCTCTTGTTTTTGCTTTTCTGTTTCCTTCTGTAGAAGGGATGCCAACCGGTTGGTTTTCACCCTTTTCCTTTTCTCTTTATTTTGTCAAACTCGAGCAATGAATGATTTATAATGAGGCTTTGAAAAGGTTTATGAATGATGTTAACTGTTTGTAGCCTTCCTGGTCCATGGTTCCAACAATGTAACAAATTTTGTTGCTTCTTTTCCATATCCTCCCTGCAGGTTTATTATGCTAAAAGGTCAATGAGAAATTTTCCAGAAAAACTGAAATCTTCAATAGGCTTAAGGTGGAGAATTTTGCAGTAAAATAGATGTTCTTGGCCTTATGTTTTACTGAACGGTTACTTGCAATCTTGGTCACGAAGAAAAAAGGGAAGGCAATAACTGCAATCGTTGATTGCATGTTTAGCCTTCACTAATGAAACTGAATCACATTGATTGAGATTTTTCTGCAAATTTTTTGACGAATGTGGGTCGTTTTGTCACAGAATCCGACGAATAAGAGGGAAATATTCTGCGACGAGAAGCTGAAGAGCATATTCGATGGGAAAGACAAAGTCGGGTTCCTGGAGATAGGGAAGTTGCTGTCCCGCCATTTTATTAAGACAGCCTGACAAGTAGTAAGGGAGACGCCTCTCCTACCTGTGTCTAGAGAAGATGTGCCCATCCCCAACCAAGATCCATGTGTTTGATCACTGACGTTGTGTTGGCTAAGACTTGCTTCTTCTTTTTTTCTTTTTCTTTTATTTTTGTGGTAGATGATTCAGTGTCGGTGTTAGCGAACTCTGTGTGGACGTTTACAAATGATGCTAGGCAAAGAAAGTTTAGCGGCTTCCATGCATTGCTGTCTCCTGGTTCCCTGTTTGTTGCAATATCGACTCGGTGTGAGTAATGCCATTTGAATGTCATTTAGCCCCTTTATGATCTTAGCTTAAGCAGCAAGAATGAGCATATATCATACCCGTGTTTGATTGGAAATGAACTGAGCGAAAAAATAGAATAATGCTAAAGCAGGCTCCAGAAAACTGGTGGTCAAAGCCGACTGGATGTTGGGAATTATGTATTAGAGGACTCGAGGTGGGATTTGCCTACATCGTCGGGCTCCTTTGGTTTAAGATGGAATGCCGGAGCACCCCACCCCCCTTGAGAACAAATTAAGCTATGGTTTGCATTGTACACGACCGGTTTTACGTAGCCTCGGCTTCTCTTCGTAGCCTCATTTTCTCTTTGGCTTCTGAGTGGTTGGGAATCTAATAAACGGTCAGCTTTTTATTTAGATCAATGCTAAGGTTCCGAATATTTTCTAATTTAGATAGAGTAAATAATCAAAAGAATGCCAAATTTTTTTGTGCTAAAATCGTTAAAACATGAAAAGTTTGGGAATCCATTTAATGACTCGAAGGGCTCAGAAAAATGACCGTCCGATTGGCTCCTCTCTTTTATCTAAATCTTAAAAGACTTGTGACCTTTTTCTTTCGACCGGCCAGGCCACGATCTGATTCAAAGCCCATTTTACAAGCCCGAATCCAAGTATGGAAGCACAGAACTTCCTCTGGAAAATTCATCTACAGACATGAGAGGCAGACTTTGCATGGGTCATTATTATTAATAATCTATATAATTATTTATAAACTTGAAAGCAGTGTAATAAATAGTGACATAATTGTATATAACAGTGTAGTAAATAGTAGCATAATTGTAAATATATATATATACAACTTGGGTTAAATGGGATTAAATTAGCGAATGCATATAATTTAGAAGTTTATAAATATTTTTATTTAGATATGCATAAATATTTGGACATGAAATACTTTAATATATCCTCAAAACTTATGCATAAATATTATAATTACAAAATTATCATCAAAACTTATATTTATTGATTTTTTACTGAATTTCGAAAAAATAATAATTTTGAAAATGTTACATTAGTACTTTGCTTCTTCAATATAGTACCAGTGTATTAATTAATCATAATTCCTTAAAATATTCTTATATAATTTATTAAATATTATACACTATCTATTTATATAATATATATAAACTTGACTACACCCTAATATATAAGGCTATAATAGTAAATGTCTTAATAATTTAGTATGTTAATAGGAATTAAATAAAAATAATTATTATTAATGTAATTAAAGAAAATAGGTCCAAAAAATATTTTAAAAGGTGTCAATCACTTATTATTATTTTATTAGTAAATAAGCACACATAACTTTGAGGAAATTAAGAATTATTTAAAATTATATTAAAATTTTTTCTTTAACAGTCATTATTAGCATTATAAAAGATAAATTAAGTAACTCTCTCAACAAAATGATTGGTCATTTTATCTTAAATTATTCATATTCAGAAAATTTAATATATGAAATATGAGGGAGGATAAAAGTCATAAGACAACAGTGAATATTTAACTTTAAAATTTTATAGATTTTATAATTATCATTATTTCATTAGCTAAATCTAGGAACTTTGAATTTATAGGATTCTAATCTTACAGATTAAATTGATAATTGGAATTATATGTCTATGATATTTTACATGAATTACTTGCTTATGAGCTCTTAAATTACATTATTTAGCGTAAGTTTGAAATTTACCGTATTAAAGTTTATATAGTATAAAAATAATTTTTCCATATATTAATATAATCTATAAATCGATATCAATTATGGTCTTAATATTTAACTTCTCGTCATAAAACTTTCCTTACAAAATTCGTGCAATGCACGGGGTCAGTAACTAGTAATATATAAACTTGGAAATAGTGTAATAAATAGTTGCATAATTTAAATATATATACAACTTGAGTTAAATTAGTAAATACATATAAATTAAAAGTTTATATATATTTATATCTGCATAAACATTTGGGACATGAAAATACTTTAATATATCCTCAAAACTTATGCATAAATATTATAATTACAAATTTATCGTCAAAACTTATGTTGACTGATTTTTGACCGAATTTCGAAAAAAATAATAATTTTGAAAAATTTACTCTACTATTTTGCTTCTTCATATAGTAGTAATATATTAATTAATCATAATTCCTTGTGATATTTGAATATAATTATTAGATATTATATACTATAGGAAAAAGAAATAGTGTTTATGAAAATTTTTAAATTTAACTAAAAATAGCAAAGTTTGAATTAGATAAATTTCATTATATTTGTAGTAAAAATTATGTGCAATGTACGGATAAAAAACCTAGTATTTAATTAAAGTTGAAACTCGTGTCGAAGAGAAATAAAACCTTTCCCCTCTAATTACTATGGTTTGACTATGGGATGGGTCGGGGACACTAGTCGAGTCCCGTCGCCTTCCATGTCATCCTGATCTGCGTTGGCAGACGTTATGAAAGAGCAAAGCCACCAATGACGACTTCCCACATAAGATCGATTTCTAGTAAGGGACAGATCTGAGATTTGGATTTTTGGGAGAGCTCCTTCAGGGGGCAAATAAGATAGTGATTTCTCTAAGTTAGGGGTGAGCGAGGATAAAGAATTTCATTAAAAATAGAATCTCCATGAAGGGATAACAATGGTGTTTGTAAAAAACCGTATTCGTGGATAACCGCACCGTTTTTAACACCACAAAACTACACCAAATGGTTATGGTACGGATATAATTTTTAATTTCAAAAACCATTGCGGCACGGTGTGGATATGGTTTTGATAAAAAAATAAAACCGTACCGCAATATTTATATTTTTATACATATGGATTAGGCTAATTTTTCAACAAATTGTCCAAGCCCAATCCAAATCCAACTTGATTTCTTAATTTATATATCAATAAGCTCATAAAATTATAAAGATAGAATACTAATCTAAGGATAATCTTTATTTATAAGATTTTATTTAATTGTTATGCTTTTTTATAATTTTATTTAACTTAATTTTGAGGTGCGGTGCGGATAATCGCTGTTTTTTGTCAATGCGGATATGATTTCCAATTTTCAAAACCGCAACGGATATGGTGAGGATATGGTGCACGGTTTTATATCACGGTGCGGTTATGGTTCTCGTGGTATCCACACTGTTGCCATCCCTATCTCCGAGTTAGGGGTGAGCGAATTTAAAGAAATTGCTTTAATGCAAAATTATTGAAATAAAGTGTGAAAATATTTGGCATAATAGCTTTTTTTTTGTACTCGAATGAATTTCTGTTGAACAAAATTGTTGAACTAAAAAAGTGCGTTAATCTTTTTGCACTTCAGTCTAACGATTTCGCACAAAATAAAAAGGACAATAACGGCTGACCTCGAGCGACGTGAACCATAGAAATTCCGTTATCTAGGGAGGCTGAGCTTTCCGACCAGCTAATCCCCCATTTCCGGGACATCTCTGTGTTGGGTAGGCTCAGGGATCACTGATTGGGTGAAGGGTGGCGCAGTCTAGTAATGCCAAGACTTTTAATTGTTCAGTTTTGCCCCACAAGAAGATGATCTCTTCATTCTGGCCCCCAATCAAAAACAAAATGGGCTTAGACCATCCAAGATGGCCCCAATCGATTTACTGGTCGATTAAGTTAAATCCATCACAAGGGAAATTATCGACTACGGTCATAACTTCCAAAACGACCTTCTGCACCTCATACTGTACTATGGAAAAAGATCGATGCTTGTCTGGACGAGTAAGAAATCGACCAAAACTCCCACATAAAGCTCCTCCTCTTTGTTTCTCTCCACCTCCCATACAAACATAGTGTATCCAAACACAGCGTAAGGCCAATTACAATAACGATATCGCTTGCAACTTTTAATTCTAAAGTCGTTTGTGGAGATCACATGGTCCTTGACATGGCTGGCCACTCTCCTGGTGATACCAACCACAACTTGAAATCTGTAAACACAGTGCTGCCGGGGAGACACTAGGGAAATTAGAGAACACCAACATTCATCGGACTTACTTTTTTTTTTAGATGCAGAAAAGAGAGTCAAAGACTAGAAGCCTTCATGAGGATGAAACAAGTATCACAAACACTTCATTTGAAACTCTCACCCAACGAGAATCTAAATAACATAGACTACTTAAATTTCGATTTACTCGTCTGCTCATCCTACATCGTTCAGCACAAACTGTCCAAACAGATAAAAGGGGAGGCATGAGACCTCGCATGAGGAAGTACATGGTAACCGAACTCCTCCATCAGATGTCAATCCATTCTGCCCTTCAGAATTGTTTCTTTTACTTCAGTTGGCGTTCTGCAGGCAGGTTGCAATAACAATTCAGGAACGATGCTTTCCATTCTAAAAATCTAAAAATATATATAAAAGAAGAGAAAAATCCCTATAGAGCAAGTTCCACCACATACAATTGCCAAGGATTTTAGTTTTAGGCATTCAAGGATTTTGCAGTTGATAAGAATAGAGGAAAGAAACAACTGTTAGATAATTTGATGTTAAGTGCACTTACACAACATAGACATGTCCTCCCCAACCACTCAAGCAGTCCCGATCTACGGATGACATAAGAGCATGTGACACCGTTTCAAACAATTCCTCAGGTTCCTGAACAAAAATCAGTGACCAGTTTAATATAATTGGGCCATTATCATTTTAAACTTGAGAGAAAAAAAAAATCTAAAGTAATGCAAGCTGCATGAGAACCATTTCAAGATTAAAATTCATACAGATTTTTTTTTTTTAACATCCATCATCCTTAGATAATACACGTATTTCAAAATTATGAAATCTGTAAAAACGACAACCTTGAATGTACTTTCTGGAAAAAAAAATACAGGAATATAATGGCAGTGCCCCCTAATCCTGCTGCGATATCAAGTACAAGGTTTAGCACACATTAAATGCATAAAAAAAAGCATAGGTTATAAAGGGGCAGTATGACAAACCATGTCAGGCTTAAACATCGTCTCGCAAGCACCATAAAGAGATTCTGAAGCACTGCCAGCAACCACAAAATCCTTGGCAAGTTCTCTGAAGTGATACAAAGAGGAGACAGATAAAATCAGATATTCATGGTAACAGCATCCGCATTCATCAAAAAGAAAATTACAGAAACAAACTCACTTTTGAGAGAAATTTCACACCGTCCTAAAACCCAGAATTAAGTACAGAATATAGTGAGAAGACCTTTCACATGATGCAGGACAATCATGTTTTCAAATAAAACTTTGGACAGAGAAGTCATAAAGGGCATCAGACACAAGTAGAGAAAGAGAGATGGATACTTCCCTTTCTAGAGAATAGTTTGGTAACAGGAAAATGATTAATAAAAGTAGCCAAACGATTAGTTTAAGATTAAACAATCTATAATATACAGGCAGTGACAATTAACCAATTCAGTTTTCTAATTTTGATTCTTTTATCAAGAAGAAAGAAATGCGATAAAAGGACATTATTACATACAAACAAAGACGTAAAAATATCATGCAGTACATAAAGGCCAATAATAGAAAATCAACGATGGAACAAAACCGTGAGGTGCCTAACACTACGCAACATTTATTTCACAGCTACCCTTGCATTAGAAGAACCAAGTCAAAATAACTCACTTAGCTCCAATTGAATCCATGGTGCAGATGAAGGGCTTGTCTTCATCTCCCAGTCCAGCAATTACAGGTTGGCAAAAGTACGGACCAAATCTAAACAACAATGGCAATTGAGTTATGCATCAACACTTCATCAAAAAACACAGAACAAATCATAGTTGATTTTTATCATAAAATTTTAAATGATGTAAAAAAAAAAGTGATGAGAGAAGGCATCGGAACTGTTTAGACAAAGCACAGTAACAACTAAAAGCAAATCAGTGAAATGATATAGTACAATTGCTGATTCAGTGAAAGTACACTCCCCCACTGCTGATGGATTTCTACCTCCTAATTCAGCGACTACACTAGACAGATAATCAAAAACAGACATGGTAAACTTGATTAAGAATTCAGTCGATGTTGAGCTGCAACTATGTCTTAATCATTTGCACCATTCTAATAGTAATTCTAGGCCATGAAATCTAAAATCTCCAAACCCCTCAAAACCCGCCCAGCCCCTTCTGCGCCAGAAACCACAGTTAAGTTGAAGCGTAAATGTCCAATTGAAAACGCTCACCCCGCCCATCAACAGGACCCACTAAACCCACTCATCAACAGGATTCAATTACTTCATTATTAACTGGCCAGGGTTAGTCACAAAGCATACAAGCACCGGGCAACCCTTTCCACATCTCAGAATTGCAGAAGCATAAACTCTGATAAAGAGTCCTAACGAAAGCAGTTATCAAATGCCTCCATCCAAGTCATCCCTCATTCATCTAAATTCAAAAAAAAAAAAGCCCAACCCGAGCACTCGAAAAGGGCTAAGATTATCTATTGTTGCACAGTGATACTCCAACAAGTGAAACACAACAAAAGAACCTTTGCAATCAGTTTTACAATGTTTATCCCACCATTGCCGGGTTAATCTTAAAGTGTGTAAAATTCAGAAATTTAAGACACAAAAGCGGACCTTTTCTCGTAAAGTATAGCTGAAACAAGGCTAGCAAATGTCTCAGGCTTCATATCCCTCTCTTCTCGAAGTTGATACAACTTGTGCCTAAACACAAGCCTCTGATACCTTCACCACAGACACAGCGCAAGGATGAAAACCAAAACGCAACACAAACACTGGAAACTGGAAAAGGATGGAAAAGAACAAAGAAAGGCTGGCTAGGCTTGTAGATACAGTGTCTGAGCATCGGTTGCAAGGCCGGAGAGGCCGATGTAAAGCTTGTCGTGAATCTGGTAGATTCTCTGGAAATCGGTGGCGATGGTCTGGAGCTGAACTCCGAGCCGGCGATCGCTGGCGATGGCGAAGCAGTTCTTCCCGACCATCGCAATCAGGGCACTTCCATTGTACTCGAAGATCTGAAACAGAGTGAAAAGCCAAACCCGACTCAGTCCACAAGCATACATATATATATACTTACAGTCAGTAGCACGCAGGCAAGGTTCGCAGAGACCCACCGACATCGGAATGACGGGGGGTTCGGCTTGCCGGTGAACTGATCGGCGGTAGCTTGCAGATTGGAGGGGGCAGGAAGGAAAACGGAGGACTGTGCTTTATGGAGCCGTATAGCTGCTGTAATTTTGGGATGACTTGGAGGAAAATCCAGCCGGAGCTATGGGCCGGGTCGGATTTCTCAACTCGGGTCATGGACTAACAAACGAAAATTTAAGCCCATTTTAAGGCGGGGTTGGACACTTCATTCCAATCATTTGTTTGGGATTACATTTGGGGTTGGTTTAAAGTACATATTGATGATTGTTGCTGGATATTAATGGGGGGATATCCAAAACCCACCCAAATAAAAATAAATAAATAAATAAAAACCTCTCCAGACAATTTCGTGATTTTTTTTTTCCGGTAGAATTTAAAAAGGATGAGTTTAACATGAAAACTTTTCAGGAAGCCACCCATTCTAATACTAAAGCACGCTTAGTTTTGGAGTTTTAATGGGATCCGGTGCATTAATGCTGGTATAATCGGAAGCAGACAACTTCATGATTTATGTTGCTAGATTTTCTTTTTTCCTTTCCTTTTGTTAATTTAAAGAGCGTGTACTTTGTATGTATCGTGATGATGTTTGAGTATATTTAATCTTGCTCTCTAGCGAATTTGAGTAAATGGTTTGTTTTTCTCTATTCTTTTTCTAATCACAAGCGAAACCTCTTTATTATTGCATATTAGCCATATTCTGATGCTGGAGAAATACAATCAACAGTCTCATTTCTGTTAGTGCACAACATGTATGAAGGAAATGGGAACAATTCAACCCATTCTTCACATTGTTCCTCAAAAGATGCATTGTTGTTTACATTTATTATTATCCCTTCGCCTGATTTCTGCAACTCAAAATTTGATTTTTTTATTGACAATTACTTTTTACAATTAATTTTCTTCTAATTGTATAATATATTTCATATACGAATTATTGAGCTCCTCTTACACTACATTCTTTTCACCATGCTTTGATGTGCATTCTAGTTCGTAGCCATTTTTTCCATAAAGTTCATAATGTTGTATTGTAATAGTTTGAAATAGTTATTAAATCTTGACTCACTATAAGGACGATTTGAGTGCTAGACGTCTCAACGATATCCTTATGATAATATTACTGTGTCCATTCAACATACTTAGGTTAATCATTCATTGGGGTTTAATTTCACCCATAAAGTTAAATGAGTTGTTTTTGCATGTCACAATGGTGGGGAAAAGAGTGACATTTTATCGGAATTTTTACGTATTCCGTGATATTTGTATTTCACAAATGTTCGAAATTTATATAAAAAAAAACCTATATTATTTGATGGATTAATGGATTTCATTAGAAAATTGTGGAATTTTACGATTACAATAGTCAAATAGTTGGCGAATTCTACTACAGTACGCAATCATATATACGACGGTAGTACACTAGTTTTTTTTTGTCCATTAGATATGAATAAATTTATTTTTACCCCAGATCTTCCAATCGCATTATAAACTTATCGGGTCAAATCTAAAATTCAACAAATTTAAAGAGTCGCTATCGTGTTGACCAGTTTAATATAGATCGATCTATCTAGTTAAACCAGAAAGCGGGATTTAAAAAAAAAAAAAAACAGATAATTGCTCGAGAAGAAGATGGGGGTAGGGAAGTGGCGACTCTCGAAGCCGGTCACCCTCAGGTCAGGTCGCCACCGGTATCAGATGCCGCCAAATTTTATATTTATATCAACTTTCACTCCCTCAATTTTAAAAAAGGGAAA
Organism: Punica granatum; assembly: GCF_007655135.1. Taxonomy (NCBI): domain Eukaryota; kingdom Viridiplantae; phylum Streptophyta; class Magnoliopsida; order Myrtales; family Lythraceae; genus Punica; species Punica granatum. The sequence continues at coordinate 25,598,432 of NC_045130.1, read as the reverse complement.
TTGCATGCCCCACAATAATCAATAAGGGTAAATCTCAATCTCCAACCTCTTCATTAATAAATATGTTATGACGTGTGCAATGCTCCCCTGCAAGTCACAGTCCTCTCTTACCCCCCCCACCCACCGTAAGTCACAGTACCGTTGGAAGCTCGCCCGACAACCAGTCCATCGCTGAAAGCTCGTCTCGTCGGAAGCTTGCCGGGGCATGGGCCCTCTCTCTCCTCCTTCTCTTTCTTCCTCTCTCTCGGTCTTTTAGTACATCGGGGGTGGGGGCGCCCACCTCGATGACCCCACCCCCCGGCAGAGCTCGCTAGCGAAGTCTGAACCCGCCGTCGGGCTCGCTCGGGAGGAAGTGTCGCCGACAGGGCAACCCCACCCCTAACTCAGATCTCTGAGTCGCCCCCACTTGCCACCGCACCCCCCGACCCAGGTCGCTAGGCCCCCGGCGACCTGGGTCGAGTGTGGAGTCGTCGGTGAGGCGTCCCCACCCCCGAGTCAGATCTATGACTCGAGGGCACTCCCCGCTCAGATTAGAGTCGGGGCTGCCCTCGTCGGCGACTCCAACCCTCGACTCAGGTCCTCGACGGAGTTGTGGCCCGCCGGCGGCATGGGTCGCGGATGGGGTCGCCAGTGGGCCCCCCACACGCCCGATGGTTATTTTTTTATTTTTTTTTTTTAAGATTTGGGCAAATCCTCTCTAGCCAGGATCGATCCAGCCCGGCCCAAGCTGTTGAAGCGGTCGTGGTGGTCTTGCAAGTGATCGGTATCGTGGTGGTGGTTGGGGTTGCACTTGATCAGGAATGGTCTCGGAAGTGATCGAGATCGGAGTGAAGAGAGAGATCGGAGTGAAGAGGGAGAGAAATCTTTTAAAATTTATTTTTATTTTATTTTGTTATCTAGTATAATTAGAATTTTAGAAATTAATTTTTATTTTAAATTTTGACCTCTTTGAATGCTCATTTGACACATCATAAAGCCACTTTAGCAAGCCGTGGTAGAGGACAGAATGCACCTAATTGCAACAAAGTCGAAAGATTTATACCAAATCCTAACAATTTTTTTTTTACCAAAATATTACATTTTGGTAAATTTTGGTATCCTGATGTAATTAACCCGGAAAAAGGACCAAAAGACCATTATTTAGGGATGAGAGGCCAGGGGCCCTATAACTCTTCCTCTTTCCTTCTTTTCATCATGTCTTTCTTATATATCCTAAGGAGATAAACAAATAAAATCTCTATCAGAACTCAATTTCCCTGCACAAGGAATTATTCTCTTTTTGATTTCATGGTCTGATGGTTCATTTCAACTAGAGTTCGATCGTTTGGAAGTCCTCCGGCCGTTTGATGTCTTCAACACCACTTGGAAGCTCTCCTATTGCTGTCTTCTTAGCACCGTTTTAGCTAGGGTGTGGTGTTCGGGGTACTATTTTTTTCACGATACCCAAACCTTACCCTATAAAGGACATGTTTCAAGATTTTGGATTCGAATCCTAACCTATTGGGTCGTGGAACCGGAACCTACCCTATATTGGAACCTATAAATTTTTGTATCTCGCTAAATAAAATCGAAAATGTCTCATTTATAATAAGTAATTACGTAAAACAGAATGTCGACTTAGATTTATATATATATATATATAATTAGTGACTATATTTTTTAAATATAGGAATATCTGAATATAATTATATATATATATATAATGGGGGAAATTATTATCCGGGTCGTCCTGGTATCGATTCCAATTCCGGTTCCGAATACCCTATATGTAAGAATCGAGATGGAACCAATTTTTATTGATTTCTTATTTTAATATCCGAACCATACCCCATTTTTAATACAAGCTACCCGGACTCTACCTAACGAGTAGGTTTCGATCGATTTCGAGTATACTCGGTATCCGTACACATCCTAGCTTTAGCCACATTCCTTAGAAAAGATTAATAATAGTCGTTCTTGATAGGAGAAATAAGTCAAAAGAACAATAGCTTTCCATGGCCGAAAATTCAGGAGACAACAGAAGAAAATGAGATAGAGATAGATAGAGATGGCTCCAAAGAGCAAGAAAGAGAGGAAGAGATTTTTGTCAAGAGGGAACTCTGAGAAGAAGGAAGGGGGAGAGACGGAATTCCCTAGTCGGGAATAGAGAACCTAAGAGCTCATGAGAGGAGTGCGAGAATGAAGAGAGTGCTCGAGAAGAGGGAAAATGAAAGTACCAAATCAGAGTAATAGAGATAGATGACAGGGAGAGAACAAATTCACAAGAAATACAAGTTCTATCTTCTCAGGACTCCGCATAGCGAGGACGTGCGGTTTTAAACAATAGAAGTGTTCGAGAAAGAAGTCCGATATATGAGACCAACCGGGAATACTTTATATTGTATTTGTTAATTTCAATCGACAGTAAATGAGAATTCGTGGAAGAACGTTGCCTCTCATCCATTAAAATTGAAGTATCGGTCGTTTCTTCAACTAAGTGCATTGCACAAGCCATATTATATCATATACTATTGATCATATAGAAGTTGTGGAGTGATACAAGAATTTTCATTAGAAAAAGTTTAGGGACTGGAAGTTTACAGATCCTAAAGTTTGGGAAGTGCCATTAGTATTTACTCGTGAACTTTTATCTTCTTATATACCATTAAATTACATTATCTTGTATTACATTATATTATTTTTTCGATTATAAAGGAGGCTCAAGATTTAGTACAATGAAAAAGAAATCCTAAATAATTAATAAATGGACATGTTAGTTCCACTAAGTATTGAATCTACGACCGCTAGGTTAACATGTGAAGACATGCATCACTATAATACACTCTTTTTTTATTAGATTAGATTAGATTATATAGATGTATACGGATAGAAATAGGACGAACAATATTGTTAGTGGATATTCATTTCTGCCTTGACCATGGAGAAATTATTTTTCAAAAGAGCATGACTTATTGGTGCTCAAGCTTTTAGACTACTAATTAACTAGTCATGTGACCCGTACATTGCGTGGGTATTTGCATTTTCTAATTGTAAATTATGTTTAAAATTAAATTCTTAAATATTGATAAGATAAAACGTAAAAACAACTTCTGCATCTTGTTCTTAGTATCATCTTGGTAATCAAATAAGGCATTAATACAGGGGATGCGAATGGATGTTCAATTATGAGCTAAGGGAAAGCTCATGAAAGACTCTCATCAAACGGATGAAGTGCTCTCGTAGCATGAGTCTAAAATAATTGTGTAATAAATATATATTCTATTTTATTGTACTATGCTTTAAACCTCATTTGTAACAAAAAAAATAATACTAATTATATATAATAGATAAGTTGTAAAACAAAACGAAATTTGCTTAATAGAAATCACGAAAGTTATTTGATGAGAAAACTGAAATAGAATATGTCTTCCTAAGAAATAATACTAATAATCCTCTTTACAATCATATGTATATATATTAGATAGCCCCTATACATGACCTAATTACAACTTATGCCATTATAAATGATATTTTTGAATAAAAAGAGTTTTAGGTTGATTTGTGTTTGGTTTTAGAGTTGAAAAAAGTTAAGTTTTAGTTTTAATTGGTTTGTAATGATTGTGTTGTTGAATTATGAGAAAAAATGTGAAAAAATAATGAATAGTTGAGAGAAAGTAATGATTGTGTTGTTGAATTATAAAAAAAAATGAATAGTCTAGAGAATTTAATATTAAAAATTGAATTGAATAGTTATAAAATTAAAAAAAATTATATTATTGAATTGAAAATAAGTTGAGTTAAAATGGAGTAGATTTATTATTATTATTATGTTTAACCAAACGGGCATATATGGACACTCAACTAAAATGCCTCACTGTCCTCCACTGAAAAAGAACTCCACCGAAAAAAAAAAACTCATTGTGTACATTGGAAAATAAATATACTACTCAATGCTCGAGTCATTGTCGAAACGAAACGGGTGATCATGAAAGAATAAATTAAATAGTGACGAAAGTGATTCATGATAATAGCGAAGATTAGCATGAATATTTTCATTATTGCTTACCATGTATAGTTTATGTATTTTAGTCATGTATAGATAGTTTACATACTTAGAACTCTGTACATCACTATTTATTCTAATGAATTCACCTCACACAGCAAGTGAGGATTCAGCTAATACACTGTTCTTTATGGTATCAGAGCTTTAAACGGATAACTCCGATCAGCTCATCTGCTTCCGCTCTTTCTTTTTTTTTTTCAGTGATTATGGCTGACACCACATCCTCACTCGACTCTTCCTCATCTTCCTCTCTTACTTCTTCTGCATCCTCATCTTTCATCATACAAACACCGTCTACTATTCCGACGATTCCCGTCAAACTTGATGGCCAGAATTACTTATACTGGAAAGGTGTTATGAAACCTTTGCTAGCTACCTACGGTTTGCTAGACCATGTTGAGGGTCGGGCTACTGCTCCTAGCAAAGCAATTGTCGGTACTGATGGTGTTCAATTCTCTAATCCTGACTTCCTAAAATGGGAATCGAGAGACAATTTTGCTCTCACCTGTGTTATGCTTGCCGTCACCGAGGCAATTGGGGGGACTATCCTCACTGCTAAAACCTCTCATGAGGCCTGGATTTCTCTGGAACGTGCCTTTGTGAATCAGACAGCTGCACAGGAGGATTTACTCGATCAACAATGGCGTGATTTGAAGAAGGGCTCTAAATCGATGGCTAAATTCATCAATTCGGTGAAGGAACATGCTCTTAGATATGCTCAGATCGGGAAGCCCAAGAGCACTGCCGAGATCAACCGCCGAGTTTATACCGGTCTCGGCCCGGAATGGGAACCCATCGTTCTAGCTCAATCCGAACGCATGCTAATAATCAGCACAGACGAGCTTCAATCGCTACTCGTCGGGCACGAAGAACGACGCCTATATGCAGCTAGCCATGGCGCTCCGTCTCCGTCCGAAAGCGCCCCTCTCTCGGGGATTCTTGGTCCTCCTCCGTTCGAGATTCACTACACTGATGGCCGAAGCAACCACAGCGGTCACAACAAAGGCAAAGGAAAAGGAGAAAAAGGCAACGGGAGAGGAGGAGGCTCGGCATGGGTGTCTGATCGAGGGACAGGAAGAAGAAACCCTAATCAAGGGGGGTCGGGTGGAGAAGATAATCGACTCGGGTCGGGTTATGACAGCACGGGTCAGGCTTACTCGGGTAGCTTACCACATGCTAGCCCGACTAATCTTGGGCCCAATAACTTACAACATGCTGGGCCGACTAATGCTGGGCCTAATTTTGGCCGGCCCAACTTACTTCCTTCTTCAGCCCCGTGGCCCATCTCCTCTTGGGCTAAATCAACATTTTGGATCAAGGCAACACTTCAGGCCCGGTCCATCTGCTATATGTCAGACTTGCAATCGCGCTGGCCACACCGCACCATTCTGTCAGTTTAATCAATTTTCTGGGGCTCAGGCTCATCTAACCTACGGCTCCTCTCCAACACTTTATGATCCAGACTGGTATATGGACTCAGAAGCTACATATCATGTGACTTCAGATTTCTCTAATCTTAGTGTTCGTGATGCCAATTTAAGTTCAGATCATCTCCATGTGGGTGATGGTAAATCTCTTCCAGTTTTAGCCTCTGGTTCTTCTACTATTAAACTTCCTTTACGACCTTTGCATTTGAAACATATTCTTTATGCACCTAATATTTCCAAAAATCTCATTTCTATATCTAAATTTGCCAAAGATAATACCTGCTTCTTTGAGCTTCACCCAGATTGTTTCATTGTGAAGGATCGTCATACTCATCAGGAGCTTATGCGTGGCCCAGTTAAGGATGGACTTTACTGTTTCCACCCGGGAGGCAGGCACATCGAACGTCCTGAAGCTCATCTCTCTGTGTCTGGATCTAGTGTCCTATGGCATCAACGCCTTGGTCACTCGTCTTTTTCCACTATTCGTCATGCATTAAGTACTTCTTGTTCTCTGAATAATGATCATATTGGTCATATTTGTCCTGCTTGTCAAGAAGGAAAAATAATAAATAATTCTTTTCCACTTACCTTTCATAAAAGCATATCCTTATTTGAGCTTATTCATACAGACATTTGGGGTCCTGCACCAATCACTTCTCATACTGGTCATCATTACTATATTCACTTTCTTGATGATTATAGTAAATACTCATGGTTTTATGTTCTCAAATCTCGATCTGATGTACTTAGTGTTTTTCGAGCTTTTCGGCTTCAAATAGAGAATCTCTATGGACATCGAATCAAGTATTTTCAATCAGATGGTGCGAAGGAGTTCTTATCTGCGGATTTTCAATCTGAACTGCAGAAAAATGGTATTTTTCATCGTATCTCGTGTCCTCATGTTCCTCAACAGAATGGTTCTGCTGAACGCAAACATCGTCATATTGTTGACATGGGTCTTACATTACTTTCTCATTCTTCCATACCATCAAAATTTTGGGATTTTGCTTTTGAAACAGCGGTATACCTTATTAATAGGTTACCTACTAGATCTCTTAATTCCAAATCTCCTTATGAAGTACTTCATGGCAGTCGACCCGATTATTCTATCTTACGGGTATTTGGATGTCTCTGTTTTCCATATTTACGTCCTTACACCCGTCATAAGCTAGAACCTCGATCCCAACCTTGTATTTTCCTCGGATACCCTTATCACTATCAGGGTTATCGATGTCTAAATCCTACCACTGGTCGTATTTTTTTATCTACTCGAGTTGTTTTCGATGAGCATTCCTTCCCTTTCAGGACAGGTGCGCCTATCTCGGTGGATGCTGATCGATCCTCCTCTAGCCCCGCATTTGTTACTGGTATGTCTTTTCCCTCTTCTTCCAATATCAGTTCCACTTCTATTCCTATTCCATCATCTGTTTCTATGCGCATCCCTAGCTTCAGTGATCCCGTCACTTTACCCACTGAGTCACCTGTATCTGCTCCTGAGGTTCATAACCAGTCTACAGATCCTACAGTTCAGGTTGAGGATGCTGTGGGTGCTGTTGTTGCACCTGCTACTCAGAACACTCACAGGATGATGACGAGGTCTAAGGATGGTACTCTGCCTCCTCCTCGATTCTCTATCTCTCGCCACCCTTCGGCTTTTTCTGTTTCTGCTGCGCTACAGGAACCTTGCACATTTGCTCAGGCTAGCAAACACTCTACTTGGCGAGCAGCGATGGAGGAAGAATATACAGCATTACTCCAGAATCACACTTGGGATCTTGTCCCACCTTCCTCTGCGCAAAATGTTGTTGGTTGCAAATGGGTTTACCGCATCAAACAAAAGGTCGATGGCACTATCGATCGTTTTAAGGCTCGACTGGTGGCAAAGGGATTTAATCAAAGAGAAGGAGTCGATTATTCAGAAACATTTAGTCCAGTCATCAAGCCGGTTACCATTCGGACAGTTCTCTCTATTGCTGTCTCGTCCCAGTGGCCGATTCGACAACTAGACGTGAAGAACGCATTTCTTCATGGGCATCTCGCTGAGGAGGTTTATATGTCTCAACCTCCCGGTTTCATCGATGCCTCTCGTCCTAATCATGTCTGTAGACTTCGCCGATCTCTTTATGGACTCAAGCAAGCTCCCCGGGCCTGGTTCCAGCGACTTAACACTTATCTTCAGAAACTTGGGTTTTCGGATTCCAAAGCTGATCCCTCGCTGTTTATCCTCCGAGGACCTACTTTTCTTGTCTATGTAATCATCTATGTTGATGATATCATCCTGACGGGAACCCCAGGTGCACCCTTCCACTCCATAATTACTGCCTTACAACAGGAATTTGCCATGAAGGACCTCGGTCCTCTTCACTATTTTCTTGGAATGGAGGCACGCACTGATGGTACTGGACTCTATCTCACACAGTCCAAGTACATTCATGATATCTTAGCTCGCACTTCTATGCTGGAATGCAAGCCTATCAGCTCTCCAGTCTCATCAGGATCTCGGCTTTCTCTTCATAATGGAGATTCTTTTCCAGACCCTTCTCTCTACAGGAGTACAGTTGGTAGCCTCCAGTATCTCTCGCTCACCAGGCCTGACATTGCCTATGCGGTAAATCAAGTCTGTCAGTTTATGCACTGTCCAACTACTGTTCATTGGATAGCGGTGAAACGTATCCTACGATATCTCAAGGGTACAATCACATACGGCCTTCATATTCGTCCAAGCCCTATCTCATCTATTCATGGTTTTTCGGATGCTGATTGGGCGGGTAATCCTGATGATCGTCGTTCTGTCAGTGGTTTCATTGTTTTTCTTGGCTCCAATCCCATCTCTTGGAGCTCCAAAAAGCAGAGGACAGTTGCCCGATCGAGCACTGAATCTGAGTATAAGAGTCTCGCCAATGCTACTGCGGAGATTCTATGGCTCCAGTCCCTACTTCAGGAACTTGGGGTTTCACAGCATCACCCTCCGACTCTTTGGTGTGATAATATCTCTGCGATTTATCTTACGGCGAATCCCGTCTTTCATGCTCGGACCAAGCACATTGAGATTGACTATCATTTTGTGCGGGAGTATTTCATGCGCAACCAACTATCAATCCGCTTCATTCCTTCCGATGACCAACTAGCTGATGCACTCACAAAAGGCTTATCTTCTTCTCGCTTTGTTGACATCCGCTCCAAGCTTCACGTGGCACAGTCCCTGTTCGGCTTGCGGGGGAGTAATAGCGAAGATTAGCATGAATATTTTCATTATTGCTTACCATGTATAGTTTATGTATTTTAGTCATGTATAGATAGTTTACATACTTAGAACTCTGTACATCACTATTTATTCTAATGAATTCACCTCACACAGCAAGTGAGGATTCAGCTAATACACTGTTCTTTACATGATAATAATATTATAACAATGGTATAATTAATTATAATAATAACTATTATTATTATTATTATTATCAATTGTTTGGTATTATTCACCAAAAAAAATAAAATTGTTTGGTATTGAAATCCTAAAGAGGAGTGTTGCTTACAGCTGTCTTCACGACCTCTCTCCGTCTCTCTCAGTCTCATTTTCTTCCTTTCTCTCTCTTTCTTCTCTTCATTTCCCATTGAAATATTCTTAATTTATTCATCATTCCAGCCAAAAAGAAAATATTATTTATTTCTATATATATATATATATATTTATATTGCATATTCCTGGGTCATAGAGAACAATAGTTTACCAGCGGCGGCTTCACATTACATAACATGATAACGCAGAACTGTCTATGCTTGGTTTGATAAAATTATATAAATAACAATTCCAGTGATTAGTAGCTTACTTCCTTAAGGAAAGTATCGAGAGTTTTGCTCTTTAGTGCGATAATTTGGTTCGATCTTGAATCAATCTAGAGGTATTAGTGCCAGATGGTGTGTGTTAGTGCATTATATGTGTAATTTATCTCCGAGCTCCATACGATAAGTTGAAATGTCTTCTTGTATTTCAGTCACGACATTCAATACAGAACTTCTTGTCTCATTTGTGAGTGCGGGCAAAAAAAAAAAAAAATAAAATAAAATAAAAAGAGAAGAAAAAAAAGGAAGAAAAAGAAAGAGAAACAATTTTCATTTCTAAATTGTTGAATGTAATTGTCAACCGAACTCCACATTTAATTTCGATAGCCCCAAAGAAAGCATAGCTGTCTCCACTCTTTCTGTTTTTCGTGGTCTCTTTCTTCCTTTCTGGGAAAGCCCATCACTCAATTCCTCCTTGGTTCTTGATAACTGAGATGAGATGAATGGAGTCACTAGCCCCCAAGCAGTATCAGATATGGAAAATCCGATCCCTTCTCTTTTCCGACAACTGTTTCCGCTCGACCCATTAGTAAATGCCCAAAAAGAACAGAGCACAATTCTCAGGTAACGGACATGACAGATTTTTTGCTGTATTTCCCCTGTCCTCTTGTACATGTTGTGTGTATGTTGGCATATGCTCGCGTTATTGTCTTTCTCCCAAGTCCAGTCTAGAGAGAGAGAGAGAGAGAGAGAGAGAGAGAGAGGGATAGGGATGGAGGGAGGGAGGAAGGAAAGAAGGGTTTGTTCCTCGTGATCCGTGCATAGTGTACGTGATATCCTAAGCCGGAAGATTGGCTTATTATTGGATCTTGCTTCTTCATCTATGCCCACTAATGACAATTCACCATTTTTAGCTTCTTCTCTCCTTACCCACAGAGAGAGAGAGAGAGAGAGAGAGAGAGAGAGAGAGAGAGAATGTGTGTCTGAGACATGTGAGTGTGTGTGTCTTGGTGTGCTTGATTGGGGTTTTCTAAGAACCTTGATGACCCTTCTGTTCTGTACGCCTTTGAATTGTGATCTCTGTTCAGGTACCTGTTAGGAGTTTGAGGAGGAGGAAGATCAGCAGTTCTTGACCCAACAATAAAGGTAAGTTTTTTATGTTGGGGTCTTTAAATTCTGTGCTTTTTTTTTTCCCTCTCTTTTTAATCTTGTCTTCGTGTTCTATTAGCTTTGCCAACAAACAATTGTTCCTTGTTTCGCTCATGTTTCTCGGTGACTCTGACTTTGCTTAGCCGCTTGTTCCTGACTGTTGTTTGTGCTAATTAAGTCACTTCAATTAGTTGTTGGTAGTTTGCCTTGCCACATGTGGTGGCTTTTCATTCTGTTTTACGTATCATGGGTTATTGTTGGTCGTAACTGTTTGGACTTCTGTGCTAATTGATGGTGATCCCCTTTGTGCATGTTTTTCATTCGGTTGGTGGGTAGTATGTGGATTAGATAATCAGTAAGTCTGGGAAAGCTTTTGAGATTTGCTGTTGAGCTCTCTGACTAGGATCAATCCCTATGATCAAAGTGATGGTCTTATCCACCCGGGTAACAAAGAAAATTGTAAAGCATGGGAAATATATAGTCCTAGAGAGCTAATGTATGCTGCAGCATATGTAACATGAACACAGCTTCCTTTGCTTACTCAAACCAAAAGAGATGCAAAGTATTTGATTCCACGGAGAACTGAATTGTTAAAAAAAAAAAAAAAAGCCGAATTCACTACGACACTGCTCTAATTGTTGGTATACCCTTTTCCCTGGACAAAATTTGTAGAAAAAGAGTTCTGATTGCACACATTGATTTGGCAGAGTTGATTCTACCAGAATTGGCTATTTTCCGGGTGACAGGGATTCCTTCTGCAGGAGGATTATTGGAAATATAGAATTTACTCATGATATATTTGGTTTTGTGTTAGTATGTCGTTTTAGAGTGGTTAGGTTATAATAGGTATAAAATATTACTGATGGTTACTTTATCTTGGGATCTTCCTTGCATGCCACTGAAGCATCTTCGGATTTAGACTTGTCTGTTATTAGAATGTAGAAAGGAGTTCCCATTCTTGTTGTATGTTCCAGCATAAGAAAATAATCTTTAAGCCCATGACATGTTGTCTGCGCATCAGATTGACTCCTGCCTGTGCAAAAGTTTGATAACGTTTTCTGGCAGTTTTTCCCTCAAAAGAAGCAGCTAATCAATCTTTGCCCTTTGATTTAGGTACTTACCTTTTCATAACGTGTCCTAAACTTTTAAAGTTAGGTCTATTGCTCCTTGCATCCAACTAATGGAGAAAGTGAGTATAGGGGTAAATCATTATGCAGGAAGAGATTTTAAATTGAGCATTGCTTCCACTCAATTTTAATCTGTATATATATTTGCATGTTTATTTATATTCTTTGCTGACAGTTCTTCAGATTAGGCCCTTGGTCAGCTTCTAGATTTTGCCAGTGTCCAAACCTTTATTTTGTGCATCATATGAAATATGCATGGGTGCACATTTGTCAGAATACACTCTGTGGTATGCCTGTGGCTTGTATGATCTGAGTGTTTGCTATAACTGAGTATAGCATGAAATTCAAGAAAAGCCTATTTTAGAAAAGCTTATCCTCCATAGTTCTTCTGGAGTATCCTCAAATTTGGAAGAGTTTCCCAGCTTTTTTAATGAGGAAATATATCTCGGTTTCCTTGTATGTTTAAATGTATTAATACTTAACCTGCAAAATTAATACAGCCAGTATAAATAAGAGTCGACTATTTTGACTCAGTTTTCATCAAATAACTTCTCCAAGTGTGATGAGGATCTTGGGTGAGGAAATTCTCCATTGATAGTGTTCTGTAAGAGAACATTCTGTATGAACAAGTAAAACAGCAATATAAATAACTTACATAAGACGGCTGCATTTTCTAATCCAGTCACATTCTGGTATCTTTTTTTTTTTGGGGGGGTACACGCATGAGCAGTTAAGCGGTGATACTAACATGTGATTTCTTGCTCATCAGGCTGCTCTATATAATTGCTACCACTTGCATACAGATGTTTGGGTACCATAATTTGATAAACGACAGAGCTTCTGAGACAATGAAGAGGGAAGATTTGTGACAAGGATGGATCCACAAGCTTTCACCAGGCTCTCGGTCGGCTCATTAGGGCTGCGGATTCCCGGCACAACTGTAAGCTCCGTGAAGTCTGGAATTCAACCCTTGTCTTCCTCCTTGTGCCTGTGCGAGATTCGCCTCCGAGGGTTCCCAGTGCAGACCACTACAATCCCATTGTTCTCCTCCCCTGAAGCCATTCCCGACTCTCACAGCATTGCCTCGAGCTTCTACCTCGAGGAGTCCGACCTAAAGGCCCTTTCAGCCCCTTCCTGTTTCTACAACTCCCAGGCTTACCTTGAGATTGTAGTCTTCAGTGGGAGGAAGGGATCCCACTGTGGGGTAGGAATCAAGAGGCAGCAGATAGGGACATTTAGGCTCGAGGTGGGCCCTGAGTGGGGTGAGGGGAAGCCCCTGACTCTATTCAATGGATGGATCGGGATTGGGAAGAGTAAGGTGGAATCGGGGAAACCCGGAGCAGAGCTTCACCTGAGAGTGAAGTTAGACCCTGATCCCAGGTATGTTTTCCAATTTGAGGACATGACAAAGTTGAGCCCTCAAATCGTTCAGCTTCAGGGCTCCATCAAGCAACCCATCTTTAGCTGCAAGTTCAGCCGAGACAGGTGATGTGAACACTACCAAATTAAGTTTGAGCTCTTATATATTGGTTTCATTTGATAGTTGATGTCTTAACCTGGAATGTGAGAGCAAATATATCCAAGATGATTGATACTTTTGTTGATTTTTGGTACCTGATAACTTGAACAGAAAGGATGTGCTTGGTCTATATACGTATGGCATGGAAGTAAGCAACAAGCACTGCTTTTAGGGGTAGAAAAATGGGATTTGGAAAAAAGGAGGATAAAAGGCCTGCAGGGGTGCACGTGTAGGATTTAAGAGTGATGGGAGATAAAACGTAGAAAAAATGGCTAGAATTAGAGATGGTAGAAGTTGATACGTAAACTTTTCAGTCATTTGAGGAGGTTAGCTATTGGAGAAGTAAAAAGATTATGTGGAATAAACATTTTTGTTATGAATCTTCCATTTATAGTTTGAATAAACAGTGCGCAAATTTTCTGTTTTGGCTCGGTTATGTGGCGATCTTGATGTTATGAGAATTTACAGGGTGTCACAGGTGGATCCATGGTCTAGTGCTCCTGATGGAGCCAACCAGGAGAACGAAAGACGGGAGAGGAAAGGATGGAAGGTGAAAATACATGACCTCTCTGGATCGGCTGTTGCGGCAGCCTTCATAACGACTCCATTTGTGCCGTCGTCAGGTTGTGATTGGGTGGCTAGGTCCAACCCAGGGGCTTGGCTCATTGTGCGGCCGGACCCATGTGGCGGCCCTGACAGCTGGCAGCCTTGGGGGAAGCTTGAGGCATGGCGGGAACGTGGGATGAGAGACTCTGTCTGCTGCCGGTTCCGGCTCCTCTCGGAGGGGCACTGGGGCGGAGGGGAAGTCCTCCTGCCTGAGATAAGCATCAACGCTGAGAAGGGAGGGGAGTTCTTCATCGACACCGATAGGCAGATGAGGACAACGGGTGGCCAACAGGCTAGTGCGAGCCCTGTCCCGAGCCCCCATAGCAGCGGGGACTTCGCAGGCCTTGGCCCATCGGTTGGGGGGTTCGTAATGAGCTGCCGAGTCCAAGGGGAGGGAAAGAACAGCAGGCCCCTCGTGCAGCTGGCAATGCGGCACGTGACTTGTGTGGAGGATGCTGCTATCTTCATGGCCCTCGCTGCCGCCGTTGATCTAAGCATCGAGGCCTGCAAGCCCTTCCGCCGGAAGATCAGGAGAGGGTCGTGGCACTCCTTGTGATCGATTGATAATCATTCTTGACCAGCTCATTGTGTTTACTGTTTTTCGCCCCTCCCCTTCCTAAGAACTCACGACGATTGAACTGTTGTCATGATTGGTCATGGTGTACATAATTATCATTTTCAGGTAATGACTCCTTTTTTCTTTTTTCTTTTTTATATGCTATATTACAAGTAGGTGAGCACATGTTCCATTTAAAAATCTGTCGATATGTAGATATATAGGTGGAGTCGGTCCGTTTTGTAAATACGTAGTTTGCTTATAATTTCACCGATAAGCCTCCATTGTAAATGCAAAAAAAAAAGAAAAAAAAAAGGTAGCTTGCGTGCTGCTCAGAATCAACCGGGCATTAAAAAGAACTCGAAATTGTGCCTGGTAGGAGACCGGATGTGCTGCTTTGGTCTTTTGACAAAAAGGAACTGTCATAAGCCGTCTTCCCTCACAATGTTGATCGACAGATATGGAAGGTCGTATGGACTGTTGACTGCCCACCTAAGGCTAAGATCGCGACTGGGCAGTAGAGATAAAAGCATGTTCATCAGAAAAGCAGCTCTTGCGCGGATTGTCCTGCTAGACAGTTTCTTGCTTTTCTTTTGGGCGAGTCCTCACAGTTTAGGCTATTAATTGTTAGGAGAGACGAAATATGCCCGAGTTTGATTTCATTTTCAGACATTGTCCCTGTCCCTCAGCCAAACTTTGATCACAAATTAGGTCGCATTTTTCATTGTTGTGACTACCGCCGCATGATCATAGATGAAACGGGCCTCTCTTGGCCGGTCTTGAGACGACAAAGCCAGATTCAAGGTCAATAATTCTGGCTGACGAGATGTGGCCAGGGAGACCCCCGTGCACTCATGCTAGTGAGCCTTGAGCCCAGTTCTGATGCCTTGGTTCGCCCAACCCACACAACTCGTGTGCCGGCCCAGTGTTGGGTTCACCAAGAGCTCACGTATCTTGCACAGGGTGGCTGAGTGTTGGACTGGGTGAAGCTGCGGCTGGTTCGCTAGGGCTGGTTAACGGAACCAGGGCTTGCTGGCCCAAGAATGGGCTTCCCAGACTTTTCCTTTAATATTTGTCCGATAATTGTAGTTTCTTTCATAATTTCTAAAATTCTCATATATTTATATATCATTTGAAGGGTTCGCGAAGTTAAAAACACCAACTAAAAATGTGACTTGCAGCCGGTTGGTCTCATTAAACTCCATTGCTTGACAAAGTTAAACCATGTCATCTTTGTTTTGGAAATTCCAAATCTAACCCTAGCTTAAAACGCGTGCAAGTAAGTATATGGCGTTACCGTCCAGGCCCCAGGGCAAGTTGAGACAGTCACTCAAGCCTCGATGGGCATTCTGAGACAACTTAAAAACTACAGGAGGCAATTTGTGTATATCCTCAACCTACAGGGGCCAAACCGAAATTAGGCAAAACAGAAGAGTAATAATCCATGAAATGCTTCACCATAGCCATTGACTCACACAGCACAATAGTCTTGCAATCTTTGTTGTGCTCTTTTGACGGGACTACAACCTGAATTCCTGGCAGATCAAACTCTTGACCTTACAAGACCTGACACTAGTGATCCCGGATTTCAGGCCTCTGTGGTCTCAAAAAAATGTTCAACCTCTGTTATGGTGCTTCGAGCCTCCTTGATCTCCACCCCTTCCTTCTGATCCGATTCCTCCAGCTCGGCCTATAATCAAAGACCCTCGTTTGTTACTCAGTCTGCTAATGGAAATTAAAAGAAAAGAATCTTGAACTCTGCAGATTAGTTCAGTACCAAAGTAGCTTTAAGATCAGTTAAAGAAGCCTCCAATCGCTTGCGACAGTCCGGAATCATCATCCTTGATTCAGCAAGCACATTTTCCTGTTCCATATCAGAACATAAGATTGCAAATTTAGGACCATTTCTTACTATACTTGAAACTGCAGGTATTGGCAATTCAAGATTCAAATATATGAGCTAACCATACCATGAAGGGCTATGGAAGAGTCATATAAACATAACAGAATCAGGGAAGGCTGAATTAAAATAATCAGAGATAGGTTTCCAAAATAAATAAATAAACGGAGATAAACCAAGAAGACATTCTGTAACACTAGAAAGGGAATGAAAAAGGGTAGATACATTCAAACTGGAGCAGGATGCGTCCAGAGGGTGAGTGCTCAAAAGCAATGAACACTGTCTAGTGTCTACCAGAGCAAAGAGCCCAAGAAAAGGTTAAAATTAAATGATTCCCATTCATAGCCTGAAAGTTTAGAAAATTGCTATTCCCTCCCAAAATTGTGCCTAACAGTCATCTTAATATTCAGATGGCCTAAGGTGCAAATTGAACAATAACCAAGGGATTAATTTTAGGAAAGCGTTAGGAGGACGCTTAGGCACAAGCTTCAGGGCATTCACCATCCAAGATCAAGCTTGTCTCCTCAGTTGACAGGCAAGATATTGAGCTTACAATATAAAAAGAATCTCCTGAATCCATTGTTTTGACCATCTACTGGTAAGCAGTTTTTATTAGTTGAAATCTCTCAAGATCTCCACAAACCAAAAACACATGGATTAAAGACAGAAAAAAAGCCACTTGCCAAAAAAAAAAAAATATATATATACTGCAAGCAGCTGGTTGTATCTAAGCATCATAGTTTCCAGTTGCTTTTGCTCACTTTCTCTTCCTCAGCTAAGCAAAGATAAGTGTTTCACCTCACTCTATGATGGCCATGGATCAGTCCATCACATTTCCCAATTAACTAGTCCATCCTCATGATCATTTCAACTTAATTGAAGGCTTTATTATCAAGCTGGTCACTGGAGCTTCACAGAAGACACAATGAAAATTCTCCTCCCTCAACAACTAACCAATTCCCTCTAAATAGAGCTGCAATATAAGAGAACCGTAAGTTACATTAACACATTGTTAGCAGTCCACATCAGTATCTACACGTGCCTATGCTGAGAAACTACCAGTAATGGTCGTAAACCACAGTTGCATTCTTGATGATAAGTTCAAACTCTTCAGATAATCATTCTGTAACATGAGTCCTGTCCAATAAGCACGTGTTGACATATTTCTAGGTCTTAAGTTGGATCAGAAGACAAGTTCATTTCTCGTTATCATGGAGTTTAGCCTTTGGCCGTGATGTGGAAATGATAATTGAATAAAAACTATGTATATAATCTCACCAAAAGGATAGATGAGACTGGCAGGGGATGGCTGTCACTAGAGAACTGCTGAGCCCATGTTAGTAGAACTACAATGCATCGACAAGCTACAGTATGTCCTACATACTCACATCACAAAGGGTTTGAGAGACATGGAAACAATGTAACTCTGGCCAGGTCAGTAGATACATGTGGAAGAGATGACATGTGACTTCAGCACTTAGTCTTCACATGTATGAGACTTCTCAGGTCACCTATAAGTAAAGGTACCATCACTAATTCCAGACTTTTTCCCCGTTACTGGCAATTTCACTTTCATTCTCCACATTCTTGTCTATCTAGCCTTTGGTGACCAAATTATTGGAGGGTTGAGTCGGATTCCAACCCAAAGTTCGACTTCCATTCATGGTTTCAGGGCTAAAAGGACGACAGCAAAACTAAAGGTTCAAGGAGCGACTGAGGACTGACTAGTCAGAGACTATCAATCCCAACTCAACTTTCATTCATGGTTTCAAGGCTATTTTCAGCAATGAATAGTAAATAGTTAGTATTCACTAAGCACAGGATGCTCTCAACAACAGCACTCAGAGCTAAGACAAATGTTCACTCCCCTAGGCACCAAAGTAACGTAAGGAAAAAGATAATCGAACACACCATCACTCATTCAGGCAGGTAGGGCTGCAGCTGAGCAAGATACAGACTGGCCAAAACCACAAATTGATTAAGAAAGCAACGGCCTAAGGCTTTCTACGGAAACTATTTCAATCAGCAGATCAGATCATAGCCGATCGACTCGATTGAGGACAAGAAAGAGAGTTTAGGGATGGATTGATCGATTGAAAGGAAGGTGAAATGGGGTGAAGGGGGAATAGTTACGTACCTGCTGCTTAAGGTCGTAAGGGTCGGCGCCCTTCTGCTTCATTTCGGCAGTCTTGGAGGCTTCTCTCTCCACCTCCTTCTCGTACGAGTGGAGCTCCTTTATTATGCGCCGGCAAGTACCCGTCTTTATCTTCAGATTCCTCAGCGTCGCCATTGTCGACTCTGATTAAAGAGTTGGAAAGTACTCACTCCTATCCATCCATCTGACAATGAACGGAAAAGGGTTGCAAAGAGAGAATGGAGAGGGGATAGTCGCACGGACCTTTAAATTTACCTTCCCGGGAGGGAGAGACGATGGAGAAGCAGAAGAAGAATCCTCAGTCACACGCAGAAAGAGAGAGAGAGAGAGAGAGAGAGAGAGAGATGGCTTGAAATCGAAGCTCGGTCAGGATGGAAGATCAAAAAAGCACCGCCAGCAAGAGGAAGGAGAAAGGCCGAGAGGAAGGCAGAGGACAGTAATTACTCCTATAAGAGAACGGATCCTCCCTTCTTGTGTTTACACAAGGAAATTACAATGCGTCCGGTTGCAGTTTATTGATTGAAATTTATTATTTTGTCGATAACGAAATAATAATAAACTCGTTAAATAACAAATTTTTTGTTATTCAAGAAGAAATCTATTATTTTGAAATTTATTATTTTGAACATAGTAAAACTTTTATTAAATAGCAAAATTTCTTGTTAAATAGTAAGATTTTTATCTTTTTTGAAGGTTCTTTAAAATTGCACTTTTAAACAGTGTTATCAAAATCAGATTAGATGTTGAACCAGTCGAGATACGGGTTCACGGATTTGGTAGGTCAATCGGGATTCGATAGGTCAGACCGCACGTTTAATTAAAAATTATATAATACATATATTACTAATAAAATTATGATTAGTAATGATACTTGATAAGTACATAATAATTAGGGAGAAATAATAAACAAATAGAAAGAGAAAGTATCTTTATCTACTCATTTGTGTTGCAAAACTTAACAAAATGCTTATAAAATCATGTAAAGAGTAAAGTCAACATAAAAGAAGCTGGTAGCTTATTAGTCTAGAGGTTGTGCAACTTTACGTAGTAGGAGTGAGAGGTCTTGTGCTCTTACCAGCATCATTATCCGACTGGATCCCCTCCCTCCCCTTGGATGTGGCTTTTCCTCTGCGGCTTACCGTCTCCTACTGGCGGCAGAATCCCCGACCACCACCTAGAAGATGCAACTTTGGGTCAGATCGATCTTGCCTTCCGCCATTCCAGCTAATCCTTTGTGGCTTGTCCTTTTTGTTGTGTTTCCTGAACAGGTTTTTACTCCTGGGCCAATCACTAGTCTAAACCGACAAAGGAGGCTTTGGCAACCTTGGTTTGATTGTTTGGCATTGCAGTTTGGGAATAGGTAGATTGAATTGGTCTAAGGTTGGATTTTCTGGTGGAATCTTGCGCATGGATATCGGCCCAACACCTCCTGACTACTCTACTTTTTCTGCTTGGAATGAAGTTGGATTTCATCGCAGATTTATGGACTAGGATCAGATTTCCCCTTCCTAGTTAGTACGGGGGACTGTGATGAAATGAACCTAGTAGGTCAACAGCAGATTCTAGGATTTCAAGATGGCAAATGATAATTGTATCTGTATTTTCCTGTTGTGATTTTCCACTTATTTCCTTTTGTCGTTTGCCCGGCGTATAAATCATTCTATTTTGCTCTTATAATATACAATTTGGGCATTTTTCCCTGTATCTGCTTTTGACATGGATTTTTAATGAATTCACTTTACCCAAAAAAAAAATATCGTCTCCGAGACTCAAAGTTGCTAGTGAACATGTTGGGCATCTTTAAAATGCCAATGAGGTTGACAGTACTTTCCTAACAGTTTCTCCCTCATGCGATTACGATGGGGCTGCAAAGATAACCTTTTTCTAGTGCATCTTTTATCTTTAAATTTATTATGAAAAACGTTCGTTTCCTCCTAATAATTAAAAAATTTTAAATTTAATACTCATTGTGAAATTATTCGTGTTTATTTGTTAGCTATATTAGGAGTGTAAGCAAAAATCCAGAAGCCGAAAAACTCAGTCCAGTCCGAACCGAGAAAATCGAAAATCGAATAGAGATTTGAGCGGTTTCTTTCTTCTTATTCGGTTCTCAGGTTCAAGGTAAAAAAATTCACAGGGACCAACCCGACCCAAGTATATATGTAATTTTTTCAAAAAAAGGCCGCCATCCCCTTTTGCAGTATTTTGTCATTTTTTGCCTTTATTTGAGTTTTTTTCTCGTGTCCTAATTTCAATTTCATTCTCTTCACTCCCTCAAAATATGGTATTGTTGTATTCCATTTAGGCCATGTTTGTACGTCAAGATGGGATAGGAAATAAGAAGAGGAAAAGGTGGGATTTGGAGGATAATTTTAATCATAATCTTGTGTTTGGAGAAAATTAGGATATGTTAGTTGGATGTAGTCTTGAAATGACCAATATATCCCCATTTTCCCCCCTTTTATTCTTTTTTATAATTTCTTAATATATTGTTTTTTCAAAAACTGAGAAAGAAAAAAGAAAGAAAAAAAAATCGAGAGGGAGCTGGTGCTTCCCCGAGCAGCAGAGCACTATTAACGTGCAATGGCAAGTTTTGTAAATCTGAGGAGAAAGTAAGGATATTTTCGTCCTTTAACCGTTTTTATTATCCTAAACCGGGCTCAACCCAGTCCTGGGCCGGATATGGGCCTAATCCCGTCCAATCCTCTCCGATTTCCTATCCTAGACGTCACCAAGGATAAAGATTTGAAAAATCCTATCCGGTGTTACATTCAATCGATCAAACAGGTCATTAGAGCCAGAGGGAGAGAACAGGACTGTCAAGTTTGCGTAAGTTTGGGCTTTCAATTTTACGAATTTTTTCTTTTCATCCTAATTATTATTATATTTGCCTCAAGGCGACAAGCAGTCTAACATAACTATTTTTTTATCCTTTTGAAATATCTACGAAAATTATTTTTCATAATTTTTTACTATGTATATAGATTTTCTATCACTTTCTTCAAATTATTGTTCAATTTTGAAATTCCATTCAGCCACTATGTTGTAATTTATATATATATATATAGAGAGAGAGAGAGAGTAGTAGAGAAGCTTTTGCCGTTTGAGCACAGCACAATCTCTGTAACTTTGAGAAGTCTCGAGTTCGAATCATATACATCTCCAGTAAATTTCAAGCACCATATAATGATAATATCCAACGACCTCGAAATCAAAAGGGGTTAAATAAACATGAAGTCTAGCAAAAGCATCAAATTTGTGGTCTCATTCCACCAACAGGTTACCAACGGCTTTACAAAACCCATCATACCATCGATTGCATGGTTACTAACAATTCAACCCTCAAATGGAAGGAATCCCAGTTAAGAGAATAATCGAAAAGGTCGCGACCTTCTCCCAGAGAACATCTGATCTGTGGCATTATCAATATTGCACCTTCCAGATCACAGAAGAATGGCGACTATCGACCGCATAGCTCAATTCAGGTGAAATACTCCCCGAGATCCTGTGTTTTAACAGCCGAGACCTGAGTGATGCGAGCAACTGCTTATGCAACGACTGCTTTCTTTTCAGCACTCTTACATAAGCAACCAAACCGAGCCACTCAACTTCTCCTTTCTTCAACTCAAGAACTGGGCGGATATTGGGAAGATATCGAGTGCGCATTCTCCTGTGTATCAACTTTGTCATATATCTGCAAGCAAATCCAGAAGTATATAACTGGTACCAGCAAGAGAATAATGCAGAAATTAAGAGAACACTAGGGGACCAAAGAGTGAGTTTTTAAAAGAAGCTAACTACAATAAACAGTTTTCTTGGAAAACTTCTAGGAAAAATTGCAACTTCTTTTTGTCAACAAATAGGGCCTAAAACCATTTCTTGATAGCCAATGCTACACCCAATCTAGGGCACGGAGAAAATGATGCAGAATAAATGCAAATATTTCAAGGAGGCAGACGATTGCATATAATTAAAAGAAGAAATACAAAGATGGAGGAGGACGTCAATACCTGAAGGAACTTCTGATTATGTTAAAATAGAATCTCGGAGTAAACTTGCAAATGTAGGACAAGTCGCGAACATAGCAGTGAAACTTCATAGCACATAGCACGAACACTTGATAGACGTTTAATCGGACAACAGCTGCTGAATTTATATTTGAATCAAAGAATATCGCATGGCACTTGGGCCTAAGGAAGTCACACAACCTTGCCCTGATACGAGATGCAGGTTTTCCCTGCCAACAGACTGTGAGCGTGGACTGCAAATGGTTATTCAAGTACCTGTCAATAAATAAAGGGCTGTTCCTCATGCGATTTGTACATTAACAAATACATAAAGTACAGATATATGCTTAGGTATGACCTGGTCCAAGCAAGTATTGTTATAATAGCAGCCACGAATTTCCGCATGAGCTGATACTAAAGCTAGTGAATAACAATCAGATCCCACTCCTTCTGCTCTTAATAATGTCAAAATATGAAGTCATAAGCACTTACAAACTGCCTTACCTCATTTTAGCAAGCTCTCTATTCATTCATGCACACTTCGATTTAAACATTCTAATGATTTTCAAGGTGCAAAATCTGAATGTTTACAGTTTGACACAGCTATCAGTGTCTGTTCTGATGAGTTTAACTAAAAAGTGAGAAGCACTAATTTCCACACCAAGATAAGCTCATCAAATATAGGGAAGACGGTGTGGCAAACTTATATACTGGTAAGAACTTCTAACCTTGAGTAATCTGCCTGAATCTCAAGAGTACAAGAATTTAACAGCAGTCCACCCCAATGAACAAATTGAATACCATCCACGCTAATATCAGCCCTGTTTGACTGGGTCCTTGGCGTATATCCATCATCAAAATTTACCGAGAATTTCTTCTCGTTCATTTGGCAGTTAAATTCACGAAAGCCTCTCCTTAGCCTTGATAAAAGACTGGCTGCCTGCTCTCTTGATGTTGATAGGAAAAGGAAGTCATCAGTAAATCTAAGCAGCAGAAAGCGAGAAGAACATGCAGATTCATCCTCCAAGTGAAGAGCATTAAGAGTTCCAGGGCAGCTCTTTGTGGTAGATGAATCATCAACCACAGGTTCAGGAGCTTTCTCCAGGAATGGAAGGATCACATTTTGCTCAAGATACCCGAAGTAGAATGAGCAAAGAAGAGGAGACAGAACGCTTCCTTGAGGGATACCAATCCGTTGCAAGTAGAACTTTTTATGAAACAGCAAGATATTATGTTTGATATGCTCATTCAGATTAAACAAGATCTCTTGCCTTTTTACGGACTTGGATCCGATCTGATGCATCAAAAATAAAGCATGTGAGGCATAATTTAGCTTCACAAAGATTTTCAGGAAAAAGGAAAATACTACTTCTGCTTTCAGAAGGAACCTGAAATGCCGCCAACTAAACATGCAAATTGAACAGGAAAGGTTTTTGTGGTCCTAGGGCTGTTAAATTCCAGCCAATTAGTTTAAGCATATTATAGGTCGAGTTAACTATTAACCTATGATTTCTTAGAAATTTTATCTAGGCCTATGGCCTAAGAAATGTTACGTGATATATAACAATCTTCTGAAAGGTTGATGCATAGAAATTCACACGGCAAGAATATCAATTTATTAGACATCAGATTACCAAACACAGTGGAAGCAAAATGCAAATAGAATTGCATATTCGCAGGTATCTTGGCTTCCTCTGACCACAAGCTTAAAAACTATATAATCCACTTTTAAGAAATTGGAAGAGATGACTAAATGAAAAAAGTAACTACTAGGCCAAATAAGGAGAAGGCGAGTCTATAGATTATATTGCAATTCTCGTGACATGAGCCATCAATCAGTTAGCCTACCAAGACTATCCAGGAGGTCATACGTCACCTTGTCCACTAAAATACTGTTTAATAATGAATTAAATAGGAAGGAGTCAGGATCAAAGATCTCGACCTGTTTCAATCCAGCACTAACAAGAAAATGGTGCTTATGTTTCAAAAGTAAAGAAAAACAAAGCGGATTCGTACTGAGTACAATTGGCTGGACTTAATATATTCGTAGAGAACTATAAAGGGTCAGCTTTTGGAAGTGACCTCATAAGGTTAGAAAACTTTGCAAATTTACTACTCTCCAGGTCGTATATTAAGTCAACAGCAATTTATGCCAAAATAAACTGTAGAGGAGCTTAGAACTGAAGGACCTGCAGGCCGAGATTTTGTGCATGATAAAGCAACGGCAAGTAGGCCAGGACTACCTGGAGACATCAAAAGCGTGGTAACTTTTCGGATTTAGATTTTCCTATATGACCAAATGACTGTGAAAAGAAATCTGCATGTTTCCTGGAGATCAATGAAGGTGTAAAAGACAAGTAGCTCTGGGGAGGAAAGGAATCTGCACTATTGCTGAAAGCTGGACACCTTTTGTGCAAATGAATGGAAGCTTCCAAACCTAAGGAAAAAGACCTTGAAAAGATGCTTCCTTTTATAGAGGAAGAAATGATCTGATTCATGGCTTACCACACGTATCAGGTAAAGACAGTAGCTTGGGCTTCCATGGGAATAAATTTGAAGCAGAAGGGTCTGATTTCCAAAATTATCAGATAAGGCATCAAAAGAAAGACGAATAGAAAAAGATGTGGAGTTTATTTCTCTCCAATCATGGGATGGTCCAGAGAAAGAAAGAAGTACTTCAACAACTCTCAGACAGATAGCTGTATGTTTATGGATATGGGAAATATGCTAATGTTCACAGATAAATATGATGGAAGCCGGTAAATTATCTATTCAACTATAAGCCTGCCTGCCTTAGGAGACAACAATACTTACCTGGTTGATGATGACCCCATGAAAAGACTTGGCTATGGCATCTATATCAGCGGAAAAGAACTTGTCGCGAACCCACAAGGATTTCCTACTGCAATTCATTTCACATGATTCTGCCAGAGTATACACACGTCCTGTAATCACGTCTTTCATTATGCTTAGAAGCCTATCCTGGTCCACAGAATCGAAAGCTTTTACCACATCAGAAACAACAACATATACTGGAGGAATGAGAGATCCTCCATTCTTCAAACCAAGGAGGAAAGGACAAAGCTTTCTATAAACATCATTGTAATCAGACACTGTGGAGCCCAACCTCTCTGGTTCCCTTTGTTTTAGACTTTTCAGAACAGCATAGGTATCATGGAGAAAATAATTCACAGATTTGGAACGCTTAAACTTGTGTAACGTTCGATGCAGTCTCCTGGTCTTCACACTTTCACCAGATTGAGCACAGACAGAGGACCACTGCACTGGCATAAATGACGGAGATTTGAGATTGACCAACATCCTTAGCCCATTTTTCTTTGGTCGGAATCTGATCTTTGAGAACCCATAAGATCTTTTAGCCACAATGTTTCGAACAGCTGCATCCTCTAAACTACTAAACATCTGGCCTGTTAAGCTACCCATAGCTCCATTTGTCAGCTTCTTCCATGTTGATTTGCGATAATAGTATACCTCTTGTTTCCCATGTTCACTTTCAGTGACATAAAAGTTGGCTCGTAGAAGCGGCACAACGAGACATGAAAAGAACCAATAAATCCATCTTTCCAACATTTTATGCCTTGTATTTGACATTATTTCTCTCAGCTCAGTGCACCTTTTATGTTCTTCTACATTGTGGGCCCCTTCATTCTGAAGCATCAGACAATTGTACTGCCATGAGGAGGACGGGTCTGCTGAAAATGTAAATGTTGAAGCTTTTAACTTATGCAAACACTGCTTTAGTGAAAATTTCTCAAATCTCCGGAGTTCAATAAACTTGTATATGTTTCTCCTTAAAATTCTCCAATTAGATGGAGTTCCCAGCAGTTCCGGAGGAACTATACTCCTGCAAACAGCCCATACGAATGACACTACTTGACTTTTTGAGCAGTATGAGTTGATATCCTCTAAGTCTGTGGATTCCAGAAACTTTTTCTTGAGCCCATTACCCTGAAAGTGAAGATCATAGAGCAAATAAAAGAAATTTTCTGAATTAGTAAATAGTTAATTAGCATAGAACTCAAGAACTCTTTGTCAATGCAGATTAGAGCATCCATCAAAGGCGCATAGGACTCAAACTTCAGAAAATAACTTGTACACCTTTTAAACCCTCATATGCTTTCAGAGAAGTAGATAAAACCACATAGTTTCACGTTATGCCGATACTCATCCAAGTCAAGTCACAAAAAACCTTAAATGTTTTGGGTGCAAATTTCATTCTGTCAAAGATTGAGGTACTGAACTCATTAACTTTTGTAGTTGATACTAACATTTGGGTCTTTTTTATCCCAAAGTACAAATTGTTCTATGGACTTCCTATATCATTTCAATGCAGATTGGACCACCTGATATTGTTAAACTTTAGGATGGTCATATATGTCACTGTATTTGTTCAGATAAACATTCAAAGACTATATAACATGAACCAGAATTTGTTTGGGATAACAACCTCTGATATGTTGGCCACTTTGGCAGAGGTATCTTTATCTGATAATGGAGGAGCACAATGCTTTTCCAGTAACCTCGAGTATTGGCAGGACCTACTCCTACGAATAAGAGTCTTGAGCAAGTTGACCGTTGAATGATACCTGAGAGATGAAAGATCAACAATATGGATCACATTAGCGATAAAATACTAAAGAGAAATAACCTTAAATTCCATGTTTACATCAATGACTGTCCATGCAATTATTCAGCTCCTACAATGTATTACCAATTCCCCATTAACCAAGTAAGCTCCAGAGAAATTATTGTCTTTTCCATCCCTTCAAACACAAAATAATATACGCATTTTCCTTCCAAGCTTCAAAGCAAAAATATTCCCTGCTCATGCTAAATAAATCCACCAATTAGGAATTTCACGGCGACTATTTTGCTCAGTATATGACTTTGAGAGAATTAACACATTCCAGCACCGCCTTTATATTCGAAGAGGTCAAGACCACATCAGACATATTTTTACAGTTCAACATTTTCAATGCTCAGGATAAGCCATTGAATCTAAACCATACAAATACACGACATGTCAATTGAGACAAAAGAAATGCTAGTACCACTGGCTAAGTAGCTTGTATCGTGAAAAGCAATCAAAGTGGCCTTAAGTTGTTGATGATGCATATGAAAGTTGCAAGCAGAAAAACTAGTTGGAAGTGTAAATTCAAAACGTAGAGGACATCAAACTTATAGTTTCAAAGCGGAAGGATAAATATAATAAATCCAACTAAAACCCTTGCTTACAGGCATGATGAGTGATTGCCACAAAAAGCAGCCTTGTGGAAGCATTTGATTGATTGGGCAAGAGAATCTACATTATACAAGTCAAAAATTTTGCAAAGAAGAGACACTGAACCAGCAAAATCTGGCTTCAAGAGATTTAGTTCATCTATACATTATTAAGGAGTACATAATCCAGTTCACCCTAAAACAGGAACGGAACTTGCAAAATGTGATTCCATGTCAGAAAGTTGAATTTAGAACAGCCTATATTGGAAAACATATGAAACCATCCATAAATTTATATTGACTATGTGGACAACAGGGATGTGCAAATGGAATTGCTAATTTTCAATTATCTGCTACAAAAGATGCTATAGATAAGATTGATATCAATGACAGTAAAAAACCATGAAAGGAAAAGTTGAAGGATTAAATTTATGTGTGTGATATTCTATAGATAAACTTTTTGCAGCTGTGACTTGTGAAGAAACATCTATTACTATTATAAAGAGAGCATTTTCTTCATTTTTAAATTCATGAATATCTAATAAATAAATGTAATGAAATTACAAAATTTACCTATTATAAAAGTTTATCAACCAATTATAAATTAACTAGATTAGGGTAGAAAAGTCATTTCGCTCAATGTTCTCTCCTCTTCTTGCTACTTTTCTCTCCTTATCCCCCACCTTTCTCTCACACTCTCACCCTTACTCTTAATTCTTTTACACGTTCTCTCTTCCTTTCCAAAGTAGATAACTCCCCTCTCAACTCAACTTCCCCGTAATCTTCTCCATATCTTTTCAAGGAAAACAAATACCAATATACAAGAAAGGAAAAAGATAATTAGGAAGTTACAGAATATAAATTCTTTTTTATCATTCTTTTTTTTTTCTAAGTATTGTCCGCGCATGGCGTGGAGCCAGCGTTCTCTAATGTATAATATGAAACTTAGAGAAAAACTGGCCTCTAATGTACGATCCATCTAAAATTACCTTTTTCGGTTGGTATTAAATACTCATATTCTTACCAAGATTCTAATTCATTACAACATTAGAGGTCATAAATCAATAAATAATATATCTCAGCAAGCTGCTTCCTGTTTCCTTTTTTATTTGAGGCATTCTCAAGAATGAAAAATGTGGCAGAACTAGAATCTTAATTAACAAAAGAAAAAAAAACTTCAAATTTAGTACTTCTAGTGTCCCTCACATATTATTATAGTAATAGTTTTTATGAGGAAAATAAGATGATTTTAACCTCAATTTGGTCATGCAAATTGGATAAAAAAATTTTGAGATGTAAGCGGGAAAGAGACCAAGTGTTATGGATTTATTTCTTTTCCTTTTTTGCTTGGATAAGCATAACTTGTCGTGAACCTTAGATATACTCAAGACGCTTTCAAATTTTTTTGCAGCAAACCCAATGATGAGGCAAATGTTTATCGTACAACTGAAATCCTCTGATTAGTTAAATCTTTCTTCCAAAAGTCTTGTTACAATAGCAAGGTCAAGTATTTTGAGCTGAGACTGTTACAATGTATTATCATGCATATCTATTGTCAAGATGGAATGTTCACGAAACTCAAAGGATACGGCTTTTCGGGAAACCAGAGGAAGAACTCTCCAAATTATAGAAAACACTTTTTCTCTGAATTTGAGCCCCTTGATAGGATTTTCCGATAGCTTGTAATTGCAAACAGCATGAGCAAAACATTGGCATCTGCAAGTGATCATTATAATGATTACATACTCATATATATACATAGAACTCTACATCATCGCATAAGTAGTGAGCACAATAGGAACATGTAAATGAGTATTTGCCAAAGTCAACATCAAGACTCGGCAAAATTGTTAATAGCAGAAAGCATGGGGCGGCTACTTAAAGTATGATAGTATATCAGCCAAAGGTATTTAATCCTGGCATGAACTAAGTGTATAGTATTGTAGTGAAGGAGATACATTGAATTTAAGCATGCTAAAGGGGATATGTCTATTTTTTGAATTGGTCTAAACAGCATAAAACAGCAATTTTTGCTGATGCATAGATTATTTTCCTGCATGCCAATCTATGTCAACAATACCAAAGATATATGTTAAAATCAATCCATACATATTATTTTGAGAATCTACACTGAGACAGCATCTCAGAGCAATTAACATCCCAGGGAGAGTGTTAAAAAGAATACCTTCTTTAATGTGAATTTTGAGCTGCAATGATGCTTTGCAGGCAAACTAAGTGTGTCCTCACACAATACGCTGGAAGAGGCAGTAGCAACTTCTGCAACTTCCAGTCTTCTTTTCTTTCTGCGCCGCTGCCAGCTAAATGGTCTCCTACGCTTTCTATCCTTGGCTATGATCTGATTATAGTTTCCTTGCAATCCATTATTAGTAGCTTCTTCAATATTTCT
Source organism: Punica granatum (assembly GCF_007655135.1). Lineage (NCBI taxonomy): Eukaryota > Viridiplantae > Streptophyta > Magnoliopsida > Myrtales > Lythraceae > Punica > Punica granatum. Next base: position 25,568,516 of record NC_045130.1, on the reverse strand, counting down.
TCCAATTGTTGTTGCGACAACACTGATCTGGTTATCCCCATTCTTATCAACATGCTCTTCTGGCTCGGTGCCACTTTTACTAATAGAGCAACCATCACTAGAAAATCTTGATTGATTTCCAACTCTTCTCTTCTTTTGAACTCCTACCAGAAGAACAGAATGCCCATAAATTAGCAATAAGATGAACCTTATCAAACTCCAGGAATTATACAAGAAAACCCTTGGGAGAGGAAGAGACCAGACAAAACTTAGTCGATTAAGTATTAGTGTTTGCAAGCTTGGAAAGCAATTTTACGTTAGAAAATGCTGTAAGATACAAACAAGCAATGTAAGTCATTCATAATGGGAAGTCAGATGAAATTGACTAAACCAAGAAGGTCCTGTCGAAAGCATATGACTAAACTGCCAAAATTAACAAACGGATTCATAGAAAACCAGAGTTCAAACTAACTGTGCATGTTTTGTACACTGCAGCAAAGACGAAACTAAAGATGAATGTTTCATTAACTTTTAAGTATCAGAACCCAATCCAGTACCAACTAAATTTAGAAAACAATTCTAATGACTCACATAAATGTGCGCTTTAAGCACTGGAATAAGTTGAGATTAGCATTAAAAATATCACTAACAAGGAAATTGATGTCTCACCAATCAATTAATACATTAATTAAGTTTGACAGTGACTCCGACATTTTTCCTCTAGATTTCCAGTCCTTTCATAATTTCGGATGTTATTTCACATACTAACTTCTCATCACCAACAAAAGAGATATTTCATCCAAAACTACATCCTTTGACGTCACTACACCAAACACGTAAATACCCCTTTAGATATGAAATATTCTTCCAAGATAAACATAAAAGTCAATCTGTATGCAGCCTCATATTTACTCTAGAGGGCATATTGAAGAGCACAACACAAGGACAAAATTATATCATTGTAGAAGACTGAGATTTTGTAGACTATATGTAACCAATCCACAAAAAAAAAATGAATGAAAGAAAGAAAGAAATGTCTACCAGATTGGATGACTGAAGGATGTTGAAAAAAACAGTCTGATGTAGGCTTGTACAGTTTATGCCTCAATCTGGTTATAGGAGGTCCAGCCACCTGACAATATTTCACACCAGACATTGGCAGAAATATTGATGCATTGCTAAGGAGATAACTCATGAAGGGGCCACCGGCCTGCAAAATAGCATCTGAAATGAACTTCCAGGACCCAACTATGATCATCTAGTAAAGTTGAATATCAAATGTAGGAAAGGAGGCCGGGCAAAGCAATAGGTTGAAGGAACTTAAGGTGGTGGCATACCCTTTCTGAAAGAAGGCACCAGGCTGAACTTGCTAAAAGTTCTAAAGTAGCACTTGTCCGGTCAAGCTGCCAGAAAATACAAATTAGTTACCACGGGTAATGGTAGATTCAGATCTGCACACAATGGAAATTTTTTCAAATCATACACCATCAGCATGTGCAGAAGTAAGGCTTCCAATCAGTAATGTAAACTGAAGTAGAAAAATAGAAAATATATTTTGAAACTCATGGAGATAATCATTCCAAAATCATACACCATCGGCAATTAGAGAAATGAGGATTGCAATCAATAATGGAACCATAACAAGAGAATATTAGATAGAAATACTCCCATAATCTCATAATCACCCCTTATTCAAATGGAAGACAGTGATGACCTAACATGGAGCTATAACAGCTCATTGAATCTCCCAAAACATTTAACTTCAAATTGAAATGCTTATCAGGGATATAAAAAAAAATGCTAGAGATACTTATCAATATATATAGTCATAGCTAAGAAACGTGGCAAATATTCGCATAAGAAAAAGCCACTGCATTGCTCAGTCATTCATCACTGATAGGAACTCAAAATAAATGATGCAGCCAGCCATCCGGAACATGAACAAAGCCCAACAATGATACTTCCCCTGAATATGATATTCTCTCGTTTTCCACACAAGAATTTCATACCTTATCATAACCATTGCATATCACATTTGCCGAAGGCGTATTCTCCATACGCAGCTTCATAATCACATTCACTACGATCTAAATAAAAGAAGAGATTAGTCAATATCCAGGAGACATCATTTACTATTGTAAATTGTCATGTAATCTGCTGTCTTCACACAGAAACCATTCACATTTCAACCAGAAATGATCGGAAAGATATTAGACACCACCATGAGATGTTTATGTAGCTCCCTACCCTGGCATTTGACAACTGCATTCATAAAATCAAAGAATGTCCAGCTACCCACTTTAATCATCAAAGCAAAGTGTCCATTTTGAATAGGTTCCTTTCGTTGTAAACAAAATCCGTGAATACTGTAGATCCATGGAAGCGGCACAAACAATCAGATCACAAACACATCGATACCGACGGAATTAGGAGATATAGCTCTGGGATAACCAAACAGAAACTTTACCCACTAGAGGGAGCAAAATTCTGGGGTTACTGACTGACAGGAAAGAAAGCTCAAAGCTGATCGAAGAGAGAAACCAGAAAAAGGAAAGGCACCAAAATCCGTCAGCTGAGCAAGCGATCCACTTCAGGAAAACTTCAGGACTACTATTTCTCTCGCTCACAGGTAAGAAGAACAGCAAACGAAGGCACGAACAAGTTCAGGCAGTTACAGACAGACAGAGAGACAAAGAGAACCTGGCGCTGAGTACGGACGATGACGACATCGTAGCCGCCAGAGTAGGGAGGTACATTGTCGTCAACGACGACGAAGCACTGACTGAGGAGCTTCCGATAGTCCTGCGGGTCGTCTGGTCTGAGGAGAAACGACGCGGCCTCTGCTTCCCCCACTCCGCAGCTGCAGCCGAGGCAACGTCTCCATTTGCACCGGGCGCATCTCTCGCAAATGGCAGCAGCGAGCGGTGGCGGAGGAGGAAGCAGTGACACGATCATTTGGAGAAGGGGCCGCGCCCGGCCGCCGAAGAGGCGCCAGAGAACCTCCGGCACCCTCTGCTTCTTTGGCATTTGATCGCGGCGGAGGAGAGGAGAGTTCGCGTTCGGGGTCCCACCGTCGAGCTTCTGGCGGGCATTCGAAATCAGGAAGGACGAGGGAAGCTCGTAGAGGAAGCTTTACGAACGAATGAATGAAAGCGGCTTTTTCTTAGCTGGTGCTTTTACTGGAAGCACTTTCGGCCCAGCCACTTGGTTTGCGTAGGCGGGAATCGGGTTGGGGCAAAACACACTAATATCCGATTTAGTCGGGTCACACATGCGGAGACCCGAACCGGAATTTGGGTGGGGTGGGGAACCCAATGTGCATCTAGATGATGATTGGGTTTACCCATTCAAAAAATAAATGGAGAAAGACGTTTTGATCCTTGATTTTTACCATTTTTACCATTTTGGTCCTAAATCATTTTTTTACCATTCTAATCCTAAACATTTCACCTTTTTTGCCACTTTAGTCCTACCATTAACTTCTCTGTTAAAAGTCTACTGACGTGTATTTTATTTCTAGTTTAATATTTTTAATTAAAAAATACCTTTTAAATTATTTAAAAAAAAGGGTCAAAAGGGTCTTGCTGAAGGGGTGGCGGAGAGGGAGGTAGATAGGGACTTCCAGTGGCCTCAACGCTACCTCCCTCTTCGACAGTTCCCATCGCTTTCGATCTTCCATTTTTTTTAAAAAAAAATTAATATTGAAAAATATTAATTTTTATTTTGGAAAATATCGCTCGCATGGCTTTCTCCTATTAGCTCCAAAAATCCATGATGACATCCTTTAAGGGAAAACGTAACAATAGGATTAAAGTGGCAAAAATGTGAAAGGTTAAGAACCATATTGGCTAGAAAAAGTTTAGGACAAAAGTGACAAAAACGCTAAAAACTGATGACTAAATGTGTCGTTTTCCAAAAAAATTATAAACAAATTAGGCTTTTACTTTTTAGATCAGTTCTATAAATTTTGAAAATCGCGAAATCTAGTACTATGTTTGGCTGAGTATGATTGGCATTCCGTGATGAATTAATTACATATGTAATGCAGCTTAAGTTGTTTTTTTTTTGTGATATGCCCTAGAGCCGGTTTATGTATTTGAATAATTCCTTTTATGGTAATGAAGTTTATTCTATTATGGTCTATGTTTATTGTAATAAAGTCATTAAAATATTTTGAATGCTTCATTCTTAAAGAGTTAAGAATACGAGTGACGGAGTAATTCGGTAATAATATTTTTAAACTGTTCACGATTGTATGAGACTTAATTGAGCATTATCTCTCTAGATGGATCGTCACCTCTGTCTGTATCCATAATTGGTATATAGATACTAATGAAGATGGAGTAGTGAGTCTCATGTTATTTAACAATTATTGTTAGGATAGACATACTTAGATAATATTCATACAGTAACTTACTAATGTCAATGAATATTATATAGATCGTATTAGTGCTAGTCCTTAGATCTAAAATGGAACGCTATCTCATGTATAGGTAATTAGAATTTGCTACTGCTAATGTATTTGTGATTAACATGAGTATTCGGCAAATAACGGTTCTAGTTAGTTATACTTGGAGATATGTATCTGAGCAAGACGAGATTCACCAACCTGAGTAAATAGGGAAAAGGTCTTGTGGATGTGAATTTTATTCTGGATCGAGAAATCATCAATCGGGGTAAATAGACTTAAATAGAAAAGGGTTTATGTTTAAGTTCTATAGATCTAAAAATGAAATCAAAGAATCCATATAGTCGGCTAAAGGATTTGACATTTGCCATAGCCCTGGCTAAATTGGGATTTTGTAGTAAATGGACTTAGTGCATAGTATATATGATCACATGTTTATTAGAATATTTTAATTATACATTCGTCACCATTTGGATTGTCATGATATATTATTTAGCGTCATTCATGAACTTTGGGAGCTGAGTGCATTTTGGAAATAATGTTTTTTGGTTACGAAATGAGTTTCCGATAATGTCAAATGAGTTGATGTTATGATCCCATTGTCATTTGGTGATGAACCTAGTTAGTCACACATATTAAAAGTGTTAAAGCTGAGAAAAGAAATTAATTAGGAATTAATTATCAAATGAGGCTGACAATGTGGTTGCAAGGGTATTGGCACATCTTGAAGCCGAATCCAATATTAAAGATAAATCTAATTAATGAAATATGATAGTTTCCTTATTTGTAGAGTTTATATAAATAAATTGTCTATTAATGGAAACTTGTGTCAAGAACTAGAATAATCTTTCTTTCTTACTCGGAGGGCAAGTCATTATATGACTTAAAGTGCAAGGACTGATTTGTGATTAATTGATTAATATAGATTAATTAATAATTACAATTAGATCCATGGGGTAAAATCTAATGGTGCGTTTGGTCTTAGAGTTAAGTGGAGTTAAGTTTTGATTTTAATTGGGTTGTAATGATTGTGTTGTTAAATTATGAGAAAAAATGTGAAAAAGTAATAAATAGTTGAGAAAAAGTAATGATTATGTTGTTAAATTGTGAAAAAAGAAATGGATAGTTGAGAGAATGTAATAGTGTGTTTGGTTTTAGAGTTGAGTCTTGAATTTTGATTTTAATTTTAATTTATTTGTAATGATTGTGATGTAAAATTATGATAAAAAGTATGAAAAAGTAATGAATAGTTGAAAAAAAGTAATGATTATATTGTTGAATTGTATAAAAAGTAATGAATAGTTGAGATAATTTATTATTAAAAATTGAATTGAATGGTTAAAAAAATTGAAAAAAAAATAATTATTATGTTATTGACTTTTGTTGTATAGTAAGTAGAGTTAAAATTAGAGTTAAAATCTTAAAATCGGATTTAGAAATCAAACAGGTCATATAAACTCGTTTGTTTTCACAGTTGCGTTTTAACTTGAACTTTGATTTTGAAAACTGACAAAGCAAATTTGCCCATTTGGCTGACATGCGAACCCCACTCCCGTTGAAATTTCCGTTTGACTAGTAGATAATTAATTATAAGGGAATTATATGTTGGTTTATATATGGGGCCCACTCTTTTGACTTTTAAGAGTTCATTTTTGTTGTTTTGTGAGTATAGTTAAAGTTATTATTAAAATCTTAAAATTAAATTGCGAAATCAATCGGGATGATAGATTCTTAGCTCTGTTTGATTTTACAATCATATTTTTAAAATTTTAACTCTAATTTTAGCTATAATCACTACGCAATAAAAATCAACAACACAATTATTATTTTTCCCTTTTTCTTTGATTTTTTAACCATTCAATTCAATTTTTAATATATATAGATATAATGTCTTACAATTAACCCTACGAGTATCATTATTCCCAAGGCTCGAAAGTGAGAGAGAGAAAGAAAGAGTCGGCCAAGAGACATCAACTTAGCCGCTCCACTGCCCTCACCGATTGAAGGCCTACCTGGTCTTGGTTCTGTAAATTGAAGTTGTCCAAGATATCCTTGAAGTGGTCTTCTCCTTCCATGGTGATTCCGTTCGAGTTTAGTGGCCTAGATCAGAGTGGACGGATCGAGAGAAGGCTATAATCAGTGGTAACACGTTCGTGTGGACGAGCTGGAGAAGGGGCAATACTGTTGTTTTAATCAACTTGAATCCGACGAGAGTAAGTTTAAAGGTTATAACTTTCTTGTGGATTCATTATATATTGTTAATTTATTCGTTAGAAGGTGTTTCCCATGTCAAGATTCGATCTTGAGTTTTTAATTAAAACGAGCATGCGATAAAAATTTCATTTTTACCGATTTTAAAGTTTTCGTTGCACACGTGTTCTGTTTTCTTACAATTTTTGCATCCATAATCCTAATAGCAATTATTGGCTAGGTGCCAAAGTGATTGCCCGCAGCTTCATTTAAGTGTTGGCAGCCGCTAGTGCAAAACCTGAAGCCCTCTCTATAAATTATTCTCTAACATTCAATTTTTTTTATGAATAAAAAGATAATAGTTAAAAGATGAAATAAAAGTAGAGAAGTCGACCAAAAAATAAAAAATAATAAAAGAAAAGAAGTGATGGTACCGAAATGAATTGGTTCAAGCAGTTCGGTATTTATTTCGCTAAAGCAAGGTTTTGAGTTCGAGTCCCCGTGTATACAGAAAATTTACACTGAAAGAGGTTTACCCATTAATAGGTCAACCCGGCTTGATTGAATTATTCCCGGCTTAGTTGGATTTTAGAATACCGGATTCATCCCAAAAAAAAAAAATATGCGGGGACTAATAGCTGGCGGAGGGGTTTGGGTGAGGGCAAGCTGCACCACACCCAATATCATTGCTTCCCTCAGCAGAAAATTGTAGTCGTCGGCCTTGCGCAGGCTCCCTATAGTTGTTGTCTTACATTTTAAATTTTATTTTAAAAATTTTTAAATAAAAAATTTTTGCACGAGAGTCAGCTTGATCTCTTGAGATCAAGATGTCAGCCGCTGCAATTTGGGATATCGATTGTGAGGAATGGCGGCCTCGCTGACTACTCTCGCTCTAGACCATTGAGAACCTCAGTTATTGCTGACAAATTGTTCTTTGTTATTTTCGAAAATTTGTTATTTTTTAAAATATTAAATATTTATAGATTTATCAAAAATTCAAACGATAAAGACCAAAGTGGAAAACCTTATGGCAGTGAGGATAAGGAAAAAAGAAGAAGATAAAAGTACAAAAACGATAAGAGAGTAGGACTGAAAGTATTTTTTCTTATTAAATTAATATGATCAGTTAAGAGAGTGTCATTTAATAAAATTTCAAAGGGGAGGAATGTATTTTACCCTTTATCGTAAACTTTAATCATAATTTTCTATTAAATGTTAAAAAAAACACGATCATATTAAAATTCTTATTTTTCATTTTTACCTTGCATTCTTAGTTGTGTGGTCATGAACTGATGGCCCAACTTTTGAAAAACATCAAAATGCCAATTGACGTCAAAGATCTCGAGTTTAAATTTTATAAAGGTAACATGATTGGGAGAGCTTTTAATTTTTTTAAAGGATCAACCGAGCTCAAATCTAAACTAATCGAGGACTATTAGAGTATCAGGTGCCGCAGGTAGGAAAAAACGGACATATTATAATGTTTTCTTGTAAACTCAATAAACTAGGGCTGGTGGTCTAATGAGGAAATTATGCGAGAGAGCCTGTATTGTCATGCAAGAGAATATTTGTTCTTCATGGCATGTGCTTGTAGGTAGGAATGGCAACAATATGGACAAGTGATAAGGAACGAAATCGGCTGGATCAGTGGGGATGAATCGTTGGGCTCGAACTCCATCTCTAGGGAGTGTCTACGTATCTCGAGAATTAGATCCGGACGTAGTTCTTCATTCGTTGGTGATCATCGGCTTTCCGATTGGGATTCATCATCGAGAGCGAGAGAGAGAGAGTCGGGCGAAGATGCTCCCATTCCCCTTTTTTTTTGTTTTTCTCTCGGGTCGGTAATCCTTTTATAACCGATCGGGTAGGTCGGTGGAAAGAGACCGGTGCCCGGCTGGGCTCTAATTGTGGGCTGAGGTGGTTATGGGCCGAACCACTGCAAAACGGGCTTTCGGCCTATCGCAGCGACTTGGGCATAGCTATTGGACCGAGCCCAATGGTCAAAGCCCTGAAAACCTATTTTTTCTACTCTTGTCCTTGTCACTAAGGATATCACAATTTCATCTCAGTATAAAACACACACTATGTTTGCGACGTTGAAAAGTGAATACCATATCCACAACACTAAAACAACATGAGTTATTTGCACTCGCACAAAGTCCCTAAATTACATTAGTAAATAAAGATAAAAAAAAATAATATTATACTAGGATTTATGTGGCTAATTGTAATCAAATGAAAATTGAGGGTTCGGATAAAATTTTTAAAAAATCTTCTTTTTTTCATATTTTTATTTAATGGGCTAAGAAATTAAGTGCACGCCACATATTATTTTGCAGTTAGTTAGGAAATGGACAATATATAAACACACGAAGATAGGTGTGCGGCTTTCATCACTTTTTGTTTTTTATAATAAAAATTATATCCATATTGCGATAATTTTTAAAATTTAAAAACTATATTCGCACGATAACTATTAAGTGCGTTTATTCGTTGTAAAAAATGGTGCGAGTATTCGTGGATATGATTCTTTATCTATCTCACTGTCATCCCTAGCTCCTTGCAGGGTATCACGGCTGTGGAAATTTATTAAATGACGTTCACATACCATAAATCAAATTATTATCCTCCAATTGGAAGCTATATCTGTACTACAAACATAATGTTTTCGTTACTTTAACATTCAACTTTCAAACTTTTCCTTGTCACAAAAAATGTATATGAAAATACTGCCTCCAAAACTGGAACTAAATCTCATCTATCACAGCAGACTCCGTGCGGTCGGCGAACTACAAAAATATTGATATCTACCAAACCATTCTATAACTTTTTTGTTTTTGATAGTTAGCCATTCCATAGCCTACATTCAACACACATGTGGACTACTTAGAAATTATTAAATGAATGTGGAACCCACTTACTCCTTTTACCAAAACGTGAAAAAGAATAATAATAGAAAATTGTATGGGGCCTCGTATCTATGTTTAAATAAAGGGTCTTTCTAGCATTACTCGGAGTCATGGTAACACGTATTAGTACTTTCAATTCAATTTTTTAATATTTCAGTTCAAGTGTTTAGTACTTTTAGTACTCGTGATTAGTAGAAGTTTTTATACTTTCACTTTCAATTCAAGTGTTTAGTATTTTAGTTTGTCTCGTATTTAGTATAATTCATCACAAATTATAAAAGTAATAAACACTTACTAAACACTTGAGCTGATATACCAAGTATATCACTATGACTCAAAGTTACGCTATAATTCCCTCGAAGTGACTGCCCAGCCAAAAAAAACATGCTGAGAAAAAAAATGGTTTGACTATCAATAAAGATTCAGTCAGACCAGAGACAGGTTTAGAAATTGTCCAAGAGAGGCGAAATTCAAAGAAATTTTGTATCGTAAAGTTAAGGTGTCAAAATATAATAATTTCATTGAAAAAATAATAAACTCAAAATAATTTAATAGAAATTTTGTAATTTTTACCAACTTCAAGGGGGGCGACTACCCCCGTGCCCCTTCTTAAATCCATCCCTTATTTAGACGGTTGAATGCTTAATCCGTTAAATGAGGTTTTCCTGTTCAAATATTATAAATGGAGAAAATCTTTGATTATGAGAGTTTTCATCCTTAATGAACCAGTATGACTCAAAGTTGATTAGTCGAGATGCATTGGCTTTTGAATACTAAGGTATAAAGCTAAAAAAATATGTGCTTTGACTTGAGAAAGAGAGTGCAATTCTCGTTTGTTAATTTATAAGTTTTAGGTTCAATTCTCCTATTCATGCCCCTTCATGAAAAGAAGGGCCTGGCCAATCTCCCATGGGGAACCCTCGTTTTTCGTGACGATCAGTCTCAAAGAGTAGTCATTCAGGATTGATCGTTGTGTGTCACCACCACCCAAGAAACAAGAACAACAATTACCAATTCATCGGACTAGACTCATAAGCTCTCCTTGATAGAACCCAAGAAAAAAAAACACTTTGACTTACAAAGAGACACTCAAGCATTTTTAAATCAACAATCTAGTTCTCCATTTTTTTAGTTAGAATTAAAGAGTAACTTGAAATTACAAAAACGGGGAAAGAATTCAATTACAGACGCACAATTGGAGAAGAGGGATTTCCCTTCCCGGCGTTCGGGGCCCCGTTGCCCGCCCCATGAAGCCATTCGTGATCTGGGCAGGCTTGAGGTGGCGGTTGGGGCAACCAACAGAGCCCCTCACTCTCAATTTTATTATTTTTCTAATTTTCACACTCATATGTAAATTATAAAACCTTGGGAAAGCTTTTTAAATATTGAAAATTTATTTGGTTTATATTAAAAAATAATTCACTTTCCCAAACAACAAATTAAATTAAAAAGGGTTCATAAAATTTCCGAAAATTAGATTATTGAAAGACAATCTAGGATTTGCGATTTTAAGGATGCATGGACTCTATTTTTTTTTTCTGTTTTCAAAATGTTAAACTCAAGAAAACAGAAAATTGAAAAAATTCTGAAGAAAAATTTAAATATTTACTTTTCTGAACTTTTAAAATTTTAATAAACTCAAGAAATTAAAGAAATTTAAAATACAAAAGGAGTAAATTTTGAAAAATAAAATGAAAATAGTCAAAATAAATTTCAAAAGTAAAATCATTATATTTAGAAAATTTGTACTACAGGAAATTAAAAAAAATTAAGAGTAAATTCCATTGACATCTCATATACTTTCGTTAAAAGACAATGACACTCCCTCCTTTTTTCGATGGATTCTCCTTCCTAATAAGTGCGTTTCGCGGGACTCGAACTTATATTCCTCCTTACAGGGATTTAAACTGCTTACCACTCAATTAACACTTTGTTAATTGACACTCTCTCCTTTCAAATAGGATAAGTAACACCATTATTTTCGCTGACATGGCAGAACTTAGCACAATATGTGTCCATTTGCTGACATGTATTATCTTTATATTTTGTTTCTAAAATTTGACAACAAGACTGTTTGATTTTTTTTTTTAAAGAATGAGGAAGTCAACAGGCTCCTTTCCGATGTAAGAGGGGGGCCTGATCGGTGGGATTGGTGGCCAGAGGGCAGGTTCCCACACCCGAATTGAGAAAGAACTGAGATTTTGAGCGATCTTTGTTCTCCCTTAATCTGTGTTCAGGGGCTCTCCTCACCGACCACCACTCCCACCGGTGGGGTCGTCGGTGGGCTCGTAGGGTAGACTACCCTTCCCCACATTAGGAGGGAGTTGTCGACTTCCCATTGCTTTTCTTTTATTAACTTCAAAATAGTTTTTTAGGAAAATAAAAATAAAAATATAATGACATGTCAAAAAATAGACATATGTACCCGGGGAAAATAGGTGGTTTGTGTCCTATTAAAAGGAGGGGGTGTCGTTGCTTTTTAACGAAAGCGTGAATTACCCACAAATTAAAACATGAAATTCTCTTTTTTTTTTGTTTGTTTGAAAAACCTCAAAATTATATATATATATATATATATATATATTATATTGAAAGCAGCTCCGCTTATAGCTGAAAGGGATTGGGTCACTCTGAACGACTTGTTCGAGATGACGGAGTTTGTTTAGAGCCGTTTCATAAAATAATAGTAGCAGTAGTAACAACAACAACAACAACAACAACAACAATAATAACTTAGGTGGTGGGCTCTACTGCCGGTGACGTGAACATTTTCACGAAAAATATTGAGTTAGTTTTTGCAAATCGAGTCAGACATTGTGAGGGCAGTTTTTGGCGATCCCCACCTTGATCGAGGTGGCTGACGACCCTTGAGGTCACCAGCGACGGCGATGGCAGTGGGGTTGATGGACCCCAAAATTCTCACATTAGGTTTTGCAAATTTTTTTTCGGTTTTTGCATCAATACATGAGTTGTGGGATTGTTTCGTAAATAAAAGAAAATAATAGGCTTGACTCTCAAACAAATAAAACTAAGGGGAGAATATGTGCCGCTAACAAGTGACAATCTCTCATTCCGGTACCCCCAATCATATAACAATAATAATAATAGTAATTTAAAAAAAAAAGTTAAGAAGATGGACCTTCTGTTACTGTTATCATCAGATTTCAAATTCTATCTTTAAATCTCCCCTCCCCTACTTACCTTCCCACGAAGTTAAACCTCCACAGCTCAAACCTGGCAGAGAAACAACAGCAAACTGGACATTAACCACTTCAAGATAGAAAACCCAGAAACAAAGATAGCGGAAGACGAAAACCCTCCTCTCTCTCTCGGTATCGAGGGGCGTTCTCGATCCGGAAATATGGCTGGGCAGTCGAGGAAGTGGATGATAGTGGTGGCAACGACGTGGATACAGGCGTTCACGGGCACCAACTTCGACTTCTCGTCCTACTCGTCGGACCTCAAGTCGGTGCTCGGGATTTCGCAGGTCCAGCTCAACTACCTCTCAGTAGCTTCCGACATGGGCAAGGCCTTTGGGTGGTGCTCCGGCGTCTCCCTGATGTACTTCCCCCTGTGGGCAGTCATGTTCATGGCCGCCGCCTTGGGACTCCTCGCCTACGGCCTCCAGTGGCTCGTCATTCAGCGCGTCATCGCGGTCCCTTATTTCCTGGTGAGTACTCGATCGTTCAATCTCATTCTTGACGATATATCTTCTCCCTATCTCATTCTCCTGTCGTCGATTCTTGATCATTTCATTTGCTTAATCAATTCTTGTTTCGCTATCAATTAATAATTGCATTGTAGAATTTCCACCTTAACGAACAAATTCTAAAGGGTATATAGTTGTGTTTCTCAATCGATGTAGCTGTTTCCGGGAAAGCCACGAGAGGAATCGATGATGGGGACTTATGATTGAAAGATTGAGCGAACCTCGTTCGGACAACAAAAGCCAATCTTAGCCGCACACGATAATTCTAATATTCTTCATTTCTCCTAAATTCGTACGTACAAAATTAGGATTGACTTTTTGCGGAAATTTGTTAGCGTTTGTTTATCTGATGAGTGATTGTCTTCGTACCCAGATGATGATGTCAATCAATCTTTTGATAATAACTGCACAGTTCGTAAGTCACTAGCTGTCTCAGTTAATTTGTTAGTTAGGTGGGTGGCAGAAAAATAATTTAAGCTTAAAATTAAAGCCACGAGTGGTTCCTGCTTCTAATTCGTCAAATTGTGCATAATTAAATGGGACAATAATAATAATAATAATAATAATAATAATAAAAGATCAACAACAAAGAATTCATCGGATGGATTGGCTCAGTCCTCATAGGATCTCCCAAATAATTTAGGAGAAGAGAAGGTTGGTTGACGCAGGTTGATAGTTAGCTGACGCGGCTTGTGAGTCTCGTGCGATCCCCCTTGTGCCTTTAGTTAATTTCAATTCACCCACTGAACTTTGCATTGCATCCCAGTTGAGCCCTCATGTCACATTTTGTTTCTCCCAAATCAGGGGATCTGCTTCCACGGGGAGGCTTAAGGTATAACCACCTTTAAAAATGAATATAGGATATGATCAATATAAATTATTTCTTCCATTTATAGTGAATTTACTTGAATTTTTAGTAAATTACTAATGAGATAGTAAATTATATAAATTTCGAAGTATACACAACATAAATTTCAAAATAAGTTACATTGATTTCGAAATGTTGTACCTAATTTCTTTGTAAAATACTTGGTTTTTGTTTAGACTTAGTAATTTTTTCACTACATAGCTAGACTTATAGTAGTTTACTAAATTACCATTGATTGTATGCAAAAACATTTTTTTTTTATTGCACCGTGAATTTCCCACTTCTCGGGAGCTTAGAATCAGTTTATGGCAACGACATTGCTAGAAGAACTAGTTCGTATGGATAATACACAAAATACAAGATTTTTATGATGCGTTTAGCCTTATAACACCGCCAAATTACGACTATAGTCTAGATTCATGCCATATAATTCCCAGCTTTTGGTGTTGAGACATTCAATACTACTTCATTATTTTGCAAATAAAGTAGAGTGACTGATCCATCCCGACCAACATTTTAAAGAAGCCTACAGTTCGGGTTATGCCGGGATCGATCCCAAGTATGCATGATTGCATCAGAGTTATAGGCTCAAATTGTAAGATTATAAATATAAGAAAACCCTCATTTCTCGAAACTGGACAAAAATGGTTTCCTGGTGTTTCGAATTTCTTAATAGATTATTCACTAAAAATTTACTTATTTTTTGAACGCCGTAATTACATATTTGAGTCTATTTATACCTCCCAAAATTTGCGTCTCCTGTCTCAATAATTCCAGATCTGTCCCTGACTCGCAAGAAGTCTTTAATGTTAGTGGTGTGACTTGGACCAGTGACTCACCGATCACTGGTAGAGTCGTTTGATGCGATTACCGTTTGTGTTGGGAATGAAGTAGTTGAAAAATGAATAGTCGCTAAGATATAAGCTTCTTGTCTGTTGGCCAATGAGAGAAAAGACTTCAGCTCGCTAAACAGTTAGCTGTCAGAATCACTCTAAAAATAAAAGAATGAAAATACCTTTTTTGCAAGAAGTCTTTAATGATAGTGGTGTGCTTTGGACCAGTAACTCACCGATCACTGGTAGAGTCGTTTGATGCGATTAACGTTTGTGTTGGGAATGAAGTAGTTAAAGAATGAATAGTCGCTAAGATATAAGCTTCTTATCTGTTGGCCAATGAGAGAAAAGACTTCAACTCGCTAAACAGTAAGCTGTCAGAATCACTCTAAAAATAAAAAAATGAAAATACCTTTTTTTGAAAAATAAATTTATAAAGAAGACTCATGAATTTAATAAAAAAATAGAACATTTAGCTAATAAAATAATACGAATAATCTTATAATAATAATTGAATATGAATTTTTTTAATTTACAGGGAGGATGTTACTGCACTGCAACTCTATCCTCAATAGGAATAAAACTTCACCAGTGGCAGTTAATTATAACTTATAAGCATCAATAGCTTTGGGCCTAGGAACTCAATAATATTATTGCTTTTCCAAATTTAGTTTTTGTTTTTTCGGTGGCTCCAAATTTAGTTAAATTGACCATTTAAGATTTACTTTTTCATGGCCATAGATCATTTAATTGGAGAAAATTTTAAATAATCCTACCTCACATAGACGTGGCGAGGAAAAACCAATAAGAATTGTTTAACGAAAAATAATTATGGCAATAATTTGAGTGATTAGTACTAATTTCTCTATTTCATACAATGTAATTGGTTTTTTCTCAAGTCACGTGGCGAGGTAGAATCATCCAATGACTTCTTATTTAATGGCCTTGGAGTGCAGAAGTTTCCTTATATCATTAATAATTAGGCTAGGAGAAAATATATTTCAATTATAGGAGGGATCGTGGGAATGAGTAGAGGAGGGGAAATAAAGGGTTGAACTTCCAACCGGCGAGAATTCAATAAAGAATCTCTTGATTTTAAGTAAGAGCATGCAATATAATACTAAAATCCTTCCTCGCAACGAAAAAAAAAGTTTCTAATTCTTTCATTGTTAATTAAGGAGAAACCTAAATGGTAAAAAAAGAAGAAGAAAGAAGCTATGAGAAGGATTTGAGTTTCCCAGGAGAGGAACAAATTGGTATTGTCAATATATAACTCTAACGGTACATGACATAAAAATCTTAGGGAAAAATATAAAAAATCCTATTATGGTTTGAGTTTGAGATAAATTGGACTATGTAGTTTTTATAGGAATAAATGACATCCCGTGGTTCACTTCGTGAGACATAATAGACCTCACAATTAATTTTTTCGTCACTTTTGGTCCTCAAACTTTTTCTTTACCGTTATTACCCTCAAAATTTCAACTTTTTTCAATTTCGTTCTAAAGTTTGGAAAAAAAAAAAAGAAGGGGCCGAGGCCATCGATCGGCGATTCCGGCCCCACCACCAAGGTTGCATGCACCTACTGAGGATGCCGACAACCCCCAAATCCATCGGGATCTTGCCACCCCCCCCTTTTTCCGAATTTTAGGAGAAAATTGAAAAAAAGTTGAAATTCAAAAAGAAAAGTTTGAGGACAAAAATTGACAAAAAAATTAACAGCGAGGTCCATTATGTCTTACAAAGTGAATCACATGGTATTAGTTGTCTCTAAAAAAATTACATGGTCTAATTTGTCTCAAATTCAACCACAATGGGGGATTTTTTGTACTTTTTTTCAAAATATTATTCCTTTTTCTATTGGTTTTCGGTAGTACCTTTTTCTATTTGGTTTTACTAGCATTACAATGATTAGTTTTCGCGCATATTTTGTACAACATCACCAGAATTATAATATCATTGACGGTTTGATTAAAACTTCGGATGTTGCCGGACTCGTGCAATGTTATCTTATCATCGTGAAAGAGTTGACAGTTTGTTTTGCCGTACATGTTGTAAATTCCACAGTCAACTTAAGTATTCCTGATTTCCTGGTATAAGAATCATTTATAAAATGCTAGAAGTAATAAAAATCGGAGGGAAAAAAAATAAAACAGGCCTAGAAAAATTCATAATTAGGAAAAACGACATCGTTTTGACTACCATTTATTAAAAAATAATATTTTTTTGATGTCGTTTGCTCCATTGAGGCATCTACATCACTTTTTTATTCAACCTACCCATGGCCGAACTAGACTGTTAGACGGAATGAGGATGTTTAGACTTAAGTGGCAGAGAACATTTTTTAGATCCTCAAGTATCAAATTCGTTAAATATTCAGGGATCAAAATGATAGTTTACTCAAATGTAGGTCGGTTTTTTGTATCTTTGAAAAGGACAAGTGTTATGCAAAATTGCAATTCTAGGTTGTCCATCTCCATAATGTGTGTTCCTCCCATTCTTTTGTATTTTAGTTTAGTGATCTTCTCTCGGAACTTTTATATCTATATTTCAGTAAAAAAGTCAAGACCAATAGGCTGAATCAGAATTATTAAAGACTAGAGGACTAAAAATGAAATTTTGAGAGGCAACTGAAGGTCAGTAGATCAATTCAGTTCATCCAAATTCTTTGCTGAGGACAGCACAGAAGATTAGGAAACAGAAGGTTTGTTGGGGCTGCTGTGCCACTGTCACCGCACCGGGGTATTAACGTATGGTTATCAGATTCGGCTCCGATATTCACCCGAAAAGAATCTAATTGAAGGAAGTAGTAACCCCGATAATGACGTCCTAACTCCTATATTCTTGTTGCTGGACCTGGGCTACTGGAGTAATTTTGTTTACTGGAATATAAAGGCTAGTATCTATAACTTGCAGTTAAACCGAGTAAAAGAGGACTTTTAACATGATTTTCGACCGAGCAGTCTTTGCATATCTGGTTCTCGTACGTATCGATCATCCAAGATGGACGAACGAACACATACCGTCTGGTCTCATAAGACAAATGCCAATTCTATCTTGTGTATCATCAAATTATCAATCGAAAAGAATATTGAACCGAAGACACTTGCTAGTTTCAATCTATTGAACACCCGGGTATACTGCAGATGTTCGTGCTGTGCTTGCTAGCCGGGTGCAGCATCTGCTGGTTCAACACAGTGTGCTTTGTTCTCTGCCTCCGCAACTTTTCTGTCAATCGTGCTCTCGCCTTATCCCTCACCATCAGCTTCAACGGCCTGACTGCCGCCCTCTACAACCTTATAGTAAGCGCGATCAACTCCAGCAATGACGCCTTGTACTTGTTACTGAATGCGCTTGTCCCCCTCTTCACGTCCAGTATAGCACTGATCCCCGTGCTCCGACAACCGCCGCCTCAGCAGCTTTCTCCCGACACCATCAGGCAGGACTCCCGGATCTTCCTCTGCCTCAATGTGATTGCTGTTGGCACCGGCCTCTATGTCCTCCTAATAAATCATCTGTCGGGCAATCTTTTCCGGGGCAGACTCTTCCTTGGCGGGGCCATCTTTCTTCTGGTCTTACCCCTCGGCCTCCCTGGGATTGTGTACGCACGGAAGTGGACCCGCCAGCTCATCGGGGCAAGCCGTCTTTGCCTCAAACTTAATTGGTCGTCCTTCAACCTTGTGGATCCGGACGACCTCCAGCTCCAGAAAGAGCTTCTTGGAAGGGAGGAGACTAATTCGAATCGTCTTCCCATGAATGAGAATTCAGGAAGGACCAGGTTGAGCTCGAGGTGGCACATAGAAGGATGCTGTGCAATAATGGAAAAAGATGCATTGACCGTGCTCGGGGAGGAGCACCCTGCTCGGCTGCTTCTTCGGCGACTGGATTTCTGGCTCTACTATCTGGCCTACTTATGCGGGGGAACGATCGGTCTGGTCTACAGCAACAACATTGGGCAGATTTCTCAGTCTCTCGGGTTCGGTGAGCAGACCAGTGCCATAGTTACACTCTACTCGTCTTGCTCATTTTTTGGCCGCCTGTTCTCAGCCGCTCCCGACTTCCTGCGCAAGTATGTGCTCTAGTGGAAAGCAGCATTTTTTTATGTATGTTTATAATACCACAACATACACAACATTTGAAATTAGACTAATCTTTCCAGCATCTCTCTGTTGCAGCAAGGTGTACTTTGCAAGGACGGGATGGTTTGCAATCGCGCTCATACCAACACCAATTGCATTCTGCCTGCTCTCTGCATCGGGCAGCATATCGGCCCTCCGGGCTGGGACTGCCCTGATCGGTCTGAGCTCTGGGTTCACCTTTTCTGCTGCGGTGTCTATAACCTCCGAACTGTTTGGTCCCAACAGTGCCGGGGTAAACCACAACATCCTTATCACTAACATCCCCATTGGATCACTCCTCTACGGTCTCCTTGCAGCTCTCGTGTACGACCAGAACGCCGATCAGAGCTCAGGCCGAACCCAAATAATGAGCCTGTTTAGTGATAGCATGGTGTGTATGGGAAGGAAGTGCTACTTCCAGAGTTTTATTTGGTGGGGTTGCATTTCTATGGTAGGCCTACTGTGCAGCGTCTTGCTATTCCTGAGGACGAAGCCCGCCTATGACCAGTTCGAGGGGAACCGGATCAGGACAGAGTCTTCATAGCTTATTCTTCATTATCAATTCAATCGATTGCTTGGATGAATTTTGTGATGAAATTTGCATACGGGAAGGTGAAGGTGTTCCGGTGAACAAATTACAGGAAAATAAAAGGAACGAAAAAATGGGAGACATTTGTTAAAGAAGGCAGCTGCTGTGACAAGATGTCGGGTTTTCAATTTTCCGGGCATAATGCAAGATAGCCCCAACATAAGCAATGACATAACCGCTGGGATCTCAACATGTATGTAAAACCTGCCAGGCTTAACAAATGTACTCTTGGATTTTACTTACAAATTTGTCAACTCTTTAAATTATATCTCAAATTTAACCTCCTCAGAGGAGCACAGGGTGAGCTCTAACACAAATGGAACGCCGACCTTCAGAGCATTGTTCTCCAAGAGGATTCTGATCCACATTTAGCAGCATATTAGTTCATCCAATAACCACTATATCCTCATTTCAGGTCGTGATGGTTGGGCTCAGGCCATTCATCCAGCAGCAGCATTGCAAAAGATAATCTACAAGGTTCGGCAAATCTATAAGTCTGCAGAATATGCACGAAACGATTCACTTCGATAGGGGGTTATACCCTTGCATATGCGTGACATCGTGAGAAGTCACTGGGGGGCAGTTCCCAGGAACACGTATAAAAGTAACATAACCAAGAAGAGCCATGACAGATAGTTTAGGCAGCAACACAACACGCCCTCCACTAAACATTCGAACAACTGATCAACATGACATGGATAAAACCAAAAATGCGGAGCAGCAAATACTTGATGAATTTTTCTAGGCAACGGCGGTAGGAAGATCAGGCCTTGTCACCGTACAGTCTTGCCTGCAAAGCCGGAGGAATGTCATCTCTGAGAATCTGTACTTTGAACTTCACTTGCCTTGCCGTGCACACCATCAGCTCAAAAACACACACATCTTCGGCCTTGAGATCGTTGTCGTCCACGAAATGCTTCCATTCGGAATTGAACCTTTTCACCTTCTTCGGATCACCATAGTACACCATCTTCCATTCCTTGCCACTGTACATGAGAACCGTAGGAATATCCTTGGAAGGAAGAATGTCACTCATCCTGTTCGGCATATACTGCACACAAAGAGGAAGTACATCGGATCAAATTTATGAATGAGGTCGAAGAACATTAAAAAAAATAAAATCAATAAATGAAGTTTATAAACAAAACAAAAGACCATATTATATTCTGGCTTGATGTGGGATCGGGTAAGGATGACAGGGAACCATGGCTTCCCCGATAGTGGTTCAATCTCATCGTCTTGCACCTCAGTCACCTTAACTTTCCTGGAAGTTGAGGACCTGACAACATGTTCATGAGAAGTCACACGGGATTAGCTTCTCAGTATGATAGATGTTAAACACTCCAATATTCGAACACTCCATCCAAGACTAATCCGTCAAAATTTGTGCCGGATTTTGGCCGTCAAAGATTTCCCACTTTTAAGGAATGAATATAGAGGAATGTATTAAAAAGAAGAAGAAGATACTTCAATAATATCTGCTGTAGCTCGATTGAAATGCTGGTAGAAGTATGGAGTCACATTAAATCTCAACATCGATCATTCTCCGCATTAATATGAGAACTCAAACCCTGCCCGTGTGGCTTATGCATTCCCCATTCGTGGCTCCACCAAACCATTCCTTACAATCAATTTAGTGAAGGTTAGAAACGATTACCTCTTTGATGATGATGAGCCTTCCATGGCTACCCCTTTGTGTCTTCAGTCGACCCAATTCAAGGAAAATTGTCTGTAGTATATACATATATATATATATATATGTGTGTGTGTGTAACGCAGGGACGAGGTGGGCATGACAGGATGGCCTCAAAATGTTTCGTTTTTTAATGGAATTTTCTTTTGAGTTTTTGCACCGTTTTTTAATGGAATTTTCTCAATTTTAATTTAATTATTTTCTGTTGTAAAATTATCAAAAAAATCTTCCGAAATTAAAATGATTTTTCAAAATTAAACGAAATCTTCGGAAAGTAAATATTTTATGTTATAAAATTATCAACAAAATATTCCGAAATTATTCATCAAAAAATCTTTTGAAAATTGAAATCTTACGAAATTTTTAAAAATTCAAATTACATTTTTTTTTATAGATTCTTTATAGTACATTATAAATAGCTTTTCAAAAAATCAAATTACATTTTTTATAAATAGCAAAATCCTTTTTAGAATCACCACGTTCAGCTTGAGACGTTTGTCTTCTGCTTTCTATCAACTTGAGATGTTCGTCTTTTGCTTCCTATCAACTAAGGTATTTCACACTTGGTCGTTGCACATGTAGTCATGGAGTCACTTTAAGGACAAGCATGATTGGTATATTTTGATAAGTTGAGAGACATACTGTATACGTGCATACTGTATATCTCAACAATAATTGTTTTTAATTCAATCTTATAGGCCAATTTATAAAGTATTTAAATAGGATTTGTTACTTATGGAACTTGAATAAGTCAACAATGTTATGGATAAGATGCATCAATATAATGACATAATAAGGGTCTGTCGAAGAATACATTATGTAATTTTAATAAGGATACCGAATTGTCAAAATTTTCATATGCTTTATAATGATTGTATTAAATTGAAGTAAAATTAAACAATGAAATAAGTAATATATGTTTTTCATTATATATATATATATATAGAGAGAGAGAGAAGGAGATAGAGATGTCAACAGTGGAGGCATGGGAGAGTTGAGTAAATCATTGAACAAGTTCTGTTTTGTTTGCCTGCTTCTGATTATCTACATGCTTACTTTGCTTTTGTTAGTCAGTCCCGTGAACCTCCTAGGAACAGCAAAGAGACAATCTTTGCCGGTCTCGTATGTATGGCACTCTTTTTGGAGAAAGCAATTACGGGACTGGTGCAGTGCTGCTTTAGAAATAGATTATCATATAATAGAGTTTTCGGGGTCGAGGCCTCACTTGTAACCGGTGGCCTCGTCATTGGCCGCCAACTCGCAATGAGATTGCCGACCGCCACATCCCGGGCCTTAATTATTTAAAATGGCAAGTTAGAATTAGACTTGCAGGATAGGGTACCAATTCCGGTGAGGACATCACTTGCAAGCTATGTGATCGTAACAAGACCTTGAATTCAGGTAAGTAGCTCTAATTCCCGTAAAAAGGAGAACACAAGTTCAAATCCCGGAAAACGCACTTGTTGGGTGGGGAAATAACTTTAATACACGATCTCCCGAATTGCGAGAGTAATGTCTCCCACAATTTTTCAATAAAAAAAAATTGTTCAAGACCTCCCCGTGGGTGGCCTCGCCAGTAAATAATGGATTTGTTGTTTCTTTATTTAGTGTGAACTACTTAGTTTCCGAAGGTCCAATGAGCTTCAATTAATTGAGGTTTGAGCTGGTTGACCCACTAAAATTTCTCCACTAACAAAATTTGAATCTAACACCAACTAAGTCGATCAAATTCACATTGATGGAATTAATGGCGATTCTCTATTAGTGAGGACGAAATGCTTGAATACCCCGAAAACGAAATTAAATATAAAATAAGGCCTTCTGCTTGCTATCGGACCATATAACTCAATCATTTGAGGGAAAATGTAATTAGAACGACGGATAAGAATCAAAATAGGATGTGTTATAGTAGGGCATGCCCTCGTTTATTAATTTGAGGTCATAAGTTTGATATCTAGTTGTACTACTTTTGACTCTTTATTAATTATTTAGAATTTCACTTCATTGTACTAGACTTTTTTTTCGGTTACAATAGGAGGCTCATAACCTAGTATAAGAAATGGAAATGAAATCTAAATAAAGAGGCACAAATAGTCCCACTGATGAGAATTGAACCTAGAACCTTTAGGTTATCAGGCGAGAGTGTTAGCCACTGCATTATATTTCCTTTCTCACATTGTACTAGACTTTGGAGGTTCTTTTAAGTTAATATTTATACAATATTAGGAAATAGTATGATATGATAATGTCCTATAATTATGGGCGTAAGGATATTTATCAATGGGTGGTCTTTACCTGCAATATACATTTCGAAATTAATTAGAAGCACCTCGTGGCAAGGATGGAGAAGATGTTTCAATCGGATTAGTCTCAATTATTAAGCTAAAATAAAAGTTATTTCTCAGGAAAAAAATGGATATATAATTGCATACAATTTTTGACGGTATTAAATGTCAAGTAAATGTTATATTTGGTTCACTATCGAAAAAAATCTATAATTAATTGTTTCTTGTTTAGTTGGTGGATGACATTTCACAAGCCACGTATAAAATTCTACGAACGGTTCAAATGAACCGATTGAACTGCTTGAAAAAGGGAAAAAAAAAACAGTAACAATCTAAATTTGCATCTCCAGTAACAAGTAAGTCATTTGGATTAGCTTTGCTATAAGATCGAAATTTAAGCCCCGTTCAAACGGATTTTGGCTGTCACAGATTTCCCATTTTGAGATCAAGTCCCGAATAGACAGAGGAATAAATAAAAACAGATACATCAATCTATCTATCTATCTATATCTATATATATAACTGAAATTTACTTGGGTGCATAATAAATGAGATTTGGTGCATAATAAATGATTTAAAGAAAATTTAAAAATAAATATAATAATTAATAAATTATGATAAATGCAACTAATTTATCTAAATCTCCTACTCACTATATATAAAAATTAAAAGAAAATTTAAAGAATAAGGAAAAAATTTAAAAACAAAGAATAATAATTAAAAATATTTAATAAATACAATTAAATGTACCTAAATATCTTACTAAATACAATTAAGAGAAAATTTTTGTTGTAATTTCTTAGTTATATATAAGTAATAAATGTATATAAACAAATAACTTAGCGTGACATTATAAAAATTGAGCCTAGCTTATATAAATTGATATAAAAAAATTCGATATCCTTACGAAAATTAATTAAGCATATATACATAATTTATCATAAAAAGTAAATATATATATGTATGAGCATATTGAAAAGTATCATGAATCATGAATACCTTTTGATAAATTCTAAAAAAATAAGAAATATATAAAAAGAATATATAAAAATTGAGTTAATATACATATAAAAAAATATATAATCTCTCATTATTTAGAACAAGAACAATCCTTACCCACGAAGGAAGATTACATAAATTGAAAAAATGATATTATATAGAATAATAACAATCTTTATCTAGAAGGAAGATTCCATAAATTTGAAAATAATATAAAAGAATAAATATATATAAAATAATATAATTATATGTAATACAAACTAAAATTGTGAAGAAATTAAATAAATTTACAAGACATAATAAAAATGGTAATTATAAAATTATAATTGACCTATTCAAAAGAATTCATGCAACTCTATTGAAAGTTATTTTTGAAAATTGATTATTGAGAAATTTTATTTTCAATAATAACAGTAATACTAATAAGTAAATTAATATCTTAAACTTTGATAATTATTATCCGTACAAAATATAAATATATGAACACAAACCCGTGACAACAACCTAATAAATGGAGTCGAATTGGTAATTGGAACAAGTAAATAGGGTTAAATTGTTAATTATACATGCAATTAATTCATACAAACGTAATTCCATATATTATTTAAAATAATAGGTAATGAAAAATAAAAAAGTAATTAATTTAAACTATAATTAAAATAATTTAACTTATATTTCAAAAATAAATGTAAACATGACTACAACCTAATAAATAGGGTCGAATTGGTAAACAATCAATTTGCATTAGCAAAAGAGTTATCAATTAAATAAATAAAATAAAATTTCCAATTAAGTAAATAAATAATTCTATATATCCGTATCTATAAATATATACGTGACCATAACCTAATAAATAGGGTCGTAATTATATATAATTAATTCATATAAACATAAATTTGTATAATATTATTTAAAATGGTAAATAAGTTCATCTATAATTAAAATAATTTAATTTATATTTCACATGAATCCTCACCTGAAAGAGGCAAATTTATTCGGCTAATTAGCCTTATTTATTTGGAATTTTTAACTTAAGAATCTTATATAAATATATTTTTATAATATCTAAAATAACAAATAAGTAATGTATATTTATGTATAATTAAAATAATTTAATTTATATTTCACATGAATGCTGACCTAAAAGAGGCAAATTTATTTGGCTCATTAACCTAATTTATTTCGCAATTTGTAACTTAGGAATTTTATATGATTCAACTTTCTCTAGCTAATTACTGTTGAATTAACAACTATTATTATTAATACATTAATATACACTTTATTGGGTAATTCAATTCTGCCTTTAGTATTTGTAACCTCCACCCCCCAATTAATCTTGTACACTGTTTGAAGTTAAGAGTGGATATGAACCTTTAAAAAATTCACTTGAAGAGCATTAAATGTGTTTAAATTAAAACATTTGTAAAATAGAAGAAAATAATTTTTAATTTTCGGAATTAAAAATTATAAAAAAATATCATTTTGAGTAGTATTAAATGTGCTTAAGTCAATGCACTTAAAAAATAGGAAAAGAAATTCAAAAGAAAAGTCAAACATGAAAAAATGATAACAAAAATACTAGAGAAAAGAAATAAGTTATAACCAATTAGTGGAAATCATGGAATTTTTAATCACATATTAAAGAAGATCCTAAATTACAATTATAATTAAAAAAAATTTAAAAACACAAAGAATGATTATAAGATATAATTAAAGATAATAAATAAAATTGGGTTATAGTAGAGATTGAAAATGTTATGGAATTACAATGTAGTACATTAAAAGTAAAAAAAATAAACCTTAAAATACTAAACAATGTATTTTTACCGACTCAAGATTTGACAATGTTTTTAATCTCTTCATATTAAATGCATTTTTAATTTCTTAGAAAATATTATGAGTCATAAGAATGTATAGAAGTACTAGTTTTTGAAAGTTAGAGAAGCTTAGGGGGCGTTTGATTTCAGAGTTAAAGTAACTTTGATTTTGATTTTGATTTTGATTGTGAAAAATGACAAATGAGATTGTATTATAAATTTGACTTGGGAAATGTGTGTTTTTGTTGTGTAGTGGGTAGAGTTAAAATCAAAATCATGATTTTAAAATCATTTCTACAAATCAAACATATAATTTTTCTCTCATTCGGTGATAGCTATTAATTTATTGTAACAAGATTATATTAGTAAAATATTTTAACTTGATTATCATAAACAAAATTACTCGGTAAAATTTAAAACAAACTCGTGCAATGCACGGGATAATAATCTAGTATATAATATTTGCTGTAACTTGATTAAAATTCCGGTAGAAGTCACATTAAATCTCAAAATCAAACATTCTCCGCGTTTTCTTCGTGGCTCCACGAAACCATTCCATACTATTAGTTTAATGAAAACTAGAAATGATTACTGCTTTGATGATGAGGAGCCTTCCATGTTTACCCCCTTTGTATGTTGATTCGACCAAATTCAAGGGCAACCGTCTGCAACATATATAGATATACACATTTCATCTCAACATATACATACAACATACAAAATCATTGTGCCAAGTTTGTGTGTTTGCTTGCTTCTGATCTTTTACCTTGCTTTCTTGTTTTCTTATTTTGCTTTTGTCAGTTGCTCCCGTGAACTTCTCTGGAAGAGCAACAAGACAATTACAGAGGTAATTGTCTTCCACTTACTGCAGAAATTTCAGTCTTGGGGATTCTGCTGGCCTCACTGATGGCCACCAACCATTTGGGTGGTGGCTTGACCCGCTATATAATGGACTTTGATTGTACTGGGAAATCGGCACGATCAATCAACCAAAAATAGAGAAAAAGAGGAGAAAATCGAGACACGACCTAGTAACTTAGATATTTCAGATTTGATACTCAGTGGATTATTTGTGCTCCTTTATTACCTATTATTAGGTTTTTTTTATAATTTCATTGTACTAATCCGTGGATCTCCCTTATAATCAGAAAAGGCAAAATTCCTCTGAAATTCCTAAAAGTACGCAAAAAGTTAAAGGTAAGTCCTAAAAGTATCAGTTTAATTCAACTAATCCTAAACGTTTAGTTTGTTAGGCATTTTCGGTCCTAAACCGTAACTGAAAGTTAACGCCGTTGATTCAATCCATGTGGTGTCACTTGATTGGTTGAACAATATTTTTTATTTATGAAAATTTTTGGAAAATCAAGAAAAACTAAAAATAAAAATTGAAAATTAAAGAAAAAGGGGGGAGGAATCCCGCCGGTGGGGCTCCCCCGCAGGCCTCCCCCCTGGCGATGTCACCAGCAGCATCAAAGGTCCCCAATGACCTTGCCGAGGGGGAGGAGGCCTGCGGGGGAGCCCCACCGGCGGGATTTCTTTCTCCCTTCTTTGTGCGATTTTAGGGTTTCGTAGGGAGAAAGAGGAGGGAATCCTGTTGGTGGGGCTCCCCCGCAAGCTCCTCCCTTCGGCGAGGTCACCGGAGATCTCCGATGCCTTTGGTGACTTCGCCGAGGGTAGAAGGTGGCTAGCATTAACTTTGAGTTACGGTTTAGGACTAAAAATGCCTGATGGATTAAAGTGAATTTTAATACTAAATGTTGATGAATAAAATCATATTACTTAAAAAACATATTATATTTTCGCGAATATCAAACTCTATAGTGTAATAGATAATTTTTATTGATTTAAACAAAAAAAAATCGTCCATTATCATAAATTCTTAGCAATACTTTCAAAGATTTTTAAATAGATTTATCTTTTAATATTTTAAAAGTAATCGATACTTGAACATACTTATTACATATCAGTAGTTTTTTTAGTTACAAATTACACAATTTTTTTCTATAAATATATAACTTTAGGAAATTGATTTTTTTTCTAAATCAAGAATGTGCATGCATAGTAAAATTAGGACAAATTATTTCATGTATCCCAACCTTGTCTCTTTTTTCTCAGTTCTATCACAATATACGGAAATGACATTATCCATCTCATTGTTCAGGTCAACGTGTCAAATCTATCCCACGTCAACATTCTATCCATTTTGGATTGGAAAATCTGATGTGGCTTGTTACGGTGCTGACGTGGACACGTTGTGGGCCCTTTCTATGTAGGCTGAGTTTAAGAATTCATCGGACCAACTTCAAACTGACCATTCTCATTGCTCAGGCCACAAATTTGTGAGTTCTTGGATTCTACAGAAAGCTCATATGTAAGACGACAAGTTAGAAGCAAGTTTCCAATCAAAAGACGAAGAAATAACTAGAACAATGTTATTGAAATTCGGTTTTCGTCATGCAAGTTAAAATTTCGGAAAGTTATATCTCTCAAATCGTACAATGAAATTATGAGCCGTCAATTGTTGAAGCTTCCTTGCGATATGAGAAATTTGACCATTTGAATTTTTCTGACCGAGAATGTCTAATGGAATTCCCAATTCATGAAGAGTTCATCGGGCCAACTTCCATCTTATCATTTTCATCGCTCGGATCAGTAATTTGCGAGTTCTTGGATGCTAAGGAAAGCTTATATATAGGACTACAAGTAAGAAGCAAGTTTCAAGTCATAAAAATGAAGAAATAAGTTAGGGTAATGGAAATTCGATTTTCGTCATGCAAGGTTAAAATTTCTGAGAGCTATATCTCTCAAACTTTATAATAAAATTATAAGTCGTCAATTGTGTTTAGCTTCCTTGCTCCATGAAGAATCTAGCCATGTGAATTTTTCTGATTGAAAATGACTCTAATGGAATTCACCATTAATAAAGGAGGATGCGGAGGATGAGAAGCAGCAGAGGACAACTTAAGGAACTCGAGAGGGGAATGCCGGCATGGAGGGAGAGGACGAAGTAGCTGAACAGAGGAGATGGAGGTGTTCAAGAGAGGGCCATGGTATTGATGGTGGCGTAAAGAAAATGAAGAGGAGCTAAGGTGGGGAAGAGTATGACGGAAGAAAGAGGTCGGGGAGGACGACGGGAGATGATGGTGGAGGTCGTGGAAGGAGGCAGAGGAAAAGGTGAAGGTGATGGTGATGGTGGCGACGGTGAGAGGGAGGGGCATGGAGGTTTGTGTATGTGCGTAGAAGAAGAAGAAGAAGAAGAAGAAGAAGAAGAAGAAGAAGAAGAAGAAGAAGCACCGTTAATGAGTGTTCCACGCAAATCCACGTCATTCCCCTTTCTTCTTCCCTTCTCTCGTTAATGAGGGTCCCACACAAATCCACGTAAGCACCGTTACACTAGTTAACCAGTAAAAGGAACTAGGAGTGATTGGTTTCGAGTACCCTGTATTTTTCACGATACTCGGACCCTTCCCTGTAAGGGACAGGTTTCAAGATTTTGGAACCGGTCCCTACCCTGTTGAATTTTGGAACTGGAAGTTACTCGGAACCTGTATTATACCACAGGTTTCGAGTACCCTGTTGGAACTTGTAAATTTTTTTCTCTTGCTAAATAAAATCTGAAATTTCACATACATAATCAGTAATTATGCCAAATAGAATATTAACAAGATTTAGATTAATCAACAACAACAAAAAAATAATATGTCTCATCAATCCATCAATAAAATTGAACATCCATAATACGATCACACACAACAAAGTGCCTATGTTCTGATTCATTAGAAGAGACAGTAACTTTACTCTTTCCTCTCTTTTTTTTAATAAATAACCGGTTCCAGATACCCTGTAGGCAGGAATTGGAACCGGAACCGAAACCGGAATCGGAATCGATTTTCACCGGTTCCTGATTTTAGTTCCTGGAACCTACCCTATTTTCAATACGAGTTACCCGGACCTTACCCTAACGGGTAGGTTCCGATCGGTTTCGAATATATCCGGTACCCGTGCACACCCCTAAAAGGAACTTAAAGAATAATAATAGAGCTCTTTGAAGGAAGTAATTGATAAAAAAAGGAACTGAAGGAAGTAATTGATAATGCCAAGATTTGGAATGATAATAGAGCCATGTCCATGAGGACTACAAATGATGCGTTTTTTATGCTATTCATGGACCATATTGCATGGAGGATTCAACTGATGTTTAAATGGACTAAATTGATATTGTTAAGACCAATTTAATGTATGGAGAATTAAATTGATGTATAGAAGGACCAATTTGATGTAGAGAAGGACGAATTTGATATCAAAAGAGCTACACTGATGTAGATTTTATGAAAAGGATCCTGATATGATCCAACTAGAGGATCCTTTGCACAGGCATGAGGAAGAATCTCAGGATGACAGGGTTGGGCATGAATGCGAGTTTTGTGATAAACATGTGCTAGCTAGAGCAAGTACAAGAGCGCGAGCCAAACGAATCCAGCAAGTCATGCAAATGCTGTTATTGCATGTCCATGGAGGAGAAGTCGAGCTTTTGGGCGGGCTGCATGTGGAACAAGAAGCCACGACCGTTCATATCTTATAAATTTATTTAGAAGATGATCCCAGTTCAAAGGGCTGAATTTAGTTGTTTTTCAATAACTTGGGCCTATTTCATTTTTGGCCTCATTACATTTATGATTTATTTTAGCCCAGTCCATTAGCCCAATTAGGTTATCAGCTTCTCTCTATAAATAGGCATGTGACCTCCCTAAAAAACATATATCAGTTTTCATTCAACTTTGTGAGAGATGTTTTCTCTGAGCTGTTCTGCAGCAACTTCGACGATATTGCAAGTGTGATGACTTGTGATTCCTAACATTTATAATATTGGTTTCTAGCTCCTTATAACTAGTGGGTCAATATTCCATATTATAATATTGGTTTCTGGCTCTTTATAGTCAACAGGTCAATATTCTCTATCCTTGAAACCTTCATTGGACGATCCCGGGTTTGATCTCATTCTATTGTTGTTGGGTCTCGCGGCAGGTTCGTCGAGGTTCGCATCAGATCCGATTGATGCAACTCATTTATCTTAAGGACTAAACTAGCCATACGACCTACACGTTGTACTGTCATTTGTTGATGTTTTGATATTATAATTTTATAGCATAGAATATTAGAAATAAATAAGATACTGGGAGTAGTCACGTCAATTAGTATCTATTAAAAAATTATAAATCCTCATTGGGAACATACAATAAAATTGTATGGAAATTTGGAAAAAGAAATTGAAAAATGTTTAAGTTTATATTAATGGGGAAACTTGACAGACGGCTCCCTACGAGTTGAGGGGCACGAATGAAAAAATTTCGTGAGTCCAATATGCTTACGTGAAAAACCTTAATTACAACAATTTTGCCCAAGTTTGCTAAATTAATATATATATATTGCTGATTTATTCAATAAATATTAAATAAGAGCATTTGAGCGGTCTCGGAATTCAGGTTGCTAGTCAACGACCCGGCCGACCCGGTTTTCACGTCTCCAACGCCCACTCTCCAAGTCGTCTGGGGCCGGGCCGGCTTTTGAATCGAGACAGCGGCGCGGCGAAGAAGTTGTTGTTGAAGAAGAAGAAGAAGAAGAAGAAGAAGAAGAACCAGAAAGGAAAATTTCGCCGGTGAATTACATTCATCGGAACCTAATAGAGAGAGAGAGAGAGATGGCAGCTAAGCAAATGGAGGAGATACAGAGGAAACTGACTATGCTGAATTACCCCAGAGCCAACGCTCCCGCTCAGTCTCTCCTCTTCGCCGGCATGGAGCGCTACGCTCTTCTCGAGTGGCTCTTCTTCCGGTCCCTTCCTCTCTCGATCTTTGTCGATTGATGTCAATGCACGGAGGAATGTCGCTCAGCGGCAACTACTGACATAATTCATTTGCTCTTTTTTGTCGAATTTTTAGGCTGTTAGGGGACAAATCCCCCTTCTCTCAGCAAAATCTGCAAGGAGACGCCATGGATCGAGACGAAGAGACCTCTCGCATACAATGTACGGCCGCCACCCCCCCGCTCCCTTACTCTTCTTTGCAATCGCCTGCTAAATTTCAGTGTTTCCTTGTTGAATAATTCTGCTGCTTTCGTAGATTGAAATTTGGCCCAAGCTAAGTGGTGCTGATTTTTTGCAGATTTAGCTGAAATCGCAAAGTTTCTAGGGATTACGACTACTATAGATACTGAAGCAATTCAGGTAAATCCCGCTTAGTTGCTTCCCCTCACTCCTTGGTGCTTTTCTTCTTATCCAGTGGTAATGAACAAGTACAATGTGGCCTTCAGTCAGAAGCACATATTGATACATCAAATTGTCTATTTTGGTTGACATCCCGGTCATATGCACGTCAAAATTAAAATTTTGCTGCGAATATATGCCTGCATCGGTTGAGTTGAGTTAATATGGTTGTGCTTGGATTATGTCCTTGTGTTTAAAAAATCAAACTTCGGCTGACTATTGTGGTCGTTCTGCCTACTTACCGGGTGTATCAAGACTTTGAGGACTTCCCTTCGCTATGGAGGTGGTTTCATGGTTCAGTTTTTTTTCTTGTATTGTTATAATTAGATATTATAAGTACATCGTAAGCTCCGGGACAATGAAATATGGGCATGCTATTGATGTTGTTTGTTCCAAATGAAGCTTCAGTGT
Source organism: Punica granatum (assembly GCF_007655135.1). NCBI lineage: Eukaryota > Viridiplantae > Streptophyta > Magnoliopsida > Myrtales > Lythraceae > Punica > Punica granatum. Next base: position 25,535,446 of record NC_045130.1, on the reverse strand, counting down.
GTTTTGACGACATGACACCTGGAGGATTAAAAACTGACTTGGTATAGCCTGGGAACCAGAGCCACCCATTTCTAGAACTTTTAAGGCTTTTATGCTTTGCTATTTGGTGAGTTTTCTACCATGGCGTAGCTTTTAAGATGTAAACGTTGATTTTTCATGCTTCTTGCCTTCTGGGTTAATTGGCTGATATAGAAAGCTTCCAACTCTTAAGTGCATCTGTTGCAGTAATTCCCAAGAGAAAAATTTGAGATATGCTAGTTTAGTTATTTTTTTGGTGGAAAGTCCCACGTTCAGATTGTTAATTCATATTAACTATTTAAATTTTGAACTTCGTGAGTTCTTTCTCATTCTGAACTCTTGAACTGAAATGGTCTGCAATTTGTCATTTCTTTTGTCTTGGATTCTTCATTAAACAGGAACCGTGCTTAATGACTTGCTCCTATCTCTCTATCAGCATGACACCTATCCATCTGACAGTATCTTGATTCTGCTGGATGCCATACCTTTGTTGCAGGGACGAGGAAGCTATGAAGATCGGACTGAAATGCTTCGTCTTATTGTAGATCTTGTGGAGGCCAGCATCTATGCAGACAACCCAGACTGGAGGTTGGGGTTACTGAATTGATATATAAGAATAGAGTTAGAATCAATGACTGCATCTTTTCTTGTCATCTAGTGCCCTTAAGACTCTTTGCAGCTAAATATATTTTGGTCCCGTGCAAAGGGATTTGGTGTTGGGCATTTCATTTTTGTGAGAAATTATTTTGTGCATTTAAAAATTATTCTGGTATGCCAAACAGCATTACGATTTGTCAAAAATTTAGCAATATGTGCTAGAAAAGTCACAGGAATAGTATCCAACATTCTTTCCTAATTCTTCTCTTTGTGGGCTCAATAATATTTGCCAATCATTTGTGCCCCAGACAAGAAGAGCTAATTCTTGCTATGGCGATGCATCTCAATAAATGACTCTTACTCATTGTTTTAATATTGAACTGAAAATTCGGGGTACTACTGTTCAATTCTGCAGTGTTGATGAGCAAGCCGCAAAAGACATACAGCTAATAGATGCAATTGCAGAAAAGCAAGCTCAGATTTTCTCCGAGGAATGCAAGCTCTTCCCTGCAGATGTTCAGATTCAATCCATTTACCCACTGTAGGAATATTTTCTTTTTCTCAGTATCTGTGTCTGCTCTCGCTTTCAGCTCCAGCAATCTTCCAATCTCCTGCTTGATCATATTTGCTTATTCTACAAACAGAAAATTGTGGTTCGTGCATACCTTGCTTTACTGATCCTGCTTAATGAAGCGCAATTTTCATTTTGTTTTCTCTAATTATGCTTCTTGCATATTCTAGAAACCTTACTTTCCTTTAATCAAAGTTATTCACAGGCCTGATGTTTCTGAGCTGGAGACAAAACTTACAGAACAATCAAAGATACTCATGAATCTTCAACTGAAGGTTGACGATTTAGCATCAAAGGTTTGTCTTAACACTTGTGTAATTTATCATCCGAGAGAGACCAATGTTATTTTATCTGCAAATTACTCCTGTATAATTCCAATAATTGATTTTTCCTTATGCTTCAAAATCAGCATGCTTACAACCCAGATGAGGAGTATGGAGAGGTTGAATCACAATTGCGAGCACATTTAGAGTCGTTTCTGGAAACAGCAAGAACATTCAATATGATATACACCAAGGTTTCGTGAGCTAACATTTGTAGGCGTATTAGGATTTCCAATGGAAAGCAGCTTTTAACTATGGAATTTTCTGAACTACTCATCTTTTCTTCCCCCTTTTCCCTTCCTTTTTAGGAAATTCGGCCTTGGACACACATGATGGAGGTCCCTCAACTTCATGGATTTGGACCAGCTGCTAATCGCTTATTAGAGGCATACAAAATGCTTTTGAAGGTTTTTCCATGCTCCCTCTAACATCCTTATCTCTTAACTGAGTGTCTTGGTCAAGTTTTATGGAGAAAAGACATCTAGTTGAAACTTAGGAACGGTGGCAGCATTTTTAAGCTGTGCAAATGATGGCAGTAGCAATCTTTTGTTGGCACACTTTTCCCATTTGGACAGATATGATGCTAGTCTCATTTGAGTCACATAAGTTAAGATTCAACTGAAGTGAAATGATGTTTGTGTGCAACACAGACAGCAATCAGCATAATGGAACAATTAAAATCCATTTGTGGAGATATCCATTAAATCATCACTTGAGGAAATTGCTTGGTAAGTTTGGGGATATAGCGAGTATTCTATTTTCAAAAGCTGTTTCTAAAACATGTCAAAATCGATTTGAAAGAAAATTTTACTTTTTATTCTTTAACAATTTAACTGTTTGACAATGTATTTTTTATGTATTTTTCCACAACTGACTTTTAAGCGTCATTGCTTGCGGTTGGTGAATGGGCAAATCACTGTTGATCACTGATGGTTGGGTGTGCTAGTGTACATTGTTGGAAAGTAAAGTATCGATTTATAAAAATATAAAACATTTCTTTCCTGTAAGTTATTGTGTTCTAAAACGAATTTCAGTAAAAAATTGTCAGAAGCAATTTTTAAGGACACTAACAAATTGCTTTCCGGTTTTAGAAATCAAGAGTAATTTATATCCAAATTAAGTAGGCATATAGTAGATTTTCAAATTAAATAAATTTTAAAATTTGATATGAGTTTTCTCCTCCTTGAGGTTAAATAAAAATGCAGGATTAACACCTTCTAACCTCCAAAAAATAGTGCAGTTTGCCTATATTTGTGTGATTATATTTATTCTGACATTATTGGCATGTCCTCGGAAGGAAAAGAAATTAATCTCTTTGGAGTTTTTTTGCTTCATCATCCACGTACATCTGCAATGAACAAAATTGTCAGCTATGCATGTATAATTTCTGTTTTTGCCCCCCTGCCCCCTCCTCCTGGTGGATAGGTATAGCTGTGAACATAATTCAATTAGACTCATCGCATTGAGAAATACCTTTGCCATGAGAGAAAAAGTTCTCACCTTGACCCTAGTTGAGTATTGAAATAAAAAAGAAAGATATGATCAACAGCAATCACACACAGTATTTATATTTTAAGATCTGTTGCCACACCCCTTATTTTCCATAAAAACCAGTTTAGGATTTTCTTGAGGAAGACTTGGTGTATGGGCACATCTAAGGCCTCGTACTAGGCTTGTCAATGTATATCCTTTCAATTTTTCAAAAAAGGGTGGTTGTTTTCCTGATGGTGCAGAAGTTAGTACCAAGAGAGCACTTCTAATGGAGTTTGTTTTCTTTATAGTTCCTTGGTAACATGAGGAATCTCCGGGACTCGTATGCTGCTCTCGCTGTTGGATTGTCTGAAACAGGCACAGGTGAACCCTCATCAGTTACAAGAATAATCACCGAGTGTGAATCTGCCTTAACATTCTTGAATCGGGACCTTGGGATTCTCTCTTCCTCCATTGCACGCGAGCGAGGTGAAGAGCTGCCATCATGAGAGTATTTCTGAATATTTTGGCTGAAAGCATCAACATTAGTGCTTCTCCCTCCAGGCGTTCTTGGGTTTGAGTGTCCTTGGTTCTCTGTTTGAAAACTAACATGGTCGGTTTCTCAATTTAGAGCTTCCTTCTGTTATTGCAAGTGTGTTATTCTGTTACCTGTGGATATCTTGAAACTGGGCCATATTTATTGGACATGCTTATGGAAGTTGGTCTGACTGAAACTCACATGAGCCTCATCGGGCCTCTCCTTGTGCTGTCAAAATTTGAGGCTGGGCTCCATCAGCTCGATGAGTTTCTTAGCCTCCCCTTGCTTGAGCCGATGGTGGTTACTGCTGGGGGACACCTTTGTAACTTTGAGAACTTTTCGGCATTCTGGTGGAAGCCTATTTGTTCTTCGTGATTAGGATATGTTACATGCACAATTATTACATGCAGATTGATCGTTTGGGGTTTATATTGGAATAAGGTCAGGTTTAGTACATAGAAATGAAAAAGGAATGGAATGGCATTGCCCAATAAAAATGGGTCCACTTTGCATCTCAGTTCCTTTTTTTTTTTGGCGATAAATTCATTTATGAAGATATATAAGATATAATCCAAAGGAAGAAATCGACTCATCAGTCACATCTACAAATTTGTAGGTTGTGTAGGGAATGTATATGTACTAATTTAAAGAGAAAAAGACAAAAATCTCCATTGTGATTTGGGATTGGGACAAATCACATCATGTTTTTTTATTTGGGATAATTAGTGGTTTGCTCTGTTAGACAAAAGGGATTACGAAGTTAATTTTTTTTCATTTTCAGTCCTCAATCTTTAGCCTTTTAATCATTTTGATCATAAATTTTTTTCTTTTATCATCTATATCCTCAACTTTTCATTTTATTTCATTTTAGTTCTATAAAGAAAAATCGAAGGGGGAGGGGGTCGGGGCCGCCAATCGGTGACCCCGAACCCTCCACTGAGGGCACCAGCACCCACAGAGGACGTCGGCGACCTCGGTGGAGGAGTCGGGGTCGCCGATCGGTGACTTCGACTCGGGGTCCCCGGTCGATTCGGAGTCGGGGCTGCCAATCGGCGACCCCGACCCCCTCCTCATTTGATTTTTCTTTATAGGACTAAAATGAAATAAAATGAAAAATTCAGGATATGAATGATAAAAAGAAAAAGATTTACGACTAAAATGATTAAAAGGTTAAAGATTAACGCCCTAACCTCCTATGTCTAATGGAGCAAACCACATGGGAGCTAATTGTCCCAAACAAAAGGACATGGTGCGATTTGTCCCGACCCCAAATCACAATGGGTCTTTTTTTGTCTTTTTCCCTAATTTAAATTACTCAAATGAATTTTCACGTAAGCATTTCGAGAGAGGTCTTAGCTCGTGGTTGTCCATCCAATCGATTTCCCTCTATTAATTAAAATCTCACTTTATTTGCTTTGTTCCTTGAAATCTCACTTCATTAACCAAAGTGTTCTAATCCCAAGGGAATTAGCTTGGTGGTAAGTTTGAGCGTAAATATTGCTAATTCCAAGTTCAAATTCCGTTGGGGCCACCGTCCAAGCCTTTGGCCATTTACCCATTCCGTGCGCTGCGAGAAATTCATAGAACCAAAGGGATTAGTCAGACGAAATTCAGATACTCCGTCATTAAAAAAAAAGAAAAACAAAATATTGCTCCTTAACAAATCATAAGAAAAAAATAAGGGCTCTATCATTTGCTAACCAACAGATATCGCATTAAATTTTTCCAAAATTTCCAACAACAAATTTCTCAAAATAATTATAATACCAATTTTCTATATTATTACTAATTAACTCATAATTACCATGTACACGAGTATGCAAGCTTCTCCACCCTTATTTCCTTTCAATTGTTTCATCGAGATTATCGTGAGTTTGATCCCTTTCAATCGTTACAAATTGATCTCAACCAACGATCGATCCCAACAAATCGACATCATAGCCATTATCGATAGGGTTTTCTCCGCATCGACTCAAGATGTCTACGACGAAATTCAACATTGAGAAGTTTGACTATAACTCCAATTTCAGCCTGTGCTTGCCATCTTGGTGTAGAACGGTCTCAAGAAGTTGTTATTGGGCACGAAGCCCGAGTCCATGTTCGCAAGTGATTGGAAGGAACTGGATGAAACGGCACCATCAGCAATCCAACTGTGTCTCACAAATGACGTTCTGCAGGAGGTTTTCTCGGAGAAGAAAGCAACTGATTTATGGGCTTAGAGACTTTATATATGACGAAATCACCAGCCAATCGGTTAGTTCTGAAGCAACAGCTATACATGTTCCGTATGGTCGAAGGTACGTCAATCAAGTCTCATATCAGTGAATTCGTTAGCCTTATTAACAATATGAAGAATATTGATGCCAAAATAGAGGATGAAGATCAAGCCCTATTATTATTATATTCGTTACCACCTTCTCACAAGACTTTCAAGGAAACCATGATATACGGTAGAGAAGATCTCACCTTCGAGGAAGTTAATGCTAATTTGCTGAGTGAAGATCAACTGGATAATGAGTTGGGGTTTAGCAGTAAATCGGATGATTAGGCCATAAGGTTCGTTGCAAGAGGAAGTCATCAATCCAAAAATTCCAAAAAGAACAGGTCTAGGTCGAAGTTGAGGAACGGAGGCAAGTCTTGCAAATACTACAAGAAAAAAGGGTCATCTTGTTGACGAATGCTGAAAATTACAGAACAAGAAAAAGACTAATCATGACAACGAGAAAGGAAAACAAAAGGCCAATACAGCTGATGCTGTTGTAGCCGAGAAGAAAGATGAAGATGCGTTGTTAGTGATTGAGGACGGGAAGCCCAAGTTCAGGGATGAGTGTATTCTCGATTCCGGATGCTCGTATCATATGTGTCTCGACTAGGACTATTTCTCCACATACAAATCCTTTGAAAGTGGAGTTGTTCTTATGGGCAATAACGCTACTCGTAAGACTATTGGCATCGGTACTGTCCGGATTAGGATGCACAATGGCATCGTCAAGACTTTAATGGATGTCAGACATGTGCCTAATTTGAAGAAGAATATCGTCTTGTTCGGTATTCTAGACTCGAATGGCTGCAAAATTATCATCGAGTCCAACGGTATGGAAATTTCTTGTGGTGCTCTTGTCTTTATGAAAGGAAGAAAGATCGCTAGTTTATATACTCTTTAAGGCTCGACAGTGACAGGCTCAGTTGCAGTATCCTCATCTACGTTAGAATCTGACTCAACAAAGTTATGGCATGTGCACTCGGGACACATGAGTGAGAAGGGCATGTCTATCCTGAGCAGCCGGGGCCTTTTATCGGCACCAAGTGTTGGGAAACTCGATTTCTGCTAGCACAACGTATTCAGGAAGCATAAGAGGGTTAGTTTCACTAATGCAGTACACCTAACGAGGGGGACTCTTGATTACGTCTATTCAGACTAATGGGGTCCCGCATAAGTTACTTGGAAGGGAGGCCGCAAATACCTCCTTACTTTTATCGACAATTATTCCCGAAAGGTATGGATTTATTTTATGAAAAGTAAATATGAAGTATTTGATACCTTTAAACAGGGAAAAACTCTCATTGAGAAGCACACCGAAAAAAAAGGTGAAGAGGCTTTGTACTGATAATGGCCTCAAGTTTTGCGGGTCCGAATTTAATAAGTTCTGCCAGAAGGAAGGCATTGTTCGACACCAGATGGTAGCGAATACCCCACAACAAAATGGATTAGCAAAGTGGATAAACATGACTCTACTAGAATGAGCTCGGTGCATGCTTTCAAATGCAGGACTTTGGAAGGAATTTTAGGCTGAAGCAATCAACCTGGCATGTTATTTAAGGAACCGCTCTCCACATCGGTCAATTGAGTTGAAGACTCCTGAAGAATTATGGTCAGGTAATGCTCTCAATTATTCACATTTAATAGTATTTGGTTGTCCTACATATGCTCATGTCAACGAAGGGAAGCTAGAACATAAAGCGAAAAAAGTGTATTTTTCTTGATCATCAACCTAGTCTCAAAGATTATAGATTGTATTTTCCTGAAACCAAGAAAATTGTTATTCATAGAGATGTTATATTTTATGAATCTGTGATGCTTCACTCGAGGAAGGAGTTGTCTACGTCTTCTACAGGAAATGAAAATGTCTTGAAGTAGGTGGAGCTGGAGATCGGAGCTAGTTCCAGTCATAGGAAGGTAGGCGCATTTACTCCGAATCAATTTGAGAGCCAACTTGAAGTTCGGGCCTCATCTTGAAAGACTTCACCTCAACTGAAGGAGTACCTATTAGCTCGAGACAGGGAGTGAAGACAAACTAATCTACCTCAGAGATACGGTATTGAAAACATGGTAGCATACGCTTTTAGTGTTGCTGAGCGTATTGGCTCTTCTGATATGACATCTTACTCTAAGGTGATTCAGGCTCCCGATTCCGACAAGTGGTTGATGGCCATGAAAGAAGAGATTGAGTCCCTACACAAAAAAGGGACTTGAGAGCTAATCAAACCACTTACCGACAAGAGAATAGTTGGCTGTAAGTGGGTCTTTAAGAAGAAAGAAGACTCGAGTAGTGAACACACTCCATACAAACCCGTCTAGTTGCGAAAGGCTACAGCCAATTGGAGGGAGTTAACTTTTACGACGTGTTCTCTCCAATTATGAAGTACACATCAATCCGTTCTTTACTCACCCTTGTCGCCATACAAGATTTGGAGTTGGAACAACTAGATGTGAAGACAGCATTTCTTCACAGCGACTTAGATGAAGACATCTACATGCAGCAGCCGGAGGGTTTCGAGGTTGAAGGCAAAGGGGATCGGGTTTGTTTACTAAAGAAATCCTTACATGGACTCAAATAGTCCCCTTGGTAGTAGTATAGGAAGTTTGATTCCTTCATGATAAGTATAGGCTTTATAAGGAGCAAGTAGGATAACTGTGTTCACTCGTAAAGACTTGCCAATGTTGATGACATGTTGATTGTAGCAAAGGATAAATATGAGATTAGCAAGTTGAAAGCCAAGTTCAATTCGGAGTTTGAGATGAAGAATTTGGGAACAGCTAAGAAAATTTTGGGAATGGAGATTTCCCGAGATAGAAGCTCAAGCCGAGTATTTCTCTTTGAGCAAAAATATGTTGAGACTGTGCTAGAGTGGTTTGCTATGCAGAGTGCAAAGCCAGTGAACACTCCCCTTGCTGCACACTTCAGACTTTCTGCTTCAATGTCACCACAATCCGAGGAAGAATCATAGTCCATGTCCAGAGTTCCTTATTCGAGTGCAGTTGGCAGTCTCATGTATGCGATGGTATGCACTCGTCTAGATATTGCTCATGTTGTCAGTGTAGTTAGTAGATATATGTCTTGTCTTGGAAAAGGTCACTAACAAGCTGTTAAATGGATTTTGAGATATTTGAAGGGTACTACTGATGTTTGTTTAGAGTTCTGTCTAGACTCTACTGGTTTGGTCGGCTATGTATACTCAGATTTTGCAGGAGATTTAGATAGGAGATGGTCTTTCACTGGGTATGTATTTATTATTGATGGTTGCGTCGTTAGTTAGAAGGCAACCTTGCAAGCTACAGTTGTATTATCTACCATAGAGGTAGAGTTTATGGCAGTGATTGAAGCAGTCAAGGATGCTATATGGTTGGGAGATTTGCTCGAAGAGCTATTCATGAAGAAGGATGCGACTATCATCTACTGCGATAGTCAGAATGCAATTCATTTGATGAATGATCCAATGCATCACGAGAGAACGAAGCATATTGATGTGAGGTACCATTTTGTTTGTGATGTAGTAGCCACTAGAGATGTTCGAGTGGATAAGATTAGCACTTTTGATAATCTGGTAGACATGATGATAGAGTCTTCCTGTTTCAAAGTTTGAGCATTGCTCGGACTTGGTTAGTATCCAATAGAGACCGACTTAGGCTCGCGAGGCCTTTTGGCAAAGGAGGCATATCATTTATGGATTATTGGAGAATTCAAGCCAAGGTAGAGATTTATTGAATGTGGCTCGAATTCTCGCCCCAAGACTTGATGACAATGGGAAAGACTTAGACTGCGGACAATCGACTGCAATATTGCAGAAAAACTGCAATTTCAATAGGCTGAAGATAGAAGCCACAGATAATCGACTGTGGTCGTCCGCGCAGTTAATTGTAGAAAGTAGTAGAATTTTTTAGCGATATATAGCATATCAGAATAAGATTTTGCTAGTTTTTTTATTTCCTTGCTCAATTGATTTCTTTCCTATATGGGATTTATTTTCCCCGTTTCTTTTCTTCTTGCACAAGATTACATAAGGGGTGAGAGTAGGGGTCATCAAGAGAAAACATTGTAATTGGGGTTTCCGAAAAACACTCTGTACACCATGGCATCATTGTTCATAATAAAAGAAAAACTAGCAAAACCTCCTTTATGTGTGGATGTATTGTCGGTACATTGTCAGCCCGAACCACATACACGAGTGTGCAAGCTTCTTTTCCCTTGTCTTCTTTCAATTGTTTCGTCGAGATTATCGCGAGTAAGATCCTTTCGATTCTTACAAATCGATCTCAACCAACGATCGATCCCAACAAGTCTCGTAAAACTAAATTTACAAAAAAATAGGTCCAAGTTATTGAGCTTGATGTCTCTTGTAAAATTAAATTTACAACATCAATTATAATATATAAAAAGCCGATAAGAGAAGATGTGGTTGCACTGCGTTTGCCAAATCACAAACACACAGCTCCACATTGATTGAATTTTCAATTCAAGTTAAATGAACTCTCATTACATTTAATTTGCTTTATATTCAAGTAGACAAACGCACCCGTACACATGGACAAAAAAATAAAGATGTTTGAAAATTATTATTATTTTTGTTTTTTGCTGCGTGAATGTTAGTTTGAAAAGGAGAATTAAGAGAGGGCATATAAACAAAGCTACATTTGTTTGGAGAGGGATTGATAAGAGAGAGAGAAATAAGGAGAGAATAATGGTATTCGGGAAGTGTAACGTAAAACGGAAACAAATCACGTCAGCAACACTGGTAAACGTAAAACGAGTCACGTCAGCAATACCATTATAAATAGATGGAAAACTTGGTAGATATGGAATAACATGAAAAATAATGGGCCTTTTCAGGTAATTTTTAAGTCATGTGATATATTTGAGAAAATAGGTAAACTTTGAATAATATAGCATTAAAATCCCTTATTATTATTATTATTATTATTATTATTACTACTACTACTATTACTACTACTGCTGATACTACTACTATTACAAATGATTATTATTATTATTATATATCTAATTATGGGGAAATGAAAATCTATATATATGATATACATATAGGGGTTTTTACCTAAAATGGCCTATGGTTTGCTTGTTTTGTCAAATCTATCATATGTTTTTTTTGTCAAATCTATCATATGGTTTACTTTTTTGCATCAAATCTATCACGGCGTTATCTTTTTCGTCGACATCTAACAGCCGTGCTGACGTGGCACGTGGAGAGATAGTGGGCCACACTTGCCACGTGGGCGCCACGTCAGCATGGTCGTTAGATGTCGACGGAAAAGATAACGCCGTGATAGATTTGATGCAAAAAGTAAACCATGGGATAAATTTGAAAAAAAAAGCATATGATAGATTTGACAAAACGGGTAAATCATGGGTCATTTTAGGTAAATTCTCCTATATATATATATATATAATTGCTGGGGAGATTGCCGCCATGTAATTTGTCAAAAAATTTGAAATGAGAACTTCTCATGCCAAATTTTTATGTAACTTCCATTAAAAACATGATTATCAAATAATTAATACTGGGAAATATGATAATTGCTAGGGAGATCACTATCCAAAAAGATTATTGCTATTATTATTATTACCAAAAATGATTACTATTAGATATCTAATTATGGAAAAATGAAAAATGGGATAATTGCTGGAGAGATACCATCCAAAAATTATTATTATTATTATTACTACATATCTAATTACCGGAGAAAATGAAAATGAGATAATTGCTGGGGAGATCGCCATCACCATTGCATACTATTTGTTCAATATTTTCAAATGGGGATTATTATTATTATTATTATTATATAATATATAATGCCTGGAGCAATTGTCAGAATCCGCCATGTATACACATTTGGCAAAATAGAAAATATAAGATTCTCATGTATTTGTAACCATTTATGTTAATTAATGATATACGTTTATTAAGTATTTTAATAAAGTTACTTCAATGAGTTGTATTTTTTATATTTATTATTAACTTGAAAGTTATCAAAAAGTAAATTCTAAATATTCACCCGAAAAGTAAATCCTATATAATCATCATAAACTAATTAAACTAAATGACATAATATACTAAAATTTATCATAATTAATAGTTACGTATAATGCGCGGGTGGATCGGTTAAAATATCTTAATTGGTTGGTTACTTTTTCAAATGGATAATTAGGTCATTTCATAACATTTATTAATTTTCCAGAATTCAAAAAATATAAATTGCCTTCTCTTTGTTATAGTTATAAATTATAATAAAATAAATTATTGATTATAACAATAATAGTAATATATAATTGCCTAAAAGGCTAAAACCCTCAATAAACCCATTTCCTCGTTTACCAAAAAAAATTAAAAAAATCCTATTCCTCCTCGTCCTCCGCTCCTCCCCCTCCATCCCCTCTCCTCTGTTGCAAAGAAGCCTTCTCATCCCTCTCTGCTGCTCGGCGGCTGCTCGTGCCAGACATTGACGACGTTGAGTCGCTGACTTCTCTACTCAATTGGAAGAACAATTGACGACCACGGATGTTCTCTCTCAGCCTTATAGAGCACACTCTGAGGCTGCCGCCCCACCTGCTCGGCCTCTCCCTCGAAAAAGCCGTCAGGCACGAGCTGGAGGGTCTCTTCTTAGATAAGGTGAGGCGAGGTCCCCCACTTCTGTTCTTTTCTATACGCTGAGATTGCGTGTATTCGGATGCCTATATTCTCTTTCCTGTCGTCTTATGGTTTGTGACACTGACTGACCGAAGGCATATGTTTTCAAGGTCATTGCAAAATTGGGGCTCTGCGTGTCTGTTTATGACATCCGGAGCATTAATGGCGGCTTCATCTTTCCTGGGGATGGTGCACCCACCTACACGGTAACTCGACTGCACGAACCTCCGGCTGGATTACTCTGTTTTGTAGATTTGCTGCTCTTATGCCATTTTAGTTGGTCTAATGGTGCCAATCTAGTAGAATTTGATGGGTATGTTCTGAGGGTAATAAGCTGTTTTCGTGAAGTTTTGTCGGCTTCGTTCTATCCATCCGTTTTGTTTTCTCCTATTTGGATAAACAAAACAAAGTAAAATTACCCATCTTTTCGAGTTTTTCCATGATGTTATCCAGAATAACAGTTTGTCAAAGATTTGTACCCATGGGGGCCGAAGTAATTGACGCATCAGAGCAATTAATATAAAACTCTAAAATACTCAAACCGGGATCTCTTTATAAAAATCGAAATAATAAAATATATCGTTCCTGCACAGCTTCGTCCTAGTGATCCCATTCAAAATCTTTACGGAGTTTCATGCCATCATTGTATCTGCAAATGTACAGAGGAGTATGTTCCTTCCCATGACAGAGCATCATCCTTAAATCTGCAACTTGCTCTTGTTGGCTATTGTATTGACTTTATTTGAATTTTTCCATTGAACCATTGATCTGTGAATTCCTTCTATGAGGTCTTTCTATGTATTGGTACCATTGTTAAATAGCAGAGTTGCATCTGCTTTGAACATATCCTTAGCCCCAGCCAAGTTGAGTTTAGGAGCGTAACAATCTTGAGTCCAAAATTGCCCTGTCTTGTTTGAATTTAGTTATAGCAGTGAATGTTTATACCACGAACACATTTGTGCAGTGCTGCCTGCTATCACATATTTTTTCTTGAATGACATGCTCATCCCTCTCCTTTCACTTCAGGTGAGATGCAGGCTGATAATGTTCCGTCCATTTGTTGGGGAGATAATTGATGCAAAACTTAAGGATTATGATGAAAACAGTTTGCGTTGTATGTATGAATACTTCTCTACTTACTTCTTGTGAAAAGAAAAATCAATTTCAATTATATGCGGCACTGTGTTTTCCATTTTGTGTCATAAAAGTCTGATTATATATCAGAACATCTGTAGCACATTTATTTGATGCCAGTTCTCAACCTCTAATATAAGTAAGTATTTCCTGTCAACATCCTCGCTAACCTGTTATTTTTGGATATGATCATATCGACTGGGAAAATATGAAGTTGAATCTGTACGTGCCCAGTCCTAGAAGTATAAGAACTACATGTATTTTCAATACAATGATCAGATTAGGTCTTGGTACAAAGTCTTTGGTAGGAAGTGATGTCTGAAGTACAAAATGTAAGAATACCGAAAATTAGTCAGTGAATTCATAGAGGGGATCTTGTGCTTGTTGGATTTTCGAATAGTTGATATATGAAGAGTGCAAAGTGAATAAATTAATTTCAATGTGGCAGATTATATTTGTTAACAGTTTGAGACAATACTTACCAATAGGGGAAAAAAAAAGTTTGACACTAATTTTGTGGGAGATGATTTCTTCATATTTATCTCAACATTCTTTGGTTTTTTTGCGTATGTAAGTCGCTTTGCTGTCCTCATAAATTAACTCTTCTTGACTGATTGATATATTGCTCTTTTTGTTGTGTTTTTCCCATAAATCAGGACATGGTTGGTTACTTCATTGCCAACTGATGCCTTTACTAGGATTGATTATAAATTATAGCAGCTATACTAACTGTTTTGCTGTATCTTATATGGTGCAACTCTCTAATCAAGGTCTTTGCAGGAGTTTTTTTTTTTTCCTCCTCTCTCTCTCTCTCTAACTTTTTTAGTGCTTTAATTATGGAACACACTTGGTTGCAATTTGTCTATGCTTAATGTTGCACAGTGCTGTGTTTAATTCCTTCTATATTAATAGTTCATGGTCAATTCCTTTTTTATTATTTATGGAGAAGACTTCATTGTGTTAGTTTCTCTATAATATTGTGTAGTAAAACATTGTTGAATTTACAATTTTGGCAGTATCTCTGGGATTTTTTGATGACATTTGCATACCTCCTCATCTCTTGCCAACTCCATCTCATTTTTGGCCTGACCCAGAAAACGGGTAAGAGCCTTCTCTTCATATATTTTAAGCCTCCTCTTCATATATTTTATTCTGAAATGTAACCAAAATTTGAAGAGCGGAGGTTTTGGTTCATTGGTTAACTAAGTTATAATGGATTCAACCGGAATTTTAGTAATATAATAATATGATACTGAAAATCTGATATATCTGAAGAAAAGGGAATCCACCTGAAGCGCAGGACTGTCCACTTAGAACACTAGGAGAGAAAATCTTGTTTAAGTATGAACATGCTGGTGGATAGGCTCAGTTGCATCCCATTGTTCTGATAAATGGGCCGCTAGGGGTCAGCTGGCTGGTCCTATCAGGTCTTTTTTCTGAAACTGTGGTTCTGCTATCTCAGCATCTTCCGAATTATCTGTTTTGCATTTCATCTTTCACATCATACAAGGAGTTTATTCTGCTGTGCTCGTTACAGGAATAGACGGAGATGGGTTTGGGAGTATCAAACAGATGATGAGAATCAGACATCTGGTAGTATGTTTGCAATTGATGAGATAGGCGCGGTCAGACATTACACTCTCCTTAGTTTTGCTGTTATTCTAGTACTCTTATCTGTTTCTTTTTTAATTGTTTGGCTGAATTTGTTTATCTGATTTATGACTCCAAATGCAGACTATTAGATTTAAAGTTCAGAGCATAAGTTATCCTTCGATTCCACTAGAGCAACCAAATAGTTCAAAGCCATTTGCTCCGATGGTGGTTACTGTAAGTTCATTTTATACTGCACTTCTCTACAACGTCTTATCGATTCTTTATGTCAGATAGCTAAAAGTTCTTTTGCACAATACCTGTCTATAATTACATACAACTTGTTTTGCTTTTATGTAAAGGCCAAAACATACTTCTCTTGTGTTCGATGGTGCATTGGTTGAAAAGATAAATATTATGTTTAGGTAATTCTATGAATATCATTAGCGTCGCTTTTGTTTAGGGAGAATTCCTATATGAAACACCAATTCCAACTCAGTCAAATGTGCAATAACTCGTCCAACGATGCCTGCAATTTTATTTATTTTCTTTGGTGATCTTGCACAAATAACTCCCTCAGTGTGAAATTTTTCTTCCTCCCATTTCCCTCTAGATGGGCCTCTTCTGAGTCATCCAAGTTTGGGGATTTGAATCATCCAAATTTCTCCCTTTTTCCGCCTGCCTCTTTGGTCTTGATGGATGACAAACACTAGCTAATCATTTCTATTTTGCAGGGTTCAATCGATAATGACGGTCTTGGCCCCCTTTCATGGTGGGAGTGATGAATAAAGACAGTTGGGTAAGTGGATTACCTTCTGAAGCTCATTTCTATATGATCATCCATCTCTCCTGACTCTCACACACCCAACTAATTTGAAGTTCTCAACAGGCAGAGCCATATTGTCGCCTGCTATTTTCTACCTGAAGCACTTTTGGATGAAGCCAGTGGACAGTCATTGTTATGGGCCTATGGTCGATCGGTACAGATTCTGCACACTGCACTTACCAGATCTCTCTAAAGCAAGGAATATGTGCACATGTTTAAGTTAATAGACAAGAACTTTTCTAATTCATATTGATTAAAGGGATAGAGCAGTGTGGTGTACTTGTTCATGATAGAAACTATCTTTCTCGACAATTTTTACTTTAAGGGTTGCGGATACAGCGTTAAGTCGGCACTTTATGATGTCTCCTCATGTAAATTATATCTAATTTTTGTCGTTCATCCCTGGAAAGTAGGCAACTTACGGATTGTCTGATTGCAGGACATTTGAATCGGTTTTAGACTGTCAATGCAAACAATTCTGCCTGCTCAAGCAACCTAATGTCAAAAATGTTCCTCTCACGTGTTCTCATTCTCTTGTTGAGGTAATTGGCATCTTCGAAAACCTTATCTACAGAGTAAATGAACGAGCGAAATGTGCAAAGTGCAGAGAATTTATATGGGACAGCGTAAGTTTATGCAGACGATTCACGAGGCATCCAACTGTCATAAGAAATTTCACACCCCGTGTTATCCTCAAATATCTAAACCATGCTATGCAAGGTCACATGCAATACACAAGGCTTAGAGGGACTGTCCAGGCTCCTCATCTTTGTCAAGGCCCGACAGATAGTGTAGAAGGACCAGATGAGGCCAAACACGCCAAACAGTATCCACCCGACAAGGTTGTTGCTCAGCCAGAATGGGAGCCCCGACATTCCCTCCGTGCTCATTCTCTCATCCACCAGGGCCGGGCTCGAAATTGCTGCTGATGAAACAGCTGCGAAGAGGATGCTCCCATGGTCTTGATTGACCCAATCTTTTGCTTTCCCTCCGCCCCGCATCTCACTCCCCTTTGGTTGCAATCAAATGAATGAGACACGATGACTTTTCGGTTTTCGAGCAAAGGGACCCTTACCACAAAGCTTACCAACTGCTTATAAGTCGTGAAAATGATTCAAATTGTAGAAAGGGAGGAACATATGCAAATAAGACATATTTTGTCATGCGGTAATTCAGGGCAGTCAATTACATTATGATACATTAAGTTTGCTCCTGTTCTCATTCAGCTAGGCTTTCATTTGAACCTACTATGCGAATCGAATGAAACCCGGACAATCGTACACAAGAAAACATCATCAACTTGTCAGTGCGAGAAAGACAGAGAGGTGTATCCAATAAGATCCAGTGGTTCAAAAAACAGTTGCACCAAAAAAGTGAACGCGTCAAAAACCTTCCCATGATATTGAAATTCTAAATTGTATCTTGATTTAATGTCAGAAGATGGAATGACAGAAATCTAAAATGAAGGCCTAAAGCATTCATTGGTGGCCTCGCCACGTCTGATCCATTTAGATATTCCATTCTTTCGTGCCGAACAGATGACAAAAGTATCAATGGCTCCCCCCTCGTATCAGCAACAGAGTAGAAACAACAGTGCCATTCATTTACCAACACACTTCCTGAAAGTTCAGACCTCAACGGGAAAACTTCCATGACAAAAGGAGTTGTAAAATCTATTAATCTCAAATTCCGAAGTTTGAGCAGGGTAAACTCATTGCAATGTAAATAAAAAACATAACTAAACAGCGGCAATCTCTTAAGCCTTGTCGGCCTTGGAAGCAGTAGCGGCAGCCTGTCCACGGAGACGACCGGTCCTGCGGGCGGCGATAAGACCGACCTTCTGCCCTGGCGGTGCATCACGCCTGACCGTGCTGGCGTGACCAATATGCTGGTGGTTACCACCTCCGTGAGGATGCTCAACGGGGTTCATTGCTACACCACGGACCTTGGGCCAGCAGTTCCTCTTCACCCTGAACTTGTGGTAGGCATTGCCAGCCTTCAGGAGGGGTTTCTCAGTCCTTCCACCACCAGCAACTTGGCCAATCATCGCTCTGCAACCGCTGGGCACAATCTTCTTTGAGCCAGATGGGAGCTTGATCCTGTCACCATGACTCACAAGCAACTCGTCAGAATTCAGTGTTTAGTAAGCATGCACTAAAGACTATTCTCTTTGTATTTACTATGACATGGCTTTCGCATGCATTGAAGACAATTTTTTTTGTCCACCATTCTTCCCAACCATGTCAGTTACGAGGATGGAACTCGGCAGCAGAAAGGAATCGTACCAAACGGGTTCTTGCTATAATACCTAGCAGGCATGCTGCAGCTTAAAAGAAATCTAGGCAGTTCAGGGCAATTCTCTGTTTGAATTGCTTGTTGCGGACAACGTTTGTGGTTGTCCACAAAATGTCTGTCGAACTTTTCTTACTGCCCAGGGAATCCACAGCAGGGTGTCCCGAATGCATTGAGGCACATACAGCCAAATATTCAAGCCAAGTAAGTAGCAGTCCACCAAAGGAAGCAATATGGAACGTAATCAGTGCCAAATTTCTAAAACTACCTCAACAGGTTATTCCCGGACATTTCAGTGTCCTCAATTTTCCTGAGTAATTTGACGGAATTTGCTGTATGATATGACCAGTGTAGCAAAGACCAAACTCTGCACTTACATATAACTCAAACCAGTTGCACGCGACGAATCGATTGCCGAATGCAGAGGCTGAATTTATCTCAATCAAAAGTTATAATTCTCTCTCTATCCGTTTGTTCAATGCGATTGACATAGGCAATTAACAGAGTGACAAAGTCTGATACAATTCCTCCTCCTTCAAGCAATCAAATTCAAGAATATTCTAATCAAATCGAGCTGACTATTGAATTAAGACCGACAGATCATCACAGGTTATTAAAAGTTGAGCTTTTACTACCTAGTGGTGTCATTGTCGGGGTTGTGGCTGATGACAATGGCGTAATCCCCGGAGGCGCGAGCTAAGACACCGCGATCCCCAACGTGGTGCTCGACGTTGCAGACAACGGCACCCTCAGGAATGGAGCGGAGAGGGAGGACGTTACCAACAACGAGGGTGGCCTTCTTGCCGCAGTAGACAAACTGGCCAGTGTACATGCCCTCGGCGGCGACGAAGAGCTCTTTCTGCTTCTTGTAGCGGAAGGGGTGGCGGAAGGATACACGGGCCAGGGGTGCGCCACGGCCGGGGTCGTGGATGATCTCAGTGACGACACCCTTGAGGTAGCCATTTCGCTCCCCGAAGTCGAGGCTGCGGAAGCGGGCGGGGCCCTTGCGGTGGTGGGTGTGGGACTTGAACACCGAACCCGCACCCTTACGCTGCGCCCGGATAACGCGACCCATTGCCGGAGGAGGAGGAGGGCGGATGCGGCGGAATGACTGTCACTACGACGGCTGGAGGGAGGGGTTGATTGAAGGAGGGACGAGCTAGGGTTTCTGACCATCTATAGGAAGAAGGAAAGAGAAACCCTCGGGGCTCCACTATTGGGCCCATGTTTTAATTTGGGCCTCACAGGCCGAACCAAAATGGGCCAGACTTGGCCCTGTTGAGGAGGCCCGGCCCATCACAAGCTCTTTAGATGAACTCCTCCGGCTCTCGCACCATCCCTCTCTTAAATAATGGAAATAGTTCCCTCCGCGGTGCATTCCGGGAAGGACACGTGCATATTTTACATTATTTTTATTTTAAAAAAAAATTATTTTGAAGGCAATAACTAGCAAAGATTTGGTGGTCGTGCAATGTTTGAGTGCATATATATATATATATATATATAATGCCAAGATAATAGGGGAGAGTGTGTGATTTTGCCAAGTATCACTAAATATTAAAGTTTTAGTTTTTCTATAACATTAAATATACCTAGAAATTACAACATTGTCATTCATTAATGGTATTAAAGTGTTAGCTTCGTTTGGTTTTGGAGAGTACTTTTTTTTAACTTACTTTACTTATCTTCAATTCAACAACACAATCATTACTTTATCTAGACTATTCATTACTTTTTTTTTTCATTTTTTCCTATAATTTAATAATACAATCATTACTTTTTTATTATCTCCCTCTACCTTATTATTATAACCCCAATTATATATATATATATATATACACATAGTTTGAATGAAGTGGAGTTAAATAAACTTCATTTCCAAACAACCTCTTAGTATTTCTATAACAATAAATATACACCAGTGTTCCATCTCGTGTGTTGCACAAGTTCGTTATTGTATACCTATTATCATCTTTATGGGAGTTACTCGTATATTTAACAAATTATTTCTTAGTAATAAAAATAAATGATTAATTTGAATTCAAAACATAATTTTCAATAACATTAGACTAATATAAATAATCCAATAATAATCTTGCAACTAATTGTCTCATTTATATGAATTATATATCTATGAAATCATTAATGCATTACAAAGATATATCACGGATATTCCATTCATGCATTTACTATTTACAAATTTATTTTTGCTCTAAAAATATTATTTTTTGAGCTTCTAATTTTCAAATGTTAGATTTAATTTTTATTTGTGAATCATAAGTTCATGAAAATAAGTTGTTTGTAAATAATTTAAGTGGTTTGTAATTAATTTTAAATTTTCAAATGACATTAATGTCATTAAATTAGTGGCTTCAAATAATTTTTTTTTAAAAGAATTACATAAGTAATCAATTAATTATTTCTTTTAGTGTGCTATATCGATAGCAATGCACCGATCATTATCACTGTGCACACCCGAATTTCGTCTCGTCGGGGCACGCATGCGTGCGCCTAAATGCAACGCGGCTTGGGAGTGTCCACCTTCCCGGGGATGCGCGACGGACGCACATGAGAAGGAGTTGCCACTACCTGTTTACGACCCGAATGTCGAGGGCCGGTGAGTTGCCCGGGTCTAGGGGTATGTGATATACCTAGTATGTTAAGGCAATGATTTGTACGGAACTGGAAATTTCGAATTCAGGGGTTCTATTTCGTGTGGGCCTATATCACACATGCCTTTTCAGTACTCTAGCTTGCTAGGCTTGCCATTTTATTTATTTACCGCATGATTTAGGGTTGCACTCGACTCGCCCGTTTTAACATCGTAAATTCGAAGAAACACTCAGACCATCCATTATCCGACCGGGATTCTTACATAAATAAATGTACAACATAAACCCTTACATTGTTCTCTCAAATAAATAAAAATAAAAATTACAACGACTGAATCCCGATCGGTTCGCGTTTGGTCATTATTCCATTCGTGCTCACTGTGTGGTTTGGATAAGACTGAAAATTAAATTAAGATGCGCACTCGGTGTATGGAGACATTGGACTCGGTGATCGACGATTAAGGGGCTTTGGACTCGTGTAAATCGTATCCTAAGGGTTCGGACCCGAACCGCAACAAATCAACAAATAAAAGTGAAAAATAGAAGAAAACTGATAAAAACTTATATAAACAGATAAAAACAGACAAATAACGGATAAACAGATAGGTGCAGACAGGTTGTGTATTAGACCGAATTTATGTGATTTAGTCAATTATTAACCGGAGTTATTTGACAAACAATTTCCCTACCCTAGGCAAACAGATGAATGTGCTAAAATGCAATTCTTAAGTCAATTATGTGTGTGAGTTTGTTTTAAGACTTTACTCTGCAAATGACACTGAGATTTCACTAAATACGCCAAACTCGTGTTTTGACTCTAAATTTGGAACCTAGAGTTCTGCCTAGCCATTATCTAATGTTTATATAAGCCGAGTGAATGATTAGTTCGGTTTTACATGTTTTGTGACAAAAATAACAACGCTAACTACCGAATCTACGGTAAGATGACAGAAACACCGAAAGTGGATGAAACGGACCATGCGAATAAGACTCGCACCCGAACGGGCTGCCCTTTTCTACCCATAGATCAAGGTGTTTCGACCTCCTTAATGCCTAGAATGTCGGCGAATCACGAAACAATAGTTATGCCCTTTGGTTTGCAAAATGTGTAAGAGTTAATGAAAAGTTGAGATTGCGTGACACGAAGGGGTTTAAAGGAGACTTGTGTGTTTCGACTTGAGCCGCCTCAAATTGGGCCCGGACTCGAGTGAAAGTGCACAAATCCACCCTAGACATCAACTCTATTCGTGTTACACGTCTTGGCATTTTGAAATTGTGAATGTTAAAAGGGCATTTCCGTCGGTTCATAATTCGTTGACGCGTTTATAAATTGATAGCCGGTTCATACAATTCTATTTAAGCCGAATGATTTAATTAACCAAACGATACGTCCCATTTCCCGTTTGTGAAGTGGTTTAGTAATTGAGATCTTGAACCTCAATTGTTATGGATTAATGAGATGGTTGTTCGAAATTACACGCCTAACATACAAACTAACACGAAACTAATGATTAAATGAAAAATGTAATTACAATCAATTCCAAGAATCGGTTTTAACCGGTTCTTGCATGCATAAGACATCAAACACGATAATAACGCACATTTTACAAAGCCGATGCCGCCATGTTCTTGGAGACGCACACAAACACACAATACAAACGCAAACATGATATTTAAAGAAATCGATAAAACGACATCGGCACGGAAAACGAGGTAAATCGTAAACGCAATAAACATGAAAATAGAGTTGAATCGGGGTCAATGGGTCTGTTTTGGATCTAGATTCAGTCTGGAGAGGGCTGCATTGGACAAAAAAATCAATGTGATCTGATCTATCGAATAGATAAAAAGTTCGGTAAATAATTTTATTTGGAGTTGCAGCACCCATAAAAATATGAAAGTTTGTGTAGGACCTTAAAATAACATCAAGAACCTGTGGTAAAAATTTCAGCTCATTTTGAAGTCGGATGGTTCACGAGACCTATCAAAATCAGACCAAAAACACCAAAATGACGGGTAAACATTTTTTATCTGGACATCCAGTGCCTAGAAAAATCTGAAATTTTGTATGGGGACTTAAAATAATATCAAAAACCTGTGGTATGATTTCAGCTCATTTTGAAGTCGGATGGTTCACGGGACCTATCAAAATCAGACCGAAAACACTGAAATAACAGGTAAACATTTTTTTATTTGGAGATCCAGTTCCCATAAAAATCTGAAATTTTGTGTGGGGACTTAAATAATATCAAGAACTTGTGGTAAAAATTTCAGCTCATTTTGAAGTCGGATGGTTCACGAAATTGCTCAAGGGCCAAACTTGGGATCTAAGAAAAAGCATATGAAATGAGTCATTGACACTCGTCCAACACTCCAGCAGTAAACACACATACAATAAGTCGATATTTACATGCAAAACAAAAACAAATAAATAAATAAACTTAGAACATGGAAGTTAAGTCGAATCAGGTCCGCCTTATCACCCCACAAGCCTAGATAACTAAGAGACCTACTTCTCTAAGTTGTAAAGAAGTTATACCTAGTATCGGAATGCGAGAAAAGAGTCAAAGAAGTGGCAAGAGAGTCGGAAAACTCGGTTGCACAGAAACTGTCCAGAAAAGATAGCAGCGGCTCCCGACAAGAAAGGTGATGGCTTAGATGGTTCGATGTGGTTGCACGGTGTAGGCACGGGCCCTCTCGACTCCCAAGGGACTGCTTAAGGTGGTCATGACCAGCTTTGGGCGTGCAAGGGCCTGAACAAACCCAAAAATGACAA
Organism: Punica granatum; assembly: GCF_007655135.1. NCBI lineage: Eukaryota > Viridiplantae > Streptophyta > Magnoliopsida > Myrtales > Lythraceae > Punica > Punica granatum. The sequence goes on along the minus strand of NC_045130.1, from coordinate 25,511,777 downwards.
AAGAAAACCGGTAAAAACTGTGATAACCCGGGGAGAATGAAAGAGGGAAATGGAGGTTGTGCGCGGTTGATCGGCTCTCGGCACGTGACCACCTTGTCACAAGGGAGAGTGATGGTCTTGAGGAACCCTTAGGTGGTGTAGGCACAACTCGCCATGATCGTGAGAGGAAATGGCATGCCTAGGACCCGGGAAGGGCTATGGAAACCCGATTCTGTGTTGTTTCTGTTATCTGCTGAAACGTGGGGTTGGAGGCCTCGAATGCTAAAACTAAGCTCAGAAATCGATTTAGGAGGTCGAAAATAGGTGGGGTATGTATTTTTTCGAAGTTTGGGTGAGGGTAGATGGATGTTTTGCCCGAAAAACGACGTTTTTTTTCTTGTCAATAACGGTTTTTTCTTATTCTCTCCTCTGCGGCTCTCTTTTCCTCCGAATTCTCTATGTTCTCTACTCACTCTTCTCTGCTGAAAACCTCTCCATCCATCCTGAATCAATGAAGGTCATGGGTAAGAGAGGAAGGAAGGGTTTAAATCAGAAAGTTGTGTGAGACGGGAAAGAGGTTTAATGACTTTTTTTTTCTTTCTTTCTTCTGCTCTCCTTGAACCTAGACGTAATTATTCTCCTATTCCCTCTATTTTCTGCTGAATGGAAGCATAATGAATGAGGGGGAGTGGCAATATGGGAAAGTGGTCCAAGATCGGAAAGCGTGCAAGACGGGAAAGCGATTAATGGGATTTTTCTTGCTCTATTCTACCATGATTGTACTTGGACAAATTTTGCTCTTTTCTTCCTCCTCTCCTCTTGCTCCGGTGCTGGAATGAATGCTGATTGCTTGAGGGTCAAAGGTAAGAAGAGAAAGGAAGGTTTGGATTGGAAAGCGGTGCCAAAAATCGGGCAAATTCCCACGAACTTCCTCTTTTTCTTTTCAGCTGAACTCGGCTCCTATTATGCTCACCATGCTGATTGAATTCTTCCCCATCTTTAGCTTGAATAGTGAGCCGACTTTGTCTGATTATTTTCTGCTGGAGCTCATATCATGGCCTAATTGGTTTAAGACTTTGCTGTAGCCGGTGGACCAAAATGGGGTGCTGACAATCACAACGTTATATAATATATGTATATCATTGAAAAACAAACTTGCTTTTAAGTCATTTAATTAATCACTTATTTTGTTGATAATTTGAACATTATTAATTAAAATCTATTATCTTTATGAAATTATGCAATGTAATTTATATAAACCAATTTTTAGTTGAATTATATATATATGTGTGTGTGTATATCTAGATATTAGATTCTACGTAGACACTGATTTCAACATTTATCATAACTTTTTAATAATTTTCTAAATTTATTACTTCGAAAGAGTTTGCTGTTACATACATTAGATAGGGTATTTTACTATATATGGATGTGGATATATGGATACAATAATTAAGTTAAAATATGAATTTGTAATTATATAAGGAATTTCAAATTATATAATATCTCAAACCTTTATTATATAGAAAATTTCAACTTCTTTTGCTTTTGCTTCATGTTTTATAATAACATAATTTTATAAAAATCGTTTATCCATAAAGTGAATTGAAGATTCTAAGTTTCTAACCTTATTAAGTATAACTCTATTAATTGTTTTTGGGAGTCAATTTTACTTATATGGATTTATTTATGATAATTATTCACAATATTTACAGGTGAAATGACTTCTTATGAATGGCAAGAACTTTCAATAATTAATGCCTATTTTTGAAGAATAATTTCTAACATGTTAGGCTTTAGATTGATTTAAAACTATTTTTACTTTCAATTCTATTACTGATTCTCATATTTAATTTGCATCATAAATATTTAATTAATAACTTGTATATTATTTGAGATTGTTATATATATTTGGTTCAGAAATGGAAACCTGATTATGTAACGTTTTAATATAATACTTTCTAATATTATATTGTGACATTCTCATTTAAAATACTTACTTTAAATCTTTTGACAATTTTTATTACAAAAGTAACTTTGAGTAATTTATATTTTAATTCTATATGTGGAATTGCATAGATAATATGAGAACTTTGTTGTATAATATACTATATTTATTCATGTATATTAACTATAACATTTATTTTATAATGTTGATGCGATTCTCGCCAAGAATGACGAGACCCGACAACTAAAGGAACCCAAGATCGTTCCACAATCAGATTTGATTAACGAAACCTCAACCCGTTGTTTACAATATAAACAAGAACCTTGGTATAACTGACCTCAACCCGTTATTTAATGCGAAACAAGAACCTCGGTATATAGGAAGACGCCACAAACGGTGGTGGAAAGCCGTTTGATAAGTCGATGAAGACGCCACAAACAGTGGTGGAAAGCCGTTTGATAAGTTGTTGATGAACGCCACGGAAACTTCCGATAAGTTCAAATTAGTTCTTCAAGAACCAAATAGAATACTCTCACAATTTTCTGAATGTTCCTTCTTTATTAAAAATTGACTAAGATGAATATATATAGACATAAACTAATCATAATCTGGCCATATCTCCTCCTAAAGATAAGGAAAATAAAACCTAGAATATCGATAGAGATATGACATAATCTATAAAGATATGAAATCTAAATATTCATAGAATATCTCCATGAGATTTAAACTTTAAATAAATTTGATGATATCTTCTCTTGATCATCAAATATTCTAGAAGTTTCCTCAAACACTTGCTGAATTTAGCCTTATCCGGAATTTTCTATAACTTGAATCATGTTGATGGATTTTTGTGGATCACGTGATTCATGTCCAATGGGCCTCCACGAATTTGCTTGAGCCCGAACCTCTTGAATTAGGCCGTTGAGTTCATCTTTAAACTTCTTTGCTCGTGCTCGAGTAATCGGTCCAATTGGAACTTGAACTGGATCTCTTGAAGTCGTGCTACGATTTGCATCATTCCCCTCCTCTTGAAAAGGATTTGTCCTCAAATCATCACCTACATCAAAAGGAAGCAAATCAGCAACATTAAAAGTAGCACTTCAATTGTACTCACCAGGTAAGTCTAGTTTGTAAGCGTTGTCATTGATGCGCTGTAGGACTTGAAAAGGACCATCTCCTCTTGGAAGCAATTTCGAGCGTCTTTGCGCCGAAAATCTCTCTTTCCTCATATGCAACCAAACCCATTCTCCGGGTTCAAAAATCAGCTTATGACACCCCTTGTTGGCGTGTTTTGCATACTGCTCAGTTCTTCGCTCAATGTTGAGTCTTGCTTTCTCATGAATTTGCTTGATAAATTCAGCTTTCTTTTTGCCATCTAAATTAACATGCTCAGACAAAGGTAAAGGAGATAAATCCAATGGAGTTACAGGATTAAATCCATACACAAGTTCAAATGGTGAAAATTTAGTAGCGGAATGAATATATCTGTTATAAGCAAACTCAACATGTGGTAGACACTCTTCCCATGTTTTAATGTTCTTTTTTATGATTGCCGTCAACAAAGTAGATAGAGTTCTATTTGCTACTTCCGTTTGACCATCAGTTTGTGGGTGACAAGTGGTAGAAAACAACAGCTTAGTATCTAACTTACAGCACAAAGTCTTCCAAAAATAGCTCAAGAACTTAGCATCTCTATCCGAAACAATTGTTCTAGGCATGCCATGTAACCTCACAATCTCCCTAAAGAACAAATTAGCAACATGCGAAGCATCATCCGTTTTGTGACATGGAATAAAGTGTGCCATCTTAGAAAATCTATCCACAACCAGAAAAATTGAATCTCTCCCACGTTTAGTCCTAGGTAATTCTAACACAAAGTCCATTAAAATATCAATCCAAGTCTCACTAGGAATTGGTAAAGGAGTATACAAACCGTTAGGCTGCACTCTGGATTTAGCTTGCCTACATGTAATGCATCTACCACAAATTCTCTCAACATTTCTTTTCATATGTGGCCAATAGAAATGTTCTTACAAAATAGCTAAAATCTTTGCAACTCCAAAATGTCCCATTAATCCCCCACCAAGTGATTCCTGCACTAATAACTCTCTCAAGGAACAATTAGGCACGCATAACTTATTCTCTCGAAACAGAAACCCATCATGCCTAAAGAACTTACCACAAGGGATTTTCTCACAAGCCCGATATTCCTCACAAAATTCATGGTCATCAGCATATAAATTTTTAATGTGCTCAAAACCAAGCAATCTTGCATCAAGTGTAGAGAGTAATGCATACCTACGAGAAAGTGCATCGGTGACCACATTCTCCTTACCTTGCTTATACTGAATGACGTATGGAAACGTCTCAATGAACTCCACCCATCGGGCATGTCTTTTGTTTAGTTTGTGTTGGCCCTTCAAGTGTTTCAAGGACTCATGATCGGTGTGTATCACGAACTCCTTAGGCCATAAGTAGTGCTGCCACGTCTCTAAAGCTCGAACCAATGCATACAACTCTTTATCATAAGTTGGATAGTTTAAGGCTGCCCCGCTTAGTTTTTCGCTGAAGTAAGCAATTGGTCGTCCTTCTTGCATGAGAACTGCACCTATACCAATACCTGAAGCATCACATTCAATCTCAAAAGTTTTAGAAAAGTTTGGTAAAGATAATAAAGGAGCGTTGGTCAGCTTCTCTTTGATTAGCTGAAACGCCTTCTCTTGTTCTTCTCCTCATCTAAATCCAACGTTTTTCTTGATCACTTCAGTAAGTGGTGCTGCTATGCTACTAAAGTCCTTCACGAACCGCCGGTAGAAACTAGCAAGTCCATGAAAACTACGAACATTACTTACACTTGTGGGACTAGGCCACTCTTGGATTGCACGTACCTTCTCCTCATCAACCTGTATACCTTGTGCACTAACAACAAATCCCAAAAATACAAGCTTATTGGTGCAAAAAGTGCACTTTTTCATATTAGCAAATAACTTTTCCTTCCTAAGCACATCTAAAACAGATTTCAAATGTACCTTATGATCATCTAAGTTTTTGTTGTAAATGAGTATACCATCAAAGTAGACAATCACAAATCTACTTATAAATGCACGCAAAACATGATTCATAAGTCTCATAAAAGTGCTTGGAGCATTAGTCAAACCAAAAGGCATAACTAACCATTCATACAAGCCGTATTTTGTTTTAAAGGCAGTTTTCCATTCATCTCCTTCTTTTATTCTAATCTGATGATAACCACTCTTTAAATCAATTTTAGAAAGTACACAAGAACCATGTAGCTCATCTAACATATCATCTAAGCGAGGAATATGATGACGATACTTTACCGTTATGTTGTTGATTGCTCGGCAATCAACGCACATTCTCTACGTCCAATCTTTCTTAGGTACAAGTATAACCAGAACGGCGCATGGACTCATGCTTTCCCTCACGTACCCTTTCTCCAACAACTCACTTACTTGCCGTTGAAGCTCCTTTGTCTCCTCAAGATTGCTCCTATAAGCTGGTCGGTTTGGAATTGTTGCACTGGGAACAAAATCAATTTGATGTTCAATCCCCCAGTTTGGAGGTAACCCATGTGGTGTTTCATCGGAAAAGACATCCTCATACTCCTGCACAAGAGAAACAATGGAACTAGGCAGAGCGAGATCAAGTTCGTTAGTATTGAAAAATGCCTCTTTGTACAAAAGTACAATCATCGACTGATTTGAAAACACTGCTTGCCTAATTTATCCCATTTTTGCATAAAAATTTTTTCGTTTTCTCTCTGATTTTCTCTCAATGGCCGAATTTTGATTTTCTTTTTCTCTCTCATTTTTCTTGGCATCTCTCTGATTTTCACTCTTTTTCTTCTGTTTACTCTCTTTCTTTTGATCACTCTCTTTTTGCAATCTCACTTGATCCTCATATACTTGTTGCAGAGTCAATGGTAAAAGAGTGATTGATCGTTGATTAAGTACAAAGGAGTATTTGTTCGTAAAGCCATCATGCTTCACTCGTCTATCAAATTGCCATGGACGCCCTAGCAACAAGTGTCCTGCTTGCATTGGTACTACATCACACAACACTTCATCTTTGTATTTACCGATTCGAAATGCTACTAACACCTGCTTGTTCACCCTTATCTCACCACTGTCATTCAACCATTGCAGCTTGTACGACCTAGGGTGCTTCACCATGGGCAGTCTCAATTTTTCCACCATTGTTGCGCTTGCGACATTAGTACAACTACCACCATCAATAACCACACTACGTACCTTGTCTTTGATGTTGCACCTAGTGTGAAAGATGTTCTCCCGCTGCACTTCTTCAACTCCTTTTGTTTGCAAGTTCAATGCTCTCCTTGCCACCAATGTCAATGCATCTGGAGCTAAATATTCCTCCTCGGGAACATCCTCCAATGGGGGCATGTCATCGGTGTCGGAATCTTCAGTGTCGGTCACAATGTCTCCATTGTCTCGCATCACCATGACCCGCTTGTTCGGGCATTGACTTGCTATGTGTCCCCTGCCTTGGCATTTAAAACACTTAATGTCACGATTCCTGGAGGTAGAAATGTCGGTTTTACCTTGAGGAACATGTCTGGTTGCTTCTTGCTTTTGCTCGGTTTTCAACATCGACGTGGATTGCTTCTCATCTTTCTTCCACTGATTCGGTTTCCAAGTGGATGTGCTTGGACTTTGGCTTGCACGTGTATTGCCTCTCCTCTTGAACTGGTTCTCAATCTTGATGGCCATGTGCACCATATCCTCCAACTCCACATAATGTTGTAATTCCACGGCATTTTGAATTTCTCGGTTTAATCCAGCCAAAAATCTTGCCATAGTAGCCTCTCGATCCTCCTCTATGTTAGCTCTAATCATGGTCACTTCCATCTCCTTAAAATATTCCTCTACACTTCGGTTACCTTGCCTAAGACTTTGTAACTTATTATACAGCTCCCGGTAGTAATAACTAGGAACAAATCGCTTCCTCATCACCTTTTTCATTTCCTCCCACGTATCTATAGGTGTCTCTCTATTTTTTCGCCTATTTATCATCAATTGATCCCACCAGACAATTGCATAATCCGAGAATTCAATTGCTGCCAATTTGACTTTCTTCAGCTCGGAATAACTATAACAATCAAATACAAACTCCACCTTTTTCTCCCACTCAAGGTATGCTTCGGGATCACTCTTTCCTTGGAACGATGGGATTTTCATCTTAATACTACCCAAGTTATTATCTTCCCGATTCCTATCTTTTCTAAACCGCCCTCCATGTCTCCTATTACTAACAACCGAATCTCGATCATCTTCATCAAAACCAGCCCCATAAATCTCTTTATCTTCAACCCTCACTTCCCTCGGTTGAACTCTTTCCCTCCTACGTGCATTAGGAGCATTTCGTGGCTGCTCCACACGTTTATTCTCCATTAGATCTATCCGCTCATGAACCTGCTCAAACTCCAACCTCATCACACGCCTCATCTCACTCATCATGGCCTCTATAAGTATTTTCGAATCATTCAATTCCATAGCACCTTCGGGAATACTCTTAGAACTGTTGTGGGACATGATTGCTGCAAAATAAAGTTAGAAAGAAAGGACCTCACAATTCTCTCCCTTACGTATTTACATTCAAGAATGTGAATCACTCTACACTCGTGTTTTCACTCAAACAAACGTGGCTTTTAATCCTCTAATGTTCTCACCACTCCTGCCTTTTTCCACTCAATAATTCTCTTTCAGATCTCTTTAAACTAAACGAACAATTCTCCAAAATTTCCAGCAGCAATTCACCAAGAACTTACCAAGGAAAATTAATGGTCGAAGGAAATTTAAGGAAGAAAGGAAACAAGAGAGAAGGCAACTACTATGAAGGATTAAATAAACCAGAATGTTATATGAAATTATGGGATCAGAATCAATGCAGATTATAAAGAACGAGAAATAACAACTTTAGAATGGTCCGATGTAAAGAATTTGGATCAAATTGACAATGATGTCTTATTTCTTTTCTTTCGATCCTTTTTTTTTTTCAACTCTGTATTTTTTTTGGCCGAAATTTTTTTTTCAACTTTTTTTTTTCTGCTTACAATCCATAAAGAACAAACTCGACGAAGCGGAACTTAGCAAATTGAAACAAAAAAGGATAGGATAAACCCGATTTGGAGCCTGATGCTCTGATACCAAATAATGCAATTCTCGCCAAGAATGCCGAGACCCGACAACTAAAGGAACCCAAGATCGTTCCACAATCAGATTTGATTAACGAAACCTCAACTCGTTGTTTACAACATAAACAAGAACCTTGGTATAACTAACCTCAACCCGTTCTTTAATGCGAAACAAGAGCCTCGGTATATAGGAAGACGCCACAAACGGTGGTGGAAAGCCGTTTGATAAGTTGTTTATGAACGCCACGGAAACTTTCGATAAGTTTGAATTAGTTCTTCAAGAACCAAAGAGAATACTCTCACAATTTTCTGAATGTTCATTCTTTATTAAAAATTGACTAAGATGAATATATATAGACATAAACTAATCCTAATCTGGCTATATCTCCTCCTAAAGATAAAGAAAATAAAACCTAGAATATCAATAGAGATATGACATAATCTATAAAAATATGAAATCTAAATATCCTTAAAATATCTCCATGAGATTTAAACTTTAAATAAATCTGATGATATCTTCTCTTGATCATCACATATTCTAGAAGTTTCCTCAAACACTTGCTGAATTTAGCCTTATCCGGAATCTTCTATAACTTGAATAATGTTGATGGATTTTTGTGGATCACGTGATTCATGTCCAATGGGCCTCCACGAATTTGCTTGAGCCCGAACCTCTTGAATTAGGTCGTTGAGTTCATCTTTAAACTTCTTTGCTCGTGCTCACGTAATCGGTCCAATTGGAACTTGAACTGGATCCATTGAAGTCGTGCTACGATTTGCATCAAATATTTAATTTTTGTATATTGATATATTTATTACGGGCATTTATTACTAAGTATAGTTTTTACAAGCTTAGTTTGTTTTATTACTTTTTATTTAAACTAGATTATTGAAACCAAAGGGGTGCATGGATTTTATCAAGAAAAATTTATTATAAGAATTTAAATATGAAGACACTAATTACTATCATTTTATAATTTAATATTAGTGTTTAGAAATATTATGTTTTATACTATATAAACTTCAATAGGGTAAATTCAGACCCACGCTAAATAATATTTATTGAAGACCTCAAGCAAATAATTCATGTAAAATACTTCATATACATAATCACAATTATCAATCTAATTCATAGAAAAATAAATTTAAAATCCTAAAAATTTTAAATTAATTCTTAGCTTTAATTAATGAAAAATGATAATCATAAAATTATCTATAAATTTTTAAAGTTAGTATTAAGCTAATTTTTCAGTGCGAGAAAGCGGAAATTGCTGATATTGATGAGACTTGCTCGAGGGTTGCTGATAGCAGTGCCAAGAACGTGAATGTGAACGATGAAAAATAATGAAAGAGGGAAAGGACAAGCTCCTGATCACGCACAGAAGCACAGCGAGGTTTCGGTTCTTGAGGTTGGTCATTTTAATTTTGCAGTAAATGTTTGCTTCCTGGATATTGGATTTGTGCCAATGATTTGTTCTTGGATAGAGAATTGCTTCGAAGGAAATTATTGCTCCAAAATCCATCGAGAATCTTGACAAGGGAGTGAATACGGAGGAATTAACTGATAAAGTCGTAAGTGGATTGTGGGGAACGCAAGTTTGATATCTTGATTCTTGACAATAGGTGGCATTTGCTATAAAAGACAAGGGGGATCGATCCGTACGAGCAATTGCTCGATTTGTTGCAGATGTCTATGGAGTTCCTAGGCCTAAAAAGGAGTTGAGGGTTATTTCACTGTATTCAAAATGTGGAGAGTGCACGCGCAATTCAAGTGTTCTATCACTATTATACATAAATAACTATAAACTAGTTTTTTGGTAGATCAACGGGGCAAAAGCCCAATATAAAATAATGGGATACAATAGCGGGGTATGGAGCCCCAGAGATATTGCCTAGCAACAAAGACCCTAGGCCATTAGGAATCGAAATCAAATAATGAGACGCCAAAGACATCGAGAGTGCTCTACTCGCAAGCCAATCGGCATAACGATTCCCTTCTCTAAAAGTATGCATCAACTATACCTCCCTGTCCCTTTCCAACAAGCAACGAACTTCAGAGAGCAAAGAGTGAAGTGCGGGAGCACCAATATCATTCCCAGTTAGTAGCTGCTTGATAGTAAGTGAGTCGACATCTAAGACCAGCTTCCGGCATCCCAAAGACCAAGCAGTGAGTACTTCGAAATGCTATGTTATTGAAGTAGAAGGTGGGGATAAAAGGCTTGGCTAGAAATTGAATTCAAGGTATAAAATTGAAGAAAAGTACAAAATTGCATTCTTAAATAGTCCTAGCAAGATGAAGTAACTAAGCTGGTTAGTTTTTCCAAACTTGTGCAATTGCAGGATTGTAATGATCGTGTCCATTTCTTCTTGCTTGATTCGTATCCGCTAGCTAATGAGGAAGCTCTCCCATTTGTTCACTGATATATTGGCAGAAACGCCATTTTCCGATGCAGTCTTTTTTGCTAGAAAGGATTGCTGTTGAAGTTGGTTACTATTCGAGCCTGATTTTCTCATAGTATTCAAATATGGGTTGCGGAGAGGAAGATACCATGGAACTCGTTATGTACATCCTGAAGCATGTATTCGGGCATATTTGCTAGTCGAGAGAAGCACTAGCTGAGTTAAACTCGGGTTGATTTCAATATATCAGCAGTCGCCAGCAGAAAAGAATTTGGCATCAGTATTATTAGCGTGAAACTTTCTTTTTTGGAGAAATAATTACAACCGAGTTGGAAGCATTTCACCTTACGAAATGATTGTGAATTTCGGTCTTGCTGATTAGGTAAAAATTCACTAACTACAGGAGTCCCTGGACTTGGAGCCTGGAATTTCGGTGTTGCTGATTAGGTATAAATTCACTAACTACAGAAGACCCCAGACTTGGAGCCTGGATTTGGTCTTGTTTGGAGATGTTGTAGAGATCATCATGCCTTGCTTTTGTATTACTTGACTTTTCTTATGCAATTCGGCTTCGGCATCGTAATACAAAAAAAAAAAACTATAGAAGGAAGACCCTGGATTTGGAGCCTGGATTTTGTAATGTTTGGAGATGTTATCGAGGTCACCTTGCCTCGCTTTTGTATTGTTTGGAGATGTGGTGTTTCAGGATTGGATTTAGAATTGCAACTGTGAGCCCAAAACACACCCAAATGAGGAATTGCAAATCTGACCAAATGGGCTGTCAGTGATAATTCTTGATTTTCAAGGGTAAGTAAATTTGGTTTGTTTATAAGATGCCAAATATTGTTATTACATGATCTAGCTAATTCGAAAGCAAATATGTTAAATCTCTAGGTTATTAAATCATGAATACATACCAATAATCTAAAATAATTAAACTTGGAATACTTACCTAAAAAGCCAAAAACTTTAGGTCTTGGAAATTAGTGAAATTACTACATGTAAATAAATTTTATATCAACGACTTTTTTTTTATGAATAATTTTATATCAAAGAAAAATATCTGGAAGTCATGACATGACCTCTCCAACAGGGTCACTAAATCAGTTAAGATTGTACGCTAGAACACTCACTTGATGCATCTGCTAATTTTGGTCTCGATGGATTACAGATCGAAGGCCAAGCAACCCCACATTGGTTATAAGAATCTCTCATATCAAAATGATAACTTCGTATTGTAACTAATATTGACCATCATCAAATTATACTTTATGAAAAACTAATACTAAAGGATTACAAGAGTAAAGGAAACGAGGTGTCAAATTATATGATAAAATTCATGTTGGTGGAAGAGCTAAAGCAATATTCTTTCTTGTTGCTTAGTCGTTAATTGAACATATATGGTATAAAGATCCGATTTTGGTTACTCTAGTTGACGTCATATGGATTTTTATGAAGAGATTAACGCTATAATTTTTTTTTCGATATGCACCATCTTTTCAGAAGTCCAAAGGGTCACGTCTAATTCAGTTCGTATCGAATCGATCTATTAAAAAGTAAAGTTCTTTTGATGTGAAAATTCATAAAACTTGAATCTCTGATCTTATTTAAGCAGAATAAGTGCCAAATAACTTAAATCAGTCCACCATAAATAATGCAATATATTTATATTTACTTCAACAAGTACGTAACTATGTATTCAATGAGCACCACCTCCCCATTGCACGATATTTTCTCTCTCTCTCTTTTTTCCGGTTATAAGGGAGATTCAAGTTCTAGTACAATGAAATAAAAATCACAATAACTAATAAATGGGTAGGGGTAGTTCCATTAGATATCAAACATACGATCTTTAGATCGATAAGCGAAGGCGTGAACCACTGAGTTATACCATCTTTTGATTTTTTTTAAACTTTGATATTCGGAAATTCAATTAGGCTATGACTAATTCAGTCGAGCTGGGTTAGTCCACTAAGAGATAAAGTTCTTCCGACGTGAATTTCTTTTTTCTCTCCCTAATATACTGTGATATATATTTACTGCAGTGTATATACAGGACGGACCATTGCCTAGTAATTGTAACGTTCTGTTTTTTTCTGCCAGTAATTGTAACGATCATTTATTCCATTTTTTTTTTCATTCAAGTATATTGCCCAACGAAGTTCAGTTCCTAAGATTTTCCTTTATATAATAAGATCTCGAATTTGAATATTATAAATGGAGAAAATTCACGATTGGAAATATTCTTTCTCCCAGTGAAAGCTGATTCCACCTAAATCTGAATCAATCAGAGCTCATAAAATTTCTGAAAATTAAGTGCTATGGATTGGAGAAAGAAAAAGAGGTTAATCTCCTCCCATCAAAACAAATCAAAATCTGTGAAACGTACGCTTATTTATTATTATTGCGCTAAGCTAATGCACGTTACAAAAATCTTTTATCTTCCTCCCGCCCCAAATTAAACTAGCAATTGCTCAATCTATCCGACTCTTCACATTCGTTTTAGCATCTTGTTTTAATCATTACCTTCTTCACCTTAATTAGAAAGATGATGCCATATCCATTTCTATATATATATATATGTGGGACAAGCGTTTCCCTTACTTTCGTAAAAGACCAGAGAAGCCATGGCTTCACTATTAACAATCATATTCTGCTCAGTTTTTGTGTTCGGTTTGAGTTCGCCTTTGTCCGTGGCAGTTCCCGACGGCGGTTTTAGCGTCGAGCTGATTCACCGTGACTCCCCGAGGTCCCCGCTCTATGACCCCGCCGCGACCCAAGACCAGCGCTTGAGAAATGCCCTTGCCCGGTCTCTCTCACGGGCAACCCGCCTCTGCCAGACCGACACCCTGCACATAGCAGTTGAAGAGCCCGCTGCGGAGATCTTCTCCAACAACGGGGAGTACCTCATGAACATCTCCATCGGGACCCCGCCAGTCAAGATCGTGGGGGTCATGGACACGGGGAGTGATTTGTTTTGGACTCAGTGCATGCCCTGCGATGGCTGTTACGAGCAGATCAATCCACTCTTTGACCCGCAAGAGTCATCCTCCTATCGGGACCTTCCTTGTACCTCAAGCAAGTGCAAATTACTACCCCAGACAGGTTGTGATCACGTTAGAGGACAAATTTGCCAGTATCACTACTCCTATGGTGACAAATCTTTCACGAATGGAAACATTGCCACCGAGACGGTCACACTGAACTCGATCTCGGGCCAGCCCATTTCGTTCCCCCATACTCTGTTCGGGTGCGGGCACCATAACAGAGGAACCTTTGGAGACAAGACTTCAGGCATCATCGGGCTAGGAGGTGGGGCGATCTCACTCGTTTCACAGATGGGTGAAACTGCAGGGGGTAAGTTCTCATACTGCTTGGTGCCGCTCTCGCAGTCCGAAAAGTCGAGCCAGCTGAATTTCGGGAGCAGGGCAGAGGTCACGGGCCCTGGAGCTGTCTCCACCCCATTAGTCCAGAAAAGCCCCAAAACCTTCTACCACATAACTCTTGAGGGAGTCAGCGTGGGAAGTTCCAGATTCGAGTTCAGCGACTTGGACAGTCCGACATCTAAGCGCAACATAGTCATCGACTCGGGGACAACCCTCACGCTTCTGCCAGAGGATCTTTATAAGGCCATAGAGACTGCGCTCGTGAAGCTCATCAAGTTGGAGAAAGCATCCGATCCACTGGACATTCTTAATCTTTGCTTCAAGACCGTGGAAGACACTGAATTTGAAGCTCCAAATATCACATTTCACTTCACCGGGGCGGATGTGAAACTAGGTACTCTGAACACCTTCATCAGGGTTGCCGAGGACGTGGTGTGCCTCTCTTTCAAGCCTTCTGATGTTGACGTGTCCCTCTTCGGCAACATAGCTCAGATGAACTTCCTGGTCGGATACGACACCCAGGAGAGATCCATTTCGTTCATGCCTACTGACTGTTCTAACTTACAAGACACGCTCTGATATGTGAGATGGACATGAACAAAAGGTGGGCTTAGGTTCTTCCCATTGCTTCAGAAAAATTTAATACCATCTGCTTCGTCTTGGTTTAGTGTTTGATGCCATTGTTGAGCTCGAAACTTTTGCTGGAAGAACAAGACGTTGCTTAGCAACCCCAATGTAACTTTTAACTCAAGAAATTTGATACACAAACACAACACAACACAAGCACTTAAAAATAGTTCAAGTTCATAAATAGTTGCTTGGTTTGCACCAAATGGGTAGGGATGAGAAGCAAGAATTTGAGGGGACTAATTAGAAAAAGGCACTTTGTCGAGCATTCTCCTCTCTCTGTTTTTCCTTTTCTTTTGGGTACAAAGCAACTATAAGCAGACTCGGAAGCTATGTACATCGAGAAAATGAGGTGTGGCCCACGAAACCGCCACTCATCGCCCTCTTCACGTTGGTCCCAAACAACACTGGGTTGTCCCTCAGCACAGCAGCGGCATCGTGATTCAGAGGATCCTCATAGTTCGGTTCCTGACAGATAGCCCAAAAAGAAAGGGGAGTCACAAGAAGAGCTCATAGCCCCGCATCATAAACGAAGGTGAGATACTTATTGAAGTTATCGCTTCTGTAAGAGTGGTTACCGTGAATAGATGGTACAGCCCGTAGATTATGGTGTTTATGTTCAGCACCGGCTTCCAGTCCTCTCTTAATATGTTGAGGCAGACATTCCCTTCCAAGTCGATGTTAGGGTGGTAGATCTACATGAGTTTTCATCAAAACACCCAATTTATCAAGAAACCAATAATAGAACTTTTACTTGTAATAAGGAACTGACATAAGTTCTCCTAGACACTACTAGTTTCTTTACCTTGGTCTTACACTTGACTTTTGGAGCCTCATGAGGATAGTGTGGTGATACTTGGAAGGAGAACAAGAATTTCCCTCCACTATTTCAGCAAATATCAATAGCATTTTATCCATCAAAAATCACAAAAACTGAAAATAAAATTCATCCATATAAAAGACAGGAGAAGACACAAGCATGTAAGAGCCTTACACATAATATCCTTCATCAGGCCGAATTAGAACTTCAAAGTTCATCAGATCATCCTTGCCGTTCGGGAACGTAATGGAGCATGACTTGGGGAGGTTCAGTTCACTAATATCTAGAAGAAAAACAGAGCGATAACATTATCATTTCCCACAATTTTTCACAAACCCAGCCATCTGTAAGAGAAGATTGATGCTAGACAAAAGTTTATATATATATATATATATATATATATATAAAAACATATATGACCTTTGAGAGACATCAGTATCCTTTGTTCTATTGCAACTCATATTCCAAAGATTTGATAGTAAAGAGAATTACAGAGCAACCAAATGAATGGCGACTGAAAACAGTAGTTCATCAAAATTCTCCTAGAAACTAACTAAACGCAGTCTGGTACATTGACGCATGGTATGTTCAGAGAAAGCATTATAGACCACTGCAAAGCATCAAACAGGAGGCGACCCACGTAAAGCAAATGGGGCAAGAGACTGTAAAAACGGACCACTTAAATGCAGCCAAGTCAACAGCATAGGAAAGATTCATGCTCCTATTTTACTATTTTTTAGCAGGGTTGGCAGCGTCTTGCTACAATATTTGGACTTACGGAATGCTATAGGTAAGTCACAAGGAAAATCCGTCTCTCATTTCTCTACTTCAAAAAAAGACCACAAGAAGTATCTATCCACAAGGCTAAAGATTGGAGCTTACTTAACCACAAGAAAAACAATGCAATTCACCTCCTCTAATTGTGATCTTAGTTAGTAGTCAGCACATCAACAAACTATTACAGAGTGATTGAGTAATCCATACATAAAAGCCTCAATGTTCAAAACATTGATGCAATTCACCCTAATAATGAACTAATGCACCAGGCAAGTAATTCTAAAAGATTCACCCGTTAGACGATGACAAAAGAGGAACATGAAATTTGTCAAATAAATTTCAAACCTCAAAACTGGATCATCTATAGTGGTCCTAAACCTCAAAATACTTTATAACTTATATGCACAGTGGTCTTAACATAGTTCGGCTTTAAACTTACATGATACCAGTCAATTTCAGAGTAAAATTATCTGACTACAAAGGAAATTGAATACAAAACATATTTTGGATGTCAATCACATTTCAAGAGGCAAATTGGTTAATAAAACAAATCCAATTCACACTAACTCTCAGTTGGGGGAAGATTTCTGAAACTTCAAGAAGATTTGGAACTTGAAAGAAAGAAAAAGGTAGAGATGAGATAACTTTAAATATATGGAGTACTTGCTGGCTACCGTAAAATGGGTAAGTTTGAATACATTCACAACCTATAGCAGGTTGCTATTTCACTCTATCCACCCAACATTTTTAAATACTTGTACTTATCCAACAAAATGCAATTGCTATAAAAAAGAAATAAAGAGTATGCACAGATAAAAATGAAGAATGCTGCAAACATTAGAAAAATCCCCGAGTTATGTTGTTCTCGATATAATCTTCTATGGTTAAGTATTTTCTTGGGTGTTCAATGCGTTAAGTAATGTAAACAATTGAGGATGTTGGTGGAATTTAATATTAGGAATTTCTAACAAATCTTATATTTAATTCAACTCTCAATTCTCAATTCAGATATGAAAATTTGAACTGAAGATTCGAAGTTCAATTTGATAGCTTTCATTTGCAGCTTGAATATAAATTATAATAATTCAAAAGCTAATAAATACTTATCCAAAATTGGAAAGCAGAAAAAGCTTAACTCCTTTCAACTTATCGATGTCCTTCATACCATGTTGCATACTTATAATAGCCACCTACTGGCCAACCCCAATGAGCAGTCATAAACCACCAGCCAAAAGCAAGTGAATCTTAAGAAAAGTAACTTAAATGTCATTGATTAGAGTTTATTGGGTTGAACAGTCACTGTATTCTGGATATACCTTTGTGAAGACGCAGCTCAGCAGCAGTTTGCTTCTTTGCATTTTCCGCATTTTCTCTCTGCTTTTCCTTTACTTTGAATAGCTTAATCATTGTTCCTAAAAAAATAAAAATAATCAGACTGAAAACTCATATTACATTACTCTCTGAACGAACAAAACGGATGAAGAAGAAACTCAACAATTGAGCACATTAACCACGTAACTACAGAATCAGTAATTCTGTCTATGACAGAGAAACCATACTGGAAGAATGCCTATCTGCAAACGAAATCACAAGTCAGAGAAATTGGCAAGCAACCCAATGCTTGTTCTCCCCAGCCAAAAGCCTAAGAATTTATTGGAATAAATTAGAAGATGGTCATATAAAATCCTAGAGCACCCTGCACTGCTGCCAACATAAGCAGCTCTCTCATAATTGCTAGGTTCTGCTTATATTTAGGCAGTGCCGCTTGAAAGGGCTGCAATTCGGGCAGAAGCACTTTATTCCAACAAGTAGCTGTCCTCCATCATTGCTATCCGACAACAGAGAGGAAAAATTCGTCTCTCTCCACCAGCACTGACGACTTCTGCTGCCTTTCAGGAACTTAAAAGACATTAAACAGTGAATCCGAATCTAATAACCCTCAGTTCCAATTTTGGTAACTAATCAATTCGGACTTTGTTACACCGTTCTAATTGATTGCTTGTCCACTTCTTCCCACCAGCTCTAACCCTATGTTGCTCTTGGGCAACGTTAAGTCACTCCTGTGCATCATGAACGTGAATCCAAATCCTCATATACTCCTTGGCAGCAAGAAACAATTTCTGCTCGATACATTTAAAATCATTTCCTGGTGCATCCTATCCGCCACGTATGAATACTATAAACTTGAGGTCAAACCAAATCAAAAGGGAAAAAAAAAAGGCAGCTATCATATCTAAATTTAACAACCCAAAAGCAGCTTAAAATCCAACAAGTTCTCATTAATTTCCAATCGGAAAGAAGATCAAATAGATACCAACACGGGAAAATCTGCGCAGACAAGCGTCGAATACAAACAACGTGCAAACTAACACAATTCGGAGGCAAGAATTAACTGCAAGCTGCCTAAGTTTCAGAATTCAGCACTGAGGAGTCTCGACAAATCTTTCTATTAACCCATCAGATGCAGCTGAGATCAATTGCAAAACCCTAAATACTGAAGTTAGCAGAATCAAGGGTTAACCCTAGAAACCGAGATACAGACGCTCCGATCTCCCGAACGAGAAGTTGGTGACCGAGGAGAGATAGGTAAGTGGGAGCTCACCGATTTGGGGGGGGGAGGGCACAGAGATTCGCGAGGAGAGAGAACAGGCGGCGATCGCTGCTCAGAGAGAGAGAGCTCTTCTATTTCAATGGCGATGATGGCAGCCGATGCCAAAACTGGACAGCACAAGTAGAGAGATAGATCGACAGATGGATAGGCAAAATATTTTGATAGTGGGCACGAAAGTCTCAGTTCCTCGTTTCTTCGCCCATCAACTTTACTTTAATTTCAAAATAGTCACTCAAAAAAAAATGCAAAATCAAAGCTTGTCTTCCCTTTTCTTTTATTTCCGGTTAAGATACATATAAGCGAGACTCATGGACCTTTAAGAGAACAGATAGGGAAGAGCAAATATAGGAGTACAGTATTAGGAGTTCCACTCATGCGAATCGAATCCAACACTCATGAGAAGGCCACAAATAGAATATTTAACACCCCGTTTTGGTTCACCGACTCTCAAGGGCCATCAAAGGGTCACCGGCTACGACTTCCTAAACATTAACAGAAATCAGCCCGGTAACCCCAAGTCACTATTCACAGCCGGATCAACAAGAACAATTAGACAACCCCAGAACATGACTATATAGAAGGCCTCAAGGATCTCCATAGATCTCAAAGAGAAGCCTAAGAGCCCAAATGATGCTTGATCTCGGGCTAGTAGAAATCGAGTCCAACAATACTATTCACTATCGACTCACTAGGCCATTAGAAAGTATCTAATATGAGGCTCTAAAAACCCTTCATGGTGCCAAACTGATGAAAAGTATCTCTAGTCGCACTCCGCAAATCATTTGCTTGAGCCGGGACACTCCCGAATATTCGCAGACGACCCTTCCAGCGAGGCTCTCTAAACACCGGCTAGTTAGGCGAATCGCGAATGCCCCGAGGATAGGTCCAATCAGGCCCAGGGATTCTCAAGACCATGGGGCAGACTTCAGACTGATCTCTGAAAATCATTCCTGAGTAGAAAAAATGGGTCATTTTAATGAGGTTCTCGAGCCGGTGGCCTATCAGGCAAAATGTTAACACCTTAGGTCAGGCCCGACCAATCCTAATGACCGTAGAGACTAGGGAGAATATTTCAGTCCTTACAGTATAAAGCATTCAGGCTCCCTGAGTAGCTCCATAAAGGTCTCAAACACCGCCTAGCAAACCTTCGAGATATTTTTTCGACAAACGGAGAACACAATGATCTCTGGGTACTTCAAGACACTCAGGAAACAATTAGAGAAGTTCGACTGCAGATCCCCAGATCGTATTTGGTTTGTTGTTCGTAGCAGAGGCTCAGAGTCAACTGTTCCACCCCGACTACAAAGTATATCAAAACGACTGGTGCAAAACGTAAACACACAAAATGTTGATAGAAACATTTAACTTTGCTCGGATCACCCAAATCAAGCAAAAACGACTCCCGAGCCTACGACATCTCAAGTCATCAGTTTAAGCAAAACATATCACTATTAGGTTCATTGGAATCCTCTCATAGCCGACATAGACAACACAACGTCCATTTGGGTCACAAAATTAGAACGCGTGATCGACTGAGACCCGAGCTTCCTTGACTCTCCAAACCAACCCATGGGCCCCACGCCTTCCAATCAATGGCCGACCATCATAGCTCTTATCTTCTCTTCTTTGCTTTTCCCCGATATAAGGGAGCTTGCCTTGTATCTTCAAGACTAAGGACACCATCCAGTCCATCATTTTTCTTCCATTCCCACCAAAGGTGGATCTTGCTCCCCTTTCCTTCAAACAAAACTCGGCAACCACTCCAACCTTGGATCTTTTTCATTTTGGTTTTTGCATTCAAGAACACATACAAAAGTAATTTTGCAAGACAAGCACTACACACTCTACCATTCTTTCTCTCTCTAAGCCTTTAGCTTTCAAAAATCCTCTCAACTCTCTTGCTTTCCTCTCAACTCCAGAATTTGGCCGGCCACATTCCAAGGCCAAAACCGGCCATACTTTGCCGAGAAACCACCCGGTATTCCACTGATCGCTTCCTAATCCAACCCAAACTTCAAAGAAACCATGTATCCTACATGTATTCGACCTCCCGAGTCCATTGGTGACGTTCGTTTTTCCATTTGAAGTCTCCATCAGCCCGTGCCAGCCCAGGTCAATAGCGGTCTTCTTTGAGTTTTCCTGGCTTCGGCGAGTTTCCTTCCTCTATGACTAAGGCGAGTCGTGCCCACATCCTTATATAGGCTACCCACGACCCTCTCTCTTCTGCATGACAAGGAGGTCACGATCCAAGAGCCATTCTACCAAGCACAACCACCTCGTGAGCCTTTCTCTCCTTCTTGGGTCACTTTCTTTTAATTTCGAGTTTCCACTCGTGCGGGTCAGCCCTCTGCCCAATGACCCAAGCGCCACCCCTAGCTTTCATCAGGACCTCTCAGCTGCCCTGAGCCACTGAGCACACCCACTACAACCTCCTCCACTCGCCCGTTGAGCTGAGTCATCTCTTGGCTCATTGCTTTTTCACCAAGCTCCATCGAGCTGCCCAACATTCACCACTTTTCCTCCCCCTTTCTCTCTCCCCATCTCTTTACCCTATTTTATAGATCAGGAGCCTCCTAGAGTAGCCTCTCTAGCCGCATCTCCCCCACAGCTAGGGAGACCCGAGAACTCCCTCTCAGCGCCATTCTCTTGCTCAGTTCAATGTTGAGCGGTTCTTTCCATCCAGCACGCCTTCCCTTCTCTCTTTCCCTCTTTCTTTTACCTTGTTCTGTAGGTCGGAAGCCCCCTGAAGCCTTCAGAAGCCTCTTGACTAACTGCAACTCCATAACCACCCGAAAAGGCACAAGAGCTCCCTTATTGTTTCGCTCACTGTCCAACACTGTGTTGGACCGTCCTACACATCTCCAGTCCATTTTTGGCTTGTTTTAACCTTCCCCGAAGCTGGTATAATCTCCTTGAACTCTTAGGATAAGTTAGGACTTTTAATTTTAGAGTTTTGTCGGGTGATTAAGCGGTCTCCGATCGATTTAACGCCCGTTTACTTAGTTTCTATTGTGATTCTCTTAAAGTGATCATGTGATGATGCATTATATGTTAGCATAACGGAAAAAGAATTGGGATCAAGGTCGAGGAGGCCATCATGGCCTAGGAAGGCCATAGAGCCTATTGGCCACTTCCTAAAGGAGGTGACCGAGAGCTTCCTTGGCTCTCTCGAGCCCGTGATGGGCTCGTCTCCCTTGATTATAACTCATTTCCTGTGATTTCGTGTTTCCTCATTTCCTATGCTAGTGTCGTTTTATCGATTCCGTTTAATGTCGTGTTTTATGTGTGCTTATGTATATTGCATGTATTTTCAGTTATCATGGTGGCATCAACCTCGTGTATATTTAATTATTATCTTGTCTAATACGTTATACATGTGGGAAACTAGCTTAATCGAGTCGAAGAGACTTCCTGAGCCCAAATTGAGCTCGAGGGACCTTTAGGTCATTTCCTTGAAGAGGTGGCCGAGAGGTTCCCTTGAGCTTGGCTCGGGCCCGTCATGGTCTCTTTACCTCCGTTAGACTCGATTCTCGGTTTTTGTGTAATCCCGATTCCCGCACTTACACCTTTTTAACGATTAATGGCTCTTTTAACATGTTGTATGAAATTTGCATGGATTCGGGGCACGAGAATCATCATGGGCCCACAATGGCCAAAGGGACTCTTGTCCATCCTTGATTGAGCCCCATTAGCCCAAGAGGACCCGTCGTGGTCCTCATGTCGCAGGTCATTTTCAAAAATTAAAACGATCGGAGATTAGAACTCCATTGGATGGTCCACCCATGATCGATGCGATGATTCGAAGACCACAAATCCCAAAGTATTCGACAATTCATTCCATTTGATCAACCTCACACGCGTAGTTATCGAGACAATTCACTCGACCCTTTAATAAATTGCACGAACCAGCTAATAACCTGTAACCGAGTTGATAAGTCATGAACATGTAGTTATGCCTTTTTCAAAACTCACATTTTCAATAAAATACCGTGACATGTAGTACGCGTAGCATAGATATATAGAGAAGACTCGCGTATCCTGACTCGAGTCTGTGCCTGATTTGAAGAGCCTCGAGTCGGAATGCGAGATTTCTTTTTAGACCACTTCCGGGCGGATCGACTGTTCTCTCGGCTCCATCAGGGTCCATATGACCCCAGCGGATCCGAAAGATTGGTTGACACCAGCTACCGACCTCGATGGCCCGCATTACACCATCTTAGATTTCTCTTCACACAAATACATTTTTTTTTTGCTCAAGGGCACAACGATTGGTTCATGATTTACTGGCAACCTCGGGCCACGGATATAGGAGGGCAGTCCGCATAGGTGCAGATCTTATTAGCATAGCCCTCTTTATCTGACCAGAGTGTTTCTGTCTTTCTAATGTAGACTCGAACGCTTAGGAAAGTGGACCCGAGATGCAAACGATGAAAGCCCGTGAGGTCTGGTCCTTCATAGGACATGAGCCTACCTTGACACCCCTGTAGTGTTTCGTGTTCCCACTTTTTGAAGTTTGTGTTTAGATCCAGTTTATCCATCATCAAACATAAAATCGGACTAATCACACAGCCGACATAATCAAACATTGGAAAACGGGCGAGGCAAAACCCTAAGTATTAGGATCTTGGCAAAGCACATCCTGATCATAATCTGTTAATCTGTCAATATCATAACACAAACAAACTTAAAATCAACCCACACATTCGAGGCTTGACAACATATATCATGTCTGTCAAGTTCTTTCTTTAGCAGAGCCTAAGGCTACATGCCCGTGTAGGGCGGCCCATGGCCGATCTTCATCTCGTATGTCAATTATGTTTTTATCTGTTTAGGATAGAGACATGTCTGCTAAGCAACCCTAGTTCATAATCTGATAATGACGTAAATCCGATAAATAACTCACTACTTGTCTGCTTTAATTTTTTTCACTTGTTCTTGTCTGTTTTATTGCGATTCAAGCCAGAGCTCATATGGCACGATTCACATGAGGTCTAACGCCCTAACTATTGATCACGTGGTCCAACACCCCCCACACATACAAAGTGTGCGCGACCCGAGCGCGGTATGGAGTCTAGCCTCCAGTCACCGTTCCAACCCGAGTAGTATCCAAGTGGAGGATGACTTGGGTCGGGATGCGCCCAACGAGATAAGACAATCACCCGAGAGCTCGACCTGTCCAACGGCTATCTCGAGGACCATTTGGTCCTCTTAGAATCCATCGGTTCAGTCAGACCCAATTTTTGGCTCTCATGAGCCCGTGTTGCATTAATTTCAATTTCGATTTTCCAAACTCACGGTGAGCGCGAGTAGGATATGGGCCAAACGCAAACTGACTGGGATCAGATTATTGCATTTGTATTTGAGAGTACATTGTAAGAGATTTATTTGTACATTTTTTCTTGTAATAATCCCAGTTAGTAGGCGAGAGGTCCGATAGTCGGAAATAGTTGAATCAGTTTATGGGTCCTTGAGATGAGCGGGACCACATGAGTCACAGGCTCGATCCACGCTGTGATCTGGCCAACATGGTCCGGTTAACCGAGGCGCGATGACGACGGACCTATTCCTTGACACAAGGATTTGTTCCTCTCTCAGGCTCTTTACTAGAATCGATTTTCCTTTACGAATTTACAGTGTTGTGTGGACCCGAATTTTGTCTGTTTAGGGCTAACATGTGTGCGCACTAATCGCACGACTTGGGAATATCCACTTTCCCGAGAGACGCGTGAAGGACTCACGTGATAAGGAATTGCCACTATCTGTTTACGACCAGGAGGTCGAGGTCTGGTGAGTTGCCCGGATCTAGGGGTAATGGATACACCTAGTGTGCCAAGGTATATGGTCAGCGGAACCGAGAGTTCCAAGTTCGGAGATTCTATTACGTGCGGGCCTATATCTTGTACGCCTGTCGGTATTCTAACTTGTCTAAGGTTTGCTGTTTTTCAATTTGTTTACCGCTGGCTTTAAGTTTTTCTCGTCTTGTTTGGTTTGAAACCGTAAATTCGTATGAGACGACCGGTTCGACTTAAGAGCTCAAGAAGGAGTGATCTTTCTTGTCAAGGATTCGATTCCACCCTCACGTCACGATTCACCGGACCATGATGGTTTATTTCTTACGCGAGCTGAAATCACGGGTCGTGTGGATCCCTCGTTCCCAAGAGCTTAGACCGGATCGATCGACTCGATACTCAGACTTCTTGTGCGCCATCTGGGATTGATATAAGAATGAATATACAAATAAATTTCTCACACTGTTCTCTCAAATAAATATACATATTAGAGGATCCCAGATGGTTTGCGTTTAGCCAATATTCTGCTCACGTTCACTGTGTGTTTGGTAAGACCGAAAGTGAAAAGAATGCGACGCCGGCTTACAAGAGCCGAAGGTCGGGTCCGGCTGGAGCAGCACGTCTTAGAGGACCGAATGGTCCTCAAGATAGCCGTGAGACCAGTCGAGATCCCGGATGATTGTCTAACCCTTTTCACAAGCCTCGATCCGAGTCATCCTATGCTTAGACATTACTCGGATCGAATCGGTGACTCGAGGTAGGACCTCATGCTGAGCTTGGGTCGCACGCACTCTGTGTGTGGGGGTCTTAGACGCCGTGATGGATGGCTGGGGATGTTGGACCTCGTATTGCTTATGTTTTATGGGTTCAGGCTCGAACTGCCATATAGTAGACAAACAGATAAAAAAAGGGTAAAATATACGAGTTGTGTGAATTAATTGTCATGTTTACATGATTATCAGATTATGACTTGGGATTGCTTAACAGACATGTCTCTATTCGAAACAGACAAAATAGAATGAGCATGCATGGTGACGATCGACCATGGGTCGCCCTAAAATGCATATAACATTCGACTTTGCTTAGAAAGGACTCGACAGACATGATGTTTGTCCTCGAGCTCTGAGTGTGTGGGTTTGTATTAAATTTATCTGATTTTGTGACACTGAAGGATCAATGGATTATAAAATGAAGTGTGCTTTTCCAAAAACATAAAAACTGAAGTTCTATCTCGTCCATTTCCAATATTTTGATTATGTTGGGTTCAAAGTTAATCGGTTTTCGTACATTGACCCAATCTAGTCACAAACTTAAGGAGTGTGAACGTAAAACACCTTAGGGATCTGCTCATGCCCTATGGCGGACTGGACAACCTTTCACGTGCCTTCCCCGCTCGTGCCTCCGATCCACACTCCTAAGTGCCCGAGTCCATGCTAGAATGACATAAACACTTTGGTCAGGTAAAAGGGTTATGCAGATAAGACCTGCGCCTGCATGGGCTACCCGTCTTTACTCGTGGCTCGGAGTGTTTCTGCCGTTGTAACCCAAGGGTTATCAGTAAACCATGAACAGATAGTTGTGCCCTTAAGTCAGGAAAAAATGTGTTTGTGTGAAGATAAAATTTTAAAGTCCCCAATGTGGCTAAACAAAACTTTCGAGCCCCAAGTGTGGTCAAACCAATTTTTAAGCCTCAAGTTATTGCCAAACCAAAATTTTAAAGCCTCTATTGTGGCCAAATTGAATTTTCGAGCTCCTATGTGGCCAAACAAAAATTTTGAACCCCCTAATGTGGCCAAATCGGAATTTTTGAGCCCCAATGCAGCCAAACCAAAAATTTTCAACTCCCAATTATGGCCAAACCAAAATTTTAAAGCCTCAAATGTGGCCACAATGAATTTTCTGTTGCGACTGATGTACGATAGTAGAAGACAATATGAACTAAAAAAGTAAAAGAGACACACGGAATTGATTACCCAGTTCGTCAGTAATTCTGACTACGTCTGGGGCGCCGCCAAGCCAGGTATTTCCACTATTTTGAGTTAGAGTTACAAGAGATATAAACTGCTGTTTATAAGGGAACAAACCCTAATTACATCCCCAATGGGCTGATCTCGACCCGGATTCACAGTACTTCAGGCTCCATAACTCAACAATCTCCCATTTGGAGACTGAACACGAATGTAATTATCTCTTCATCTTCATAGTCAACAAATAACCCATAAAATGACGGTGGCGCCAATCCTCGAACTCCTCAAGTTCCAAGGCCAGTTGAAGCCATGCATAGCTTCACCTTCTCTAAGGTCACAACCTTAGTTAACATAGCTTTAACTGCTATATACTCCGCTTCTGTAGTAGACAAAGCTACCGTCTTCTGCAACTTAGAAGCCCAAGAAACCGATATACCACCGAAAGTAAACACGTACCCGGTTGTACTCTTCCTTTTATCAAGATCACCTGCCAAGTCAACATCAACATAACCATTCAAGACCATGTTCTTGCCTTCGAAACATAGAGCCTTCTTTGTGGTACCTCGCAAGTATCTGAAGATCCACTTTACTTCTTCCCAATGCTGCTTACCCGGATTACTCATATATCTGCTCACAACTCCCACTGCATGCGCAATATCTGGTCTAGTACACACCATAGCATACATAATACTTCCAACTGCTGAAGCGTAGGGAACTTTCTCCATATGAGCACGCTCTGAATCACTTTTAGGTGAACTCTTTATTGATAACTTAAAATGGCTACCCATAGGAGTACTCACTGGCTTTGCTGTATCCATACGGAATCTCTTCAAAACTTTTTCAATGTATTCAGCCTGTGAAAGGAATAGCTTTCCTGCCACTTTATCTCGATTAATCCTCATACCTAGGATCTGTTTAGCCTCTCCAAGATCCTTCATTTCAAACTGTTTGGACAATTGCTTCTTCAACTTATACACCTCTTGAGCACAAGAGCCTGCTATCAACATATCATCAACATATAATAGCAAAATAATAGAGCTATTGTCAAACCTCTTGAAGTAGCAACAATGATCAGCATTGCATCTGACAAACTCGATCTCATGGATGAACCCATCAAACTTCATATACCACTGTCTCGGGGCTTGTTTCAAACCATACAAACTTTTCTGTAGCTTGCACACAAGCTCACTGCTACCTTCGGACAAGTATCCTTCTGGTTGCTTCATATATGTCTTTGTTAAGATCACTATGAAGAAAGGTAGTTTTTACATCCATCTGCTCTAACAATAAATTCTCTGCAGCAACTATGCTCAAAACTAATCTGATAGTAGTTAGCTTCACAACAGGAGAGAATATATCTGTATAATCAATACCTTGTTTCTGCTGAGAACCCTTCACAACCAACCTTGCCTTGTAACGCTTGCTTCCATCCGCCTCTTCTTTAATTCTGTAAACCCACTTGTTATGCAATGCTTTCTTACCCTTTGGAAGCTCAACTAGTTCCCAAGTGCTATTGGACATTAAAGAATTCATTTCATCTTCCATTGCAAGCTCCCACTTGCTCGAGTGCTCACTCTGCATAGTCTCAACATAACATTCTGGCTCACCACTATTAGTCAACAAAAAATAGTGTAAAGAGGGCAAGTACCTTTCCAGTGCGTGATGTTGTCTTTCTGATCTCCTCAAGCTCCATAACTCAACATTTTCGAGCCTAGTAAGGTCAAACAAAATTTTCAAGCCCCTAGTGTGGGCAAACCGAAATTTTAAAGGCCCCAATGTGGCCAAACCGAATTTTTGAACCCCTAGTACGACCAAACCAAATTTTCGAGCCTCTAATATGACCAAATCGAAATTTTCAAGCCCCAATTGTGGCCAAGTCAAAATTTTAAAGCCCCCATTATGGTCAAACTGAATTTTTGAGCTTCAAGTGTGGCCAAACCAAATTTTCGAGCCCCAACGTGGCCAAATCAAAATTTTTAAGCCCCTAGAGTGGCCAAGTCTAAATTTTTAAGCCCGAGTATAGCTAAATCAAAATTTTCAAGCCCCCAATTGTGGCCAAACCAAATTTTAGAGCCCACGGTGTGGCCAAACTAAGTTTTTCGATCCACAATGTGACCCTCGAAAAGCGTATTCATACCCGATCCATTTTGATTAAGCTTATAAAATCGTATGCGAACCATTCAATTTAGTCTCTTATAAAGTCACTATGCATGCCTTCTTATTTTATTTTTAGAAGTCCATCAGGAATGACACCTATATTAAAGAAAAAGGGAAACGAGAATTGTGAACAGATAACTAACCAAGCCCGACCGTGGAAGATGTCCTTTTTCGTCTTCAGCCTAACGCACTATGGATGGTGAGTCGAAGAGGGGCAACGATAAGCACCTTATTCCGTCTTGGGCAAGGATCATAGTTCAAGGAGCATATCAAATCAGATAATTGATAAAGTACCTGAGGATTGCCCGTATGGAGACTGACTATTGAGAATAAATAGATAAGTCCTCGAGGGTTCAATACTTAATTTGTACGAGTTCATTTGCTTTCTTCGGGGCTGCGCCTATAAAACGGATTTTGAAACATGACACTCACTCTTTAGAGACCTTATTTTAAACTCAATTCATCGTATTTTTCAAGTAGAAAGGCACGATAAATTTTCTATGATTGTTTTCTATGATTAAAATCCTTTGATTCATATATTTTATTCAATAGGACAGAGGTTCAAGACGGAGGAATTGATATTCTCACGTAGCGAAAATATTCATGTCGAGGTGATTTCTAGTGAAAAATATTTTTTTAAACTCGAGTATATTTTCTGATGATTTTTCTCCACTCAAATGTGCTTTTAAATCCCAAAAATGGTGCAAATGAAAGATTTTTGAAAGTTTAAGGGCAAATAAGTCATTTTTGCCCAACCAAACCAGTTCAGCTAAGTGAGTTCCCACCGAGGTGGAATTTTAGGACAGGAGCGCGGTTTCCTCCCGCGTCCATGTACGAAGGCGTTAAGTAGCCACATGAGGTTAATAACCATGCCCGCGAGCCATCTACCCCCAGCGGACAATTTCAGACTGCTTACGCCCTCCAAACCATCGAAATTTAAAAAATCCCTTCATTTTCGTCCATGCAGTTTTGAAAATTGCAAAACGATTCCAAAGGCCTTTTCCTCTATAAGTAGAGGGTTATTTTTCAGATTATGGACTTTTGACCAACTTCATGTGTTTAAGTGTTGCCAAATTACTGACCCAAATCCCTAATTTGATCATAGGTTCCTTCAATTAGTGGGATAATTTAGATCCTGAACCCTGATTTCGCCAATTTTGAGCTCAAAGATCCGAAAATTTCTCGAAATCAAGGAAATGCAAGGTTTCAAGCCTCTGTCCAGAGCTGAAGTCAAGCTATTTAGCTTGTATTTCAGTGGATACTTGCTTAATTATAGTAATTATGCATAGATTAGATGCCTAGGTTAGTAGATTGTGTGAATTAGAGCTTAATTAGGATTAATTGAGTTGTATCTTGCTTAATTAGGGTCAAATTTGGCTAATTAATATTGATTGTACTCGGAAAAGACTAATTGCATGATTAATTGAACTTGGTTTGGTGTTAATTGAGTCAATTCGTGCATAATTAGTTGTAACTAGTCTATGTATGTGTTAATTAGGTTCCAATTGGGTTTAATCTTGCTTAATTTTTTTTTTGGTAGAAAAAATGAAATGCATTAGAAATTAATCGTCTATACGTAAAGCGCTTACAGACTCGGGAATGAAAGTCCCATATTGTCTTGAAATAAGAACTCCCTAATAGAAGGAGGGGGTTGAGATAAAATATCGAGGCTATCCGAAGATTTCGCTCCAATGTTAGCAAGATGATCAGCACATTGATTGGCTTCCCTATATGTATGCTTCGAGATAATAACTTCAAATTGTTGGCAAAGGGTCCTGCAGTCATTGATCAAATTTATTACTACCATATTGGGAGTATTCCCCCATACCCAATTTAAAATTAACTTCGCATCAAGTTCAACCACAAGGCAGTTGATTCCGCAAGCACGAGCAGTTGTCAATCCTTGTCTTAGTGCTTTGAGCTCAGCAACTGGGCTAGTAGTGCACCCAAGGTTCATCGAGAACCCAACAATCCATCTACCAAGTGAGTCTTGGATGAGGCCACCCGCGCCAGCTATGCCGAGATTGCCTTTCGAACACCCATCAATGTTGAGTTTGTGAAATCCATCCCTGGGGGGTTCCTAGGAGACACGAATGGTAGAGCTGGACGATGGAGGGTTACTTGGCATAGTTGCACAGAACTCCACAACCTCCTGAATGGTGTACTCGGCTAGGTTACTATGGAGAGGTTTCGAAGAGAAGATGAGGTTGTTCTTGTTTTTCCAGAGGTGCCAGATGGTAAAGGGGAAGAGAACCTGCCAAGGAATATGCGGGTGAGATGCAAGGTTACTGGTGAGGTTTTGCCGCACCCATTCTATGAGAGGCTCCGTGAAGGTGGCCAACGCAGGTGCTGGGACCCTGAAGTGTTGCTAAAAG
The DNA here is from genome assembly GCF_007655135.1 of Punica granatum. Lineage (NCBI taxonomy): Eukaryota > Viridiplantae > Streptophyta > Magnoliopsida > Myrtales > Lythraceae > Punica > Punica granatum. Next base: position 25,480,766 of record NC_045130.1, on the reverse strand, counting down.
GATCGTGCATTGGAGCAGCTCCGAAGAATATGATATGTGGTTTCCAATTTTGAGGGATAGCAGGGACAATACGGTGGCATAGACAGCTCGCGGTGAGCAAGGTAGTTAGCCGTAGGGAGTTTATTCATGCAGCAAAGCCACATGAAATAAAGGATGTGGGGGAGAGTCGAACATTTCCAAAGCCACTCCCACCGAGTATCCGGGATATTATAGTGATCAAGGTAGAGGAGGTAGGCCGATTTTGAGGTGACCGTCTTGAGTGAGTCCCCAAATGACAGAGTCTGGAATGTCATCCCTAAGTCCCGTTAGGAGTCCTTGAATGGATTCTTGGATATTTTTGGGCAGTACGAAGGGCAAGGAGGAGAAGTCCCAAGATCGACTGGTTGATATGACAGAGTTAACCAGTCTATTGTATTCTTGAGCAGGCAACGATCCATGAATGAGACTTCTAAGAGTAGCTGTATCTGCCCATCTATCCGTCCAAATGCAGATTCAGAAACCATTACCAATCGACCACTTTGCACCTTTTTCCCAAACTTCCTTACCAACCCTTAGCGCTTTCTAGTTACTGGAGTCTTGTTGAAGTCGAGCTAGGCTTTGCGAGGTGAATTGATGTCGCAGCAGGCACGCCCATGGAGCCTTAGAAGTTGATGTTCTGGAGATGAGATCGCTAAGTAGCGCTCTATTACGAATATCCATGTGAGGAATGCCTAATCCTCCCATGGCCTTTGGTTTCGTAACAGTTTCCCAAGAAGCTAAATGGAGTTTCTTTTTGTCCGAAGTGGAACCCTAAAGGAAATCTCTGTTTATTTTGTCAAGGCTGGAGATAATTGATTGTGGGAGGCGAGAACATTGCATATAGTAAGAGGGTATGGTAGCAGTGGTTACTTTGATGAGAACAGCTCGACCCGCCATGGACAGTAAGTTAGTTTTCCAATCTGCTAGTTTAGCTTGACATTTCTCAACTATGAAGGAGAAATCCTTTTCCTTACGAAGGGATAGGTTGATGGGGGAAGCCTAGGTACATCCCAAGATCTTCTGTTTCGCTGATGTTGAGAGCTGAGCATGTTTGATGGCGATGGGCTACTGATGTGTTCTTGGAGAAAAGAAGTTTGGACTTCGCTAAGTTTATTTTCATCTCGAATTCCATGCAGAATGTTTCAAGAACAGTCGCAACAGAACTAAGGGTTGAGGAAGAGGTTGAGCCCATCAGGATTATGTCATCAGCAAAGAGAAGATGGGATAAAGGGAGGCTGCTACGTGCTGGCTTAACACCTTTCCAGGATCTTGAATAAACTTTTTCTTCGATCAGGTGCACTAAATACTCCATACATAAGATAAAGATGTATGGAGAAATAGGGTCGCCTTGGAGGATGCCTCAACAGGGAGAAAAAGACGCAAGGCAGCCACCATTGGAGAGAATAGAAGTCATAGTGGAGGAGACACATGCCATGATCCAGTCAATCCAAGTACTCAGGAAATCATAGTGTTCGAGGACTTTTTGAATAAAACACCATTCAAGACGGTCAAAAGCTTTCTCTAGGTCTAGCTTTAGAACAAAGTTTCCCATTTTCCCTTTACGTTTCCCGAAGGAGTGGACGACTTCACGGAGGAGGATGACATTATCCGAAGATCTTCTTCCTGGTATGAAGCTGCATTGGAAGGGGGAAATAAGAGTACCAAGGTGAGGGCGCAGCCTGCAAACCAGTATTTTAGAGATGATCTTGTAGGTAGTGTTGCAGAGGCTGATCGGACGGTATTGGATGATAATTTCTGGGGAGCTGGTCTTCGGAATGAGCAAGACTAGGGTGTCATTGACTCCTGTGGGCATCAGAGATGTGCTAAAGAATTGGTAGACCACTTGCTGGACTGAGGAACCAATAGCATCCCAACATTTCTGGTAGAAACAAGCATGTAGACTGTCCAGTCCAGGAGATTTATATGGCTGAATGGAGAAGAAGGCGTCTGTAATTTCCCTTTCAAGGACTGGACGGAGAAGTGCCGATGTTGTGGAGGGGTTTAAGGGTCTTCTCCAATTCAGAAGATGAGAAGGAGTTTGAGGACAGGAGGTTTTTTCCGTACAAAACAGAGTCTGAAAGTGAGATTGGACTAAGGATGTGAGAGAGTCATGATTTGAAATCCATTCTCCAACTGAGTTGTGGAGAGAAGTTATTCTATCGTGACGACGATGGATGATAGTTGACATATGGAAGAATCTAGTGTTGTGGTCGCCTTCCATGATCTAATTTGTCTGCACCTTTAGAGCCCATAGTTCCTCCTCTTGTAGAAGAATTGTGGAGTACTCTTGCCAGAGGTTTTGTTCAAGCTCTAACAAGAATTGACTAGGTTGGCGGGCAAGAGAGCGTTGAATACCTTCAAGTAGCACTAAGCATATCTGTTTTCTGTGAAATACATTGTCGAAAACCTCCTTGCTCCAGCGTTGAGCATTCATTTTAAAGAGAGGTATGGCTTTGCTGTGATCAAACTCAACTTGCTCCCACGTATTAATGACCAGAGTTTTGAACTCATTGTGTGAGAGCCAAATGGATTCAAAACGAAAAGGGCGGCTCAGCTTGGGCGCCCTGGTGGAGTTTAGCTTCAACAAGAGTGGGCAATGATCTAAGAGTATACGAGGGAGGTGCAGGACCAAGGCTTTTGGGAAGAGTAGATGCTAAGAAGGGTTAGCGACGACTATATCCAGTCTTTCCATAATGAGTTGGAAGAGGAGCGCATGTTGGTCCATGTGAATCTTGGTCCAATGTAACAAAGGTCTTTAAGATTGCAGCAATCGAGCAATGATGTGAAGGCTGTCATTTTGTTTGAGTTCACAACTTGACCTCTAAATTTCTCTACACTACTTGCAATTTCATTGAAATCTCCAAGGACTACCCAAGGCATATTCACCGACTTAGCAGCATTAGTGAGATTTTGCCATAGAATTTCTCGTTCCTTTGGGCGAGGGCTAGCATAAATGGCAGAAAGAAACCAAGGAGGAGAGTTAGGATGAGTCACCTGTGCAACGGCGTGGACTTCCTGCTCAGTGGAACCTGTGATGTCCAAGTTGACTCGATCTGTTCTCCACATGATCCAAATGCCATCGAAAAGCCCTCTGGTTTCAGTACAAAAGAAGCCATCGAAAGGAAAAGTGCTTGCAGCTTGAGACACTCGTTCCCCTACTAGCCGAGTCTCTGTTAGTACAACGATGTCCGGATGGTTTGTGCTTATCAGATCTCTTAGGGAACGCCTGAAATTTGCATTACCAGCACCCCTGCAATTCCACACAAGTGTATTCATATGGTAACGACTTGGGTCTGTCATGTTTGTTGTTTGGTCGTTATTCATATCCATTGATGCATAAGGAAATACATGCATGAGATCAGTAACATGAGTCACTTGAAGGGAGGTTTCTACCTCCCCCTATAGCATCGGCCATGTTACTATGGAGATTTCCAACTTGCGGACCAGATAACATGAGAGTATCATCATCAAGTTCATATCTGTGATTGTTGTTGCAGTCAATACTGGAACGTTGATGATCCTCCTGAAAGTTAGAGTTAGTTGCACTCGGTGATCTTGGGCAGACACTGGCTGCACTGTGGCTGAACTTCTCATTCGACGATTGTTGTGTATGTCTGATAGGATTTTCGGTTTCAATGTTGGTCTCTAAAGTCTCAGTGCATTGTGACGCAGGAAGCAATGAGTTGGGGGAGTCACTTGGAGTATGTAGTCTTCGGGGCAATCTATTTCTGCTTCTCGAGGTCTTAGATGTCAAATCCCCATCCAGGCATCGTTCAGACCAATTCCCTGTGGCCTCCTTTCTCTGTTTACCTGCCTCGAGACGTATGTGATCATGTCTTCTTCGACTCTCAAAAGGAGGTTCTAATCGGCTATCCACCATTCTTGCATTGGATTTTGGACTAGATGTTCCCAGTAGCGAAGATGTGGGGATACTCTCCAGTCTAGAGCATTGCTCTGTCTCCTGGTTGGAGGATAAGGTCTCTTGTATGATGGGGAGGGGTCCTCCTGTTCACTCGAGAGTTGATTCTTCGACTCTCCATGGGGAGGGATATCAGTGTCTAGCACTATAGTAGACCGTGTAGGGATAGTTGATGGTATAGGAGAGGCTGGTGATGGATGGAGGGACGTGACTAAAACTTCTATATACCCCTCATCAGTACACTGCATGGGTTGCGGGACATTGCCAAGAATCTTAGGGACATGGGTGCCAGGGTTTACAGAAGGGGATAGGTGGTCCCTTGAAGCAGACAAAATGGAGATACCCTTATTTGAAAGCCTGACCTCTCCTTGAATGACAAGTGTATTGATAAGGATTGGAGTTTTGTCCTTGGCTTTGTTGTCATTACCTGCAGGTTGACGTGGCATGCGATGATGATTATGTCGGGATTCTCCTGATGAAGCAGGCGGTGGAAATTTTCCGGCCGCCGGAATCCAAGTTTCTTGATGTTTTTGCATCTCAGCTTTGTTAGCAGCTGCAGTAGTGCACAAGGTAGATGCCAGGGTCGACTAAGCTCAAAGGTTTCGGGAGGCAGTAACTGGATTTTTCTTTTTCCTATTTTGAACCATAAGCCATGGGCCATAAAAGTGCTTTTCATTCAAGGTGGGCAGAGTATCGATAGGGGAAGACTGCTTAGAGGGGAATGGGGCGGGGTGGGGAATGAGAGCGAGGCAGTGTGCCCAATAATGCCGCAATGAAAGCAAAGTTATTTGATTCCTTCATATTGCAGAGACTGCTCAAAGTCTCCAATCCATATGGTGGTGGGTAGAGGGCGAGTAAGGTCCACCTGCACACATAGACAAGCATATTTGCCTTTCACACCAAGATAGGTCCGGCTGTCAATTCGAAGTAAAGGGCCAATACGATTTCCTATCCTGCTGAGTAAATTTTCTGAGTAGAACTCAATCGGAAGTTCGGGAAGGCTGACCCAGATGGCAACTGCAAAGAAGGTGGCCTTTGAGGGTCAAAAGTATGGCTCCCATAGACGCATGGCAAGGAACTGGCGGTCAACGAACCAGGGACCATCTCTGATAACTTTGGAGAAATCAGCTTTGGTGTCAAAGGTGACAACGAAGAACCCATAGCCTAGATCGACACAATCCATTTTCCCAGCAGGGTTCCACAGCGATTTAAGTCTCTAGGTGAAATAGTTGAGCTCAAAGGATTTACCAAAGAGTTTGACAATGAGAGAAGAACGCCATGGTTGTCTCATGCTTTGTTTTTCTTCCCTGGTCAAAAGGACTCGGAGCTAGCCTTTCTGGGATGAGTCCATCTCCTCCGCAGCATCATCATCAGAATCTTCGTCTTCGAGTCCTCGTTCCAGGGAGAAGACGTTTTCATAGGCACCTTGTATATGTCCTACTAGCTTTGAAAGGTACAAATGGGTGCTAGCTTCTGTCGGTGCTGCTGTGATAGTAGGGAGAACACTTGAGGGGAGGGGGGGCATGGCTGGAACGGAGAAGGAATCAGTTACCGATGGCTTCAGGGTGAGAAGGAGGAAAAGTTAGAGAGAAAACCCATCGTCTTAATCTTGCTTAATTGCTCGTGTTGACATTATGGCCGGGTAGTAATTAGGTCCAATTTGGGGTCAATTAGGTGTAATTTGTCTCAATTTGTGTATAATCGGACTAATTACGAACTTGGCTACTTGTGATTACGTTTGAATTAGCTTAATTAGATGAAATTAGCATGAAATTGGACTTAGTAACATTCTGGAATTTTTTGGTAAAATAGGATTAGATGAGTCATTTTGATGATTTGTTTATTGATTAAACCTAATTGCATGTAATTAGCTTTTTATTGTTTGAAACCTTGCTTAATTAGGTTTAATTAGCTCTAATTAGCTCAAAATTGACATCTTAAGCATCCTAGAAAATTTTTGCTAAATTGGTTCGGGATTCGATTGATTGAATTAGGGGTCGACTAGACCAATGAGGTGATAATTATGTTAATTATTCATTCGTTGTGTGTAATAAGGCACAATTGTGGCCACTTCTTTCAATTTTTGTTTCAATTGATGTATGAAGATCATGAATTTATGAATGATGTGTATGGTCGAGTGGATTAGGGTCCGATTGAGTCCGATTTCGCTTGATTAGAGTCTAATCAGGAGTAATTACATCAATTTAGATGAAATTAACTTAATTAGTGTTTCGGCCTTAGGAATTGGAATCCAATCGAGTCTAATTGACTATATCTAGGCTTGATTAATGTAGATAATCACCTTTTGTGAGTGTTGGCCGAACTTGTATGTGTTTAATTGAGTCTAAATCGGTCAACCGGGAAATTGACCTGTTAATTTGTGATAATAATGTATATTTGACTTAATTTCACGGGCCTAGGGGTAATTCGATACAATAAGGGTGTCTTAGACTCTTAGGAATGTCTTTGTGACCTTGAGGGCGGGTCATTAGGACCGAGGGCCTCCTAAACCGAATTAAAGTCCATCATTTTACTTAATTCGATTAATAACTTGACATCTTGTGTGTAAACCGGCTAAAATGGATAATCATGTGTATCGACACAAGCCACGGGGATCAAGGATGATTAACCCATTACTTGAGTCTTATGATTCAAATTGAAGGTCAAATTGACCTAGAAACACTCCTTTGTAGAATTTGGGGATTAATCGGCTAATTTAGGTAAACATGGTCATGATTAATAAAATCAGACAAAAATCATAAAACCGTGAATAAAATGTGCAAACATAGGGGATTAACTTAGAATTTTTCTAATTAGAGGCCCTAGGCCAATTTTTCTCTTTTTAGCCTTAGGCCCATTTCTAAGCCCACTTAGCATGTTGTGTGAATATTGGCTTGATTGTATGGCCCATTTTATCTTTTCTTAGCCCGAATGTGTGGCTCGCTATTCAAAAAGTCAAATTGTAAAATTGTATAAGCACGTGTATCGTGCGAAGTCTGTAATTACATTACATTCTTTTCTATTTCCTCATACATTCGGGAATATAGACCCGACACTAGGATTAAATAACACAACTTTAATAAATAAAAAGTGTTAGAACTATTAAGAACCCAGGATGGTACCGAAATGGTGAATTATTGGCTTGCGGGCCTCTAATCTCGTAACAAATCTCCAGAACTCATTTCTCTAGTTAGAAAGACAGAGTCAAACTTAAATTCTTAGGCGTTTAATATCTTGACCTCGTAGGTCACTTTAGGTGGCTCATTGACCAAATTAAACGGTTTAGTGACAACTCTAATTCCGAATTGGGTCTAAGGCTACGTGAACTAACATAATACCTTGAAAAGTGTCGGCAGGGTTCTAGAAACCACGCTAGCAGCGACAATTTTAAGTATGTTTTGTTTTTCCATAAATTAATGATTTTATAAAAAAAAATATTGATGAGAGATAACTTTACTAATAAGGATGATATATAATAGGAATGTCATGATGGAGGAATTGATAGGAAATTTAATAAAGGGAGAGATATGAAAATTAATGGGATTTTATTAGAGAGAAGACTGATCATGAAAAAAAGAATATATTTACATGAAAGGAAAAATACAAGAAGTTCAAAGGAAATTATTTAAAGAGAGATCAGTCAAAACGGGAAGATTTTCGGTGAAATTGGAATTTATTAAATCAATTCCGTAACGCGAAGAAGGATCACCGATCGGCTCTAATTGCAACGCTGGCCGGTGTTAATTGCAGTACATACTGGACCGAGGGAGATCTTTGCTGATCTCGATGCAGACTAACTTCAAGTAATCGACGTGTCTACACCAGTAAGTTACAGAGCCCATGACGCACATGACACATGTTAGAGCTTTGATTGTTCAATTCGAGCTTTAATTAGAGGTCCACCGCATTATGAGCTGACAAGTTCCCGAGCAAGGGAGACTGCCCATTATCGAGTTCTAGAAGACTCGACCTGAGAGACTGCGGTACTACTCACTAGGACATTCGTTGACAGTTTGGCAAATCAAGAAGGTAATTATAAGAAGTTTCTTAGTTGAGCTGATCAAATAAGGAAATAGCCGAGGAGCACGTGGTTGGTGGCTCACAAGGGAATTTTGCTGATTCTTTCCCAAGTTAGAGTTAATCACGTACTTGGATGCGCATCCAAGTTGGCGCACTTCTACATGGCAGCTAAGGATTATTTCCTTGTTAAAAGCAAACCAGGCATAGGAATAGTTGGACATACAAGGATGTTAGCTCACGCAAGGAAATTTTCCTGACTCTTTCCTAGTCGAGGCTGAATCGTGCACCTGGATCCAAGGATAGTTGCCTATGTTGCTCATTTGCACTTTCGAGAATTACTTGGATGTTGGCAAGTGTATTTGTCAATATTAGGCAATTTCCCCATTCTAGCTAGCATGTTATTTCTTTCCTGGCTCTTGGCAAAAAGATATGGCAATTAGTAGATAATTACTTGTTCTCATTATTATGTTAGAATAAGACCGAAACTTGCTTTATTTAGGTCTCCTGGGTTTGGCCTACAAGAGTAAGTGGAGACACTCATTATAAATGCTCCCCGCGATAATCGCACAGATGGCTTAACGGCTCGTACCCTTTCATTATCTTTACATTTTTCGTACTTTCAATACTAGCAGCTGCTTTCCAGCAATCTATCTTCACGTACGGTACATTCATTTCTGCTTGCACACTTACATATCTACGTACACATACTTTACATAACCTCATCTACTTTCCTGCACCCTTTCATACACACATCCGCACCATTACATACTTTCTGGAGCCCTCGGTTCTTCTATCCTTCCAACATACCTCATTTGCTGGTAGAATCGGCTCTTATCTTCATCTCTGCTTTCAGGTTGGGGACTTCTTTTAAGACTCGGTTGCCTCAGCTGAGCTATTAGCGTCCAAAGCTACCATTAGCAGCTCAGCTGCGCTACATCGAGCTGGCTATTTGGCCGTTCATCCCTCCGTACTTCAAGGCATAAATTGCATATGCGTTGAGAGAATCTCGGTGTCTAGCCCTCAAGGCTACTTCTTCGTTTGAACACCTCCAGCGCGCACAAGACCGACAATCATCCTCTTGTACCGAAATCTAGCTGCCACTTATACATACAAATCTTCAATTGTGGTGCTACGCTTTAGGTCGGTGAGGACAGCTGGTGGTTTTGCCATCATCGGGATTGTGCCTTATAGCATGCCTGGCACTTTAAACCGCCACGTGCTAGCCAGAGATTGGCCTGCGCACTTTCAAGCGGAACACAATGTTGATAGGCTTGGGGAGAAAGTCGATCGGCTCTAATGTAACGGTAGCCCGTGCAACTGACCCGAGCCTTAGTATTTCACTGATTAGAATAATACAAATTTTTGGAAATAAAATGGTGAGACTCTGAAAAAAATCATCTTAGTTCTTGAATGATCATCACGGGAATCCTTGTCGATCGGTTATCCCTATCACGAACGTGGAACTTCATCGATCAATGTAATTGAGATCAAAGAATACTAGTAAAGAAGGTATAAATCGATTTAAAAGGGAGAATCCCGACATCGGCGGGTTTTCCTCATACGACGGGTTTCGTATCAGCAGTATATCGATATCAGTATCACAATCTCAAGATTGAAAGTAGAAATCAGAGTCCATAGGATTAGATCATACATTGGATATCGAGTTTGGACTTGGATTACATGGAGATGGTTTGGATTAGACAATGATAGGCCTTGGTTGGCCTTGGGGAAACACCTTAGAATCTGCAACTAATATGAAAGATAAATATCAAGATGATTGTTTGATATAGATGTGTAAGAGGTCTTTTTGGATATATATATATATTGTGGAATATCAAAAACTCTCTCTTTCTCTCTTTTTTTTCTCTCTTTGTCGAGAACTTATAGACTCTCTTCTGCGTTCTCTCAGCCTCAGGGGAGTCGCTGAGAACCTAAAATCTCAATTTCTCACTTTCTCTCTCCAGACTTCGTTTTCTCTTTCTAGAGTTTGCTCTCCTTCATACTCAGCTCCTCTCTAAAAGGCTTAACTAAGTATCTATTTATAGGCTCTTGGGGTCGGAAACTTCCATTTCGGTTGAATAAGAGTCACAAGCACCGATCAGTGCATATAAAGCCGTTCGGCTCAAGAAACAGAGCCTGTCGGCCCCAATGCCTGGTCAATAGGGCCGGTTGGCTCAATTGATCGGCTAATGGATTGGTCCCTGATTTGACTTTCCTTATTTTTCATGCGTTTTTCCCTTTTTATCACACTGTTATCAGATTTTATGACCATGTACCTTGTGGGGAATCTGTCTAGGATCAAATGAATTGCATGGGGAACAAGTAAGCCGATCAACATCGAATGAACCGATCGGCTTTGCATTTAGAGCCAGTTGGCGCTCTAGTTTGGTTTGCGGTTTAGGCCGGTTCTGGGCCTGTTGTGTAGCCCAACTTTCAAAGGCTGTCATTCTCAATCCATGAGGAGTTATAGGGCCTACGACCTATCATCGGAAAGCTTATTCGATGGGCTATCAAATTGAACTGGTTTCACTTGATTTCGAGCCTGTTTATCCAGTCAAAATGGGATCGCGATCCAAGGAATCGTCTTGGAACCAAGTTGGATCGGGCTAATTTCTCTTACTCATCTGGATGAGTTAGGAGGACCATAATATATCAAATTGAAGCTCATTCAAAGCTCTACAAGAATGACTTGGGCTTACCACAATAAGATATATTTAAGATCTCCGAAATGGACTCGAAAGACAACTTATGGCTAGGCATATATCTTCCAATTGGGAGCCGTCCCATGAGCTTGGTTTGACTCCATGGGTATGATCCAATCACAAGATGAGATTTATGTTGGGAATTGGTGTATGCCCTAGAGGCAATCTATCATCAATTTTGAAGTGTGACATGTATTTCATTATAATACGAGGCATTTTGTTATTGTGCGGGTTGCGCTAAATATTAATTTTACACAATAACGTCCTTGGAATAGTAGGATCAATAGGCATCGAGTGTGACTTGATTATGAGACCCTATAATTACTGAACACTATTCTTAAATGTCCATAGTCAAAGTATTATCGTTAATTAGGACGATGATAATACGGCTAGACTAGTGTGGGTGTTGATTGATGATCGAGTCTCACAGGTCATGGTTATGGAGACATCGAGTCACACCGCATGTATACAATAAGAGTAATGTATGCTGGACTGACCTGCTATGAGACTTCTACATGGGTCGTTACGTGACTGTCATTAGCAGATCTCATAGTGACTATGGTGCTATGGTCCTTTGACTTGAGATCACCCTGGTTTCCTACATGTAATATTGTATACTTTGATACTGTCAAACGCCACCGTAACAGGATGGTTATAAAGACAGTTATTGGGTATACCACAGAGCATGAACAGGAATGTGAGTGACCAAGATATGATTTGTTCCTCCTACGTAGCAGGAGCGATATCTCACGGTTGCTTGATGAGTAGAGTTTAAAAGTGTATGCATACCCAAATGAGTCAATATAGGGATATCGAGCTCATTTGTGCTGATAGACTTACCTGATAAACCAAAAAAGAGAGTTTGAACCATACAAGGATGACAACAACTTCCATGCCTTGAGCTCAATAGAGATATATAGGACAAAGGGATTATACTGCACGGTAACATATGTCACTGGTTCGTCGAGAAATTGGCTTTCCGATTACTTGAGTAACAATGATGCATTGCTAGATACTGCTCACTGTTTGTAATACTAAAATAGGAATTTTATATTACTGTCAACGTAATTGGGAACCTACAGTGTCACACACTATGATAAGAATCGACGGGATATTTGAAACATTGAAACTGTCTAATAGAGATTAGACAATTTAAAGTGCGTCTCATTAATCAGATATTTAATGAGACTAAATTTACCGATTAATTAGACCCGATTTATTAGATTTAATGGACTCGGTGCACGAATCGCTAATTAACTGAGCCTGAGATATAAGGCATGTGGACCTTTTATATGAGGCCACATAATGGCCACATGCATGAAGCCATTTAGCATTCTACATGGCATGTGGGGAGCTTAGTTTTAAGCATCCCACATCGGCCATGGGAATGAAAATGGCTTGCCCATCTGCTTATAAAAGCAGTAAAAGGAAATGGGTTGTAGTATGTGTGCGCACCCGAATTTCGTCTCGTCGGGGCACGCATGCGCGCGCCTAAATGCAACGCGGCTTGGGAGTGTCCACCTTCCCGGGGACGCGCGACGGACGCACGTGAGAATGAGTCGCCACTACCTGTTTACTTCCCGAAAGTCGAGGGCCGGTGAGTTGCCCGGGTCTAGGGGTACGGAGTGCACCTAATTGTTAAGGCATATGGTCTGCGAAACCCGAGGTTCCGAATTCGGGGGTTCTGTTACATGCGAGCCTATATCTCGCATGCCCTATCGGTACTCTAGCTTGTCTAGGCTTGCCATTTTTATTTAATTACCGCTTAATTAAGTTACGCTCATCTTACGCGTTTTGACATCGTAAATTTGAATAGACACTTGAACCGTCCACTCTCCGACCGGGACTATTACATGAATAAATATGCATCATAAAACCCTTACATTGTTCTCTCAAATAAAAGATAAATTACAATGACTGAATCCCGGTCGGTTCGCATTTGGCCGTTATTTCACTCATGCTCACCGTATGATTTTGGAAAAGACCGGAAATTAAATTAAATAAGCACTCGGTGTATGGGGGCATTGGACCCCGTGATCGAAGGTTATGGGCATTGGACCCAGTGAATCGTATCCTAAAGGATCGGGCTCGACCCGCATAACAAATAAGTGTAAAAATGTAACAAGTAAGCGCAAATAAACAAATAATGAGATTTTGTTATCGCCGAATTTACGTGAGTTAATCAATTATTATCCGGGGTATCTTGGCATACAAATCCTACCCTAAAACAAACAAATAGGATGATGGATAGGGTACGTAGCATTCGGCATCATTTAACGGACCCGACAGGCATGATGTCCATAATCAAGTCTCGAATGAGTGGGTTATTTTTAGATTATTATGTATCGCGATAATATGGCTTTTACAGATTAAAAGTATTTTCACCTAAAAACCCAAAACCTAACCCTCTATTCGACTATTGCCCATGTTTGATTTAAGCCGAGTTTGTGATTAATTTGTTTTCCCATGTTTTGACCAATTCTATGCACAAACCTACGCTAGGATCACGGCAAGACAAGAACCGGTAATCATGCCCTTGAATTGGTAAATATGTGTGTGCATGAAAATCAAGATTACGTTGTACGTATTTCGGTGCTTTTGAAATTGTGAATTTTGAAAAGGGCATGACTAATAGTTCTTGAACTGTCGACGCGATTACTAATTATTAATCAATTCGTGCAATCAAATTAAAGAAATCCAGTGATTTAATTTAGCCAAATTTAACGTCCTGATTATCCCGTATGTAGAATTTTAGGTTAATTAAAAACTTGCCGAATGCTTTAGTCTACGGATTTCGAGCCGTCGAGATAGCCATTAGTTGATCACACGATAAACTCTAATTTCCAACATGGTCACATAATTACAAAAATGAAATATTTAAATGGGACACATACACTGTCGGTGGGTGATCCAAGTAGAAAAGTGCCGGATATTTTAGAAAATGTCCAGGGGACTGAATTGAACGATTTTAAAAGAGCAGGGACTGATTTGAAAATTTTCAAAAAATTGGGGACTGATTTGAAAATTCTAAAAAATTGGGGACTGATCTGAAAATTCTTAAAAATGGGGACTGTGTAAAAAAAATTACTGAAAATGTCCTAGGGCTTATTTGAAATGAATTTGAAAATCTAGACTGATCTGAAAACAAAAAAAAGCCCCAGAACTAAACTGAAATAACTTAGAAAGTTCCTTAGGATGCTTGAAAAAATTCTGGGAATTTCAGGACTAATTGGAAAATAATAAAATGCTGGGACTTTATTGAAAAGAATTTTTGAAATTCGGGGCAGATCTAAAAAGGGTGAAAAATGGCCTCGGGACTAAACTGAAACAACTTGAAAAGTTCTTTGGGATGCTTAGAAAATTCTGAAAAATCCAAGGACTGATTGGAAAATAGTAAAATGACCGAGACTTGATTGAAAATAATTTTTAGGATTCGGGGCAGACCTGAAAAAATAATAATAATAATAAAATTGTCCTGGGACTAAAATGTGACAAAGTAGAAAGTTCGTAAAATCAAGTTCGGGACAAATCCGATCACCCACGCGACCCAAGAACACTCATTTCACATTATATCCATCAAGCAAGCAATAATATTCAGGAAAGGAGCCCTAATCATGCCACTAAGTCGAGAATTTACCTAATTCGGAAAGTTGAGAGGCTTCTCTGTAAATAGGAAAAAAATGCCGGACAATCGGGTCGGATCGGATCGGATCGGACTGCCCACCCGAAGGAAAAAACCGCCCGGAAGAGCGCTGGGTCGGACTGAAGCGTGTTGGGCCTGAATGGGCTGGACCTGCGAAGAAAGGGAAATGGGCCGAGGCCCGTTAGCCGAAGGGCGGCCGGGATCGGGGGGAGCGGCGGCGACGAGGCTGGGGGCGGCGGTTCTCGCCCCTGGACGCCGCGACAACAGCCGGAATGGACGCGGGAGATAGCTTTGGGCGCCGTCGATGTTTCGCCGTGGTCGATCGGGACCTCACCGGTGCTTAATCAGTCGGAATCGGAGGAGTTATCGCGATTTTCCGGCGACGGTTCCCGAAATCAATCGATCTCCTAATCGGGCAAATCGAGAGCAATATTTCCATTTTTCCTTTCTAGGTTTTGTTCGTCCCTATCCGAATTAACTTTATGTCCATTTAATTTCAATTCCATCACCTTTTCCGTTGAGATTTCGGCCGATTTGGCGGAAATTGCGAAAATCGTGATTTGGGGCTTCCTGGGCCAGCGAGGATCGCGGACAGTCGGCGAGCGCTGCCCGGCCCTGCCCGGCTTGCCCGAATCTTTTTTTTTTTAAAAAAAAAATTTGGCCGGCTGGGTCACGGGCAGCCGACAGCGCTGCCCGGCCCCTGCCCGGCCTGCCCGAGAATTTTTTTTTTTTCCTTTTTAACTTATTTATTTATTTATATATATATATATTTTTAAGAAAAGGTAATAAATTGGAAAAATGACGATTTTGCCCCTGGAGCCGATGGATCGAAATGGGGTGCTGACAATATGAATATATGCTTACATATGTGTATATGTATGCACGTGTAAGTATATGTGAGATTTCGGTTTGGAAAGTCCAAATCCGAAAGGTCCATTAGTCTAATAAATTCCGAGTGTTACACCGCTGTTTTCTTCGAGGGTTGGCCGCTAGCACTGCAGATTTTGAAAACTCGTCGACGAAATCGGTGTGGATACCGATAGAGGCGTCACGCGTGGGGCGATTGGTTGACGAATCAATATTATGCAAGTACACTTTATCTACTCCTATTCTTCTAATAGGTCTTGAGATCTAGTTTTACGGGTATGAAATTTTGAATTTCTCCTCCTTTTACGCTTTCACAGGCCTCGTGAAACTAGCAATTTCCACATTCAATAAAGAGAAGTCACCATTGTTATCATCCATATGTATTTTCGATCATCGAAAGAACAGCCAACATTGACCAACTCGCTTTAGGAGAGATTTGTCAGCATCCTGTTTTGGTTCACCAACTCTTGAGGGCCATCAAAGGGTCCCCAGTTACGACTTTTCGGAACTCTAACAAAAAGTAGCACGGCAAACCCCGGGTCGTTATTCATAGCCAGGTCAATAGGGGTAACCAAATGTCATCGGAGCATAAGAATGTATAAGGCCTCAAGGTTCCCCCTGCAATCTCGGAGAGCAACCGGAGGGTTCAAACAACGCATGATCTCAAGCTAGCAAAAACCGAATCTAGCAGTAGTATTCACGGCCAGATTGATGAAAGTATCCAATATGGGGCTCTAAAAGTTCTTTATGGTCCTAAACTGATGAAGAACACCTTCGAGCACATTCTACAAATCATTTGCTTGAGTCAGAATACTCTCGAGTAGTCGTAGACGATTCCAGCGAGGATCCCGATTCACCGACTCGTTAGACAAATTTTGGGTGCCTGAGGTCAGGCCTGGGCGGGCCTAGGGGCTCTCAGGACCATGGAGCACACTTCAAACTATTTTTTGGAAATCGTCTTTGTCTCACGAATAATTCCCAAGTAGGAAAAAGAGACCTCTCCAATGAGGTTCCCGAGCCAACAAATCATCAGGTGAAATATTAACTATCAAAGTTAGGCTCAGCCGATCCCAATGACCCCAAAGACCAGGGAGGACATTTCAGATTCGACTGCATAAATCATTCAGGCTTTCGAAGTAGCTCTGGAATAGTCTCAAACACTGCTAGACAAACCTCCGGGGTCTGTTTTCGAAAAATGGAGAATACAGTGGGTTCCGGACACATCTAGACACTTATGAAACAGTCAGAGATGTTGGACTACTGGTCCTCGGGTCATCTCCAATTTGCCATTTGCAGCAGAGGCCGTGGAGTCAATTGTCCCGTCCCTTACAACAAAGCATATCAAAACGACCGATACAGAATGAGGACACGCAGAAGGTCGATAGAAACTGTTAACTTTGCTCAAACCACACGAATCGAGCAAAAGCGACTCCCGAGCTTTCGGACCCTCAAGATATCGATCTAAGCAAAACACATCGATATTAGACTTGTTGAAATCCTCTCATCGCCACCTTCAATAATGCACCGTCCATCCGGGTAATAAAAATTGAACGCACAATTGACTGAAACCCGAGCCTCCCAGACTGCCCAAACCAAACCGTGGGACTCACGGTCCTCTAGGCTTTGCCAGCCAAGCTCCGTCTTCCTCTCCTTTCTTCTTTTCCTCATTTCATGGATCCTTGCTCCCTATCTTGGCAATTAAGGACCACATCCAATCCATCTCTTCTCCTTCTTTTCCATAAAATAAGGATCTAGTTCCCCCTTGCCCTCTTGAAAATTCAGCAACTCTCTCCCACTGTACATCTCTTCACTTTGATTTTCATTAGTGTTTGAAGACATACATAAAGGTTAAAAGCAAGACAACTTGACAACTCTCTATAACTCTTTCTCTCTTTGAACTCTCAATTCTCTCAAGCTCTCAAACTCTCTCTCAAACCTCCAAGTCTCAATTAGCCATAGCAGCCCATCCCCTGGTCGAAACCAACCATACTTTACTAGGAAAACAATCAATTTTTCAGTGATCGCTTCCCAACCCGATGCCAACTCGAAGCAAACCACATAATCCACATGTAATCGACCTCCGGAGTCCATTAGCTACATTATTTTCATCATTGAAGGTCTTTATCAACCTGCACGAGCTCTGGGCAGTGGCGTTGCTCCTCGAGTTTTCCATCTTTCGATTAGTTTCTTCCCTCCACGACTAAGGCAAGTCGTGCCCACATCCTTGGACGGGCCACCCAGAACCCTTTCTCTTATCGTGACAAGGAGGGCATGACCCAAGAGCCATTCCACCGAGCATAGCCACCTCCTGTGTCCTCCTCTTCCTCTTGTGTGTCTCTCTCCCTCTCTATTAGGTTCACACCCACGTAGGTCAACTCACAGTCTAATTGCCCGAGCGCAACCCTTAGTACCCTCCAGGGTCCTCCTAGCCACCTAAGCTATCAGGCTCAGCCACAACAAGCGCATCTTCTTCCTTTTACAGTCGGGTCCCTCCTCGACTCACCCGAGAGCTCCCAAGCTCTTTGTGGCCTCTCCTCGACGTCGAACCACCCTATTCACACCCCGAGGCATAGGTATAATAGTCACGACTCTTAGATGAGTTAGGACTTTTAATTTCATTGCACTCGTTGGGAGATAAAGTGGAGATCAAAGTCAAGGAGTCTGTGAAGACCCAAGTTGGGTTAAGAGGGGTCTTGGCCCGACCCAAGAGGGTTCGATCTAGCCCCCTTCCAATCCAACTTAGGTCCGAAGGACTCCTTCACCCCGATGGACTCTATTTTCATGTTTGTTATGTTTATGATTTACCTCGTTTTCTGTGTCGGTACTGTTTTGTTGATTCTCGTTTATCATCATGTTATATATGTATTTTTGTGTATCTTGCATACGAAACGGTGTCGAGGAGACCGCCTTGGACCCGAGTCGGGTGGAGGAAGTCTCGGCCAACCCATGAGAGTGAGCCAAGACCCTTCCTACTGGGCTCGGGTCATGAGATTATCTTCGATTCCGTTTCGGTTTTGTTTTCATGTTTTATGCTTCACTTGTTATCATGGCGGTATCGACTTTGTGTATACTTGCTTAATATTGTGTTTGATGGGTGGTGCATGCGGGAAAAGTTTCGAATCGGGACAAGGAGGCCATTCTTGGCACGAGTCGGGCCGTGGGACCTCTCGACCATCTCCCCTTGGAGGTGTGGCCGAGAGCCTCAAGGCCTATCTTGGGTCATGTGGTGGTCTCCCCTCCTCGATTAGATTTCGTTTCCCGATTTTTATGTTATCTCGTTTCCCGTGCCAACGTTAATTTTACGATTAATCACACTTTTAATGCGCTAGTATCAAACAATTTGCATGGATTCATGTATCGGAGACCTTCAAGGGCCCACGAAAGTCCAAGGGGGTTTCGGCCATCACTAACCGAGTCTCCTTGGTCCATGGGGACCCTTCCCGGTCCTCATATCGTGAGTCATTTTTGAATAATTAAAACAATGGGGATTTGAATTCCATTTGGACGGTCCATCTATGATTGATTCAATGATTCGAAACCCATAAAATCAAAAGCATTCGATAATCCCTTTAATTTAATCAATTAATCCCACAACATAGTAAATGGGACGAACAACTCAGTTAATTAATTCATTTGACGTTTAAATAAATCGCACGGATCGGCTAACAACTTGTAATTGGGTCGATAAATCACAAATCGGTAGTCGTGCTCTTTTCAAATGCCCACATTAAAAAAAAAAATACTGAGACGCATAGTATGTGTAGCATGAACATTGAGGGAGGACTCGTGGGTCCTGACTCGAGTCTGGGTCCGATTTGAAGCGACTCGAATCGGAACGTGAGAGTTCTTTTTAGTCCATTTTAGGTCGGATCAACCGTTCCCTCGACTTCTTCAAGGTTCACACGACCCTGGAGGATACAGGGGATTGGGTAACATCGGCTACAGATCTCGACAGTTTGTATCATACAGTCTCGATTTCCCTACACAACACTTTTTGATTCAAGGGTATGACGACGGGTTTATGATTTATCGACAACCCTAGGATAAAAGTGGTCGAAACAGTTTGAGTCATGAGTAAAGACAAGCAGCACGTGCATGCTCGGGTATTATCTGCATAGTCCACTTTATCCAACCAAAATGCTTCTATCATTCTAATATAGATTCAGGCGTTTAGGAACATGGATGAGAGACGCGAGCGGAGAAGGCCCGTGAAAGGTTGTCCGGTCCTCCATAGAACATAAGCAGAGACCTTAGCACCCCCATGGTGTTTTGCGTCTTGCTTTCCTAAGTTTATGTTTAGACTAGGTCAAAACACGAAATTGGATTAATTCCGAACTTGGCATAATCAAATACGGGAGAACGGGTGGATAAAACCCTAGGTTTTAGGATTTGGCAAAACAAATCTCTATCATAATCTATCAGTATCATAAAACAGATAAACTTAAAACGAACCCACACCTAGGGCTTGACGACATATAACATGTCTGTCGAGTCCTTTCTAAGCAAAACTGAATGTTACATACCCTTCAGGGAGGCCTATGGCTGAGTTTCATCATGCATGACCATTCTGTTTTTATCTGCTTAGCATAGAGACATGTCTATTAAGCAATCCCGAGTTCAAAATCTGATAATCACATAAATTTGACAAATAACTCACCACTTGTCTATTTTATCTATTTTTATCTGTTTCCTATCTATACTTGTCTATTTTTCTTGCGATTAGCCCTTAGGGCACGATTAACACAAGGTCCATTGCCCCAAGCCATTGATCACGAGGTCCAATGCCCCCACACACCGAGTGCGTGTGACCCGAGCGCAGTATAGGGTCTAATCTCGAGTTTAGATAGCCATTCGGGAGCTCGAATGATCCGTGGCCGTCTCGAGGACCATTCAGTCATCTTGGGATCTACTGGTTCGGTCGAACTTGACCTCTAGCTCTCATGAGCCTGCGTTCCATTAATTTCAATTTCGGTCTTTCAAACTCACGGTAAGTGCGAGCGAACTATTGGTCAAACGCGAACGGACTGGGATCTCATTAATGTATTTGCATTTATTATTGAGAGTACAATGCAAGGAATTTATTTTTATATTTATTCATGTAATGATCTCGGTTGGCTACCGAGAGGTTCGAGTGTCGAACCGACCGAGTCGGTCTGAGTCCCCAGGGATAAGTAAGCTCAATGTTTCACGATCTTGGCCCGCCCGGAAATTGACCATCATGGTCTGATGAACCATAGTGTGAGGATGATAGGCCGAGCCCTCGATGTGTGGGTCTACTCCTCTCTTGGGCTCTTAGTTCGAATCAATCGTTTCTCTACGAATTTACAGTATCAAATATAGCGAGATGAACGAAACCTAACTCATATGGTAAACAAAACTAAAAATGACAAACCCTTGACAAACTAAAGTATCGACATGGCATGCAGGATATAGGCTTGCACGAAACAAAACCCTTGAACTTAGAACACTTGGTTTCGCGAGATCATATGCTTTAGTAAACTAGGTATATTCCTTACTCCTAGACTCGGGTAGCTCATCGGCCCTCGACTTCTGGATCGCAAACAGATATTAGCGACTCCTTCTCATGCGTGCATCCATCACACGTTCCCTCGGGAATGTGGATACTTCTAAGCCGTGTGACCGGGCGTACGCATGCGGGCCTCGACGAGACGAAATTCGGGTTCGCACAACCAAAAATCATGTGTCAATAGGAATATAAAGAAGTAAAAAAGACACTTTGGACCTCCATATTTGACAATTTTGTATTTTTTTCCTAAACATATTTTTTATCATTTGTGTCCTCAACCTTTTGCCTTTTTAACACTTTAGTCTGGACATTATATTTTTTGCTAGATGGTGCTAATGTGGTATTATAAATAAAAAATAAGTATTTCGAGTTAATCACACTAATCTATCTTTGACGCTCGGCTTGGCGGATCTCTAACGAGATTAGGATGCCAGATGTGCCAAGGTACAGTCCCATGGATTGCTGTGAAACACTAGTGGCCTTACCATACTAGAGCATTTCACCACACCCTCAAAGGTCCGTAAGATTAGACGGCGGCTGGATTTTAGGGGAGTAGTCATCGGGCTAAGATTCTCCCCAATAATGAGTCAAATTTACAACGTCGAGATGGCCCCAAAGTTAATCTCAGACAATAGTCAGCTCACGACCTACCGTTAGTAAGCTCATAGTATAGTGTTAGTTAACTAGAATGGGCTGGAGGCCGATTGCTATGATAGTACAGTCATGATCCCCAGAAATTTCGTGAATGCCTGGATCTCGATCTTGTACAACCGAGAGAAATCAAGCAAACGTGTATGCTTCCTCAATCCGGAAATCGAGATGGGTAAAAGGACGGATACCAAGAATACAGTAAAAATGAACAATAACTATCCTTGAACAAAACTTACCTACTTGGAGATATGCTCATCAATTATTGCCGAAACATATAACTCTAATAAAAGGAATAGACAACCTAGCAATCTTGGAGAATAAATCTCCATAATTTCTAATTGTTGAAATCAAATCTAATGAAAGGAAATCAAATTATAAATAGAAATGTGCAACATGCCCATATCTTTCTCCCATGCAATATTTCTCTTTCCTTTTAGTGCCATGTATATATATCTCTGCATGTGGAAATCCTCTTTCCATCTTGAGCTTACAGAAGTCAAACATCCAAATGAATTATGCATTCATATAATCTTCTCTTTCCAATTGATTACCTCATGCACACAAATAAGAGATTCTCCAATCAAGGGAAACGATACGTACATTTAATCTTCTTCACCTTTGACGATATCTTGGACGCTCATTTCATATGGAATGAATGAGTTTATGAGGAATTCTCCAACATGGACATAATCCTATTGTACATTTCAATCTCTACCATTATTGCCATGTTCGCCTTGAGCTTGAACTGGGTCCCACTAGCTCGAGCTCCAGATATCATGCCCAAGTGTTTGATGGACCTAATGGATGGACCTAATCGGGTGTTGTTGTGAGCTTTAGGCCTGATGTCTTGTGGACCTTTGGTTGCAAGTCGATCCCTTTGATTGTGAATATCTAGGCCCGCTTTCTTCTCTTGGGCCGACCTCTTGGGCTACAATCGATTTATCACTCGTCTAAATTTGCATCTACCGCGATGTGCGAAAAATGAATGTAAAAAATGAGTTCTTTAAAATTTTTAATTAAATTAAAATAAAAGATGATATTAAAAATCAAAGAGACAGGGACAAACAGGAGAGAGAGGGGTGGGGGTGTCCCCGCCGATCACCAACCCCAAAAGCAAATACCCTCTCTCTCTAGAATTGAAATAAAAGGGGAGACTTTCCCTTCTCTGTATATCTTATGGTTATTTTACTGATTTTCCTTATTAGAAGAGATGCGTAAGAGTCTAGTAAAAAATAACGAAAGAGGAATTAAAAAGATGTAGTACAAAGGAGTTCTTGTCTGGTAATTAGAAGATTTTAGATTTGATATTCAGTAGAACTACCACGTGCTCTTTTATTAAATATTAAGATTAGAATTTTTATTTTATATTAGGCTCAAGTGTCTTCCTTGCACCCTATAGAAAAATAATGTAAGAGAAAATATAAAATCACATAAATTTTCAGTGGTAATATTTGGACTCAAAATCTCATTGTTTTTAGTCGAAATTAAGAACCAATGTATTGAATCCCTTTCTCAATGTTTTCCTTTTCTAGTCACGGCCTCTTCCCTTGCAATTCGCTAGCTTTATTGTGACTTTATTAATAACCGTCTCGTTTTCACTTTATATGTGAACTTTCCTTTGAATATTCTACGTCCTCGAATCTTTTCTTTTCCTACTAGAATCTAAAAGTAGGAATAAAAGATCTTTTAGTGTTTTTAATGTCCACAGATTTAATAAGGATGATTCGGTTTCGCTTTTTGGTCGAAGCTTGCTACTGTTGTGCATACAGAAATGCCAATCATGAAATCATTATGCGTGTATCGTGGAACCTTAACACTATATGTATATATATATATATATGTGTATATATATAGACATAAATGTGTATATATTCCTAGCATATATGATTGGGTCGGTAAACTATTTTCCCGTTATAACTAGAGCCATGTGTCTAGTACAATGAAATAATAATCCTATTAGCTAATAAAAGAGCATACACAATCCCATAACAAGTATCAAAACTGAAATCTCTTGGTTACTAATGAAATAATAATCATATTAGCTAATAAAAGAGCATACATAATCCCATAACAAGTATTGAAATTGAAATCTCTTGGTTACCAGGTGAATGCGAATGCCAGTACATAACGAGTATCGAACCTGAAACCTTATATTGACTCGGTAATTTATTAAGGGAAAATAGTAGAAAATTAAATTGTATCATGTTTTTTCTTTGGTAGGAAAAATTAAAGGCCTGTTTACAATCACTTTTTCCTATAAAAATTTTCAAAATTTGAAAACCGCAAAAAATATGTTTACTTTTATAGAAATGAAAAAAAATCGAATTTTTTTTTCTTCATTGTTCAAGTTTGTACATGAATTAGAAATTTTTTTTTGTTATAAGGGAGGTCTCTAAATGTAGTGCAAAAAGTAGAAATCCTTGAAATTAATAAATGGGTACGGATAGTCCAATCGGGTATTGAACTTGAAATATTTTGATTGTCAGACAAGAGCATGCGCCACTGCGCTACGTCCTCTTTAATAAAAGTTTTTTTATTCATTTCTTCGCTTTTCCATTAATTGATTGTTTCCATTTCTATTTTCTAATTTATGACTTTTTTTATTTACTTTTCTACTTATAAATTTAGTTCAAAGTCTTCTCAAACGATGGTCATCTCAAATATTTTACTCTAAAATTATCAAAAAAAAAAAATCCTGAATCTCTATTTTTCCAATCATAACGAGTCAGTTGAAGATTTTTATTGATTTATGTGGTTGCAAAAGTGCGTTTATGTATTAATAACTGTAAGATCAACTTATCATAATGTATTATGTTTTATATTAAAAATAAAATTGAGTTATATGGTAACCAAAAAATTGAGTTATATTTTTATTTACATGATTTAGGTAAAAAAATTTCTAACTTATCATAATGTATTATGTATATATAAGTTTTTACTTATTAAGAATATTGCTTAAATTTTTTTAGAGCAAAGAATTTTCTAACTTATTATTATAGTAAACACGCTTTTAAATTTTTTGTGCAGTAATAAATTTAGAAAATGAATAGAAAAGTAGACATGCTTTTAAATTTTCCCAATTTGTGATGTATCTTTTCGTAGTTCGCCAATTTTGGTTTCCTAGTAGTAGCTCAGAAGCTTGGTCTATGTTCTTATGCAATAAACTCTGCTTGCAGTTTATCAATAAAAGCAAGCGTCGTAGCATTCAGCTAAAAGAAAATTGTTGAATCTTGGTTCGATTTTTCACATGCGCACCCACGATTATGAAATAAATCCATTGTCTTTGCTCTTGTACACCGCATTCAAACAGTATTCCCTCTTCAGGAAGCTTACCCCTTCTCTCATGAATACGAAATACATCAACATTATATAGCTTAATATTAAACTTGAAACTTGCTATTCCATTTGTCGAGTCATCCTTGGAAGTATATGCAGGGCTACGACTTGCAACAGAGGGGGCGGCTGCACGACCCAAACCTTGACGGGCCTGGTCACAACATCAACCACAGCGATCCTACCCCCGTTCGCACACACGACACATGCCCTTCCCCTTGCCGCAGCAATTTGCTCCGCCCCCTTGAGTAGATCCGACACGAGGAGCACATCCCACCTGTCTTTCTCTCCATCATACTGGCTCAAGGCTCCATCTGCCTCGTCGATCACGTACATGGTGCTCTCGTCCATGGCTGC
The DNA here is from genome assembly GCF_007655135.1 of Punica granatum. Classification (NCBI taxonomy): domain Eukaryota; kingdom Viridiplantae; phylum Streptophyta; class Magnoliopsida; order Myrtales; family Lythraceae; genus Punica; species Punica granatum. The sequence continues at coordinate 25,455,729 of NC_045130.1, read as the reverse complement.
AACTGGCCCATTCCAGCCTGCTACCATGCCCTGAGGCATCTCCTCCCACTGATCTGTCTCGACGTCGTACAGCGCACCTTCCTTGATCGCATTGCCCTTCACGTTCACCATGCAAAGTTTCCCTCCATATCCGACAGCCTCTATAGCCTCCCTACTGAACCTGCCGTCTTTGAACCCTGCCTTGCTCTCCCACTTCCACTCCTTGGAATCCTTCCTTAGGTCCCACTCCTCCATCGACCGCGCCACATCGCCACGGTAGTGGATCCCAACCCCACTTGCCACAAAGACCCTGCTTCCCACCGAGCCGGTGGCACACCATCGGCGGGGTACTGAGATCTGCGGGCCGAAGAACCACTGCTTGGTAAGTGGGCGGAAGACGAGCGGGCAGGCTAGTGCAGGCTGGAATTGGTCGTTTGAGGCCGCGACGAGAACCAGGTGGTCGGACACAGTCACCGACTGAATCGACAACTTCCGGGACAGGAAAGATGGGTGGCGATGGAGGAGCCGGACAGGCGACTCCATTGGTGGGCTGGGGAGGTGCTGCCAAGTTGATGATAGTGGGTCGAGGCAGAAGAAGTAGTTGTTGTTACTCTCTTGGTTCATATGGGGCTGAGGTTGTGAGACAAGGGCATAGAGGGTGAAGAATGGGGGGAAAGAAGGGGAGTAGATGAGGCGGCGCCATGAACGGCAGACGCGGTATAGGAGGGTTGGGTGGACAGACGAGAGGCAGCGATGGGCAAGGTGATTCGGTAGGCCTGGCAAGAGGATTTCATTCCGGAGGTCAGAAGCCTCGATATGATCTTCTTCTGAGGAGCCGCCGGGTAAGCGTTTTACTTGTTTGCCAAGCTTTGGGTTTGTTTCCATGGAGGAAAAAGAGCTGGTTGTTGATGATATAAAATGAACTTTGTGAAGGTCCTCTCTTCTTCACCGCCCTCGTGACATACAATCAGAACCCCAAAAAAGTAATAATAATAAATAATATATAAGTATTTTCTTTTTATAAAAATTATTTCCGACCACGCTTGCAAACAACAAACTTCCCTTTTATTCAAGAAAACGAAATAAAACTAAATAAAGGAGTACCATAAATTTCACTTGTGAGAATTAATTTTATAATCTTTTGGTTCCAAACGGCGCCTTAAAGCACTGCATCAACATCTCTTCTTCAAACAAACTTCCCCTTTGAATCAATCAAAAAGCTTGTCATTAACTCTTTTCCAATTTATTTTGGCGACATAACTCATTCCAATTGGATCTCATCTAAGTTGCATCCTGCCTTTCCCGAATCCAGAGTGCGGTCCCTCTTGCAGCCTTTTATGCATGATTTTGTGCAGAATTTTATTTTATTTTCTTTTAGGATTATATTATACGAGGACGGGAAAAGAAATTAAAAGGACACGTGCAGTTTCCTTGACAATAAATTAATTTCGGTAATGCAGTAGAAATGAGGTTTGATATCGTGACATTGTTTTTGATCTGAAGTCAAGAGATTTCAAATTCGAATGTCACCAATAAAATTTTCATATTCTTATATTTTTTGTTCCTAACTTTCTCTTTTAAACTCGATAAAAAAAACTCCTTTTATACTCACGGGACTTATTTATAACTGATGAGAAAAGTTTCATAATACTATAGTTTTTTCCGATTTTTTTAGTTATAAGAGAGGATCGTGGTCTAGTGTAAGAATAATGAAGCTTAAATAAAGATGCACATAAATCTCATTGATGAGAATAGAATATGAGATTTCATGATTTTGAGTTGGGACTTACGCCACTGCACTAAACTCCATCCTTTTTTTTTTCTTAATTTTCTAAGAAAATTAGCAAAAAAAAAAAGGAAAAAAGTGGCTACATAGCTTTTAGCAATAAGTGAAAGGTGACAACTTTCTCGCAAATAAATGTAACAGCTTTGGAGATTGGATTTAGTATAGTGACATCTCTCTATATATTAAATAAAAGGCTTTGGTTTTGATTTTCGCTATAGAGGGGTGTCACTATCTTAAATCCAATCAACGTATAATCGACGTATATATACATATATCCCTCACCGAACAAACGATGACACATCCATACGGAGAAACTGAAAAAGTGAATCACAAATGAAAAGAGGATATAATATAGTGACACACGTTCTCATCTGTTAATCTAAAGATCGTAAATTTAAAACCTGATAAAACTATCTGTTCCCCTTATTAATTATTTATAATTTATCTTTTATTATATTAGATATTGTCTTAAGCCTTCTTCGTAACAGAAAAAAGAAAAAAGAAAAAAAAAAGCAAATCACATTAAATGAGGAAAAAGGTTTTGGGCATGGGTTGGCTCGAAAGCGTTGGATTTAATTATTTGAGGTCTTCTTCAAGTCTTCAACCCTTAATTATTCTAATGGCCACAGGGGACAAAAAAATAAAAATAAAAACAAAAATTAAAGGAACCTTAGGTCGACAAAGAAATAAATCTAGATCTGATGGAATTAACCTAATAGTCGAATTTTCACTTTCTTAGTAAAATCTGATTTTAAGCCATGAAGTCATCCAGAAGATTAAGCATAGCTTATGTGGCGGACATATGTATATCTCGTGTGCTTAGAGTCTTCATAAATAAATATATACTAGATACCATATGAATATTTTCTGTCAAATTTTGTTAATGCGGTTATTATAATTCCCGTTAATTTTTTTTATATGAAAGCAGGATCAAGATTGGCCGGGTCAGATGGTCCTATAACGCTCCGTTTCTGAATGAAATTTTATCGATCTTTTGATTTTTTTCAAAAAAATAATTTTTTAAAATTTTGAAAAATATTTAGATATAGATTTGTTGGACCGTTCATTACTTTTTCAATTTTCTAAGTTTTCTTTATTTTTTATATTTTTAATTTTAATTTTTTAAAGCAAATAAATATAGATTTGTGAAACCGGTCACTATTTTATGAAATATTTTAATTTTTTAGAAAAATGAAGTTTATTTTTATTTTTAAAACATACAGATATATAAAGATTTTTTTAGAAAAATGAATTTTTAGTTTTATTTTAAAAATTCGTTCTATATCTATATGTTTTAAAAATAAAACTAAAATTTGAGAAAATTTCACTGTCAATTTTTGAGTGTCGGTTGCTTGACCATTTTGGTGCATTCGCTTTACTTTGTTTGAAATCGAAAGTAGAGTTTTCTTCTCTCTCGTACTACTCTCTCTTCGCGACACACGACTGTAGTGGCCAGATGACAGCCACCATCGTCATAAGCACGGTAGCTTGTGGTCTCTGAGGCTACCAGCAACTTACTTTCGTCCCGGTGGCAGCTGCATTAAGCCCCCTAGCAGTGGGTTCTCTCTATGTCCTCGCCTAGTAGATCTTTCTTCCCCTAGCTGTGGGATCTCTCTTCACTTGGCTGATGTGGAAACCATCGCCATCGACAAGGTTGCAAGTGGCCTCTACTAGCAACCTTGCCATACGCAATGATGGCTGGCTTGGGTTGGAGAAGGTGACTAGCATGTATTGAATTGAATGGTTAAAAAAATTGAAGAAAAAAGAATAAAGTAATAATTCTGTTGTTGAATTGGAGATAAGTGGAATTAAAGTGAAGTAGAGTTAAAAAATGTTTTAAAACCAAACAAGCCACAATGGTAAGTATTCCAATCCCTAGCTAGTAAGAAAGTAAGAAAAATTAGGGGTGAAAGCATTTAATGGTAAGGATGGTAATTGTGCGAACATTGGATCTGCACATAAAATGAAACTTGGGTCACTCTCCATCTGGATTAATCGAACTAAAGGAGTTGTCAGCACCTCATTTTAGCTCACCAATTCAACGATGCTTATCAACAGCAATCCAAACTACGACTTGAGCATCCATGCAGAAGAAAGCTCGACAGAGCAGTAAATTGTTATTCTTTCTCAAGTCAATAGAGATAGGCAGATTATTCAAGCACATGACAGAAGAACATATAGAATCATCCAGTAACATACAGAGCAAACAGGAAGCCCATACGACATCCAAACCGACATTTTCAGAATACATTACGGACGGTACTATTTTCCGATAGTTCGCTCGACCATCGGAAGATAGCCAATATTGGACTCTAAAAATCCACATCAGAACCAAATGACCACCACAGCCACCTCCGGGGGTCAGTTAGGAGTCAGGAGCCACTGACCTTGTATCAAAATTCCATCGAACGCTACCGTGGTGACCTCTGACCCGAAAACTGCATAGTCGGGTCGAGACAGCTTTCGATCGGGTCTGTTGTGCCAGTTCAACGAAAACCAGCCCAAACCCGACCCACCAAAGGTCCAACCCAACTTTTTACAGTCCCATCCCGCATCCCGGGACTAGGTATGACCATTATCGACTTAGAGGAGCTAGGACTGTTACGTTTTTATTGCGTTTATGGAGGTTATAAGGGGTTTTATGCATGTTTCACTTCCAAGTTTTAGGCCCTGTTTGGATTCAAAAGCAAAAATTTTTAACTTTAACTTTAACTTTAACTTTAACTCAACACACTACACAACAAAAACACACGTTTCCCAAGTCAAATTTATAATCACATCTCATTTGTCCTTTTCTATAATCAAAATAAAAATCAAAATCAAAGTTACTTTAACTCTGAATCCAAAAGCACCCTTAATCTTTATGCAATTTCCATGTTATATCATGCATGTTTATCATCGTTTAAATCGAAGTCGAGGAAACCATATCGACCCGGAAAAGCTGAGATACCTCTCGGATTAACCTCTTGGAGAGGTAACCGAAGGGTAATCTTGACCTTTTCGGGTCAAGATCGGTTTCCTTGCCCCGATTTGAATTGTCTCCCGAATTTTTATGGTTTCCCACATCCATGGAGCCGGTATTATTTTATCGATTCCATAAATAACGTGTTTGTGCATGTTTGTATGCTTGAATGCGTTTTTCAAACTCATGGCGATACCGGCTTTGTTAAATACGTGTTATTTACTGTGTTTAACGTTTGAGCATACGAGAAATAGTCGAAATTGGGTGAAAGAGAAAGCTTGAAACCTGAAACGGGTCAAAGAAACCCACGGCTATTCCCAAGAGGAAAGAGCTGAGAGTTCTTTGACCTTATTCGGGTCAAGAACGATCTCTTTACCTCGATGAAATCTATTTATCAGATTTTGTACAAATTGCAATTTTAATATTGTGCAAATCCCGCATGCTAACAACTTTAAAACATTGTTTTTAAAGTAAAAATGCATGGATTAATGTATTAGTGACTCTTTCGGGGCCATTTGGGTTCCAAGGGTATTTTGGTCATTTTGACCAAATTATCCTCGATCTTCCTGGACCCGTCTTAGTCGTCGTATCATGAATTATTTTCATTAAATTAAGCTTTTAGTGGATCAATTCATGATCTGTCTGATTGTCTGTAACCCGTACATTTATTGTATTCGGCATTTATTTTTAAACTGTAAATTCACAAACGGGTTAATCGGGACGTTCATATGATTAAACCCACTTGGCACTGATAAGTTTGCATGAATTGGTAATTAACTGATAACTCGCGTCGATGAGTTGTCAAATGACGTTAATGCCCTTTTCAAAACTTGTCTATTTCAAAACCCGAAACGCATAGACTGATGTATAATGGATATTTAGAAAGGACTTCTGTGTCTCGACTTGAGTTTTTACCTGATTTTAAGTAACTCAGGTCAGGATACAGAAGATCTTTCTATATCACTTCCGGTTAGACCGACCGGTTCTTTGGCTTTTTCGAGATTCTTGCATAACCTTGGACGATCCAGGGAATTGGTTGACACTGGTTACAGGCCGAGGTGGCCCACACTGCTATGTTTTCCCTTTTCTGAAAATAATTTTCAAATAAATAACAGAATCGTCTTTTCACAATTCAGCGACACCCCTAGGGTTAGCTTGACAGAAACACTACGGTATCAGGATATGAACGAGCTACCTGTTCAGGTGCAGGTTCATCTACAAAGCCTTTTCTTATCCACTGATGAGTTTCTGTCATCCTAGCGTAGACTCAGGTAACTAGAACGGTTATCTCTGTCAGAAAACATGCAAAATGATGATTAACCTTTCACTCGACCTAATCAAATACTAGATAATGGTTATGAGGAATTCTAGATTCCAAATCTAGAGTCAAAACACTAGTTTGGCTAATTCAGTAGAAATTCAGTATCACAATACATAACAGCTGTAAAAACAATCCACACATACTAGATTTGACTCTCTTTGTCAAGTTCTCAAAACAAAGCCGAATGCAAAATGTTTTGCACGATTGTTTGCTTAGCATTTGGCATTTGCTTGCAAAATACCCCTGAGTTAATAATTTGTTAATCCACGTACACTCGGCAATAACAAACACATTGTCTGCAATTTGCAGGTTGTTTGTTACTTTTATGCTCTTGTTTGTCCATGCGAGTCAAGCCCGACCCGTAGGACGCATTGCACTTATGGTTCAACGCCCTAACCATCGAACACAGGGTCCAACGCCCTATTCACTGAGAGTTCAGTTGAATTTCTGTTTTTCGATTTTTCCTTGAACTCACGGCGAGTCGGAGCGAAATAATAATCGAAAGCGAACTGACTGAGATTTAATCATTTGTATTTTGTATTTATTATTTTGAGAGCATTGTAAGGATTTATTTTGTACATTCATTCTGTAAGAATCCCAGTCGAATCAATCGAATTGGTCAAATGGTTGCCCAGACAAGAGTAATCCCAAGATTTCGTGGTTCCGATTCACGTAGGAATTCAAACATCATAGTTTGATGAATTGTAACGCAAGATTGTGAACCGATTCCCCGACACGCGAGTTTACTTCTCTCTCGACTTCTCAACCGACATCGTTTAATTCACCGAATTTCCGATGTTAAAACGTGCAAGTCAAGCGCAACATAATTCACAATGTAAATAATTCAAACATGCAAGCCTAGCAAGCTAGAGTACCGAAAGGGCGTGCGGGATATAAGCCCGCACGTAACATGAACCCCCGAACTCGAACTTTCCAGTTCCACATGATCAATGCCTTAGCAAAACTAGGTGTTTCATACCCCTAGACCCGGGTAACTTATCTGACCTCGACCTTCGGGTCGTAAAATGATAAGTGGCGACTCTTTCTCACACGCGTCCGTCACGCATCCTCGGGAAGGTGGACACTCCCAAGTCACTCGATCCAAAAGCGCGCATACGGGCCCCGATGAGAGTCCACATTCGGGTCCGTACAGGAGTCACCACTATCTATTTGGGATCGTTGGAACCCAGACCGATTAGTCACCAAAAGACAAGAATTTGTAGCCAACTCTACCACCTATGTCTTTAAAGTGAAGGTCTATGAACCAAAGAGTAGGTTCGGGGGTTCTATTACACACGATCTACGAGTCATGTGCCCTTTCGGTACTCTATTTGCCTAAGGTTTGCCAAATTTTAATTATTTGCCGAATGAGTTAGGTCATCCCGCATCTCACACGATCCTACTCAAATTGAGCAATTGGGGCTCACTCGAACATGTGACTATATGTAATGATCATCGGCCTTAATTGGGCTTGGATGAATATGTATGCATGGATCATGGATTAAAATATTCCATGGGCTTATGCCCAAACTTATATATATGCATGATAACATGAATCACGGTTCAACTCAACTTGGGATGGGCCTTACATAGGCCCAAGCCTACCTTTTTACTCTAGAATTCTTAGCCCATTATCCAATATCCTAATTGCATTTTTTTTAATGCATGATTTTTCATGCATGATCAAATATGAGCCCACATCCACTAATTTACTAAAGCCCATCTATTTCTTTTTTTTTTGTGATTTTGTTTATTTAATCATAACATGTCCAAACGAATTCTCTCCGCTCGATTTTCAAATATGTCAGTCCATGACTCTTTTTCCACTCATGCTCACCTGCCCTACTCGACTTTCATAAAGTGATATCGGTTTGGATCCCTGAAGGGCCGGAGACTGGTACGGATCGATTCATGGAGTCTATAACGGGCTTTGGCCCATATTAGATTCGATGAGCCCATCCGGTTTGTGACTGGAAGTCATCAAGTCAAGATAGAAATGACTCGACTCTAATAGATCTCATGAGGGTTTTAAAGAGTCAATTCGAGTTTATTTCAAAAAGATTTACATGTCTTGCTTAAACCGACTTAATTTTCCAAAATTGTGACAAATTGGTTTTCGAAAATCATTTTTTCTCATTTCTTATGCACCTTAATTTGCGAAAAGGGTGTGCATAGCCCGGACTGACCCATCAGACTCCAACGGAGGCCCAATGGGCTTTTTCAAGCCCCGCGACCACCCGACCCACTTGGAAGGGAAAGGACAGACCCGAATGCACCAAATTGGGTCAATTGAGCATTCGGGTCTGTCCTCTTCCATTCGAGCCAAGGCGGCTATGAGGTTTGTGATGCTCTCTTGATCGTGGTTCACCTTGATTTGCGTGTCGGTGTCTTTCGGGCTCGATTTTTGCACAAATCAACCGTTTTTAAGTCTGTAAAGCCGAGTTTATGTGGTTAATTTCTTTGTGTGGGTTTAATTCGTGGTATTATCAGCAATCCACCGCACACAATCATTTGTTATCATCGTCTAAGTCATGAATCAAAACATCATGATCATCACGCAATTTCCACTCTACAGGCCAAATTCATCACAAGTCCACATCGAATCAACTTAGCTAGGAAAGATAACATCGATCGTACTCCTTTGTTTCGGCCGAGTGTATGGGGGGTTGGACCCGACTCCCCTTAACCCATTTCATATATCCAATGTGAGTTTCTATCAATTTGAGTCATTTATCACCCAATCATTATCAATTCCATGTTCATATGGGTTTCTTCCCACATAAGCAACTCCAATTTTTAAGATTCGAGTTGAAGTTAATCCCGGTTTCATGCACATAAGTCCAAAAAAGATTAATCCATGTTCACAAGGAATCCAATTTTCGATTTCCCTGATCTTTTAGGATGTGTTTACATGTTTGGATTCATATGAGATTTTGGCCATAAACCACATCAAATTGACGAGAAGTTCACCATGGAGGTCACTATTGATTCATCATCACTATACATGCCTTTAATCATCCGAATCTCGTCAATATCCATCAAAATCAATCCATTTTCATCACATTTAAATTTTGTACAGCATGGTTGCATGGCCATTCCAAGTCATTTCGCCATCCATTTTATTGATTCCAAGTGATTAAAGTCACGTATTGATTAGTTAATATTCATGTGAGGAGAATTTCGTGATTTTGATGCCCAAATACATTAATAATCATAAACGTCATCCAAACATGAATTTAGCATCAATCATCACCAATCAACCCATCAAACACACATCAATTCATCAATCACAAGTCCTAATCATCGATCTAGGTTCAAGAGATTCGGCCTTGTCCCTACGAGATAAGGATGCATCTCAATAGCTGCAAATCTTCAATTGGCAACGCTTCTCGCCGGTTTGAAGTCCCTCGACCCCAACACAACGAACAACCTATGAGGTGGACTTGTCTAATGAGTAGACAAGCCAAGGAAGAGCTCACGGGTATAAGGAACCCAAGAGCTAGTGGCGGCTCCAATGGAAACCGCGAGAGGAGAAGGCTATGGAGGAGGACAGCCGCTATTCTGTTAGTTTTGGGGTGGAAAGACGCTTCTAATCATGAAAATAACATCGGGAATGGACTCAAAAGGTTGAAAACGGTGTGGTAGTGGTCTTGGATAGTCGAAAAGAGGTGGTTCGCTGGCCGAGATAGGCCACGGATGGCCTCACCGGCAAGGAGGAAGGGGCTGCTGACTTCAAAGTGGAAAGGGGAGAGAGGAGAGTTTTTGCATATATATGGTGAATCAATGGTGATTAGAGGGAAAAGATCAAGATCTAAGGGTCGTTGATTTCTAATTAAGGCAGAGGTGTGAGACCCATCAGACTTTATTTTCAAACATATGCATATATATATATATATATATATTATACATGTAAGGTACTTTTTTGTGATGGTACGTCAGATTTCATTTTCAAACATATATATATATATATATGTACATATATATATCATACACGTAATGTACTTTTGTGGTTGTTTAAAAAAAAAAAGTGTGGTGCCATGGACCTCACGTGGGCCAACCTTTCTTCTCTCCTTCCCGAGCACACCCCATTTCCACCGCCATGCTATTAGGCTATTTATTTCTTCCATTCTTCCTTTGTTTTGGGGTTCAGCTGCTTTATTTCTCTTCCATTGTTCTGACAGCAGCGGAGAAAACAAAGAAGAAGAATAGGGCACAACTGAGAGAGAGAGAGAGAGGTTGAGCATAGATTATCGACATGGATTGGGATGAAGCATACTAAAGCCAGGTATCTCGAAGACATGAACTTGGTGATTTATTTTTGGGAGTTACCGGTGAGTACTTTATTCCATTGTGAAATAATATATATATATATATATTATGTGAATATTCTATTTCCTTATAAAATGATCTATTATAGTTATATAAATTATTTAAGAAGAGTGTTGTGATAGTTAGAGATTGAGAAATCAGTCTGCTTATGTTGTGTGAATTGATTTGAGAAATATTGCCTATTTTGTTTCATTTTGATTTGAGATATGTAGTGTGATTGTGTAATCTGATTGTGTATGAGAGATATGATGATAACATGCTGCCATTGTAATGTGATTGGAATTGTGCTAGTGTATGATGATGTATGAGGTGAGGTGGCATGATTGCAATTGATTATGCTTGTATTGTTTAAATATAGCCATGGGACCGCTGGACCCGGCGGAGTATAAAATAGGCCTGATCGGCCGCTGGACCCTGCGAAATATAAACATGGGCTAGATCGGCCGCTGGACTTGGCGGAATATAAATAGGGGCTTGATCGGCCTCTGGACCCGGCGGAATATAAAAATGGGCCAGATCGGCCGCTGGACCCAGCGGAATACAAATAGGGCCTGATCGGCCGCTGGACTCGGCGGAATATAAGTAGGGGCATGATCGGCCGCTGAATCCGGCGGAATATAAGCAGGGGCTTGATCGGCCGCTAAACCCGGTGGAATAAAAAAAGGGGCCTGATGGGCCACTAAGACCCGACGAAATACAAATTGAGGTCAACTCTTACCGCCAGAAGTTAATAGGCGGCCCCCGCTTATGAGATGTGGATATTGGAAGTTGAGAATGGTATGAGCGAGATGTGTGGGGTCACGGTACCGTCATAACTCTGTTGCGAGGAAATGCAACCTTATGGTTATATTGATTTGGTTGTGTTGTATATTGTTTATTTGGTTGGATTGCTGTAAATGTGATGATTGTTATGATTGTCTGAATTATTATGTGGAAGCCGTGTTGTTGCTAATTTGATTTAGTTAGGCTATGAGTGCAAGATGATGTTGGGTTAAATGTTAATTCTAATAATAGTTTTATATGGTTATAAGGGCAATTGATTGTTGATGAATGAACTTAGTAATCATTTGTACGTATGTCTAATATGTCGTGTTGGTGAATTAATTGATAGACTTGGTTATGCTACTACTATATATATGAATATTTAGTTGTCTAAAATACATTTATCTCTTAATATTATTCATTTTGCTTTGGAATTTAGTGCTCACTGAGATGCAGCTCACACCCTGCATACTTTTTTCCAGATAAGCTTCTAATTGCTCGGAGAAACCACTTTTTGATATCGGGGATCAGCTTTGAGGACTAGGTAGGAACCTTAGTTATTTGATAGATATCATTTTTGTATAGAATGGACTTTAGAATGTTACGACCTGAAGATTTTGTTTAGTTGTATCACTGATGTGACAGCGAAAAAGAAATCTTCGGAAAAGTGTATATACCTATTAGAGTTGATGGATTGGTTATATACTTTGGAAATTTATGTGAAGTAAGTTTTTATGTGATAATGGATTCGATGAAATTTAGGAAAAGTTCTATCGAAATTTCAAGTCGTGACAATTTTGGTATCAGAGCCTAGGTTAGGAGATCCTGTAGACTTAAGTTGAAGCGTGATCCCCGAGTAATTTTTGGATAATTGTGGATATTTTGCTAGGATTCATTTGAACTCCATGCTTATTCAACATTTGAGTTATTTATGGTTTGGATCTGTTAATGAATAAGAATGGGCTTATGTCTGCTTGTTGAAATTTACATTGCACTGCACAATAGGAAAAATGATACTAAGCAGTTGAGGATTGGAAATATCATTAAACAATTAGGTTTTGCATATCAGGTTTTACATAAGTTCTTGCAATTCTTTGAGCACATATATTTGATTTAGTTTGTCGGAATATTATTTGGATCCTCGATTGAATCCAATATTTGTTGTCATGGTTGTAATCTCTTTCTTTCTTTCTTTTGGTAAGCAATGAAAATATAAACTTTTGGCATGTGTATATTTATATTCTTGCATATCTATAATTTGACTTGGCTTATGTTTGAGAGGGTTATTCTGTTTGAAAGAAACACTGTGATTGAAAGCTTGATTAGGAGCTCAGAAAAAGGAAGAAAGTCAGACAAGGATGATCCGGTGGTCAAGAATAGGAGAAAGAGTGTGATTGATTGAATTCTTGACGATAAGGAAAAATAAAGAAGACTCGATTTTGCTTTTGGCAAAATTATTATCATACTTTATATGCGTTGAGTTCCTATTAATTAGGTGTTCCTTTTTCTTAAATCACGTTCATTCTCTATAAATTGGTTAACGATTCGGTCTGAAACGGAATAAGGATAGATGAGACCCATAAATAGAAAGCGTAAGCTATGTGGTTTATTTTGATTGTTTAGAAGACTTATTGGAGTTGGAAATTTAAAGAATGACCTTAAGTAGTAATTTGGGCTTGAAATCAGTTGCTATGGAAGTGTTTTGTATGTGATAACGATTAGATTTCTTCTTGTATCTGAATGTGTATTCCTGCGAATTCGATGGAATGAGTAAATCTATTGGAGTTTTACCTTTCTGGGGTAGGTAAGAGAAGGACTTGTTCACGGACTGCTCTAGGGGATTACCAAATTAGGGAAGTGGAAGGTAAAAATCTAAATTGAAGTCTCAGAACCAAAGTTAATCGAATTGGAAACATATGTGATTGAGTTTTGATTGTGATTTTCCGTTTAATTGCTGTGTTAGTTATTCTATTAGTTTCGGTCTTAATTGCTTGATTTAATTATGAGGAACTTTTAATATCTTACTGACATATTAGTAAGATTTTCCAAATGTTGATGTTTATTAATTTCTTTGTGCTTGGTTAAAGAAAAAGCTTGGGACTTAAGTATACTTTTCGAAATCTATAAATAATTATTATAATACTATTAAGACCTAAGTAAAGGGAGGCACCTCAGGTTCCCCATAGTTTAAGTTTCTCATGGAATCAGCGTTATGATCAGCTATTCTTCGAGCTTCAAACGAGTGTTGAATTCAGTTAAGTATCAAGGTCAAGACACATTTCAGCTATACATATATGGTTTCATAAGGATTCTTTACAGATCAGGTTCAGATGTATTCTTTCAAGAAGTTCTTGCGACTTTTGAGCATGTATGTCATATTTCCTTCATTGGGATATTTCCTGGAGTATCAACTATTCAATGTTGTCCGCCATCCTGCGTTCTCCGGTTCTAGCAAATGGTGACTCCAGATTACTTTCTCTTTTATATATGCAATCAGTCAAGGTTGATGTTCTCGCGAGAATGATCTGATAGGATCGAGAGAATTGTTGTTCTGCTTATTCAACTAGATCTTATTTGGTTTTCATCATTGATCTTGGGATTTTATTATTGCTTAAGTTAATATTTTTAGTCTGGCATCATCGTATGATTCAGCAGGGTTTCTGGTATTCTAAATTATATCTATGAGCTACCTACCTTGGCATGGATAATTATTCCACTGGAAAAGCTATCAGATTTAGAGAAGCCAATTCTACCATCAGCCAGGACATATACAAATCTTTGATCACTGTACGGACCCGAATGTGGACTCTCGTCGGGGCCCGCATGCGCGCTTTTGGGTCACGCGGCTTGGGAGTGTCCACCTTCCCGTGGGGACGCGTGACGGACACGCGTGAGAGAAGGAGTCGCCACTTATCATTTTACGACCCGAAGGTCGAGGGCGGATAAGTTACCCGGGGTCTAGGGGTATGGAACACCTAGTTGTTGTTAAGGTATTGGTCTGTGCGGAACCGGAAAGTCCGTGTTCGAGGGTTCATGTTACGTGCGGGCCTATATCCCGCACGCCCTTTCGGTACTCTGGTTTGCTAGGCTTGCATGTTTTATTATTTATCGCATGGATTAAGTTGCGCTCGGCTCGCACGTTTTGACACCGGAGATTCGGTGAACTAAACGATGTCGGTTGAGAAGCCGAGAGAGAAGTAAACCCGTATGTCGGGGAGTTGGTTCACAATCTTACGTTACAGTTCATCGAACCATGGAGGTTGAATCCCTGCGTGAACCAAAACCGCGAGATCTTGGATTTACTTGTGTCTGGGCAAGCATTAGACCGATTCGATTAATTCGACTCTCGGACCGTTCGCTCACCGACTGGAATTCTTACAGAACAAATGTACAAAATAAAAGTCCTTACAATGCTCTCGAAAACAATAAATTCAAATTACAAATGGCCGAATTCCAGTTGACTCGCGTTCGATTATTATTCCGCTCTAACTCACCGTGAGTTTAGGGAAAAAACCGAAGAACTGAAATTCAATGCACGCTCTCACTGAATAGGGCGTTGGACCCTGTGAGTGATGATTAGGGTGTTGGACCCTGTGCTCGATGATTAGGGCGTTGAACCCTAATATTATTCGGCCTAGGGATCAGGCTCGACCCGCATGGCAAACAGGTGCGGAAAGATAACACGCAACATGTAAATAACAGACAATGTGTTTGTATTCACCGCACGTACGTGGATTAGCAAGTTTATTAATCCAGGATATTTTGGCATGCAAATCCTACCCTAGACAAACAAACGTGTGCCAATGTTTTAGCATTCGGCTTTGGTTTGAAATTTGGAAAAGAGAATCAAATCTCATGTGTGTGGATTGCTTTTATAGTGATTCCGTGTTGCGACACTGAATTACCACTGAATTGATCCAAACTTGTATTTTGACTCTAGATTTGGAACCTAGAGTTCCGCCTAACCATTTTCTAGGATTTGGTTAAGTCCAGTGAAATGATTAGTCCGATAATTGTATTTTGATACAGAATACCCAACTGATATCTTAAACTGCGCTAGGATGTCGGCAAATCACGAAATGATGCTCTTGCCCTTGATTTGAAAATTTGTTTTCAGAAAAGGAGAACAACACAATAAGAATTTGAAAGTATGAGGGTTTTGAAAAGGGCATTAACACCGTTTTGTAATTCGTCGACGCGAGTTACAAATTAATGTCCAATTCGTGCAAAGTTGTTTAAATTGAATGAATTAACCGTGTGAACGTCCCGATTAACCCGTTAGTGGAATTAATGCTTAAGGTTATTGCCGAATGCTTTAATTGTGAAAACGATTGGTGATTCGACGACCAACACGAATCCGTAAGGATCGAGGATATTTGGTCCAATGACCGAAACTACCCTCGTAACCGAATGGACCCGAATGAGTCAACGATACTCGAATCCATGCATGCTTTGTTTTGAAAAGACATGTAAACGATGTTTTAACATGGGAATCGTGGAAATATCGAAATTACAATTTCATACAATCCGAGAAATGAATTAAACTCGAAATAAGGAAATCATTCATGATCCAAAAAGGCCAAGAAGCCCTCGACTTCACCTTGTCAAAGATGGCCGAATACTCTCATGGCTCGATTCAAATCACAAATAATTTCCTTGTCTTGGTTTAATCATTTTTTCGCATGCTCAAACATCAAACATGATGAATAACACGTTTTTTTGACAAAAGCCGGTATTACCATGATTTGATTAACTCATTTAAACATGCAAACATGCACAAACAAGCTATTTAAGGAATCGATAAAACAATACCGACTTCATGCATGTGAGAAAACACGAGAAAACTCGGGAATCAAGCTTGGATCGGGCTAAGAAGGTCGATCTTAACCCGAGGAAAGCAAGCCAAGCCTCGGTCACCTCTTCTTGAGGCAAACTCGAGAGCTCTTTTGCTTATTTCGGGTCGGGAAGGTCTTCCGAGGGTCGATCCAAACGTTTCACGACATGCTAACATGTTATATGATGATGAACATGCATAATATAACAAGAAAGTGTATAAAAATTAAGTCTTGCAAGTTAAACATGCATAAAACGCCATATTACTCCATAGCCATGCAAATAATGTAAAGAGCCCTAACTCCTCTAAGTCAAGAGTGATTTACCTAGCCTCGAGATACGAGGAAGGAGTCGGGGAAGTGTTCGAGAGTCGTGTGACTCGGTTGAACGCTTGGAAGAGTGCTCGGGTGCAAGGGCATGCACGTTCGGGGAGCTAGGTGCACGGGGCGTGCGGCTGGAGTGCACGGGAGGTGCGCGGGAGCGCGGCTGTTCGCGCGGGCGCGCTGCTGTGCGAGCGTGTGCGCGGCTGGACGAGCGAGCGTGCGGCTACGGGTGCACTGTTCACCCGAGAGCACGATCTTCGCCCGAAATGAGGAAATCAACCTGAAATGATGAGCAAATGACTTCAAACCAAAAATCTAAGTTCATGAATGAACTCCTTGGGTCCAAAACATGTGGTCCATGGAGTTTGAGAAGTTTTGAACTTAAGTCGGGATGATGAACATCGGCTTCCGACTTAAGAAACTCAAAGCTTTCTTCGGGTTTGTTTCGGTTTTTCTCTCTTGGTTTTGAAGTGTTGAAGCTTGCTGGTTTTTGAGTGTTCTTGGCTATGGAGTTTGAGAGGATTTCTTGAAGGATAAAGGTTGGAGAGAGTGTGTAAGAGGAAAAGTGATTATCTTAATCACTTTTGGGCCATTTATGGGCAAAACTAATGACACAATTAGTGAAACAAAGCATCATTAGTGGGCATGCTTAGGATGGACGGTTTGCTTAAGGAAATATCTAGCCCTATCCTCTTCCATTTGCATTAATGAAGAAGAGATCAAAGCATTAAATGGCATTGAAGAAGAGTTGGAGTGTTGTCTTCAAACTCTTTGGATATTTTGGCTAAGAATGCAAGTTGGCTTCTTGCATTGAAGAAGAAGAGGAAGCTTCTAGAGCAAAGGGGTGACTCATCTTGGGTAGTCCGTGGGTCCCACGACCGAAGAGGAGAAACCGGGAAAAAGCTCGAGTCTTGATTGATCGTGCATTCGAAGTTCGTGGTTTGAATTGAACGTCGAATTATCGATATACGCGAGGAAACGGATTTAATGAGTCCGAGATTGACATTTTCCGTGAGGAATTGCCAAATATCTGTATGAGACTCGGAAGCCGGTTTTTCTCCTTTTATGCATTCAGAGCGAGGTTATCCACTTCTGACAACATATCTTGTATCTATATCCCACGTCGATCATTTTGACACAAATTGTCAAATTACGTGGGCACTTGTCCCTTAAGCCGGTAAATGCAAATATGGGGCCGGAGATGTCCTAGGAGGCCGAAACTGGATTTCTCAAATTGCTTTCTGAGTTTCTTGGGCGATCCGGAGATTACTGTGATCTCTGTTTGCTGAGATTGGGCCTCTAAGTATATGAAAAGTGCATCTGAGACTCTTAAAGCACTGCTCGAGGGGTCTAGATGAGTTGTGTGATTCATTCCGGCGATTCCACATTGAGCCTTGAGAAGGCTAGCATTGTGTAAGGTAAGCATCCGGCGTCAAGTTTCCCCAAAGAGGACCTCCGGATATGGATCTTCACTGAAAATGGCCTTTTGTGCTCCTCGGAGGTTACTCGGGAAACCGTGAAGGGTTTTGCTGTCCGTTTTGCCCAATTGCGAATGTCCGCTGGAGTTTTCAGGGCAATGTAGTGTGAACTTCGTTTGCCGTAATTCCATCAGACCAGTCTCCGGTTACGCTCTTCCAAAGAAGGGTATGCCCGTTTTGTCGTTCGGAAGTCATTCAGAGTGTTTGTATGGATTCTAAAAGACAATATGAAGCACTACTCGTGCTCTGTATCATTGAGGGGCATGGCCGCATCTGATATTTGGAATTAACTTTTCTCCGAGAAACCGGCATTTTTGAACTTCCACTGAAAAGTTGTATGTATACAGAAAGTTGTTCTGTATAGAGCAGATGATTTGCAAAATGCCTTTGGGGACACTTTTCATATGTTTGGCATTGGAGTGGATTTTTGGAGTCCAATATTGGCTATCTTCCGATGATCGAGCGAACTATCGGAAAATAGAACTGTCCGTGTGATATACTGAAAATGCCGGTTTTGGATATTGCTGAGCTCTCTAGTCACTCTATTACCCTTTGATGACCCCTTGAGTCCTTCTGTCATATGCATGTGTCATTTGCTCGATTTTGCCGACTTGAGAATGAATAGTGATTTTCTGCTCTGTTAAGTCGTTTTTCTGTATTCTGCTCAAGTTATGCCTTGGATCATTGCTGATATCATCGTTTGGAAAGGTGAGCCGAAATGGGGTGCTGACAGCTTGCCCCTCTTTGACTGCATGCTCGAGTAGAGGATGCAGCCAAAGACTTCAGAAGCGCCTCAATTTGATAGCAATGATTGATATGGAACTTCCGATAACGGTCTTCTCCCTCTTACTTTGGATATGTGAGGATGTTATACCTGATGCAGAAATGTAAAAGTCGGGACAGACCCGAGGGGACGGATCCCTGTGCTGAAAAGTAGTCGGGACGTATCCGAAGGGGACGGACCCCTGTGCTGAAAAGTAGTCGGGACGTACACGAAGGGGACGGACCCCTGAGCAGAAAAGTAGTCGGGACGTACCCGAAAGGGGACGGACCCCTGTGCTGAAAAGTAGTCTGGACGTACCCGAAGAGGACGGAACCCTGTGCAGAAAAGTAGTCGGAACGTACCCGAAGGGGACGGACCCCTGTTCTGAAAAGTAGTCGGGACGTACCCGAAAGGTTTGCAATATGCACGGGGCGCATACCGAATGAACAACATGGTTCAAAGGCGCCTACCCAATGGACTTGCAAGATGCAGGGCGTGTTGCCCGGCGGGTTTGCAAGGTGCGGGGTGTTTTGCCCGGCGGTTTGCATGGTGCAGGAAAAAGTAGTCAGGACGTACCTGCATGGTTTGCAATATGCACGGGGCGCATACCGAATGAACAACATGGTTCAAAGGCGCCTACCCAATGAACTTGCGTGGTGCGGGGCGTGTTGCCCGGCGGGTTTGCAAGGTGCGGGGTGTTTTGCCCGGCGGTTTGCATGGTGCAGGAAAAAGTAGTCGAGACGGACCCCTGAGCAGAAAAGTAGTCGGGACGTACCCGAAGGGTTTGCAATATGCACGGGGCGCATACCGAATAAACAACATGGTTCAAAAGCGCCTACCCAATGAACTTGCGGGGTGCGGGGCGTGTTGCCCGGCGAGTTTGCAAGGTGCGGGGTGTTTTGCCCGGCGGTTTGCATGGTACAGGAAAAAGTAGTCGGGACGTACACGGTGGGGATGGACCCCTGAGCAGAAAAGTAGTCGGGACATACCCGAAGGGGACGGACCCCTGTGCTGAAAAGTAGTCGGGACGTACCCGAAGGGGACGGACCCTTGTGTAGAAAAGTAGTCGGGACGTACTCGAAAGGGTCGGACCCCTGAGCAGAAAAGTAGTCGGGACGTACCCGAAGGGGACGGACCCCTGAGCAGAAAAGTAGTCGGGACGTACCCGAAGGGGACGGATCCCTGAGCAGAAAAGTAGTCGGGACGTACCCGAAGGGGACGGACCCCTGTGCAGAAATGTAGTCGGGACGTACCGGAAGGGGACGGACCCCTGAGCAGAAAAATAGTCGGGACGTACCCGAAGGGGACGGACCCCTGAGCAGAAAAGTAGTCGGGACGTACCCGAAGGGGACGGACCCCTGTGCAGAAATGTAGTCGGGACGTACCGGAAGGGGACGGACCCCTGAGCAAAAAAATAGTCGGGACGTACCCGAAGGGGACGGATCCCTGAGCAGAAAAGTAGTCGGGACGTACCCGAAGGGGACGGACCCCTGTGCAGAAAAGTAGTCGGGACGTACCGGAAGGGGACGGATACCTGTGCAGAAAAGTAGTCGGGACGTACCCGAAGGGGACGGACCCCTGTGCAGAAAAGTAGTCGGGACGTACCCGAAGGGGACGGACCCCTGTGCTGAAAAGTAGTCGGGACGTACTCGAAGGGGACGAACCCCTGAGCAGAAAAGTAGTCGGGACGTACTCGAAGGGGACGGACCCCTGTGCAGAAAAGTAGTCGGGACGTACCCGAAGGGGACGGACCCCTGTGCAGAAAAGTAATGTTGCATGGGATGCATTGCAGAAAGTAAATGCAAACGCTGAGGGGTTGCGTGAGGTGTGGAAGGAATCATTTTGATTCCTCCATCACTGAGCTTGTCCGTGCTGCAATCGATGTGGTGGCAGAATGCTTCGTTACTTGCCAATTGATTGCGATGCAACTGAGTGCCTAGAGTGCTGCTCTGAAAATTCTTCTTTTGGGTTGAGATTGTCACCCGTCACATGAAGTAGAGATGAATCGATCTTGGGGAGACATCTTCCAAGGAGATTTGATTTGTCGGAGGCAGACGTTGATGCTGGGACGAAGTCATTTTACTGAAGTCTTACCTCTGTGGCAGTGATGCGTTTGATCTGCCGAAAGCCGGGGCTCGCCGCTAGGCGGTTACCTATTGGGCTGCCAGAAACCGGCTTTGCTGCTGAGGAATGATTGTGCTTTGCCGGAGGCCAGCTCTGCTGCTTGGGCGGTCATGCTTTGACCTGCAAGAAGTTCGCCGAAAGTAGGCATCTTGTATTGCGAGACTCGAGCTCTAAGACAGAGCGCCTACGTATCCCGTGGAACCGGGAATCAGAGTCTGTCGTAGTTCATTCAGTTTGCAGTACCTGTGATCCTGACATTACTAGTAAATCATGTGAGAAATACTTACAAGTGATAGATACAGGTAAGCATGAAAATGTTGTTGCAACACGCAGATCTTCAGTTTTGGGCCACCTAAGTGACTCGTGAAGAATTTTGCTTTAACAGTGCAGATGGGTCTCGTTCTCGGAGGCCTAGATGCGAGGCCTCGAGGTGCTCCCGTTAGCTATGTATTGGGCATATCGAGACATCCCTGACAATGCCCTAGCAGCTCTATCGGTTGTTCAACGTGCCCGTCGATTTTGAACCCTTCTCAATAGGGTACCGTAGGGCGGCTGCATTTGCAACTCGTTTGGGAATTTCTGTTTAGATTTTATCAGACTCGGTCTGACCATTTCCAGAATGCTATGACGAGACCTCGGAAAAGAATGTCTGGGATTTCAGCTTTGTGGTAGCCTGTTGAAGGGTGGCTGTGACCCATTTTGGAGTTATGCAAAGACAAAGAGAAAAGAGAAAGCTTGGGGGAACACGCTGCCCCAAGTTAAAAGGATACACGAGTTCAAGCCTGCAGCGAGATGTACCCCTTTTCCTCTGTTCTTTTATTGTGTAGACTATCCCAAACTGCTTGGATGGCACGCTCGGTTTGCCCACTGTACTTGAGGAGGAATCCGCGCTGGACGGTTGAGCTGTATTAGAGGGCTGATCGAGGATCATGTTGGAGTAGATAATCTGGCCACTTCCGTTGAGGATCCCTATTTCGCACGATGTGTGAGGAACCAGGGGGTCATTTTATCCATCTCTCGTTTAACTCTCCTTTTGCTACGGTCACCCACCTCGGGGCCGTACCTCTCAACCTAAAGGGGATGAGCTCTCCTTTTGCCATTACCGCCCTAGAGGGTTTCCGGTCGTGCCTCTCTTTTGCCCTAGCTTTTGCCTAGGCCGCCCCAAAAGGGGTTTTCAACCTAGCGGGATCAATTCTTTTATCTCTCGAATTTGCAAGGGCAAAGGGTTTGAAGGATTCAACCTCCGAGTGTATTGTGTTCTGTCTCCATCGAAGAGTGGTGTCTACTGCTTCCCCCTTTTTTTTTGTTTCAGGGTTTATTGAATGCTTTTCAATTGGCGGTGCCGGTGCTTTTGGTGAACGTCGGCGTTGCCCTGTTTTGTTGGTTGGCGGGTTTTTCCCGCTTCTTTTTCTCACTCTCTTCATTGGCGGGTTTTTCCGCTTTCATTTTTCGCTCTGTTTTTTTTTTTGCAGTCGGGGTCTGTTTTGTGCCCCGTGTCTTTGTTTGGAACCCCTCGACTTTGGATTGTCGAGGCCAATTTGGTGTGCTTTGCCTCGTGGAGACTTGTTGCTTGTTGCTAGCCCTATTTTGTGAAGGACCGGCTTTTTTTGGAAGTTTGACTCTCGTGTACTCGAAAGCTGAACTTCGTGTCATTTGCCCTTGCAAGCGTAACATGTGAATTTCCCCTGTTGTCTAGGAAAAGAAAATATCAAATTGCCCCATGTGGAATAGGAAACCGAGGTTGCCCCGGTGTAAATGTTGATCGGGGATGCCCCGGTCTTCATTTTATGGAAGTGGCCTGTGGCAGGCGCCTTGTGCGATGTCTCCGATCATCTCTTGCTGTTCTTCACAGTGCGTACCTCTTGGGGGGTGCACGTTGTTGAAGCCAATGGATGTTCGAGGAAGACTGTTGTATCGATGCTGAGTGATTCACTCAATTGTCCTTGTCTTTGGCTTCATAGGGGGTACCTCATCGTCGAACACCTCCCTTGTCAAAGTATAAGGAAAGGGTCCGAGACAAGTTCTCGGGGAAGCGTGAACTC
Organism: Punica granatum; assembly: GCF_007655135.1. Classification (NCBI taxonomy): domain Eukaryota; kingdom Viridiplantae; phylum Streptophyta; class Magnoliopsida; order Myrtales; family Lythraceae; genus Punica; species Punica granatum. The sequence continues at coordinate 25,433,027 of NC_045130.1, read as the reverse complement.
GCGCATCGCTCTTCGCCTGTGGTCAATGTGCCCCTGTGAAGGATGACAAAGAAGACAATGCATTAGGCGATTATGCGGGGGGATATGTGGTAAGAAATATGGGGTGGACCCATGGGAAAATCCTTTTTGTCCCACACGCGACCCATGGGGTGTCGTGTGTGGATGACATTTGTTTCCGGGAATCTAGTCATCACCACTCTGGAGTGGTTAGACCATGACTGAGGTCACATAAGCATGTTTTCCCTAATTGTGAGTAGGCATGCGCAGCCGTCCTAGGGAAGGCTCGAGGAGTCGGGTCCCATGAGGACAGGTGAGTCGAACAGGTCCGACAGAACTAATAGGGCGTCTTCGAGACTGTCCTAATGCTCCATTGAAGGATTTGTTCATGTCGGGAGCCCATTTATTTGAATGCATTTGAATGAAAGCAACAGAGAGTTTAAAGGAAACTGCGCGTGTTGCCCCAGCGTTTAGTCGACGATCACAACGGAGGTGGATGAGATCCATTCTTTGATCGGAGGCATGACCGTGCTGGTCTGCAATCGAGAGTTGGGTCATGCTCTGTTTGTGGAGCTGTCACTTTCGGTCTTTGCAGTGGAAAGATTAGACTTGCTCCTCGAAGTATCGCTTGGATGAATTTGAATCCAAGTCGATTTTGGATTTCAGATGAGCCTGAAAGCAATAAATGCGAGGTGTCAAAACCTGAAAGCAGTAAATGCGGGGCCGGAGCCCAAAAGCAGTAAATGCGGGGCTAGGGCCCGATGCAAGGCCGAAGCCCGATGCGGGGCTGGAGCCCGATGCAAGGCCGAAGCCCCATGCAGTAAATGCAGGGTTGACAGGAAAGTGCAAGAGATGCAAAAGCAAAGGTCAATGCTGAGAAACAGCGCAGGGCGCTGCAAAGCAGTGACTCTGATTCGCTTGTGATCATCGTGGAGAGAGGGTAAGAACTCAGTGTTAACATCCCAAGGAGCTGGATGAGAGACGTTTGTTGTCTCAATTGTGGTCGCTCAGTATTCAGGCTGTCTTCTTGTTGAGAATTTCCTACAATGGAAAAAGAAAACAATGAAGGAGCATGAACTGTTCAGGATTTCAATGCAAGAGTGTAGGGAAGCGAACTGGCCTGGTAGGTGTTGTGCGAGCACACCGAGAGACATGCATTGATTCTTTGAGCGTGCGTGCATGAGTTAGTGTGAACATGCTTGGACATGTATGAGGCACGCTTAATCGTTGGTAGATGCGTGGGGTCATGTGGAAAGATGTGCGTCCAATCACGCGGTGACACTCTCTGTTAGGAAGAAGTTAGTGTTAGTTAACTTCGCCTGGGAAGGTTGATCGGCCCTCGGGCCACAGCTCGTCTTGCTGTAGAGGAAGAGTGAAGGCCGCGAGTGGCCTGCCCGCGAAAGTGGGCACGACTCGCCTATCGTGCGGGGTGGGTGGCCGGGATGGACTCGGCTTCTGGTCATAGCACATCTCGCTATGGAGAAGTGAAGACCGCGGGTGTTCTACCCGCGAAGGTTAGCACGATTCGCCTGTCGTGCGGGGTGGGTGGCCGGGCTGGACGGCCTCTGGTCATAGCACGTTTCGCCATGGAGAGGTGAAGACCGCAAGTGGTCTACCCGCGAAGGTTAGCACAACCCACATGTCGTACGGGACATGGTAGTTGCTGTGCAAACATCGGATGCAGGCAATGTATGAATTTTCAAAAGCTAATGTCGTTGCATTGATTTGATTCAAGTTCCCAAATTTACGAAGATGGTTCATTTGAAAAAGGGAACTTAAGCAATAAACCAATGCAATATCCTAGTTTGTTTGAAAACATGCATGCAGTGTAGAAAAGTAAAGTATAACTGTAACTGTTACAATGTACATCGCTTATTATAGAAAAACAACAAAAGGCCCGCCTAAAAGAAAAATTACGAGCCGACTCAAAGACTAGACTTTGGGTCGGTTGGCAGCATGAGGTTTGTTTTGGTCCAGCATGACGGTCCCTGTTTATGCATGGTTTCAGTGCTCTACTGGGAAAACCACTAACTAGGGATGGGGGCTCCCGATTCAAGGGTGTCAATTCCTTGAAATCGGGCGAGATTCTTTTCAAGGCCTAAGCGACAATCGAACCGCGCGCCGTACCCCTACTTCGAACCCCTGTCTAACCTAGATTCCTAGATTGCCGCTCGTGGGATTTCAAGCGTGGTACCTAAATCCACTAAAATGATGCAATGCGAGTGCAGAAAAGAAAATGTGCAAGAAAAGTAAATGTATGGAAAGCGATAAATAAACATGCAAGCAAGCAAACGGATCGAGCCTGAACCCACTAAGTAAATCCCCAGTGGAGTCGCCAAGCTGTACAGACCCGAATGTGGACTCTCGTCGGGGCCCGCATGCGCGCTTTTGGGTCGCGCGGCTTGGGAGTGTCCACCTTCCCGTGGGGACGCGTGACGGACACGCGTGAGAGAAAGAGTCGCCACTTATCATTTTACGACCCGAAGGTCGAGGGCGGATAAGTTACCCGGGGTCTAGGGGTATGGAACACCTAGTTGTTATTAAGGTATTAGTCTGTGCGGAACCGGAAAGTCCGTGTTCGAGGGTTCATGTTACGTGCGGGCCTATATCCCGCACGCCCTTTCGGTACTCTGGTTTGCTAGGCTTGCATGTTTTATTATTTATCGCATGGATTAAGTTGCGCTCGGCTCGCACGTTTTGACACCGGAGATTCGGTGAACTAAACGATGTCGGTTGAGAAGCCGAGAGAGAAGTAAACCCGTATGTCGGGGAGTTGGTTCACAATCTTACGTTACAGTTCATCGAACCATGGAGGTTGAATCCCTGCGTGAACCAAAACCGCGAGATCTTGGATTTACTTGTGTCTGGGCAAGCATTAGACCGATTCGATTAATTCGACTCTCGGACCGTTCGCTCACCGACTGGAATTCTTACAGAACAAATGTACAAAATAAAAGTCCTTACAATGCTCTCGAAAACAATAAATACAAATTACAAATGGCTAAATTCCAGTTGACTCGCGTTCGGTTATTATTCCGCTCTAACTCACCGTGAGTTTAGGGAAAAAACCGAAAAACTGAAATTCAATGCACGCTCTCACTGAATAGGGCGTTGGACCCTGTGAGTGATGATTAGGGTGTTGGACCCTGTGCTCGATGATTAGGGCGTTGAACCCTAATATTATTCGGCCTAGGGATCAGGCTCGACCCGCATGGCAAAGAGGTGCGGAAAGATAACACGCAACATGTAAATAACAGACAATGTGTTTGTATTCACCGAACGTACGTGGATTAGCAAGTTTATTAATCCGGGATATTTTGGCATGCAAATCCTACCCTAGACAAACAAACGTGTGCCAATGTTTTAGCATTCGGCTTTGGTTTGAAATTTGGAAAAGAGAATCAAATCTCATGTGTGTGGATTGCTTTTATAGTGATTCGGTGTTGCGACACTGAATTACCACTGAATTGATCCAAACTTGTATTTTGACTCTAGATTTGGAACCTAGAGTTCCGCCTAACCATTTTTTAGGATTTGGTTAAGTCCAGTGAAATGATTAGTCCGATAATTGTATTTTGATACAGAATACCCAACTGATATCTTAAACTGCGCTAGGATGTCAGCAAATCACGAAATGATGCTCTTGCCCTTGATTTGAAAATTTGTTTTCAGAAAAGGAGAACAACACAATAAGGATTTGAAAGTATGAGGGTTTTGAAAAGGGCATTAACACCGTTTTGTAATTCGTCGACGCGAGTTACAAATTAATGTCCAATTCGTGCAAAGTTGTTTAAATTGAATGAATTAACCGTGTGAACGTCCCGATTAACCCGTTAGTGGAATTAATGCTTAAGGTTATTGCCGAATGCTTTAATTGTGAAAACAATTGGTGATTCGACGACCAACACGAATCCGTAAGGATCGAGGATATTTGGTCCAATGACCGAAACTACCCTCGTAACCGAATGGACCCGAATGAGTCAACGATACCTGAATCCATGCATGCTTTGTTTTGAAAAGACATGTAAACGATGTTTTAACATGGGAATCGTGGAAATATCGAAATTACAATTTCATACAATCCGAGAAATGAATTAAACTCGAAATAAGGAAATCATTCTTGATCCAAAAAGGCCAAGAAGCCCTCGACTTCACCTTGTCAAAGATGGCCGAATACTCTCATGGCTCGATTCAAATCACAAATAATTTCCTTGTCTTGGTTTAATCATTTTTTCCCATGCTCAAACATCAAACATGATGAATAACACGTTTTTTGACAAAAGCCGGTATTACCATGATTTGATTAACTCATTTAAACATGCAAACATGCACAAACAAGCTATTTAAGGAATCGATAAAACAATACCGACTTCATGCATGTGAGAAAACACGAGAAAACTCGGGAATCAAGCTTGGATCGGGCTAAGAAGGCCGATCTTAACCCGAGGAAAGCAAGCCAAGCCTCGGTCACCTCTTCTTGAGGCAAACTCGAGAGCTCTTTTGCTTATTTCGGGTCGGGAAGGTCTTCCGAGGGTCGATCCAAACGTTTCCCGACATGCTAACATGTTATATGATGATGAACATGCATAATATAACAAGAAAGTGTATAAAAATTAAGTCTTGCAAGTTAAACATGCATAAAAAGCTATATTACTCCATAGCCATGCAAATAATGTAAAGAGCCCTAACTCCTCTAAGTCAAGAGTGATTTACCTAGTCTCGGGATACGAGGAAAGAGTCGGGGAAGTGTTCGAGAGTCGGGTGACTCGGTTGAACGCTTGGAAGAGTGCTCGGGTGCAAGGGCATGCACGTTCGGGGAGCTAAGTGCACGGGGCGTGCGGCTGGAGTGCACGGGAGGCGCACGGGCGCGCGGGGCGCGCAGCTGGCGTGCGCGGGCGCGCGGCTGTGCACGCGGATGGACGCGCGGGAGGCGCGCGGGCGCGCTGCTGTGCGAGCGTGTGCGCAGCTAGACGCGCGAGCGTGCGGCTACGAGTGCACTGTTCACCCGAGAGCACGATCTTCGCCCGAAATGAGGAAATCAACCTGAAATGTTGAGCAAATGACTTCAAACCAAAAATCTAAGTTCATGAATGAACTCTTTGGGTCCAAAACATGTGGTCCATGGAGTTTGAGAAGTTTTGAACTTAAGTTTGGATGATGAACATCGGCTTCCGACTTAAGAAACTCAAAGCTTTCTTCGGGTTTGCTTCGGTTTTTCTCTCTTGGTTTTGAAGTGTTGAAGCTTGCTGGTTTTTGAGTGTTCTTGGCTATGGAGTTTGAGAGGATTTCTTGAAGGATAAAGGTTGGAGAGAGTGTGTAAGAGGAAAAGTGATTATCTTAATCACTTTTGGGCCATTTATAGGCAAAACTAATGACACAATTAGTGAAACAAAGCATCATTAGTGGGCATGCTTAGGATGGACGGTTTGCTTAAGGAAATATCTAGCCCTATCCTCTTCCATTTGCATTAATGAAGAAGAAATCAAAGCATTAAATGGCATCGAAGAAGAGTTGGAGTGTTGTCTTCAAACTCTTTGGATATTTTGGCTAAGAATGCAAGTTGGCTTCTTGCATTGAAGAAGAAGAGGAAGCTTCTAGAGCAAAGGGGTGACTCATCTTGGGTAGTCCGTGGGTCCCACGACCGAAGAGGAGAAACCGGGAAAAAGCTCGAGTCTCGATTGATCGCGCATTCGAAGTTCGTGGTTTGAATTGAACGTCGAATTATAGATATACGCGAGGAAACGGATTTAATGAGTCCGAGATTGACATTTTCCGTGAGGAATTGCCAAATATCTGTATGAGACTCGGAAGCCGATTTTTCTCCTTTTATGCATTCAGAGCGAGGTTATCCACTTCTGACAACATATCTTGTATCTATATCCCACGTCGATCATTTTGACACAAATTGTCAAATTACGTGGGCACTTATCCCTTAAGCCGGTAAATGCAAATATGGAGCCGGAGATGTCCTAGGAGGCCGAAACTGGATTTCTCAAATTACTTTCTGAGTTTCTTGGGCGATCCGGAGATTACTGTGATCTCTGTTTGCTGAGATTGGGCCTCTAAGGATATGAAAAGTACATCTGAGACCCTTAAAGCACTGCTCGAGGGGTCTAGATGAGTTGTGTGATTCATTCCGACGATTCGACATTGAGCCTTGAGAAGGCTAGCATTGTGTAAGGTAAGCATCCGGCGTCAAGTTTCCCCAAAGAAGACCTCCGGATATGGATCTTCACTGAAAATGGCCTTTTGTGCTCCTCGGAGGTTACTCGGGAAATCGTGAAGGGTTTTGCTGTCCGTTTTGCCCAATTGCGAATGTCCGCTGGAGTTTTCAGGGCAATGTAGTGTGAACTTCGTTTGCCGTAATTCCATCAGACCAGTCTCCGGTTACGCTCTTCCAAAGAAAGGTATGCCCGTTTTGTCGTTCGGAAATCATTCAGAGTGTCTGTATGGCTTCTAAAAGACAATATGAAGCACTACTCGTGCTCTGTATGATTGAGGGGCATGGCTGCATCTGATATTTGGAATTAACTTTTCTCCGAGAAACCGGCATTTTTGGACTTCCACTGAAAAGTTCTATGTATACAGAAAGTTGTTCTGTATAGAGCAGATGATTTGCAAAATGCCTTTGGGGACACTTTTCATATGTTTGGCATTGGAGTGGATTTTTGGAGTCCAATATTGGCTATCTTCCGATGATCGAGCGAACTATCGGAAAATAGAACTGTCCGTGTGATATACTGAAAATGCCGGTTTTGGATATTGCTGAGCTCTCTAGTCACTCTATTACCCTTTGGTGACCCCTGGAGTCCTTCTGTCATATGCATGTGTCATTTACTCGATTTTGCCGACTTGAGGATGAATAGTGATTTTCTGCTCTGTTAAGTCGTTTTTCTGTATTTTGCTCAAGTTATGGCTTGGATCATTGCTGATATCATCGTTTGGAAATGTGAGTCAAAATAGGGTGCTGACAATCACTCAAGACAGATTTGGGGTTTATTTCAATTTATTTATCCCAGCGACATGGAATGAATTCTATTGATTAGGTTTTGGATAGAGTTTTCGGTATTCGAACTCGGGAATCTTAGAGTTGCTTTCGAGATGGAGATTTGGATATTCGACAAGATTTGGGCTCATATCATCTAATGTATTATAGTGGCTCAGCTGAAGCTTGGTGACCTAAGGATCTTGGAGCAGTCAGTTTAGAGGAGATATGGGGACCTGAGGATGCTATAACCGTTAATATTCTATTTTTTTTTCTGCTTCCTCAAACAAATTTCGAGGACGAAATTTTAAATTAGTGGGGGAGATTGTGAGACCCGTCAGACTTTATTTTCAAACATATGCATAAATATATATATATATATATATATGTATGTATGTATATATTATACATGTAAGGTACTTTTATGTGGTGGTACCGTCAGATTTCATTTTCAAGCATATGTATATATGTGTGTGTGTGTATATATATATCATACACGTAATGTACTTTTGTGGTTGTTTAAAAAAAAAAAGTGTGGTGCCATGGACCCCACGTGGGCCAACCTTTCTTCTCTCCTTCCCGAGCACACCCCATTTCCACCGCCATGCTATTAGGCTATTTATTTCTTCCATTCTTCCTTTGTTTTGGGGTTCAGCTGCTTTATTTCTCTTCCATTGTTCTGACAGCAGCGGAGAAAACAAAGAAGAAGAATAGGGCACAACTGAGAGAGAAAGAGAGAGGTTGAGCATAGATTATCGACATGGATTGGGATGAAGCATACTAAAGCCAGGTATCTCGAAGACATGAACTTGGTGATTTATTTTTGGGAGTTACCGGTGAGTACTTTATTCCATTGTGAAATGATATATATATATATATATATATATATATATTATGTGAGTATTCTATTTCCTTATATAATGATGTATTATAGTTATATAAATTATTTAAGAAGAGTGTTGTGATAGTTAGAGATTGAGAAATCAGTCTGCTTATGTTGTGTGAATTGATTTGAGAGATATTGCCTTTTTTTTTGTTTCATTTTGATTTGAGATATGTAGTGTGATTTTGTAATCTGATTGTGTATGAGAGATATGATGATAACATGCTGCCATTGTAATGTGATTGGAATTGTGCTTGTGTATGATGATGTATGAGGTGAGGTGGCATGATTGCAATTGATTATGCTTGTATTGTTTAAATATAGCCATGGGACCGCTGGACCCGACGGAGTATAAAATAGGCCTGATCGGCTGCTGGACCCGGCGAAATATAAACATGGGCCAAATTGGCCGCTGGATTTGGCGGAATATAAATAGGGACTTGATCGGCCGCTGGACCCGGCTGAATATAAAAATGGACTAGATCAGCCGCTGGACCCAGCGGAATACAAATAGGGCCTGATCGGCCGCTGGACCCGGCGGAATATAAATAGGGGCATGATCGGCCGCTAGATCCGGCGGAATATAAGCAAGGGCTTGATCGGCCGCTAAACCCGGCGGAATAGAAAAAGGGGCCTGATGGGCCGCTAAGACCCGGCGGAATACAAATTGAGGTCAACTCTTACCGCCAGAAGTTAATAGGCGGCCCCCGCTTATGAGATGTGGATATTGGAAGTTGAGAATGGTATGAGCGAGATGTGCAAGGTCACGGTACCGTCATAACTCTGTTGCGAGGAAATGCAATCCTATGGCTATATTAATTTGATTGTGTTGTACATTGTTTGTTTGGTTGGATTGCTGTAAATGTGATGATTGTTATGATTGTCTGAATTATTATGTGGAAGCCGTGTTGTTGCTAATTTGATTTAGTTAGGCTATGAGTGCAAGATGATGTTGGGTTAAATGTTAATTCTAATAATAGTTTTATATGGTTATAAGGGCAATTGATTGTTGATGAATGAACTTAGTAATCATTTGTACGTATGTCTAATATGTCGTGTTGGTGAATTAATTGATAGACTTGGTTATGCTACTACTAACTATATGAATATTTGGTTGTCTAAAATATATTTATCTCTTAATATTATTCATTTTGCTTTGGAATTTAGTGCTCACTGAGATGCAGCTCACACCATGCATACATTTTTCCAGATAAGCTTCTGATTAAGCGGAGAAACCACTTTTTGATATTGGGGATCAGCTTGGAGGACTAGGTAGGAACCTTAGTTATTTGATAGATATCATTTTTGTATAGAATGAACTTTAGAATGTTACGACATGAAGATTTTGTTTAGTTGTATCACTGATGTGAAAGCGAAAAAGAAATCTCCGAAAAAGTGCATATACCTATTAGAGTTGATGGATTGGTTATATACTTTGGAAATTTATGTGAAGTAAGTTTTCATGTGAAAAGTTTTTATGTGATAATGGATTCGATGAAATTTAGGAAAAGTTCTATCGAAATTTCGGGTCGTGACAGAGGATTTGAGCGAATTTTAAGTAAATGTCTAAGTTTTTCCCATCCAAAATAACATTTTTATCCAAAAGTGTCACATATTAGGCACATGTCATAAAAATTTCAGCTCATTTCGACTACAAGAGAAGTGCCAAATAATTCGTCCCTCGATATAGGTCGTTTTTGGACTGTTTAAATTATTTAGCAATACTGGGCTAAATTCTCTTCATAGCACCACAATATTTTTTCATAGGCACGTAGTTCAATGAGTCAAGAGTCCGTAGAAGTTAGTCTTGTATATAAATTCGACTCGAGTAATTTTAGAGGAATTATTTCCCCCGATGTTTTGAGTCTGTCTACTGTTCATCACTACTCGCATAATTCCTTTTGAATTCTCATTCTCCGGACTCGAGAAGACTATCGGGGCAGGATACCCATCAAATTGATCTTAGCTCGATTATTCATGTTGTGGATCTGAGAATTGCCCTATTTGGATCCCAATCAAACCCGAAATGTGCATTTGTATCCTCAATCGAGCTGTCTCAAATTCACCTTTCTAACTCCCTAATATCGAGGAATTTCATCTCCCAGCCCTGATAAGCTCTCGGGGTGGTTTTTGTGCCTAAACGTTTGACTCGACGAATTTCGAGAGAAAAATAGTTTTGGCTTGAATTGCTTCTCTTAAGCCAACTAATTTTATCGATTCCCGAAGTATAGAAAATCAGTGTTTTTTGTCATACCTTACTTAATCGAAACTTTTGAAAAGTCATATCTCGGGATCTCGAATGAGTTATGGGTGCCGCGAAATTCTTAAGTGGATCTCTCGTGCCCTATCTACCATAAAAATTTCAAGTCAATCCAAATCCCGATGAGTTAATTGCCTAATTGGCCTTGATAAGCTTGGCCTTGATAAGCTTGACCTTTGGTCAACAATTGACCAATGTTGACTTTGACTAATTTGGTTTCTTTAATTGGCACTTTGACCGCCATTGATTGGACTTACCAGTTTTCGATCGTAGAAACAGTGCATGCCATGGGTTTTGTACTGGTCAATCGTTATTTATGCTCGGGTCATCCGATAGCCATATTTGACTTTGACTATGATCAAGTTTGACTTTGACTTTGACCTTTTTTACCATTGACCATTGACCATTCTTTGACATTCGTTGACTAAATTTGACCAGATCAGTTTTTATCTGTTTTTCCTCTATTTTGTGCTTTGCTTTTGTCACTTTGCTCTATTACACGTTTTTAAGCTCTTATCCGCTTAAGCTTCTAATCGGCCTAGGTTGATTTTTCGGTCAACTTTGATTATTTTGCCCTTGTCCCTTCTTTCAACTCATATGACCTCTTCATCCCCCGGCCAAAATATGGTGCACAGAAATAAGTATTGATTGAACCCAAAGCTATCACTTTTCAACTTCTCACTAATGAATAGATTTAAAATTTAGGGATTAATAGGCTAAAGGGATTCATTAAACTAGTGGAATGGCAGCTCAATTATGGGGATGGAGGTGGTTGTAATAGGCTTTTGGTTTTAGTTGTAGGGAGCGATTTTGCTTGTCTTCGAAAGAGTCCACATCAAATTGAAGAAGGCTAAGCCATTTCTTTAAGATCTCAAAGTGAAGATAAAGATTGAAGAAGTATATCAAAGTGAAGTCATCGTCTTGCTCAAGAATCAAGAGGTTGGTTTTTTAATAGGTTTGATTTGTTGGATGTTGTACGCGCTGCACCTGTTTTTCTCATACAATTTGGTGAATTAGTGAATGTTCATGATTTTAGTGTTATGGTGAGGGTTGTAATGGTTATTAATGTTTAAAGTTATTCGATTGGAATGATTTAGGGTATTGTATAAGTTTTTCATTTTTTAGACAAAGTCTGCTGATTTATTGAAATGCAAGCGAAACTTGTGGTTCATATCTGCGAATATTAACTTCTCGCCCTCATTAACTGCTAGGTCGTGGATCCCGGTCTCCAGTTGGTGGAATGGAGTAAATATGAGACAAGAGCGCAATGTAGATGATCAAATCTTACGAATTAGTACTTAGAGTTTTAATGTTTAATTTTTGAAAATATAAGATTCTTTGCTGACCAGTCGACTACCTATCTCAGCATGGAGCAGAGCCATCATTCGAAAGATGAGTATGATCATGAAGTTAGTGATGCATCAATTTATGCTACATATAAGGGAAAATCACATGAAGATGGCAGCAACGATAAGAGCAGGGAATGATATGATTCGATTTTTTTTAGGTCAATCCTTGCTAAATATGTTAGGTGACTCAAGAGGCTTGTTGATTATTTGGTTGCTAGACTTAATATTTTGGATCACAACCTTTTATTATAACAATATTTAGGAGCATCTTGATTCCTTTGCAGTAATTGAGGAGGATGAACGAAAAGAAGTATGTCTAGAATATGTTTTTCTTTGTACCTGTCTGTTTATTTGAAATTGATGCAAATTTTGCTTATGCAGGAATTAAAGGTTTGACATCAGAAGATACTTGTTAGTAAATTGAAGAAGGCTTTTCCTAATTCAGAGAAAGAGGTAAAATGCTTAACTTGGAGTTTGCTTTTTATCATTGGATTAATTATTCAAGTCCTTTTATTTTTTGTTTTTTATTACTTGCAATTGTAACGCTTTTCCTTGTACTTAACGATAAACTGTTTTTTCATTTTTAATTTCACTAGTTTTTCTGCTAATCTTCCAGAAAAGAAACAAAGGAGCATATGAGAATAGTAGTTATTTCTCAATTAAGATAATTATCTTTATACTTGTTTATTGCAGCTTTTTTAATGGTCTATAATGATTAGTATATGGAGGGATAATCAGGATAGAGACATATTCAATGAATCTTAAGTTCATGGATAATTTAGACCTCTAGCTATTTCTTTTGAAGTTGGTGAACAATAGTTTGTGTTATTAAAGTTTCAAGTGTATCAACAATTATGGTACTCTGTAAGATCTTTTAGTTGGAATGAGATGGAGATGGCTACTGTTTTCAGTCATTTTTGTTGAAACATTTTTCCGTTTCTGTTAGTGGCCTGGAAAAATATTATTTCTTTCTTAATTTAAAAAATATTCTTCAGTAAAGAATGATGAAACAATGGGGGCTAGGACCCGTAGCGAAAATTAGAAAAGGCTTTCCGGGGGTTGAGGCTGCCAGCTAAACACGGTATTTCGTGAAGGTCAGAATGGCCGCCAGTAAAGCACATAACTTTCACGGAGGTTGGAAAGCTCTCATTAAATGCTACTTTTATTAGGGGTTGCACACTGACTCCACCTACACTTTGATGGACGCCACCTTTCCTAATGAAGTCTGAGGGTCGAGTGACCTCCAGTAATAATCTTTCCTAACTGTTATCGGGGAATATGACCCCCGCTAAAGGTTAACATTCTTGTAGTGACTGAAATTGCCACGTCAGACTTCAGTTAGAGGCATTAGCGGCAGAGACCAAATTGGTGGATGGAACCCCAACATTTGGGTTGAATTTGTGGCAAAATTTGATTATGGACTAAATTGGTGGCTCGATGAAAGTTCAAGGATGACATTGATAGTTATGCGGAGTGTAGTTGTATTCTCCTCTATATATGTGCGCGCGCGCACATACGAAAGGAAGGGAGAATACTTAAAGAAACAATCAGAAATATCAGAAAAGTAATAAAAGTAATGATGTAAAGCATATGTTTATGTATTATAACCCAAAAAAGCACATGTATATATAGAATATTACTTGAAAGCATGAAGGAGAATATCCTACTTGGACATTTTAATGGCCTTTTAGGTATGGACTAATCTGTTACGTGGATTTGTAGGGTGGCTACGGCAGCTATGGGTTGCATATTTCGGCAGCTTTGTTGTCTAGATTAATATGTTACGTCGATTTGCAGGATGGTTGTTGTGGACTTGGATAAATAAGAGTTGTTTTAGGAGGATTTCCATAGACCTACTAATGAGGCCTCTCGTATCATGGATATCTCTTGGAGTTTTACCTAGGCTAGGAGTTGTGTGGCTCGAGTGGATACTTCGAGGAGGATCTGGCAGTTAATTAGTTGGAGTCAACCACCGCCCGGCTAGTTCAAGTTAAATTTGGATGGTGTTACTCGAGGTAATGTGGGCCATTTTGGAGCGGGTGACATTGTTCGAGATGAATATGGTAATTGGGTGGGTGGTTTCATGCATAATATTGGCTATGCAACCCTGGTTACTGCTGAGCTCTTGGTGTCATCACGGGTTGCAACCTTGCTTGGTCTCTGGATTGTAGACGCCTTATCCTTAAAGTGGATTATTCGCTTGTTCGTGATTGGCTTACGGAGGAAGTTTCTTGCAGCCCGTCCTATTGATCTCTGCTCAAGGATATTAAACGTTTACTTTTGAAGGATTGGGTTGTTAGTATTCAGCATGTATTCAGCGAAGTTAACACTTAGGTGGATTCTACAATCTATTTTCTGATCCCTTAGTGTTCACATTATTTCTTCAATTCCTAAGGGCATGTTTGGTTCGCTAGAATCCAAATTCCTTTCCCTTATGTATTCGGTGTGGAATACGCATTCCTTAGTTTGGGAAACCAGTTATGCGGAATAGGAATTCCCAGTCGAACTTTCCATTAAGCTTTCATGCTAAGTAACCATTCATTCCATGGACATGGTCAATAGCTACTCCCCGTTAACCTCTCATTAGGAATAGAAGAGAAAACTCCAAAATACCCTCCAATTTCTTCTCTAATTACAAAGCTGAAAACCTACAAATCACGATCGTCTCAAAACTCCTCCATTCAGCCAGAGCAAACCCTAGAGCACGAAGACCTCTGATGACCTTGATGAAAACTAGATCAATGTTAGGATCATCGATCTAGCTAGTCAAACTGCTAGGTATTCAAGATCCATGGTGGTATCATGTACATTGTCACATTCCCTACCTTCCAAAGGTGCCTAGAGGACAGGCTAGACACGGCAAAACGATGACCAGGGAGCAGATTCCCCATAGGCAGGGGGACAAGAGACGGCCATCTCGAGGCACATCATGACCTATAGGCAAGACCGGTGAAACCTGGGAAGGTAACCCGATTAGGAGTCAGAGGATGCATAGTTCTTGAAGCCCCACGGAGGAAAATTAACGTTGGCATTATCTCGCAATTTCATCGAGAACCATCTTTCTTCCTTCAGCATCATTAGCCACTCTTACGATCCTTGTCTTGCTTGCTGCCTGCTGCTCTTTCTCTCTCGAGACTCCGATTATTCCCAGGTATGTGTTTCTCCAGTCTTACTATTGTACATATTGTTTTCTCATCTTTGGGGGAGGATAAAAAGAGACATTACAGGTAACAACAATCAGCATATGAAGGTTGATCTTGATCGTTTTCTCTGGTTTTCATTTGAAGGTTGTATTTTGACTGTGTTGAATTTTTTGTTCTCTGGTTCATGCTTTGTTTACATATGCTAGCTCCAAATATTGTACCTTACTATGTGGTGTATTTGAATCCATTTTGCAGTTATGGCTCGTTTGAGTTTGCAAAGTAAGAGTAAGAAGAAGAAAATCCTTGTTCTAATTGTGTGTATTCAAATTTGTACTATATTAAAAAGTTTGATGGGTCTATTATTAGAATTAACTGCTTTATATGGCCTTAAGCCAAACATTAGGTCATACGAGTTAAGCTATTATGCTAGGAGGAATCATATTATGAGGCTTGTGTATGTGAATAACGTGACTTGCACTAAACAACTTAGGATGGATTGAAATGTAATTTTCAAATTGTGTCATATGCTTCAAGATATTAGGGGTTTAAAAAGTACAAGGAATATGCATATTTATGAGCAAGTGGCAATGTTCTTATATGTTTTGGCTCATCATTTCAAGAATCGAGTAATTAAACACCAGTTTGGTAGATTAGGTAAAACCGTAAGCCGATATTTCCACAATGTTATCAAAGCAACTTTACGATTGCAAGCTCATTTGTATAAGAAGCTCCAACAAATAGCTGCTAACTTCCTGAACCAGTGTTGGAAGTGGTTTAAGGTAGCCAAACTAATGTCAAATTTTATCAAATTAGGGGGCTAATATGGTGCAAACATTATATTTTGGTTATTGTAGAATTGTTTAGGTGCTCTAGACGGGACTTATATCAAAATCAGAGCGCTCTTGGTTGATAAATCTAGATACAGAACTCGTAAAGGTGACGTAGCAACCAATGTGTTAGGAGTTTGTACTCCATATATGCAATTCACGTATGTTCTTCTTGAATGGGAGGGTTCTGCAGCTGATGGAAAAGTATTACGAGATGCTCTTTCTAGGGAACATGGACTTAGGGTGCCTACTGGTAAGTATAATAATTTTTTGACATTGATAATATTAAAAGGTAAGCTTAATAACATACAAAATGATATAGGTTTTTTTTTCCATCTTAATATAGGTTATTATTTCGTTGATATTGGTTATACAAACTGTAAGCGATTTTTGGCACCCTTTAGAGGTCAAAGGTATCACCTCAATGAGTGGCGTCAAGGACATCGACCGAGAAATGATGAGGAGCTTTTCAATTTAAGACATGCATTTGCTCATACTGTTATTGAGAGGTGTGTCAGCTTGCTTAAGATTCGATGAGTTATTCTTTGGAATCCGTCATTTTATCCCGTGAAAGTATCCAATGGAATTTTAATTACTTGTTGTCTACTTCATAATTTTATTAGGAGAGATATGGCTTTTGATCCTATGGAAGACCAACTAAATGAAACGATTGGTGACAACCGTAATGAGAATATTGATCATATTTTTTTAGATTCAAACATCAAATGCCTGGAGTAATTGGAAGAAACAGTTAGCAAGTGAGATGTTTAATGAGTGGAACTTCTCGACTACTTAATTATATTGTGGCTTGGAGTTCTAATGTAAACTTTGACGAGTAGTTTTTCATTTTTTTTTGGATTTGTATGTAGTATTCTGATTGCTTTCTCAAGACAATGTGGAGAAAATTGTGTTAAATTATTATGTAGATTTCATAATAATATTTTAAGATGCTTTAGTTGATTTTTATGGTAATGTCATGAATCTATTTCAATGCACATCTTTATAAATTTATGAAGTTCCTATTTCCCCTTTCATATGTACATATATATATTTTTATGCGTATATTCACTTAATACAGCTCCTGAATATATTACTATTTAATTATTGTATAACAATTTATAGCATGTATTTGCTCTTGATGTAGTAAATGGAAGGGAGTTCAGCTTCTATTAATTCCTAGGTGGCCAAGCAAGGGAAAAGAAAATGGACTTTGGCTGAGGATGCGGCCCTTATATCTTGCATGATTGATCTTATGAATATGGGCACTCACAATGCCAGCACAGGATTTAAATCGAGCTACTTGAGAGAACTTGAAAAAATACTTTGGGAAAAGCTGCCAGATTGCGTTATAAAAGCAAGACCTCACATTGAATCTCGACTGAAGACATTGAAAAAGGAATGGGCTATCGTGTATGATATGATGCTAAATACATCAGGCTTTGGATGGGATTCAACATGTAAGATGGTAACAACAGAAGACAATGTTTGGGAGGCTTATGTTGCGGTGATATATACTTTATCTATTTATTGTTATAATTATCTACATGTAGATTGATGATGTTACTAACGCTCTCGTGTTTCTGTTTTCGGACTCATAAAGAAGCCGCTCCATTTAGACTTAAAAGTTTCCCCATTTTGAAGAATTATCTTTTATATATGTGAAAGATCGAGCGCAGGAAAGGATGCTCAAGCTATTGAAGATATTCTCAAAGAGATGGAGATTAAATATATGACAAATGAAGGAGAAGCTGATGTTAATATTTCAAATCAAAATGAATCTGCTAATGCGAATACCTCCACAATATAAGACATTTCCCGTTCTCATCTGCCACTTAGAGAGGAACCTGGAAGTGCTTCTTCGGGAAGAAAGAGGAAAAAGAATCAAGCTGACTTATCAACAATTTATGAGGCCGTGAACACTATGATAGCTGATATGAAAGAGGCTTGTGTGATGCTCTCAAAGAGTGTTCACTTTGACATTGTTCAAGAAAAATTCCTTGAACTTCCGAGAGCACTACATAGTATTGATGGCCTTACTTCAGCACAAGTGTGCATGGCTATTCGAAAGTTCGAAAAACATCCGAATGAAGTCCTACTATTTTTTGGTACCAACCTTGAAGACCTATTGGAAATGGTTCAGGATTTCCATGCAAATGATTAAAAGAGGACTACAAGTTGACCTTTTTCGTGAATTTTTTTTGGGCTCTTGCTGTTAAGGTAAAAATAAAATTGCTCTAATGCTGAATAGTAGTTTGGTTCTTTTTTGCAATACTAATAGCTGTAAAGGTAATTTGGTATTTTTATTTGGACAACTATCTTTAGAGTGGTGTGATAATTGGTATAATGGAAGAAGCTATGAAGTTTCTTTGGTGTCACTGCTCCTTTTTGTTTATGGAAGAATGAAGTAAAATTTGCAAGTGATGTTTTGTCAAAGTATGGAGCGAAGCAATGTACCAGGCTGGTGGTGTTGTCGGAATTATTATTAGTATAACTCTTGTATCTTTTGAAATGTGTACACAGCTGCAGAAATAGCGCAATTGCTTTGTAAACTTATCGCCCATAAGCATTAATTCTATTATTATTAGGGGTAGAACACTAGTTATGGTGTAAAACATGGTAACAAGTTTGTATATAAGTTTCTATGGTTAATTTAGTATCATTGCTTTATCGAAAATATGTTTTATATAGAGGTTGTTTTAAGCAGAGTTATTTATCATTAGAGGCACCACCCTTAAATGATCATTATTTTTATTAATTTATATATTTTTTCATAAAAATTAAAATAACTTTCATTAATTTTTATTATAATAGTAATTTATATTAATAACTAAAATAATTGTTCTTTATTAATTATTTAATTAATAATTAAATAATAATTTACAATAATTTTTTATTACGAGAATAATTTTAATAAGAGAGTAATTGTTATTAATTATTAAAATAAATCTTGAGTTTCTTTTGTAATTTAAAAAAAAAAAAAGAGCAAGAAGCTTTGCTCCCTGTATAGCCCACTCGTCCCCCCCCCCCCCCCCCCCCCCCCCCCCCCCAAAAAAAAACACACACACACAAAACATGAATTCAAAAAGAAAAAAAAAACAAAAAACACAATTTTGTATTGAAGAAATTTGAGTTGTACGAAAGCTATTGAAGCAATTTACAAAATGTTTTCATATAACAGGTATTTGATTTTAATACAAAACGGTTCTTTAATACGAAATTCGAAAGACTGCGAAAAGTTTTAAAAATATTTCAAATAGCAAGAAATATATTACGATGTGTTTTCATTTTTTCTTTTCTTTGGGTTGGAAGAGTCGAAGAATGAGATTGTATCATTCTCTCCTCTTCCTCTTAGGCGAAGGGCCTTTTCCCACACCGTCGCAGTCTTCGCCAAAGGCATTGGACCATGATGGCGCTGCCGACAAGCCCCTCGCATCCAATCTGGCTGCTGCCATGGTCGCCCAGCTGCTCTATTTCTTTTCCATGGTAAGTTGCTGCCTTATTTATTTATTTTTAAAATTTTAATATTTAATCATATAGGAAAATACATTTTTGTCAACCCCGATTCCACCGAAAAAATTACATTTTTCTCCTCAAATTTTCATCCAAGTTAACCCTTTCCTTAATATAATTGCCAAAATGAGCCTATTTTGAAGAGCAAAATTATACCAAGTAGAATCTTTAATATGCAAATTGTCTTTTCTCCAAATTGAAGCGACCTATATCATGTGAAACCAGATTCTATCAGGCATGACTTTTTATCAGTTTTATTTGAACCAATCCATATACGTATTCTAAAAACTCTTTAGTAAATGCTTTCTCTGATTGCATTCGCGGGTGCATCCTGTACTTCATGCGCGAGTTCTAATAATAACATTTAGGTTTGAAGAATTCCAATATATATTCGATCGACAGAATTAATTGTGCATACACTTATACACTAAAATCCACCTGCAAACTTTTGCCAAGTTGATTACGTCCCAAACACAATGATATACATCTTCACGAATCCATGATATACTGTTATACATCTTCATGAATCCGATATACGTATCAAATGCTACCACATTACGTTCCTATGCATACAACAATTTTGACATTTCCGGCTGACTTCCTGAGTTTTGACATCTCAACCGAAATTTGTAAAATACAAGGACTACCCCCGGCCATTAATTTCTTTCTGGCAGTGACTAAAGTGAAGACCGAAGGTTTGACTCAGAGGAAAAGAAGTCAAGGACGTCAACAAGGGAGGCTATCGAAGCCAAGGCCACGTTCAGTACCTCAACTGAGCACCCCGGCTTCACCATCTTCTGTACCTAAGGTATTGAGCAATACCAGACAGTCAATAGGACCTTCATGGTCAAATTATATCAAAATATTAATATAATAACCATTGATTAGAATCAAAATGTCAATAAACTTGTCTTTAAGGTAGAATTCAACTCGATCGAGTGGAAATCGAAATTTCTTTCCAAGAACGAAATTGTAAGATGCTTTACATGTAGCAGATAAATATTGATGCAGGTCTCACATCGGCAGTGATGGGGACAAATAATCCACTATTGCTATTGATTCGGTTAAAAGGAACATTTCCCACCCAGTCCAGACTTCTAGATCTGTGACAACTTGAATGCACAATGTCATCATATATACATTCCGAAATCCGGACAGCAAGAACAGTTCAAACTCTCAAACAAAAGGGTACTACCAAGATCTTTTGTTAAAGCGTGCCAGGTTCCTAGACATGATTTGTCCACGAAATGAAATAATAAGATGGTGCAGTGGCAGTATATATACTTGAAAGAGTTCAATCTATCCATTCGAGCACAAACCAAGCACAAATCAACACAGAAAGGACATTTGTTATTTGGAAACCCGCCTATAGGCTAGGCAGAACTAATACATAGTTTTAGGTTCCTTAAGATGTTGCATCAGGACTGAAGTGCAGTTATAGAGCGGCAATGCAGAAATAGAACTATTAGCTAGTATAGAGCAAGCAAAAGTCGAAGTAACAAATGGAATTAGACGAGAGGAATGAGCAAAAGCAGAGGCTGGGGGTCTAGTGTTACCACGTCAAGCTGCCTCTGAAAC
Source organism: Punica granatum (assembly GCF_007655135.1). Lineage (NCBI taxonomy): Eukaryota > Viridiplantae > Streptophyta > Magnoliopsida > Myrtales > Lythraceae > Punica > Punica granatum. The sequence continues at coordinate 25,412,495 of NC_045130.1, read as the reverse complement.
TCCTCCATTCTCTCATTATATTCCTTATCCACATAGAACGCAGCATCCTTCCCATCGAATCCCTGCTCCTCCAGCACATGGAGTCTCTGGTTTTGATTAAGATGATTTACATTAGATGTTTCACTGTCCCACATTTGAGATCTGCCCATATATATAGGAAATGAAAAGAATTAGAGGAAATGCCACGAGTGTAGCAAGGTTGCAGATTTCAGTCTGAAACAACTTAAAGGACTAACCTTCTCAATTCACAAAGGTTTTGTGTAAGTTTATTCTTGTGGAAGAAATAGTTTCTTGAGTTCAGAATTTGTGTATAAACTAATATTTCTCACCGTATCCCCAATGTGCATTGCTGACTATTCTCAGATCTTATTAGTTATACAGAGTCGACAGCTTATACTTCATGCCAAAGATAATCATAAGTCATATTTGCTTCTATATCATACTGGCTCACTTTCACTCCATTTTGAAACATGGTCCAAAATACCGCAACACTAAGAAAAGAATATCTTATTGTGCTTTCCTGCTAGGCTTCCTTGCTTGGTAAAGATAAAAGTTTGAGATGCCGGAGTCAAGGAGTTGAAGAAGGGAAATCAAAACGTAAGTAGAAAGTTCACCCAAGGGCCTCTTTCTCCATTGAACGGAGCTGATGGAATAGATACAGGTTCAACTTTATTTCTCAGTTCAGCTAAGACGTATTACTAGTAAGAATCTTAATTAGTATTTTGATCGAGTCATTCGGAAGATAAACATGTAGAGTATGTCTTTACTGGAGCAGAAGCTAGGTCTTTCTGATGAATTCTCTGAGCTCACCAGTCTCAGCCTAAGGATTCAAAGGGAATTACCGAGAAGAGACACTAGACGATGTAAACATATACTTTCCCACGGTTGAACACACATGAAACAGAAGTTCGAAGGAAAGCTTTGAATATTAACCTCAGGGAGCTCTTTGAGGAATGGAGACTTGGATAAAGTTTTTGTTTTTAGCTTTCTGGGAGGGCCAGGTGTAATATCTTGTAATCCCCTTTGGGTCTATGATTGTAATTCTTCAGGGCTTTTAAGCCTTGTGTGAGGGGGCCTTTTGCTGATCTCTCTTTCTTGAGCTCAAAGTGGGCTATTGTATTTTTGGCACGATAAGTTTAATAAAGAGCACCACTGTTCCGAGCTAAAAGAATAAAAATAAAAAATATTCGTCAAGCAAGGAAATTAAACTGTACAATTAGCTTGACGACCCCACAGGAATCGATATAGAATTCCTTCCTCCTTGAAATTCTCCAAGCAAAAGAACCAGAAAAGAAAAATTAACTAACTTGGAAGAGAAAATCACTATACACGCAACTTCTGCTGCTTTTACTAAACACACCCAATATCTTTAGCAGAATAAAATTCCACTAATTACTTCCAGGTTAGCGAGCTAGCTATAATAAACAAGCACCCGAGCTAGAATGAAACACACATACCACATATGCTAATTTTGCGAGAGACTAAACAACAAGGACAGGCTGCAAGTTACTTCGACCTATTACTAAAACACAGAAATCGTCATCTAAAACGGAATATACGTATCAGCAAGCATTCATTCATGTGATAAAATTCGACGGCCTTCTTTCTTCTCCTCGTAGAGATTCTTACTCTTAAGTCTCAACCAATGGAACTGAAAGCACACACTTCCTCATCAATTTCCTTATCAACGGGGAATTTTCGGGGCCTATCCCGCTTCTAATTACTCATCTATCCGTTAAGCCGATCAATCGCAATCGATCTCAAACTTAGGAAGAGAAACAACCGAAAAGGCAACTTTATACTTACAGTTCATAACCAAATATATTACCCAAAGCCTGCTGAACAATCATCATCAATTCCAGACAACAGAGCAGTGTGTCATAGCATGGGAAAGAGGGAAACGCTGAAATTTGATGGGTAACAGACTTCTTCTTCCGGGCATTATGCATCGGCAGATAATAGCAAGAGAACCAATTGACTCAATTTCAGGGCAAGATGAAAAAGATTAATAAAGAAAGATGCTTCATTACCCAGTGGAATTTTACAGGAGACCCCAAACCCAGTTGGCCTTCAAACTTCGTAGGGATGGCTAATTCGCCGGAGCTTCAGATGGAGCCGTGAAATTTACATGTAGGGTTGATGATTTCCTGAGGTTGTGGAAGAACTGGCACTGAGGGAGTAAAGGAGAAACCCCCGCCAGTTGAGTGAGGCAGCTTGAGCCGAAGGTTTTATGCTAGCTTTATAAAAAAGTTCATTAAGTAAAACAATATATCCCATCCATATAATTGGCCCATTTTTATTTAGAGTTATCATATTCACAAAACTTGATATATAAAATATGCGTGAGACTAATAGTTTGTTTGATTTTAGAGTTAAATAGAGTTGAATTTTGATTTTAATTGAGTTGTACTGATTGTGTTGTTGAATTATGAGAAAAAAATGTGAAAAAGCAATTAATAGTTGAGGTAAAATGATAATTGTATTGTTGAATTGTTGAAAAAATAATTGATAGTTAAAAGAATTTAATATTAAAAATTGAATTAATTGGTTAAAAAATTAAAAAAAATGAAAAATAATAATTGTATTATTGATTTTTGTTGTGTAGTGAGTAGAGTTAAAATTTTAAAAATTTGAATGCAAAACCAAACGGGGTGTAAAATACCAACGCATAGTGAACTTTGAAATTTTACAAGACAAGTACCCATATCTATACAATTTTTTCTTATCTTTTAAAATCTCTAAAAATATCATTATTTTTCTTATTTTTAGTATGTATTTAGATATTTTGGAGCAATAAAAAGTATTTTCATTAATTAAAAATCTTTTAATTAATGAAACTTGTTTAAAAATATAAATTGTGTGAAATAAAGGCAACGAAAAAGATTAAAGAGGGCTGATAAAACAGAGAGAGAGGGGGTTGAGAGGGGGAACGAAGAGGAGAGGGTGTGACGTGATAATAAGATTACCACGAAGTGTAAACCACGTAATTCTATTCTTTTACTAATAATACCAAATTCGTGAGCAAAAACCATCAAAATTCGCAAATACAGATCATAATGCATCATCCGCTTCAGCAGATGCCGATGCTTTAACGAGCTCAATTGGTCTAACAGAAGTCCAGAAAAACGGGACTTAACGAATGCGTTTCCTCCTTTTATTCACTACTATAGGCATAACCTCCAAATGGAATATGCCAGTGGAAGAATACTTCACCTAAAATATATGCAAGATATTTGCCATGCTGTGGTCTTACTCGTGTACTGTAGCATAGTTACAACCAAAGATACTTCGTAACACCACCACGAAATATAGAGATTCACACAGACTGAAAGTTATGTACTTCTCTAAATAGTTTAGACCTCCTGAATGGACTTCTGGAACAATACGACAGCAAGAGTCACGAGGGAAGCATAGATTGAATTCGGCAACTTCTGGACCACCTTCCCCACTCCTGGGACACCCTCAGTGGCCCTCTTCGTGGCCATTGCCACTGTGGGAGCCACAACAAGGGTCACTATCAGTCCTTGACTCACAAGGATGAATGTGTCAGATGTCTGGTGCTGAATGAAGCGGACAAATTCTTCCCGATCGATTTCTCCATCGAGGTTAATATCACATTCCTAGGACAGGTCACAAAATTTATCATCAGAGATTGAGTGACTGGTACAATTTTTGCCAGCAAATGAGTATCAGTAGGTAAACATCTTTAAAAGAATAAAGACCGAGGATCCTGAAACCATCTCTTCTCCTGCTGAGATACAGATGTATTAAGCAAGCGCACTGCTTATAAAACAGATTGGAGCTGGACTTGTCCAGGAGATAAGTCACAGCTTACTGGTGTTCATGTGGAGGGCTTCATCTTCGCAAGGGAGAAAACTTAAATAGATTATTGTGGAGGTCATGTACACAGCATATGCCTATAATATGTGAGGGTTGGTATTCAACACTCTACCAGTGAAATGAGGACGCGCATCAAATGCAAAACAGATTCTTGTAGATTGCTCCTAGTTGGGCTTTACACGCTAGGAGGATTCAAATCAAGAAGACGAGAGTGAATTGGGCATATGGAGTTTCAACTGGAGCTCTTGGTCTCGCACACAGCTGAATTAACCAAAAAGAAAGGGCACATGCATAAACCTGTTTGTTCATATGTGCTTGACTCCCTAGGAAGTTGAGAAAAGTTCCAGAGCCATTACGAAGAAACATACTAGCATTGGCTGGGGACTCGAGAATCAACAAACACTGACCCAGCAGATTGGTTAAGATTGTAGTTCTGGTAGCTAGGATAACTTTTGTCAAATAATTATCATATGAGCCAATGCGGTTAGAATGCTTTTGAATGCATAACTGCAGTACCTGCATCGTGGCTCTGACTTCCTCTTTGGAGGGCGGATCGAAATGCGGCCCAGGCAAGTGCTTATTGATGTCACTAAAGCACAGAAGTAGTTTGAAAATCAGAAAGAAAAAGTCACTCATTGTGAAGGCTACCATGAAGCTGCAAATAAAGAGAGTTGTTTGAAATAAATACTTGACAAATTAGCTCACTTGTAAACAAGCAGAACGGCCATGTATAGATCTTCAAATGTCAAGTTAGCCCTTCCCACTTGACTCGTGATACGATCAAACACCTTGTCTGTTATTTTCCTTATCTGCTTTTGCCTCCACTGCTTACCTGCAAAACATGTTGGAACAAACCTGCAAATTCTTAAACCTGCAATGATCAAGTTTCCCGATGACATGCTGAGCATAACAGCCAACGAAAACATCGAAGAAGCACATAGAAACGTGCACTGGAGCACTAAGCGACAGCATGGGCATGCCAAACCCAACAGACGCACAATACTAGAAAACATGTTTAAAAGAATGTTGATTAGTCCGCATCCGATAACCAAACTATGCACCTTCATTACGTCCTCGTAAGACTTGATAAACGATAGGTTCCTAATTCATCAGTGCCCCGAGGACTTATTGAACCAAATTACAGAGATAAATCTACCATGCCCGAGATTGAAGATTATGAAGTCAACAATTATAAGAACTGTCATAATAATACTTCACATCACGATTCATCGCTTGCTACATCAGCTTATAGAACGAAAAGACGACCGCCAAAATTGATGAATAAATCAAATTTTCAATGTATTTTCCGGTATCGTCAAATTCCGCCACCTGAAACAATTATACCGCAGCTCGAACGACGAAAATGCAAATATACGAGACAATCGATGAACCAGGCCCAGCTAATAAGTGTGCTCGAGATCGCGCAGGGGAATTACGATCCACATCTCAATGTTAATCGTCCAAGACAGTAAATAGATCGGAACCCGATTGCAGAGAAATGAAACGAAGACAAGCCAGGATTCCTTCCACTCCACTGACCAGAGTGAAGAAGGGAAGCTTCCCACGACAATCAAATGGAAATGGGATCAGAATTTGTAAAGAGAGGAGGAGGAAACGAACCCTGAAATTTGTCAAGGACCTGTCCCATGGCGCTTTTGCGATATACCCCAATCTCCTCGGTTCCTTCTCACTCTCGTCCTCTGGTTTTCGTGGGTAGACGACGATGAAAGAAGACGGGGAAGGGGATGAGAGATATGCTCCAGTGTAGCATCCACCAGATTCCGATGACCAGGTGGACCAATAAGCAGGCGTTGCTTCATCGGTAAGCGCACCTGCTCTTCTATTTCTGCGATGCCGGCTGCGGCTGCACCGAGAAAACTTGAGGTCTCGTTGCAGGGGAATGCTGCATTTTTCAAGAGATCAAGGAGTACCTTTAGAGCAACAACACGTGTATTCTCCCGACTTTGTCTCGACTGCAGCATATCATAAGCAAATATCGATATGGATGTTCTCGAATCACGAGGATTGAATTTCTTTCTCATATTCAAATCTTTTGAATAAAGAAAAAAAAAACTACGATTACTAGATGTTAGTGGATCGATTCATATCGACTTTGAATTAATTAAAATTAATCGGATTCTTCTTAAGTGAATAGTATGGACTTTCGACGGGAGCTTGACTTGACATTGGAAGGGGAATTGGTGCAGCAGTTGGAATGGCTAGTGAGGCAATTGGAGCGCCCAAACCTGGAGTTCGACCAAGATCACGAATACCTACTAGAGTCAAGATGGACTGGATTATTGGAGCGCTAAAAACTAATAGAGGTAGCGGAGCTATTGCCATGGCATTGGTTATCACCGTTTAAGGCACTTGTGCCAGTGACGGGACAATAGCATCAATCATGGCTTGTGCCTCGAGAAGAGCGATGAGGCGGCCCATATTAGTGTTCATAGTAGCCACGGTTTGCTCCTATTGTTTGTCGTGACAATGATTGTTGTTGTTGGTTCTGCTCCGTTCCAGCAAAGTACCTTCAACAGAAAAGAAAAAAACAAAAATCAAAAGGCGAAAATGAGTTTCTTGAAGATAATTATTGATGCATGAGAAAATATTTTTGTGGCTCAAAATATCATCATGACTCACATTGTACAAAACTTTGTTACAAGTGAGAAAATATGATATGGTGGTCATGTAACAAAATTTCTGGGGCTTAAGCATTGTCGTCCGATACCCGTGACTTGTGGTGGGTATCATGCACTACTTGGCAATCGGTTTATACCCACTCGGTCAATCTCAAACATATGCCCTATATTCAATGGGTACATCTATAAGGGTGCCTAATTCATTTGTCCCAATGAGAATGGATGAGGTCTCAACACACTTTTCTATGATTGGCACAAGACAGCATCTCGTGATGTTATCTTTGCAGGACGATAATGTTCAATAAACGTCCATAAATGGTGCCAATTGATAAGGGCATCGACATATTCGACCCTTCACTTGACGTGGTTATGCCCCTCTTACATGACTCCATCGTTGGGTCACTTCTCCTTTTCGGGGATTTGAGTGGTTAACGAATATGTGAATCTAGATAATATTCCTAAGCGATCTTGTTTTCGAAAACCGTGCAATATTTGCGGTAATTTATGTTGCATTTGATTTCATAGTAGAATTTTAAAATCAGATTTTGATTTTTAAAAATAGTGGTATAAATGGAATTCACCCTTTGACTTTGTATGAGTTATTTTGTTTTGATGTGGAAAAAAGTGGTATAAATGAGGTTCACTCTTTGACTTTGTATGAGCTATTTTGTTTTGTTGTTGGTAGAATTAGATTAAAGTTGAACTTCATTTTGTTTTCATCTTGTACAAAATTAAATAACAAGTGTGAGATAGTTTTTCGTTGAATAACAAGTGTGAGATAGTGAATGTTAGGGGTGACAATTCATGTCGTGTTGTGTTTATACATGTCGTGTCTAAACAGGTTCGTGTCAGCGAAGTCATAACCCGTACACGACACGATTATTAAACGGGTTAGGTTTTGGAAACCCATACACGACACATTTATATCCGTGTCAACCCGTTTAGACACGTTTAAACATGTTTATCGAAACGTGTCATAATAGGTACACGTATACACAACACGATTATAAACGTTATCCGAACACGTTAACATAACTTATTTATCCGATCAACTCAGTTACTCGGATACATTAACACGACATGTTTATCCGATTAACTCGTTTACCCGAACACGTTAACACGACATGTTTACACGTTAACACGGAGATTGAGATGGAGGGGAGGGGGATGTGGACTGCGAAGAGGCAGGAGCCGCATCCGAGGGAGGCAGCGATGGCGAGGATGAGATCGAGCCATGAGGCGCATTGGCTGAAGCGAGAGCCAGCGAATCGGTGGGCTTCGAAGGGGAGATGGTGGGAGTGGAGTCGGCGACGAGCTTGGGAGCAGGGGAGGGCGAGATCTGAGGCGGATCTGCGAACAATATGAAGTGCATAGAGAGGAGAGCAATGAGAGTGAAGAAGCAAAACTTCGCCATTGATGGATGAGAAGAAGGAAATCAAATCGTAGATGAGATCTGAGTGAGGGTAGTAGAGAAGTAGAAGTAGAAGTGGAAGTGCGGTTGTGCTGTGTTGTATTGGGTGAAAGAAATGAAAGAAAATTAGGTTAGAGATTTAGGAAGTTAGGATTACATAAGGATATTTTGGTAAATCCAAATATATAAACGGGTTAACGGGTTACATAATTATAGTAACACAATTAAACATGTCTAAATAAACAGGTTTAATCGTGTATAATTAGATTACACGGGTTCAACCCGGTAAGACATGCTTATTAACCGTGTTTAAACGAGTTGGACCCGTTTAGACCGATTATAAAAAATGTCCAACCCAAATCTGTTTAACTCCGTGTCGTATCCGTGACGTGTAAAATATTGCTAGTCCTAGTGAATGTATACAATTCACGCATGAGAAAAAAAAATTTCTGGCTTGAAATATTATCATGATTCCCACTATACAGAGCTTTCTACTTTTAGTGAGAAAACATGAAATTTTTTGAAAAATGTCATAAAAGCTCTTTGAGGATCAAGCATCATTCCATGACCCCCCACGACTCATGGTTGGTATCAAACGCTTCCAGGCAACGATATATTCCCACCCGGTCTACCTGAGGCATACACGATTCCTAAGGGGGGGTATATCTATAGAGGTATATGATCCCAATGCTATGCTTGTGGGACGGTGATGCTCTATAACGTTCATAGATACTGTCGTCCCCTGGACTCAGTCATGTCCATTTTATGAGAGGCGACATTATCAATTGGGGTCAACTCTCAGAAACCTGTGTCCCATAGTCAAGGGGGGATCATGGTTAGCCTGCTGATTATGGAAATCTAGATAATATTCCCCATGCCATGTTGTTTGAAAAACCATGTCATTCACCGCATGAGATAGAGAGGTAAGGGTGAGAGAGATGCTAGTTCTTTATGTACATTTCTCTTTTTATTCTCTCCTATACTCTTTGGACTACCCCAAGAAAACGTCAAAGGTTTAAATACATAAAAATGTTGCTTATACCTATCCATTTTTCCGAAAAGGGATAAACAAGCACATCCAAAGACATACGGAAAGGATTTAATGCATGAGTGGCTTACGGCTTTCTACGGTTTGGTATTACCTATATGTGCAAGTCCCCGACTCGTAGTTGAGGGGAATCATCACACTTGCGAGCCGAGCAGGAGTTTCTAGGACCATTTTCAATTGGAGTCCTTGCACAGGCGTACCCTTACTGGATCTCTCTATCTAATCCGAGAGGGTTTCCTATGATCGGTTCGCGGTTGACAGAAAGTGCTAATTTAACTAGCAAAATCAACCACACAAATGTTAGATTAGTTAAAACCGGGTATTTTGGGCTCGAACCCTCTTGTAAATCCCTAGCGGAGTCACCAAGCTGTCGATAGGCTTTTTTTAGGCACTTAACGACTTGAGAAGTTAGATTGGTTCGTACTTGGGACCAGTTTGGAGTCGTTATTACTCCATTTTATTTGGCCGGTGAGCCACTTAATTCTCTAATTGGGGTCAAGATACTAACTAGCTAGGGACCTTTTACTTTGGCTCAGTTTTGAACTAAAAATCTAGATTTAGAGGTTCTATTACAGTAATAACTCCCGCAAGCAAGGGTATTGCTCGAATCGGTATCCTCCTGGGTTTCACTACCTAACATTTTTTTTAATTATAGTCCAATAATTTAATCTTAGGATTCTAGGTTATGTTCGAGTATATATACCAGTATAAAATTACAATTACAAATATATGTACAACACACGTGTACCATACATCCATTGTACATGATACCTGATCCATACATACATCCATCCGCATCTTATTCATCATAATCGGGCCACAAATGGGCCTCATTGGGCACAAGATGATTCAATTGGACCAAGTGGGCTTTCAAAATGAACTTGAGGTCCAAAAATGGAAAGATGGACCTAAAGCCCATATCCTAGAAAAAAATCCAAAGTCAATTTCCCTAGGTATATTCATTTTATTCACAATTTTCATTTATTCAATTTTTCTCAATTTTATTAAAGTCAAGTTTATCTGATTATCCATTTATTTCTCAAAAATTCTATAAAAGCCCTAAGTCCCTCAAGGCCAAGATTAGCCTTTTCGTTAATTCCTAGGGCTCCTTAGAATGATCGAATTATCCCCAAAAAATCATGAATTAAGTGTTGAATTTAAGTGATTAACCAAATTTATCCTTGATTGACCGATTATCACACAAATTGGATATTTAATCAGTTAATTTCAATTATTTAGCCGAGTAGGGAATTTAATCAATTTGACACCCGACTCTAAGAGTTTGTTTGGGAATGCGGTGGGAGGTTTCATAATCACTTTTTCTTATAATTTTAAGCATATTTAATGTTTCGTGAGAGTTTTTGAAATCACAGTTTGAGCTAAAATTGCAGTTGTAAAAGTGATTTTCTCAACCAGGTTATTAGGTGCTTATGACATATGTTTCTGCTTATTTTGTTTCAATTATTAATAATTGTCTTTTTTACTTTCAACAATTTTAAATTAATTTATTCCAAATACTTCAATTTATTTTGAAATCAACACTTATTTTTTAATAATTTCTATTTCAGCACTTCTCCTTTAGCGACAAAGTCACATGGACTTTCTCCAATTACTCCTAAGACTCCTATCTAAGTGGATGACTAGACCACAGTTCCCGTGAATTAAGTTTCTAGTTTACATGATTGTACAATTTGGGCTCCAATTAATCAATAGAACACATAAGTTGACTTCTAGATTCAATAACCAATTCGGCCATACACCCTTGCACTCTTACATATTCGATTATTTCATTTCTTTAAGCCATGTGAACCTATTAAACCCATTTGACTCCCAATTCCTCCATGGCCGAGACCAAGCATGCTTCACAGACTTGAATTTTTTCCTTTTAAGGCCATGTGGAATCATTTAATCAAATTTAGACTCAATTCCTAAATGAACCGTAGCTAAGACAAACATTCAAGCCAATCTGATTCCAATTATTCCTATTAACGACTAATCTTACTCGGTCTCTATTGACCCGAGAGCTAACTTGACAAATATCCAACCAATTTTGACCTGATTAGCTATTGTTCAATTCGGCTTTAAGAGACGTGAGACCTAAACCAGCTAATTAGACTGATTCCTAGCAAGCCTAGCCTAACTAAGCACGTAGAAATACAATCTATCTATTTGGCCACGATATTCAACCTTAATTTATCATACATTCAACATTATTGAACAAGTATGTAAATTTATGAAATAGGCGAACTTATCTTCAATATTCCGATCTCTATTCCTTTGTTGGAATCCCGACATCAAGAGATCGATTTGGGAATATTTTGATAAGGCCAATCAAGATACTATCATATACATACTTTTATATACATATATATATACATCAATATCGAAACGAATCAGGTTTCAACGCTCCAACATCTTTCCTTAGCCGATTCTCGACATGGAGGGTCTCATCGGGAGAATGTAAATGATCATCCAATATTATTAATCGTGTATTTAACTTGAACGTACGTAAAAGCAAAGTGCAAGTTATCACTATATACTTGCACATATGTTTGGAAATGGAAGAATAGAGCAATTATCGACCCAAACTCGAGCTAGGAAGCCCGAATTCCGGATCGACCAGAATGCTCAGGGGGCTGCAATTATACCTTCTCCAAGGTTTTTTTGGGGCAATCGATCTTCAAAGGGCAACACCGAGCGTATGGGAGTCAATTCCTTACTCCTCATGGCTAGATTACGGATAATATGTGTAAGGTTGGATATTTGGATCGATTTCGGCAAAGTTTCAGTTAAGAACTGCCAAAACCCTCCTTTACTCTGAACATGACCCTCCATCTACAGAGAAATGAGAGTCGGGGATCATTCTGTAGATATCACGACTACAGGGGATTTTTATAAATATTTTTTGAATTTCGCTGGTCCAAAGATTGCCAACTGGCTCGTGTGGATACTATCACGAGAGCGTGGATGTCATCCACGTGGCGCTGTTTGTTCCCACACGAGCCTTCCTTAAAATTTTAAAATGACGGAACCGATTTTAATTAGTTCGAATTAAACTAGTTCGATTAGAATTAATAGCGCTGCAGTCCCTAAACTTCGTGAAAAACTTCATTTTCACTCTTTTTGAAGAAATTAAGCACATCTTTGCCGAGAAATTTTATCAAAAAATATTTTCATGATCGAGAAATAATTATTTAATTAAAAAAGCCCCGAAATGAATATCTCTCGCGATTAGAGAATATCGATTTCTCCGTGTTGAACCCTTCTTTTATTGGATAAAATGTGACAATAAAAGGGTTCGGTGGAGTGGTGGGGCTCAAAATAAAAATCTCGGGAATTACATGTTATTTTGGAAAATTATTTTTCTTAGTTGCAAACTCTAAAAAAAAGAAAAAAAATTACCGACCATACCATATTATTTTTAAAAATGGCACCAAAAATAAAGAATTACTCAAGAAGAGCCCTCGAGGATTTATCTAGTGTTTCCTTAAGACCGTCTTCCCGAGTTTGTCTCCTTGCAAATCTTCTCTGCTTGAATCCACCTTCTGACTGATGATACCTTAGGGTCTCTTTTGATTCTTGACCAAGTCTGGGCCAAATCGATGTGCATATAAAATCTAAGCCAAAATTGCAAAAAAAAAAAAAGTAAGAAAAGTGATGAATATAGCATGGGTGGGCTTTACAAACGCCAAGGTCTCAGCCTACCAATGGAAGGCCGTGCAGATGCACGAAGCGGACAGCGGTGAGCATATTTTCGGACAACCTTGAAGACAATAAACCGTACAACACAAATCTACTCGTTCAAGGCATTGTTTCCGGTCCGGTTTACTTGAAAACCGAAATTGCAGCTTTGAACCGTCGGACCCATTGAACTGGCCGGTTTTAAGTAAAATTCCATTGAACCGGTCGGTTCTATGGGTTTTATGGGTTTCCTATTTAATGTAAAAATTGATTGGTCATGTAAGGATTTGAACTCATGACCTCTTACTTCTCATACTAGCATACTACCAACCAAGCCACCACCACTTTTTTGTTCTTTTAACTTTACTTTTAAGTACTTATTAAAATAAAATATTTATTTTGAAGTAAGAAATATTAAATATAGATACTTTCTTATACTATTGTTATATTTCTTTAAAATCATCATACTTTTATCTTAATTATCATAATTTTTTTAATAATATGAATATTTATTTTATTTTAAATAAACGTGCGGTCCGACCCATCGAACCCCGGTTGGACCCATAAACCCATGAACCCGTACCTCTTCCGGTTCATCATCCGGTCCGGTTCTGATAACACTGGTTCAATGACATAGCCAAAAGTTCGAAAAGAAATATAATTGAAAAAAGTTTGATGAATATTGCTGCCAGCACAAAATAAATGTAGACCTGAGCTACATGGCAACTTGTCATTGGGTCACGTGTGGGCGAGCAATCCCATAAATATGTATAAAGTCCCAGACCAGCTGAATGAGACCGTGATACGCGATCGTAGCGAAAAAGGGCAATGCAGCTCCAGTTCCCCATTAAGCGCATCGTTTAAATGAAAGACAAAACATAACTTTCGATTTGCGGTGAAACGACATAGTTTTGTTGAGTAAACTAACAATTTACCCCTCAGGAGATCAATATTATATTAAATCTAACCTCAAAAATTTTTTTACATTAATTTTGACATTGAACTATTAAATGTACATCATATTGCCCATTCCATCTGTCTGCCATTAAAAACTTGACGGAATCTTCTGACGGAAGGGGCAATACGATGTACATTTAATAGGTTAAGGTCAAAATTGATGTAAAAAGTAAAAAATAATGTCAAATCAGATGTTTCCATCCACTATTGGACGGCATGTAGAAGGAAGGGGTCATCTGATGTACACTTAATTTGTCAAGGTCCAATTTGATGTAAAAAATTTCTTGAGACCTGATTTGATGTAAGATCAATATCTCAAGGGGTATATTATTAGTTTACTCTTGTTTTGTTCCAATCAGAATTGCAACGTCTAAATTACATTACGACTAATTAAGGCAAGGTGTTCCCACAGACTAATGAATGAACATTCATTACGACGTCATCTGAGCGTCCACAGAGGAAGTTGAGCCAAGGATAGAGTAGGGCACGTGATTAGGAGCCACGCCATCGACAGGATAAGCTCATAATTGAAGCACGTGAAAAAAAGATGCCCAAAGACTGTGGAGAGCAAGGCATGCTTTCTAACCGCTCTACCAACGTTCTCAAAACCATTGAGAGAAGGATGATAATTGCCAGGGGACACAAAAAATCTAGGGCAAATTACAAAAAAAAACCCAAGTTTTGTAAAAAGTCTCAGTTTTGTCTTAAATTTTGTTTTGTAACAAAAAAAACCATAAGTTTTCTAAAATGTCTAAAAAATGACCTCCGTTATAACTTCCGTCAATTTTTGCTGCTGATGGTGGGTTCCTTTAACAATCCATGTAGGTCACACGTAGGCAAAAATTGACGGAAGTTATAACGGAGGTCATTTTTTAGACATTTTTGAAAACTTATGATTTTTCTGTTACAAAACAAAATTTAGGAAAAACTGAGACATTTTACAAAACTTGGGTTTTTTTTGTAATTTACCCAAAAATCTATAAATACCAGTAGATCCCAAGGAAAAGCGGACCCTAACTTCAACATAGAAAAACCAAGCTTATCTTTCATTTGTTCATTTATTTATCAATTAGCTAAGCATATCCCTAGGAGAAGTGTAGAGTAGAATCAGAAATAGTAGCGGCAGAGATTTTCCCTCAACAATCAGGTTTGAAGATTGTGGCGTTAGGATTTGTCCTCAATGATACAGTCACGACTTCCATTAGTCTATTGTGGTCCAAAGGAATTGCCATCATCCCACGAATATTTGCCCAAGCATCTCAACATGGTGCATTCCTCCATCTCTGACATAGGCGACCTTAGATCTTGCTTAAATAGGGCCTAAACTATACTTGCGCAATGGAACCAGTGTAGGCCATGCTCCGTAGTCTTGATTTGAGTTTTTATTATTCTACTGTCCTTGAGATTGAGATTGAGATTGAGATTGTATTTCCATCGTCTACTCAAATAAAATCATCAGTTCAATTCAATGGAGCATTTAATTGTATGTTTCTCTTTACATCACGAAGTCCTTGTACGTAAGGCATTACCAAAGGAATCCTTGAGGATTTGAACGAAAAAGAAATTCTTTAGTTTTTTAGGGAAAACAAGAATATTGGAATTGCCTTTCTCCGTTCACAAAATCCTAATACAGCTTATTGTTGACCACAGTGGGACGTAACTCTTGAAGTCCTTAGAGAAATGGCACCTAGAAAGCACATTAGAAACATAAACCATGTAGAAGGTCGTAATGACCCTCCTGTTCATGATGCTGGCCATGAGGAAGTGGCTTAATGTCAAGGTACTGATGTCCTTGTAGATCTTGACCTTATAGAAAATCTAAGAGTCAGATTGCATACTCTCACCAATAACACTACCATCAAATAGCTTGATCTGCACTTCGCCTACCCCAATATCATATGTCATGCTGGCTACAAGGACTTTCCCACATTCTATGGACCAATAAGTAAAAAGTAATCCTTTATGATGGAGAAAGTGAAAAGCGAATCCCGAATGAAGAATCCGCGATAAACCTGACGTGCTTGATGTAGTGAGACTCTTGGCACCTACATTCCTGTCACCTACTGTTGTAGTAATACTCCCTTGTAACTTTCCTCTGCTATAGCTACATTCCCCGATAGCTTGACTTGGTCGCCTCTCTACCTTTGTTTTGGACAGACCCTCTTGAGATGGCCTTCTTCATCATAATTCCACCAAATCACTTTTCCGGCGCCTTGACTTGCTCCTACCACGAGACCGTTTCTCGCCTAATTTCCCTCAGCTATTATGCCTTCATCATTCTCTCTATGGCATTCCATCACCTTCTTCTGTAACTCCTTCTAGTTACTGCTACCATGACGCTCTCTAAGGTGATGCTAATCATAAAATATAGCATGGTATCAAAGAAACTCCATATGCCTTGGGAATGAAACATAACAACAGTAGAGTTTGATCCTTGTCTTCTGTTCGTGATATGCATCAAGTTCTAGTTAAAGAGGTACATGATAGGAGGTCCCTGGACTCATCCAGCCGGTATAACCATTACTTCAAATACAACTTGTTCGTTAGGGACTTATGCTGATATAGTGATTCCAGCTTCCCCCACACTTCCGGTGCTGAGCCCCGATCACATACCACTCACAGGACTTTATTCAATAGGTTCAATTGGATGGCGCTTAGAGCTTTTGACATCGCCGTCTTCTTCTCCTCCGGTGATAGGGTCGCAGGCAGCTTCTTCTCTAATTCTAATATTCCCTTAAGGTCATGCTGCACTAGAAAAGTCTTCGTCTTGATCTTTTATAGTTTGAAGCCACTTACTTCGTCAAACTTCTCCACCTTGAACTTTACTCCTGGCCTCCTCGCCCACTCTGAGAACTCTATTTTGATACCAATTTTCTGGAGAAGTGTACCGATTTGAGGAATTTAAACTGACTAGAGAGAAGAAGGAATACTCGGATATACATGGTGAAATTCTCAAAGCAAGGGAAACGTTTACGGATAAAGCAGTGAGATTTCACTAGATCAATAAACTGAAAATTACAACCTCGAGATCATATTCGTGTTTCCCTGCCTCTGTTACAAGACCTAACCCAAGACGATTATCACAATCAACTCAATTCTCATTGCTTTCTCACTCTACTAACCCTAAAGGTTTCAAGAGAATAATCCGAGAACTTTTCAAGAGGATTACACTTGATTTTCCTATCTCACTGACATTTTTATCTTACAAGGCTCGTCACATATTAAATGATTTAAGACACTGAGTATACCTGAAATATATCTTGGAATGCCCTAGAATATTCTCTTTTAATGTAGGAAACAAGATACAAACTACCCTGCCCGAAGATATCTCGAAATTTTACACTTTTGGAAGGGAGTACTACACCTTCTAAAGGAGTACCAACCATTTCACCATTGCATGGTGTCATCATATCCTTTTCCTTTTAATACTCTATGATGGAATATATGGTACTTCAATTCATTCTCTATGTCCGAAATGCTCCACTAAACAAAGTACTATAGTAATATAAAATTTCGTACTATTAGTCTAAAATATTAGTAGAATACTGAAATTTTCAAAATACCTAACCTTTTAGTAGAAGTACTACACATATAGTTAATTTTAGTACTATCTCAAGGAATGTTTGGTATTACAATTAATTTTGCTTCTACTAAATGCTATACTAATAAAGTAGTGTAATTATGTAAAATTTAGTACTATCATATCAAAAGGCAAGTACAATAATGAATTGTCAAAATATTAAACATTTTAATAGAATTACTGCACCTATAAGCAAGTTTAGTACTTCATGGAGGAGACTATGGTATTCCAATTCATTCTCGATGTACTAAACACCCCACTAACAAAGTATTTTAATTAATTATATACAATATGGTGCTGTTAGTTTAAAAGGTTAGTCTAATAGTGAAATTTCTAAAATACCTAACGAGTAGAGATGTTATACCAATAGTCAATTTTAGTAGTATTTGAAGGAATATATGGTACTTCGAGCATTTTCCTTGAATAAAATGTCACACAAATAGAGTACTATAAGGATATAAAATTTAGTACTATTAATTTAGATCGCAAGTACAATAACAAATTTTCAACTTACCAAACCTTTTAATAGACACTATTAGAAAAATGGCAATTACCTAGGTCGCAATTTCTAGGAATTCCATCAGAACCATACGATTTCCAGTGGAATTCCAATGGATTATCGAGGATAATATTTCCATGATAAAAAGGCCCTTGAAATTTGATACCGAGGCCATATCGAGGATTTTTTTCTCGGTAAATTTACCGAGGCCAATCCCGTGTGTTTGATTATGTTTAATGATATATTAATCCGGTTTTGTGTTTTATGACAAATGAATTTGATCTAAGACACTGACTTAGGAGGTGGGGAAAGCGAAAATACCATGGGAGTGTCAAGGTCTCTACTTATGTCCTATGAAGGACCGGATAACCTTTCACAGGTTTCCCTGCTCGCATTTCTAGTTCACACTCCTAAGCACCCGATCTGCGTTAGAAAGGTCAAAACACATTAGTCGGAAAGAGATGGCTATGCAGATGAAAGCCGTGCCGGCATGGGTTGCCCATCTTTTCCCATGGCTCGGAGTGTCTCGATCACTCTAAATCCCAGGATTGTCAATAAGTCAGGAATCGATCGTTGTGCCCTTGTGACGGGAAAATTGTTTTATGAAAAGAAACTGAGACAGTGTGATGCGGGCCGTTTCGACGCGTAGCCCGGATTAACCGATCCTCCAGAGTTGTGTAGATCCTAAGGGAGCCAAATGATGGTTGACTTGCCCAGAAGTGCCCAAGAAGAATTTTCCCATTCCGACTCAAGTCGCCTCAAATCGGGCCAAGATTGTGCTAGTCTTTTCTAGATATCCATGCTATGTGTACCACGTGCCTCAATAATGTATAAAAAAAATTATTGGTTTTGAAAAGGGCATGACTATCAGTTCATTATTCATCGACTCGATTACAAATTACTAGTTGGTTCGTGAGATTTATTAAATGCAGAGTAAATTAATTAGCCGAATGGATCATCCCAATTACTACGTGTGTGAGACTGATAAAATTGAGTGGATTGCTGAATGCTTCGGTTTGCGGGTTTCGAGCCTTTGAACTAGCTATTGATGGATCGTTCGATAAGAACTCTAATTCCTGATCACCCCGGAATTAAATTCGATTTTAAACTAATTATACGTGATTATTTCGATTTGTGTCAAGTTTTAATTAAAAATGCATTCAAACATTTCAAAACATGCGAACGTGGGCACGCACGATCACTATAATATTTAATTTATTGATTTTAAGTTCACGTGGATAGATTAAAGCCAATTTAATGTTATTAACCGATTTTATTTCATTAAGACGGAATAAACATGGAATTCAATACGTGTGGGTTTGTCCTCATTTCAAAAAACCAATTTTAAATATGATTTGTTTATTGTCAAGTTCATGCTTGAGTCGATTCTTCATTACATGTCCCATTTTCGAATAGTCCAGTTTAATTGAGACCGGTTAATGCTCTTTTTGATCAAAACATACGTCTCATTATCATCATCCATGCAAGCATCGAACTAAACAAGGAATAAAGCCATAGTCATGCCACTAACATCGAGATATGTGAACTTCGAAAACTCACAAACCGAGCCTCGAGCAAGACACTTAGGGTCACCACAACAAGTAGCGAGCTAGCACCAGCAGTTGCAGTAGCTCTGTAAAGGGAGAACCATATACTGTTGAGCTTGGGGAGCCCGAGGAGAGGTGGTAGTAGCGGTATAGTGATTTGGGTAGCTCCGATGAGGACTAACTAACAGTTCAGGGGGTGTGGATAGCAACAACCTACATAGATAGCAGCTTAATGAGCGCATGGGGGCTGGAGTAAGTAGCAGCTGCAGCTTGAGACAAGACAACTCTAAGAGAGCTTTAGGGAACTCAGGGAGGCAGCAGCAGCAGCCAGCAGCAGTAGTTGATCGAAAATGGAGGAGCAGGAACAACAAGGAAAGCTCAAGGAAAGGCAAGAGTAGCTGCAGCGAGCTGCGGATAGTGGCTGAGTAGAGAAGCAACAACTTCAGCAGCAGTAACTGGGCGAAACAAGCAACACTAGGGAGCTTAGAGGAGGGGCTGGACAACACAACAGCAATAACAATAAAAGGAAGAGGAGAAGGGCAGCACAACAGCGGGAACATGGAAGAAAGCAGTAGTTGTATCCTTAAATGGAGAGGGGGCAGCAGCTGCACATCATAGGGGAGAAGGAAAAGAAGGGGGTGAAGGGAAGGAAGCTAAGAGTGAGAGATGGTGATGGTAGTTGTGGCAGGAGATCAAAGGATATAGCTAATGATGGCGTGATGAAGCTGATGGTGAGGAAATGGAGGTTACGGGCAAAAGTGAAGAGGAGGAAGGAAAAGCTGCGGATGGTTATGGTCACGAGGTAGCCAAGGAGGCTGCCACTAAGAGAGAGCATGAGGAGGGAGAGGATGAGAGATGGTTGTAGTCAGGAGGTGGCTGTGATGAAGAAGATGGGGGAGGAAGATGGTGGAAAGGAATGGAGCTGAGAGCTTTATGTGTTTGTATGAATGTGTATGCTTATGTTGCTATTGTGTGAAAGGGGGAGAAGCCGAGTTGTGTGTCTATGTGTGAGTGAGAGAGAGAGAGAGAGAAAGAGAGAGAAGGAGTTGTTGTCCTTGTGTTCTGCTCGAGAGGGAGAGTGATATAGATGATGGAGTTGGTGTTGATGTCTGCCGTTGCTTGCGTGAGGGAGAAGAAAAAGGAAGAACATGAGAGAGAGGGCAAGAAGGGATTTGTTGTCTATCTAAAAAACCCCAGAGATAGAGAAGGAAGGTTAAGGTGGGGTGAAGGAGATGAAAGAGCAGATAATGGACGCGGGATAAGGCAGAAAAGCAGGGCAGCCTGCAAAGAAGTGATGAAGGAGAGGAAAAAAAGAAAATGAAAAGAGAAGAAGAAGAAAAAAGAGGAGAAAGGGTCGTGATTATGGTGTGAATGATGGAGATGGCCGATGATGAAAGTAGCTCCCCCATTTTTTAATCCTAGTTTGACCTTTTCGTGTTTTCTTTTCTTCTTTAAAAACACATAATGTATGTGCATGTATTCGTTTGGATGAAATTCAATTTCTCGGGATCCGTCGACATTTTCCAGATGAGTATTTCGAAATTGGAAAATTCAAAAAATAATCGACTCTATGAAAATTTCAATGTGCATTGATGGAGATTGAATCCAATAAAAATCGATATCGAGCCTCCGACTTGCATTGATCGTAACTACTCAATTATTTTCGAAATTCTTATTCTTGCAATCACATATCTGAAAAATAATATGGGACCACCGATATGTTCATAAAAATTCGAGGATAAATATTCTGCAGAAAAAATATTTTTCAATCCCGAGTATCATTTCGAATTTTGAAAAATCGAAATTGATGCACGTAAAACCTAAGAGTGTCCTATAGAGCTTTTTGTTTTTTCTTCTTTTCTTGCTTTTTCTGAAAAATAAAAATTGGTGTTAAATTAAAGAAATGCCCCAATTTCAAAAGCAATAAATGCATCGAGCAATGATCAAAGGTGACTTCCTCGAAACATGGGGAATGTAGTTGAGTCCTCCTTAATGGTCCTTGAGCAATGGTAGATCAAAAGGGGGTGCTGACGATACCTCATTAGTCAAATTCTCTAACTGGGGATCTTGGTACATGGCAGTCATCGATGGCCTGGCTCCGTAGCTAGAATGTGGCTTGGAGAACAACCAATTCATCCCATATGTGCAACCTTTCTTGTCTTCGCTCACATCTTGGCAATCGTATCGGTGGACATCGGCCTTGCGGCAAGCTTAGAATCTTGAGTTAATTCATTGTAATCCCCTAATAAACAAAGAGATACAACACATTATTCTAACATGAAAATTTATAATAAATCAAACTTCATTTTAAACAAATTAATTAACGGTTTTGAAGTTGCCATTATCTCCTGTGCTCGTTAGCTAACCCAAGCGCCGTCTTCTCTCAAGCAGTTTCTCTTGAATACATCGACCACCGTAACCTCTCTACCCCATTCACTTAACCGCAATAAAGAGTTTTATCATTAGAATATCAGTTTTTTTAACATATGCTCGTTTCTACTTTATATAATAAGTATTTAATTGATCATTATTTTGTACCAATCGAGAAGTAATTGTCTCGTCGAAAGGCAACGACCGACATGGAGTGATGCTCCTTCCTCATAATTTCGATTCTCTAAGCTCCTTGCGAATTTGTTTTTGAATTCAAGGCTATCCCAATATGTTAGTGCACTCCAACGCCTTTCCCCAATCCATGTTGGACGTTGGCCACCCTTCCATGCCCATGCATACATTTCACTCAACCGTGTGTATGTCTTATGCTTGAAGGCCTTCCACATATGATCATAGTCGGCAGGATGCTTACAACAAAGTTTCTACGAAATAAACAACCATTAATTATCGGGTTAATTCCTATCAAACAAATATTATACCTTACATAATTCACCTTCCACTCTTCAAACAACAACCACTTTTCCTCCAAGGAGAGCACTCCAAACTTATATTTGCCTTTTTTCTGTTTCAGTCTCCAAAACGTGTCGAGGAATCTCTTAAACACATGCGAAACTTTCTCGGTCTTTTCTTTTGATATAATATACCTGTATAGATATTTCACAACACATGGATCGATTCAAGTAAGGTTATAACATATATAGTTGTACATCATAATCTAATAAGATTGGGCATAAGTTAATTAATTATAAAATACTTAACTGTTATCTCCTTCTCTAGTGAGGTAGACCCTCCTTGAAACATATCCCAAGGAGCACTGCTCACATGATAAGCTCTGTGATCGTCCCGGGACGCTTCATTCTCTTCCACCAACATCCTCCATGTCTGGGATGAGAGCAGGCACTACTCTGGGGATACTAGGAGTGCGTTTTCGTTCACTTTGAGACCATTACGATGCATCTTGGTTAGGAAATATCGTGGAACCTACCATTGAAAAGCAAGAGTTTTATCAATATATATCAATATATAGCTATAACATTTTCAAGAAAAAGAAAACTTCGTACTTATAATACTAAAAAATGCTAGTAGCACTAGACCTCTTCCTCAGTGGTGGCCGAACAACTGACGTGATGTGGAGTGCTTGCATCGGGATTCATCCACGGCTCGTATGTATGATGCCATATCCTAGCTTGTGAATTAGAAATCCGTGGTAGAGGAGGCGTATATATGCCTTGAAAGTCATGTCTTTGAGCCTCACTATCCCTCCTTGGGAATATATGATCTCGTACAACTCCTCTCTCTCGACCTGCACCTATTGCTTCAGTGTTGGGAGAACTTGCATCATTCCCTCCATAGTTAGGGGAACCTCTATTGTTCCCTCGTATGTCATTTCCCGGGTCGTCATGACATCTAGAAGTCTTATGACCCCCGCTCTCTCTTTGTCACTCTCCCCCTCCCTCTCCCGCTACAGTCTTCATCGACTACATATGTAGGTAGTCGTTATCCAGACATCCCAAACATCGATCTGCATACATATGGAAAGAGAAAAGGCAATCAATTATATAAAGACAAATGAAAATATATATGTTACGCAGTCCAATAAACGTTGTAGTAAGAAATAAACACAAATACTCAATAAACAATACATTACCCCTAGTATTATACCAAATATGCATATATTCATTATGTATATCACATTTCACATTCATCATTGTCTTCTACGTCCTCTGAGCTACCCGAACTATCCTTGGCCATTATAGCATTGCCATCCTGAACCTAAAAGACATCCTCTGCTATGACAAGTGTCATAGGATTGTCTTTATCCAACAATGGTTCAGGTACAACATCTGATATTATTGGGGCAACAACCACCTGATCTTCATTTTGGTAGGCCACCTCCACTGATTATTCTACTTATACTTTCCCACTTGGCTTTGTTCTGATGATGGCCCACCATTGAGATTTACTCCTAACTTTGCTCGGGTATAGAACATGGTAAACTTGCCTTTCTTGTTGTGCAATGATGAAAGGCTCGTAAATTCCATACCTAGCACGATGATTAATTTCAATGATTCCACACTCAAGATGCATATCACAAGTTTCTCTTCTAAAAGGGTCAAACCATTCACAAACAACAAGAACAATCGTCTTTGTGGGCATGCTAGTGAAGTCCAGCTCTTCAAGATGTCGTATAAATCATATCCAACACTATCAGCATTTGTCCCCTCTAACCGAAATCCCACTATTATTAGTTGTCCTCTTAACCCGACTATATTCTGCAGTATCAAACTTGTACTCACTAACAAAACATGCGTGGTATTTCCTGACTTGTTTGCTAGGACCCCAAGCGAGAGCCAACAACACTTCATTAGTGATTCCATTGTTCTAATCAAGTATCTAAGAGCATAGAGGAGTAATATTAGGGATTTGTATATGGACACCAAAACATAATGACACTTGCCAGTTGAACTGCTCGATTTTTTATATGATACTTACGAATTGAGCAAACTAGTCTCTGAAATGTTCCCAAATCATTTGATCGCTTTGTTTAGTATCAATGTTGAAGCATTGAATGAAATAGTTGTGAAGTTGCACGATTAGCACAAGGCATAATCTCATGTTAAATCAATAGAATTGAGACATGAGAGCAGTTAATTTGTGTTTACTCAATAAATGTTCTCACTTGAGGGCAATTTAATTGTACATGCAAGTGAGCAACTTTTCACTCGTGATCAATCAAGTATCTCTCATCCGCAGCTCATGCCATCCGCCCTTGTAGGTTGAAAATGAAATATAAAGGCACCGTACTACTTGAGGTGCCACCGTCATCATTTCGAGGTACTCATTTTCTTTGAGTATGCACATCCTCTTTCAAGTAACATGAGCATAAGTTTGTTGTCTCGTGACTTAGATGTGCCTCGTATATTGACCCTTCCACGCGAGCTTTCTACTTAATAGTCCACTTGATTTTGTTAAGGTACTCGTGAGTATGAAATTTATGTACTACATAACTACAACCTTTGAAATTCCTACGACCAACTGAACGTATTATTGTGTAAATTACCTTTCAGATGAATACATCAACCTATATTGCACAGGTCGCCTCGTAGCGCGCCTCCTCTACCAAATGAATCGATAAATGCTCCATTACATCAAAAAATGATGGAGGGAAAATCATCTCCAGTTTGCACAAGATGATGGGGAAGTTCTTCTCCATAATGGTCAAGTCCTCCTACCTTAGAGTCGCGAAGTATAAATCTTTGAAGAACTTGCTAAGCTCAGCCAAAGGTTTCCATATGTGATCTAACAACTTTTGAACACGATCGACATCAATTATTCCATAAAAAGAGGATGGTCATAACTCTTCCACCCGTAGAACTTACCCTAGTCGACATCTACAAGCCTTGATATTTCAACAAAGACCCATCAAGCATCCTGAGGTTGCTGACCTATTCACAAATATTTTTTATTTGGTTTTAAATGAACACATACTTCGCCTTCAGCATTAACTACTTCCCATTAGAATTGGATATAAGATGTAGCTCGGGGCGATGACATAATCCCTCCTAGTCCTTTCGGGCAATTACATTAACCTTTGTCTTGTCCTTGATGTCCATCATCGTATTGAAGATATTATCGAAGACATTCTTCTCAATATGCATGGCATCTAAGTTATGTCGAATCAAGTGATCTTTCCACTACGACTACTCCCAAAATATGCTTTGCTTTGTGGAATTGTGATTACACCCATACCCGTCAATCCTTATAGACGTTCCCACTTCGGTCACTTTCAGTAAATTGCAGCTAAACCAGTCAAATATCTATTGGTTGCTAACTTTTGGAGGTGGCAGTTCGTTTTCCTTCATTCCAACTCTAAAATTAACGTTTTCTCTGTATGAGTGATCACATTCTAAAAGAATTATGTAGACACCTCATTTTGGCCTAGGACATGAAGAGGGGATCATACGAACAGAATTGAGGCCACGAGCAAAATGGTCAAAGTTAATCAAAAAAGTCAAACCGGGCCAAATTAGGGAAATCAATCAAAAGAGGCCCATGAATGCTTAAGAGAGCAAAGCACCAGAAACAGAACAAGAAACAGAAAAATAAACAAAATTGACCCTATCAAACTGGTCAATGAAGATCTAAGGTGGGTCAATGGTCAAACTTTTTCACAGTGAAAGTCATATTTGACAACCGAAAGACCCGACCATTTGTCACAATTGATCAATGCAAGACTAGTAGCATATATTGTTTCGACAATCGAAAACTAATAGAGTCTGGGCAAGGGCGGTCAAAGGATCAATTGGAGAAGTTAAATTAATTGAGATCAAAATTGGTCAACATTAGTTAACATTAGTCAATGTTGGTCAAACATTGACCAATGGGTCAACCACATCAAGGCCAATCGGGCCTTGGATCAACTTGGATCAACTTGGAATTTTTGTGGTAGATAGGCACGTCGAGAGATCCATTATGAAATTTTACTATGTTTGTAACTCATAACGGATCCCGAGATATGATTTTCCGAAGTTCCCAATTAGGAAAGTGAAGGCCCAAATCACTACTTCTCTGTGCTATAGAAATTAGTGAAATTGGCCAAAAAAAATGCCATCTTGAGCGGAGGCAACTTAGTAGTTTCCTTAATTTCGCTAAAACCCCTCTACCCTAATGGGAATCACAAACAACCTTTGGATCAAAGTCGTTTTGCCTTCTAATCATCCTAGAGGATCATGATATTTAAGTGAAGACTTCACCAAATTGAGCTTAGCTACCCCATACATAATCCATTCTCTGAAAGAAAATCTCCCCACACTCTGTCCCTTCAACTTGAAAAAATAGAACAGCTCTTTTCCTCCGGCTCTTCCTCACTTATGGCCTCCTTGGCGTATTTCGGCCACCTCTAGCCACCTCCTACCAACGTTACCACCATCCTTAGACACCTGTCCGCTTCCTCTGGCCATCCCAAGTGACCTTGCATCCATTGGAGTCCTACATCCACCTGTTCGCGCCGTGACTCGAAGAGCTCCAAGGCTGCATCCTTCTTCGGTTCTTCATCGACAATCTTCCTTTCTACCTTTCTTCTTTTTATTATTTTGTTTGTGGCTTGGAGATCGTGATTGTAGGTGCCCATGCCATTGAAGAGCTGCAGCTATCCACTCCCAAAGAAGACCTGTTGCTTCCCACTTGCCATCCTCGGCTTGTTTGCGTGATTCCCTTCGACATTAGCTCAAAGGAGGTACCTACTTGGACCCTTAAAGTCATGCTTAGGGCTTATTTGATCTTATTTGGGTGATTAATAAGTGTATGGTTGCTTGTTGGGATGAAGATTGCATGAAAGGTATTAATTGAACTTGGACATCTAAAATGGGTCATGTGCTCTTGGAACTCACCTTCACACGAACTTGATAATCAGATCAAGAGACTTAAAAATGGCTTTGATGTTGGGAAGATAACTCACATGAACCTACTTGAACTCGAACTTGGCCTAAGACCACTTTAAACCATTGTTATCAGAACCGGACCGGACCGGCCGATTCGACCGGTCGGACCGGGAACCGGCACCATGTCCGGTCCGGTTCGCCTGAAAACCCAAAATGCACATTTGAACCGCTGGACCCATAGAACCGGTCGGTTTTGAGCAAAATTCCATTGAACCGATCGGTTCTATGGATTTTATGGGTTTACTATTTATTATAAAAATTGTTTGGTTGTGTAAGGATTTGAACTCATAACCTCTTTATCAACCAAACAACCACTACTTTCTTGTTCTTTTAACTCTACTTTTAAGTACTTATTAAAATTCAATATTTATTTTGAAGTAAGAAATATTAAATATATTTATATTTTCTTACACTATTCTCATATATCTTTGAAATCATCATAGTTTTATCTTAATTATCTTAATTTTTTTAATAATATGAATATTTATTTTATTTTAATTAAACGTGCGGTCCGACCCATCGAACCCCCGGTTAGACCCATAAACCCATGAACCCATAGAATTGGCATATAATCATTCTGATAACATTGCTTTAAACATCAAAATTGACGTTGAAACAAACATAGAATTGGCATATAATCATTCTGACCAGAGCTGAAAAATGACTCAAAGTGATTAATTTGGATGCCTCTTGCATGCCATGATGTTGTTTGGATATTTGGCGGGTGATTGAATGAGGCCCCATGGAAGCCTTGCATTGAAACGGTGAAGAACATAAATTCGGGCTTCAAAATTTGATTGTATAGCTAAGTTTCATGATTCGCTCCTTGCTCGTCTCAAGTTTGAATTAATATGCATGCTTGGATGATTTATCCCTTGCCATGACTATTTAATGTGAGATGGGATTGAACATAGAGGCATTTATAGCTCGTATATATGCTTTTGCCTCGATTCCCTTGCCTCTCCTTACTGTCTTGCATGTCATCTTGAGTGAGAAAAGAAGGCCAACAAAGGTGTAGGGACCGAAGATCGATATGATTGATAAGCGTGCTTTCCTAATTGGCATGAAGATGGCCCATGGGATGAGGCCCAATTGATAAGAAGGCATCGTATTTTGGCACGACGTTCTGGGGTTCACTATCATACGATGTTCGTCAGTATAAAACTTGAATCTTAGTATCATGTTTAGGTCTTGATGATGTGATGATTGATTTTGCTTTCCCTTGAGTGGCGGCCCCTATGCAAGTTAGAATAAGGATTAATCTTGACCTTGGCCTTGAAATCAGAGTTGATTTGCTTAATGAACCCACTACATATGAATATGGACTAATTAAGGATGTGAACTTAAAATGGTTTGAATTGCACAAGAACAAATCCACAAGAATTGCAATTCTAATGGGTTAGGCTTTAATTGGATTTAATTGGGCCTAAAGATGACTTATTTTGTATGAATATGGACTAAGTGTTCGAGGCCCATCTCACTTGGCCCAGAGCTTAAAATTTGAAAGCCCTTATATGTGATTATGTGCATCCATAATAATATGTGTGATTGTAAATCGGAACCCACACGAATATCGGCTAAATCATGTAAACTTGGCCCCCAAGTCACTCTAAGAAATGGACTTAATGTCATGATGTGGGCCCGAACCACTAGGATGCGAGTGAGAGCGACTAAATTTGAAACAGGGCCAAAGCCAAAACACAATTCAAAATAATTAGGTTGGCTTGAACGGGACGTGGAAATCTTGTAAGAATATACTCAAATTGACCTTCTAAGATCCTCATTGGATCAATTAGAATCGATTTGCTTTTATCCTAACTCGACGATTTCCGGTCTTAAATCGGATAAATCCGTCAAATTTACTATGGGCCTGAGGCCCATTTTAAACTCCGTGGATCAATCCGTACCAGTCTCCGGCTCTTAAGTGATCAAAGCCTGAGTCATTTTGTAAAAATCAAATAAGCTCGGTGAGAATGAGAGGAAAGAGTCACAAACCGAGCATGCACCTAATGGTTAATTGGAGACGATTCATATGAGCATGTTAGGATTAATTACATGAACATAATCGTGTCAAATGAAAATGATAATGGAATAGTTGGGCTTATATATAATGAATAAAGAGGACTTGGACCTAGGAAAGACCCATTTCTGTTAATAACAGATATTCATATGTTAATTAGTTCATGTATGGAAAACTAAATTGAAAAGAAGCATACAGGATAATGGGAAACATAAAAGAAAAATTGAAGTAGAGTTAGTGGGCTTGGGCCCATGTAAGGCCCATCCTCAAGTCATAATAAGTTGTCATGCATATCCATGTCATGTGTAGATATGGGCCTAGGGAGAAGCCCACGGTAGTTCATGATATATATATATTTATGCACGTGGGCCCACAAAAGGTCCACTTAAGTCCATATAGAGTCCCATGCCCATTGGAGCCTGATCCCCTTGACTTGAGTACCATCGTGGGAGAGTAAAGTGAAACCTAATTCACTCGACAAATACTTAAAACATGGTAAACCTTAGACAAGCAAAAGTACTAAAGGGCATGTAATTTGGAGATAACGTGCAATTGAACCCCTGAGCCCACTCTTGGTTCACAGACCTTCACTTTAAAGACATAGGTGGTATAGTTAGCTACAAATCCTTGTCTTTGGACGACTAATCGGCCCTAGGCTCCAGCGGCCCCCTGAATAGATAGTGACGAGTCTTTTATTCCGATTAATCTGGTTGGAAAATTACCCAAGTTCGATTCTATGTGCAGATCCAATGTTTGCACACATTCTATGGCAATCGAACCAAGAGTTCTTTCGACCATAATGAAGAGTCTTCGTTTTGCTGTAACTCATGCAAATTAGGCAAGCCAACTTCTCGGCAGTCATCCAACCCGACATCATACCGTAAGTCGAGAAATCATTTATAGTCCACATTAAAGTTGCACGCATTCTGAAGTTTTGTTGTGTCAAAGCGTCATAAGTTAAAATCCATATTCCCCACAGCTCTTTCAATTCATGTATGAGTAGTTGTAGGAAAACATCTATCATGATCTTCGAATTTGACGGCCTAGGGATTATACATGTTAAAAACATGCATGGGGAAGTCATACAAAGCTCCGAGGGCATGTTGTACAGAGTGATAATGACACGCCAACATGAGTAGGACTTGTTGCGCCCTTCATTGAAGGGATTGAAGCCGTCAGTGCACAATCCAAGGCAAACATCACATGGTTCCTTGGAAAAATCTTCATGCACTTGATCAAAGTGCTTTCAATTTTCACCATCGGAAAGATGATACAAACTCCATCAGTTCTACGGTTCTCGTAGTACTACTTCATATGAGCTGCAGAATTAGCCGAAGTAAATAGTATTTTAAATCTGGGAATCAGAAGCAAGTAATGCATGCTTTTAATTGCCTGCTCCTTGAAACGATTATTCACATCGCCATGTTGTATGTATCTAGACTCACCGTAGAATCTACGCTCTCTTAAATTAGTATCATCCTTGTAATACAACATGCAGTTGTTCGGACAACAATCAATTATTTTCCTACACAGGCCAAGTTGGAAGAGCAACTTATTCGCCTATTAATGATTCCTAGGGACATTATGGACATCATTTGTATGATCTGGAGTGAGTTCCTCTACAATGTTAGAAAGATTATGTAACGGCATCTTGAAGCAAATTGTAATAAACTTTCATGGACATCGATCTAGTGGCAATAGATAACGTGGAATGTTGACTATACCCTGGCCATATGGGCCGTGTGCACCCGAATTTCATCTCGTCGGAGCACGCATGCGCGCGCTTATGCAACGCGGCTTGGGAGTGTCCACCTTCCCGGGGACGCGCGACGGACGCACGTGAGAAGGAGTCGCCACTTGCCATTTTACGACCCGAAGGTCGAGGGCCGGCAAGTTGCCCGGGTCTAGGGGTACGGGGTACACCTAAGATGCTAAGGCAATGGTCTGTATGGAACCGAAAATTCCGAATTCGGGGGTTTTATTACGTGTGGGCCTATATCCCACACGCCCTTTCGGTACTCTAGATTGTCTAGGCTTGCCATTTTAATTTAATTACCGCTTTATTAAGTTTCGCTCATCTTATGCGTTTTGACACCTTAAATTCGAAGAAACACTCTGACCGTCCACTCTCCGACCGGGATTTTACATGAATTATGCATAACATAAAACCTGACATTGTTCTCTCAAATAAATAAAAGACAAGCTACAATAACTAAATCCCGGTCGGTTCGCATTCGACCATAATTTCACTCATGCTCACTGTATAGCTTTTGGAAAAGACCGAAAATTAAATTAAATGCGCACTCGGTGTATGGGGGTATTAGACCCCGTGATCGACGGTTATGGGTGTTGGACCCAGTGTGAATCGAGTCCTAAGGGATCAGGCTCGATCCGCATAACAATCAAGTGCCAAAAGATGTAACAAGTAAGCTCAAATAAACAATCAATGGGGTTTTGTTATCACCGAATTTACGTGAATTAACTGATTACTAACCGAGGTATCTTGACATACAAATCCTACCTTAAACAAACAAAAGGGATGATGAATAGGGTATGTGGCATTCGGCATTATTTTAACGGACTCGACAGACATGATGTTTGTAGTCAAGTCTCGAATGTGTGGGTTGTTTTTAGATTATTTTATATCGTGACAATATGATTTTTACAGATTAAGAGTATTTTCACCTAAAACCCAAAAGACATAACCTTCTATTTGACTATTGCCCATATTTGATTTAAGCCGAATTTGAAATTTATCCGTTTTCCCATGTTTTAACCCGTTCTAAACACAAACCTACACTAGAATGACGGCAGGACAAGAATCGGTAATCATGCCCTTGAATCGGTAAATATGTGTATGCATGAAAATCAAGATTACATTATACGTATCTCGGTGCTTTTGAAATTGTGAATTTTGAAAAGGGCCTGATTAACAGTTCTTGAACTGTCGATGCGATTACAGGTTATTAAATCGGTTCATGCAATTCATTTAAAAGTGTCAAGTGATTTAATTTAATCAAATTTAACGTCCCGATTATCCCGTATGTAGAATTTTTGGGTTAATTAGAAATTTGCCGAATGCTTTAGTCTACGGATTTTGAGCCGTCAAGATAGCCATTAATTGACCGCCCGATAAACTTTAATTTCCGACATGGTCACATATAATTACAAAAATAAAATATTTAAATGGGGCACATACATTGTCGGTGGGTGATCCAAGTAGGAAAGGGTCGGATATTTTAGAAAATGTCCATGGGACTGAATTGAACGATTTTAAAAGAGCAGAGACTGATTTGAAAATTCTAAAAAATATTAGGGACTGATCTGAAAATTCTAAAAGATTGGGGACTGATTTGAAAATTCTAAAAAATGGGGACTGTGTAAAAAATTACTGAAAGTGTCCTAGGGCTTATTTGAAATGAATTTGAAAATCGGGACTGATCTGAAAAATAAAAAATGGCCCCAGAACTAAACTGAAACAACTTGAAAAGTTCCTAGGGATTCTTGAAAAATTATGGGAATTCCAGGGCTGATTGGAAAATAATAAAATTACTGGGACTTTATTGAAAAGAATTTTTGAAATTCGGGGCAGATCTGAAAAGGGTGAAAAATGGTTCCAGGACTAAACTGAAACAAATTGAAAAGTTCTTTGGGATTCTTGGAAAAATTATGGAAAATCCAAGGACTGATTGGAAAATAGTAAAATGACCGGTACTTGATTAAAAATAATTTTGAAATTTGGGGTAGATTTAAAAAAAAATAAAATACGTCCTCTGGACTGAAATGTGACAAAATAGAAAGTTCATAAAATCGAATTCGGGACAAATCCGATCACCCACGCGACCCGAGAACACTCATTTCACATTATATCCATCAAGCAAGCAATAATATTCAGAAAAGGAGCCCTAATCATGCCACTAAGTCGAGAATTTATCTAGTTCAGAAAGTTGATGGGCTTTTCTGTAAAAATAAAAAAAATCGCCGGTTGAAATCGGTCGGATCGGATCGGACCGGACCCCCCGAAGGAGAAACTGCCCGGAAGAGCGCTGGGCCGGACTGGGCGCGTTGGGCCTGCGAAGAAAGAATTGGGCCGAGGCCCGTTCACTGAAAGGGCGACATGGATTGGGGGGAGCGGCGGCGACGGCGCCGCGGGCGGCGGTTCTCGCCCCTGGACGCCGCGGTGAGGGCCGGAATGGACGCCGGTGACGGTTCTGGACACCGCCGATGCTTCGCCGAAGTCGATCTGGGCCTCACCGGAGTTAAAACGGTCGGGATCGGGGAGAATTTTGGTTTTTTCCGGCGAGGGTTTCCGAACGCAATCGATCTTCAAATCCGCCCAATCGAGAGCCAATTTCTCGTTTCTTTTTTCTGGGTTTTGTTCCTCCCGATCCGAATTCCATTTCTGTTTATTTAATTGCAATTTCTTCCCCGTTTCCATTGAGATTTTAGCCGATTTGGAGAAAATCGAGAAAAATCGCGATTTGGGGGTAGTTTCGGGCCGGCGGGGATCTCGGGCAGCCGGCGAGCACTGCCCAGCCTACCCGATTTTTTTTTTTTTTAAATTAGGGCTGGTGGGTCCCGGGCAGCCGGTCAACGCTGCCCGGCCTTGCCTGAATCTTTTCTTCTTCTTTTTTTTATACATATATAATTTAATTTAATTTAAATTAATTTAAATTTTTTTTTAAGAAAAGGTGATAAATTGGAAAATGACAATTTTGCCCCCCTCGGAGCTGATGGACCGAAATTAGGTGCTGACAGCTTGCCCCTCTTTGGTTGCGTGCTCGGATAGAGGATGCAACCAAAGACTATAAGAAGAACCTCATTTGGTCCTAGCGACCGTTTGGCAATTCTCATCGTTTTTGCTAATATGTGAGCTTGTTGCAAAAATAGTAAAAATCATAAATTAGTAAATGTAGACGCATACTTGAAGGGCATTAAATGCGGACACTTGAAGGGCATTAAATGCGGACACGAAGCCCGGAAAGCAGTTCATGTCCGGAATGCAATAAATGAGGACACAAAGTCCGAAATGCAGTAGATACGAACACGAAGTCTGGGAAGAAGCAAATGAGGACACGAAGTCCGAAAAGCAGTAAATGAGGACAGGAAGTCCGGAAAGCCGTAGATGTGGACACGAGGTCCGAAATGCAGATGCGGACACGAAGTCCGGAAAGCAGTAAATGAGGATATAAAGTCTGAAAAACAATAGATACGGACACGAAGTCCGGGAAGAAGCAAATGAGGACACGAAATCCGAAAAGTTGTAAATGCGGAAACGAAGTCCGGAAAGCAGTATATGCGGACACGAAGTCCGGAATGCAGTAGACACGGACACGAAATCCGGAATGCGATGAATGTGGACACGAAGTCCAAAATGCAATAGATGTGGACGCGAAGTCCCAAATGCAGTGAATGCGGACACGAAGTCCGGAAAGCAGTAAATGAGGACACGAAGTCCGGAATGCAATAGACACGGACACGAAGTCCGAAATGCAATGAATGTGGACACGAAGTCCAAAATGCAATAAAGATGCGGACGCGAAGTCCAAAAAGCGGTAAAGATGGACACGAAGTCTTGGACGCGAAGTCCGAAAAGCGGTAAAGATGGACACGAAGTCCGAAAAGCGATAAAGATGGACACGAAGTCCTGGACGCGAAGTCCGAAAAGCGGTAAAGATGGACGCGAAGTCCGAAAAGCAGTAAATGTGGACACGAAGTCCAGAATGCAGTAGATGCGAACACGAAGTCTGGAAAACATTAAATGAGGACACGAAGTCCAAAGAACAGTGAATGCGAGAGTAAGAATCACTGTTATGGGGTAGTGTAGGGTTATCTGTTCGGTGTTAAGCCGGTATTGTGCTGAAATAATGCAGTGATAACCGCGCCCTGTCGCTGGTCGTGCGCCCATGGGTTTGTTTGGCGAAATTGACGTGTGCTCCTTTTTTGGGTCCTTCACCCGGATAGGGACTGCGACTTGTCGAACGAGACAGACATACGCCCGCTCGGGGGGACGCCTCCTGGGACCTATACACTCAGACCTGTATGCAGGAAAACGATAACCAACGATCGTTGTCAGTCGCGCAGAACTTGCTGAAATTGAGATATGTAAAGAAATCTATGTGATGATATTTCGGGAATTTAAATTTAGTGGCCGTTTGAGGGGCGACCGCGTCCCCGAGTATGACATGTATTTGACTTGAAGGAATGGCTTTTACAAGGCGGGCATGACCCGCAGAGTTTTTGTGTGAAGGTAAAAGGAAGGATCTTTAGGGATCCTCTAAATCAAGGATACGACGATTCGAACTCATTTCGAGGCATGTCTTGAACCCGAAGAGTAGAAAAGAGTTTGCTTGCGTTGAAAACAGCTAAACCACTACTTGTCATAGCTCCACACGAGGTGTCGCAGCTCTTTCATGGTTGAACCGACAATTTCCCCTAATTTTTGCCCAGGCCGCAAAACGCGTGACGACCTAACGGGGTATTTTATTTTGACTTTTCTCTCATGAATGCTCTCCTTTTGCTACGACCGCCCAAGATAGGGTCCGATCGCACCTCTTGGTTTCTTTAACTTTTGCCTAGACCGCCATTTGTGGGTTTTCAGCCTAGCAATGATATAATCCATGCTCCCCTTTTGCCATGGCTCCCCTTTGCGGGATTTTAAGTCGTGCCCCTCATTCCCTAATTTTTGCCTAGGTCGCCTCGATGAGGTTTTCGACCTAGCGGGAAGATCATTCTTTTTCTCTCAGAGATATCCTTATATGGAAGGATTGGATGGAGATGGCATAAATGCTGATAACAGAAAATGCGTTGAAGTAAAACGGGCGCGAAGCCTGAAGAATACGGAAGAAGACAAGTGTTGGAAGTGTGAGTTGTAGTTGCGGGGACATGCAACGGCTATAGAACGACGAAGCACCCAATCAGGGATAGTACTTCTTAAGGGCATCGGCGTTGACTGGGAGCGCATTTTCGGTCCCGTCCATGTCGCTTAAGATAATTGCCCCTCCGGAGAAGATTTCCTTGACAACAAAAGGCCCGTCGTACTTGTATGCGAACTTGCCTCGAGAATCAGGTGTAATATGTAGGACTTTCCACAGGATGAGGTCACCGGGTTTGAATTCACGGTGGCGGATTCTCGCATTGAACGCTCGGGCCATTCTCTGTTGGTAGCATTGGTCGTGACAGAGTGCTGTTAGCCGTTTCTCGTCGATGAGATTGAGCTGTTCACAGCGTTGCTTCGCCCATTCTGCTTCTTTAAGTTCGGTCTCAGCGAGGACCCTCATGGAAGGAATTTCCACTTCGATCGGGAGGACGGCCTCCATGTCGTAGACCAAAGAATATGGAGTTGCCCCGGTTGAAGAGCGGATAAATGTTCGGTATGCCAAGAGCGCGAAAGGAAGCATCTCGTGCCAATCTTTGTAAGTCACTGTCATTTTCTCGATGATCTTCTTGATATTTTTGTTTGCAGCCTCTACTGCACCGTTCATTTGGGGACGGTATGGAGTGGAGTTGCGGTGATGCACTTTGAATCGCTCACAAAGCTCGTCAATGATCCTGTTGTTCAGATTCTTGGCATTGTCAGTGATGATCGTCTCGGGGACTCCGTATCGGGCGATGATGTCACGCTTGAGAAAATGTGCCACAGCATTTGCAGTGACTGCAACAAGTGTTATGGCCTCGATCCACTTGGTGAAGTAGTCTATCGCCACCAAAATGAATTGGTGTCCGTTGGATGCTTTGGGGTTGATAGGACCAATCACGTCGATACCCCACATTGAAAAGGGCCATGGGGCTGCTATCGGGCGCAACTCGTTAGGCGGTGCTTTGATCTGGTCGGCGTATACCTGGAACAAGTGGCAATGCTTGACGTGCTTGACGCAATCGGCTTCCATGATGGACCAAAAGTAACCCAAACGCATGAGTTTCTTGGCAAGCATAAGCCCGCTCATGTGGGGTCCGCAGCTCCCTTCGTGTATCTCTCCCATGAGACGTTGTGCCTCGACTTCGTCGACACACTGGAGTAGCGTGGCGTCGAAAGAACGGCGATAGAGAGTGTCTCCACTCAGGAAATAATGTGCTGCGAGTCGCCGAAGTGTTTTTTGATCACGACGGTTAGCGAATGTAGGGTATTGATCGGTTTGCAAGAAATGCTTAATGTCTTTGTACCATGGCTGCTCATCGGTCGCCTCGATTGCGTCGCAGTGAGCAGGGCCTTTGGCGATCTCGATCTTGAGTGGTTCAATGAGGTTTTCTTTCGTGATGCTCACCATGGATGCGAACGTCGCGAGTGCATCTGCAAATTGGTTCTTGATGCGCGGCGTGTGTCAGCACCCCATTTTGGCTCACCTTTCCCAAACGACAATATCAGCAATGATCCAAGCCACAACCTGAGTAGAATACAGAAAAATGACTTAACAGAGCAGAAAATCACTATTCATCCTCAAGTCGGCAAAATCGGGCAAATGACACATGCATATGACAGAAGGACTCCAGGGGTTACCAAAGGGTAATAGAGTGACTAGCGAGCTCAGCAATATCCAAAACCAGCATGTTTAGTATATCACACGGACAGTTCTATTTTCCGATAGTTCGCTCGATCATCGGAAGATAGCCAATATTGAACTCCAAAAATCCACTCCAATGCCAAACAGATGAAAAGTGTCCCCAAAGGCATTTTGCAAATCATCTGCTCTATACAGAACAACTTTCTGTATACAGACAACTTTTCAGTGGAAGTCCAAAAATGCCGGTTTTTCGGAGAAAAGTTAATTCCAAATATCAGATGCGGCCATGCCCCTCAATCATACAGAGCACGAGCAATGCTTCATATTGTCTTTTAGAAGCCATACATACACTCTGAATGACTTCCGAACGACAAAACGGGCATACCCTTCTTCGGAAGAGCGTAACCGGAGACTGGTCTGATGGAATTACGGCAAACGAAGTTCACACTACATTGCCCTGAAAACTCCAGCGGACATTCGCAATTGGGCAAAACAGACAGCAAAACCCTTCATGGTTTCCCGAGTAACCTCCGAGGGGCACAAAAGGCCATTTTCAGTGAAAATCCATATCCGGAGGTCCTCTTTGGGGAAACTTGACGCCGGATGCTTACCTTACACAATGCTAGCCTTCTCAAGACTCAATGTGAAATTGTCGGAATGAATCACACAACTCATCTAGACCCCTCGAGCAGTACTTTAAGGGTCTCGGATGCACTTTTCATATCCTTAGAGGCCCAATCTCAGCAAACAGAGATCGCAGTAATCTCCGGATCGCCCAAGAAAACTCTGAAAGCAATCTGAGAAATCTAGTTTCGGCCTCCTAGGACATCTCCGGCTCCATATTTGTATTTACCGGCTTAAGGGACAATGGCCCACGTAATTTGACAATTTATGTCAAAATGACCGACGTGGGATGCACATACAAGATATGCTGTCATAAGTGGGTAACCTCGCTCTGAATGCATAAAAGGAGCAAAATCGGCTTCCAAGCCTCATACAGACATTTGGCAATTTCTCACGGAAAATGCCAATCTCGGACTCATTAAATCCATTTCCTCGCGTATATCGATAATTCGACGTTCAATTCAAACCACGAATTTCGAATGCGCGATCAATCGAGACCCGAGCTTTTTCCCGGTTTCTCCTCTTCGGTCGTGGGACCCACGAGCTACTCAAGATGAGTCACCCTTTACTCTAGAAGCTTCTTCTTCTTCTTCTTCAATGCAAGAAGCCAATTTGCACTCTTGCTTGAAAATATCCAAGAGTTTGAAGACAACACTCAAGCCTCCATCAATGCTCATCAATGCTCATTAATGTCTTATCTCCTCTTCATTAATGCAATGGAAGAGGATGAGGCTTGATATTTTCTAAGCATGGGGGTTAAGAGCACTTGCTTTTGCTAATTGTGTCATTAGCTTTGCCTATAAATGGCCCAAAAGTGATTAAGATAATCACTTCTCCTCTTACACACTCTCTCCAACCTTTCTCTTTCAAGAAATCCTCTCAAACTCCATAGCCAAGAACACTCAAGAACCAGAAAACTTCAGCACTTAGAAGGAAGAAAAAAGAAAACCGAAAAGATCAAAAGAGAGCCTTGAGTTCTTAAGTCGGAAGCCGATGTTCATCATCCCGACTTAAGCTCAAAATTTCTCAAACTTCATATCCCACTCATTTTGGACCCATGGAGTTCATTGGTGAAATTGGTTTTTCCATTTGAAGTCTTTAAATTATTGTTTCAGGTCAAATAGTGCATTTCGAGTGAAATCGCTACTCTTGGGTGAATAGTGACCCGCCAGCGCCAGCCGCGCGCACGCCCGCTCGCACGATCGCGCACAACCGCGCGCCTGCCCGCGCGCACGCGCACCCCCGCGCACGCCCGCGCGCCCCGCGCGCACGCCTGCAAGCCATCGCGCCTGCCCGCGCCCCGTGCACGCCGCGCGCCTCCCGTGCATTCCAGCCGCACTCCCCGTGCACCTAGCTCCCCGAACGTGCATCCTTTGCACCCGAGCATCCTTCCGAGCGTTCAACCGAGTCACCCGACTCTCGAACACTTTCCCGACTCTTTCCTCGTATCCCGAGGCTAGGTAAATCACTCTTGACTTAGAGGAGTTAGGGTTTTTTATATTTTTGCATGGCTATGGAGTATTATGGTATTTTATGCATACTTAACTTGCAAGACTTAACTTTTATGCAATTTTATGTTATATTATGCATGTGTATTACCTTATAACTTGCTAGCATGTCGGAAAAAGGTTTGGATTGTTGTTTGGAAGACCATCCCGACCCGGAAATGGCAAGTGAGCTCACGGCCAAGTCTCTAAATGGGATGGCCGAGACTTGAGTTTTTTCGGGTTAAGATTGGTCTCCTTAGCCCGATCCAAGTTATTTTCCGAGTTGATTTTGTTATTCTTGCATGCATGAAGCCGGTATTATTTTATCGATTCCTTAAATAACATGTTTGTGAATGTTTGCATGTTTAAATGAGTTAATCAAATCATGGTAATACCGGCTTTTGTCAAAAACGTGTTTTTCATCATGTTTGATGTTTGAGCATGCGAAAAATGATTAAACCAAGACAAGGAAATGCTTTGTGATTTGAATCGAGCCATGAGAGTATTCGGCCATCTTTGACAAGGTGAAGCCGAGGGCTTCTTGGCCCTTTTTGGATCAAGAATGATTTCCTTATTTCGAGTTTAATTCATTTCTCGGATTGTATGAAATCATACTTTCGATATTTCCACGATTCCCATGTTAAAACATCGATTACATGTCTTTTCAAAACAAAACATGCATGGATTCGAGTATCGTTGACTCATTCGGGTCCATTCGGTTATGAGGGTAGTTTCGGTCATTGGACCAAATATCCTCGATCCTTACGGATTCGTGTTGGTCGTCAAATCACGAATCGTTTTCACAATTAAAGTATTCGGCAATAACCTTAAGCATTAATTCCACGAACGGGTTAATTCATTCAATTTAAACAATTTTGCACGAATTGGACATTAATTTGTAACTCGCGTCGACGAATTACAAAACGGTGTTAATGCCCTTTTCAAAACCCTCATACTTCCAAATCCTTATTGTGTTGTTCTCCTTTTCTGAAAACAAATTTTCAAATCAAGGGCAAGAACATCATTTCGTGATTCGCCGACATCCTAGCGCAGTTTAAGATGTCAGTTGGGTATTCTGTATCAAAATACAGTTATCGGACTAATCATTTCACTCGACTTAACCAAATCCTAGAAAATGGTTAGGCGGAACTCTAGGTTCCAAATCTAGAGTCAAAATACAAGTTTGGATCAATTCAGTGGTATTTCAGTGTCACAACACCGAATCACTATAAAAGCAATCCACACACATGATATTCGATTCTCTTTTCCAAATTTCCAATAAAAGCAGAATACTAAAACATTGGCACGTGTTTGATTGCTTAGCATATGGCATTTGCTTGCAAAAACACTTTTGGATTAATAAACTTGTTAATCCACGTACATTCGGTAAATACAAAACATCTTGTCTGTTATTAACATGTTGCGTGTTATCTTTCCGCACTTGTTTGCCATACGGGTCGAGCTTGATCCCTAGGCCGAGTAATATTAGGGTTCAACACCCTAATCATCGAGCACAGGGTTCAACGCCCTAATCAACACTCACAGGGTCCAACGCCCTATTCAATGAGAGCGTCCATTGAATTTCAGTTCTTCGGTCTTTTTCCCTAAACTCACGGTGAGTTAGAGTGGAATAATAACCGAACGCGAGTCGACTGGAATTCGGCCATTTGTAATTTGTATTTATTGTTTTCGAGAAGCATTGTAAGGACTTTTATTTTGTACATTCTTTTCTGTAAGAATTCCAGTCGATGAGCGAACGGTCCGAGAGTCGAACTAATTGAATCGGTTTAATGCTTGCCCAAAGGAAAGTAAGCCCAAGAACTCGCGGTTTTGGTTCACGCAGGGATTCAACCTCCATGGTTAGATGAACTGTAACGCAAGATTGTGAACCAACTCCCTGACATAAGGGTTTAATTCTCTTCTCAACCGACCTCGTTTAGTTCACTGAATTTTCGGTGTCAAAACGTGCAAGCCGAGTGCAGCTTAATTCATGCGGTAAATCATAAAACATGTAAGCCTAGCAAACCGGAGTACCGAAAGGGCGTGCGGGATATAGGCCAGCACGTAACATGAACCCCCGAACACGGATTTTCCGGTTCCGCATAGACCAATGCCTTAACAATCACTAGGTGTTCCATACTCCTAGACCCGGGTAACTTATCCGCCCTCGACCTACGGGTCGTAAAATGATAAGTGGCAACTCCTTCTCTCACGCGTGTCCGTCACTCGTCCCCACGGGAAGGTGAACACTCCCAAGCCGCGCGATCCAAAAGCGCACAATGCGGGCCCTGACGAGAGTCCACATTCGGGTTCGTATAGCTTGGCGACTCCACTGGGGACTACGTAGTGGGTTCAGGCTCGATCCGTTTGCTTTGGTTGCATGTTTATTTATTGCTTTTCGCACATTTTATTTTTCGTACATTTACTTTCCTGCACTTGCATTGCATCATTCTAGCGGAATTCTAAGTACCAAATGCCTGAAATCCCACGGGCACCAATTTAGGAATCTAGGTTAGACAGGGGTTCGAAGTAGGGGTACGGCGCGCGGTTCGACTGTCGCTTAGGCCTTGAAAAGAATCTCGCTCGATTTCAAGGAATTGATCCCCTTGAATCGGGAGCCCCCATCCCTAGTTAGTGGTTTTCCCAGTAGAACACTGAAACCATGCATAAACAGGGACCGTCATGCTGGACCAAAACAAACCTCATGCCGTCAACCGACCCAAAGTCCGGTCTTTGAGTCGGCCCCTAGTTTTCTTTTAGGCGGGCCTTTTGTTGTTTTTCTACAATGAGCGATGTACATTGTAATAGATACAGATATACTTTACTTTTCTGCACTGCATGCATGTTTTCAAAACGACCTAGGACATTACATCAGTTTGTTTATAAACATTAAACCAACATCTCTCCATTAGGTAAGGATGAATCGTTCGCATCCCTGTCTTAGGCTCGATGTCATCATCATGCCATCTGCGGGCATTACTCGCCTTTGGAACACATTCCGCCCAGTTGACCGTGCATTCCTCCGGCTCATCATAGGAGACTTGCCATTACTCGCTGATTCCCCCATTGACTGGACCCTACTTAGAACTGCTATTAGTTTTTGGGACACTCAGCGGGCCGTATTCAGTTTTCAGGGGTCAGAGCTAGCTCCCACAGTAGAGGAGTACGCGGCACTCATTCAGCGACCCATGCCGACCCTCGACATCGTGGTGCCCAACCAGTTCGCCACGATACAGAGTAGACTCGCTATCCTCTTAGATCTCCGCGACGAAGAAATTCTTCTTGAGCTTCAGCATGGACGGGAGCATAGCGTTAGGACCGCATGGCTCATAGCCTTCATACATGTTCGTTCTCTCAATGCCAGGGGAGAATCGTACCAGCGTGACGCCTGTCACGGGTTCCTCTTGCTCATCTTTGGGACCATCTTATTCCCCCACTCGTCGAACCTCATAGACGGGGTACTTGCCCAAGTCATCCTCCAAGTGGTAGGAGGCCGTAGTTATGTAGAAGCCGTCTTGGCTGAGATCATTCGGTCTCTTGACTATGTACGAGAGGGTCGACGTGGTAGAATGAGAGGAGCTCCGCATCTTCTTCAGATTTGGCTCCTCGCACACATCAGGCCGTTCTGCTCATCACATCCCTTTTCCTACATCACTGACGAGCG
Source organism: Punica granatum (assembly GCF_007655135.1). Classification (NCBI taxonomy): domain Eukaryota; kingdom Viridiplantae; phylum Streptophyta; class Magnoliopsida; order Myrtales; family Lythraceae; genus Punica; species Punica granatum. The sequence goes on along the minus strand of NC_045130.1, from coordinate 25,369,165 downwards.
TTCGCTCATCGCTCGCCTACTTCAAGTGTTTCGGCCCTCCGATCGCGACTACACCGATTGGATCCAGTTCTTCAAGAGACTCACCCCGGCACAGTTTTTGTGGGCTGCTCGCTGGAATCCCGGTGGACCCATGACCATTGGATGCCCTTCAGTCATAGGACTTCCTCTGATCAGTCACTTAGGGAGTACACTTGTTTTCCCAGCCTGAGTCATCAGACAACTTGGCGGCTTACAGGATATTCCTAGAGAGGCAGATCGCACTCCACACCGTTTCATGTGGACGGATATTATAACTTTACTTCCATATAGGGTTCTGCGGATTAGAGAAGTTCAACGTTTATGGAACACGCGCACCGTTCAAGAGCTCTATTTCCCGGAGCACCCTACCGACGACGAACGAGCTTTCTCAGCTACCGTAGCATATGTGGCGCAATTCCATCCGCAGGGACTCACACCCGTTCGTCGACGACATTTGCCGCGGATTCCTCACGCACCGCATGCAGACATTCCAGACGCGGAGAGCTCAGTCCAAGGAGTCATGCGCACAGAATTACAGTCCATCAGAGAAGAGCGAGATCGACTCCGTTGTGAGCTTGTGGATATTCGCGCAGAACTCACTGATCACAGAGAGCTTCAGAGCGAGTTGGCTCAGATTCGCGCACGCATAGCGAACCAAGACAGGGAGATAGCGCGTTTGAGCGCTATGCTGGACCGAGCGCGGGCAAAAGCTCGCAAGGTCTTTCATCCTTAGGTTTAGTTTGTTAACGCTTTTGCCCCGCATCGGACCCACGCAGCGTTCACTCAGCTACGGGTTGTAATAGTTGGCGGTTTAATGTTTATGTTTCCTTTTCAAACAGACTGTCTTTATAAATTATAGAATATGAATCAAACTGATGTAATGGCATTAGTATTTTCAAACTTATGCACCTCATGCATTCATATACTGTCATTTATATTTTGAAGATAGTCAAAGCACTATAAGTACACTCATACACTTACGCATACAGGTACTAACAACTGGCGTCCCATCGATATCCGACTCGTGCACGAGTAAGGATGGCAGAAGACCAACAACCCGCCATTCATGAACAGGATACTCCGCCAACGCCGATACATTCTCAAACACCACTGACGCAAGTTACATCACCTGTAATGCTCACGGACATATCTACAGCGCATTCAGGCGTCCCTATCGGACATCTTCCACCAACAGTACAGACGGCGTCCAACCTTGTGGAGTCCGCACGTTTTACTGCGTTAGAAGGAATGGTGAACCACTTGGCGGCCAACATGGCCACCAACATGACTGAGCTCATGGCCATGCTCAGGAATCAGAATCAGGCCTCATCGAGCTTTACTCCGCCTCTAGAGCATAGACCAATTGTCGATCCAAATCCAATGGTCACTCCAACCTTTGTTTCGGAGGCTGAAGACGCATCTTTCTCAGCAATGGCGTTTGCACCAACGGTCCATCCGATCAATGATCCTTTACCGCCACCACCTGCTCCAACAGCAGTTTCGTTGCCACCAGCAGCTTTCTTATCCACGGACTCTACTATGCATGCGCTGCCACCGCTAACCGTGTCAATGCATCCTCCAATCTATACTGTGCCACCACCGACAGTTCCTCCGGTCACGATCGCACAGGCTCCTGTTTCCACTGCAGACCAATTTCCTTTCCAAACTCCACAAACCCAAATAAGCTTTTCTTACCCTGCTCCACCGCCCCTAAACATTCCTCCCATTGAACCGGGCACGCCTACTCAGGCTGCCCCTCCAGCTCTACCGACAAACGTTCCTTCCGAAGCGGAGAATGAATAGGAGAGGAGAATAAAGAGAATGGAGGAAACCATTCGAGCCCTCCAAGTAGGCAACCCCCGTTTCGATTTCAGTGACAGTGACTGGAATCTTTTTCCAGGCATGTGGCTGCCCCCTAAGATCAAAATTCCAGAGTTCAAAAGATATGACGGGACCAGAGACCCTCGGCATCATCTCCGTCATTATCAAAGCAAAATGCTCTCATACTGGGATTATGAGGAATTCGTCATTCAGACTTTCCAAGATAGTCTTATGGGATCGGCGCTAGATTGGTTTATGACCCTGAAAGCCGGCGATGTCCTTACATGGATAGATCTTTCTCAGAAGTTCCTCGACCAGTATCGATTTTGTGCGGAAACACCTCCTACCCTTCTCGATCTCAGCATGACAGAGATGAAGGAGGGTCAAGCTTTCGAAGCATACGCAACGGAATGGAGAGGAAGAGCAGCAAAGCACATTCCTCCAATCACTGAGCGACAACAAGTTCAGCTGTTCCACTCCACACTCAGAGGCGCATATTACTCACATCTCCTGGCTCATACTTCCTCCTTCTCGGACTTGATCGAGGCAGGAAAGAAGCTTGACATGGGTGTTAAGTTAGGAAGAATCGAAGGCCCATCAAAGAAGAAGGATGGAGAGACGTCAAAGAAGCAGACTGCTGGAACCTCCAGGAGAAGCAAAGACATGACTATTAGCGCCGTCAACTCCGGATATCAGGCTTCACAGCCGATTTCGGTGGACTATACTCCTGCATTACAGACTCCCCAGGCATATGCACATCCCGTGCATTATGTGCAGCCCTACCAAACATCGCAGGCTTATTTCCCAACCCCGCCAACTGTTATCCAGTCGCAACTTCCGCAACAGCATATTCCTGCTCAGGCTCAACAAGGTAGACTTCCGGCTTCGAGATCTCCTCAGTCGGTTCAACGTGCTCCAGCCCCCAGAACTTATCAGGACAAAGCTGCACAACCGCGTCCACGCAAGCAGTACACCACTTTACTAGCCTCTCTCTCTCACATATTCAGGCAGCTTCTTGCAGGCAACAAGATCAGAACAGAAGCGCCTGGTCCCAACTTTGACCCCCACAGTGCAGAATCAGAACTTATACTGTGAATTCCATCGGGGTGCTCCTGGTCATACCCTCGACAATTGCTGGACACTCCGGAATAAAATTCAGGAGTTGATCGACACAAGGCAAATCTCCTTTAATGAGGTGAAGCCACCGAATGTCCGCGCAAACCCCCTCCCCGATCATGGATCAGGTTCAGGACCTTCTATCAACATGATCAGCATCGCTTCTATCGAAGAGGAAGAAGACGCGCAGAAGACCTCAATTCCCTTTATCGTCAACTATGCTCCGACAAATGATGCATTTACATCTGACGTCCCATTCGTTATCGAGGTTCTTGCGAAGGAGCCATACCAAGACCGTCGAGTTCCATGGGATTATGGGAATGAGGTTGCCAACATGGAGCAGGAGATGAGTGCGATGGGCATCACGCGCTCAGGACGAGTTTATCAGGGTCTAGAGTCTACAGACAAAGGGAAAGCCCCTGTTATTACATCCTCAGCCGTTCCAGAAGCCGTGCCAGTCTTTACAAAGAAGGTCACCGATCAAGAAGCGGAAGCTTTCATGAAAGTGATCAAGGCAAGTGAGTACAAAGTGGTGGAGCAAATGGGCAAGTCACCCGCCCATATCTCGCTCCTCGCGTTGCTTTTGAGCTCCGAGCCGCATCGGAATGCTTTGTTGAAAGTCCTCACCGCGGCACAAGTCCCAAAAGACACGGCACCGGATAATATCGAGCAGACTGTTAGTTCAATCTTCTCGAATCAGATATCCTTTGCAGATGATGAGCTTCCATCCGAAGGTCAGGAACACTTACGGGCATTGCACATAGTCCGTAAGTGCAACAATCACATTGTTGGTCGAGTCATGATCGACAACGGCTCTGCTCTCAACGTTTGCCCCGTCTCCACACTGAAACAGATGAACGTGGACATGAGCCGCATCCGTGCAAGCAAGACCACTGTTTGAGCCTTTGATGGCTCTAGGAGAGAAGTGAATGGAGAAATCGATCTCCTGATCGATGTGGGTCCTTGCTCATTCACTGTCACCTTTCAGATCCTCGAGATACCCAATGCTTTCAGTCTCTTGCTCGGGAGACCATGGATTCACGCCGCCGGCGCTGTTCCTTCGTCGCTGCACCAGAAACTGAAGTTCTTCGTCGAAGGTAAGCTTATCACTGTCAACGGTGAGGAAGATTACGCAGTCTACAAGGAGACAGCCGTTCCTTACATCAGCATTGGAGAAGATCAGAATCTTCCCTTTCACTCTTTCGACACGATTTCCGTAATCCGAGACTACGGAAAAGTCGGTCCATCACGAACCGATCGTATGATTGGAAAGGTTCTGTTGAAGAACGATTACGTCCCCGGAACTGGACTTGGGGCACGTGCACAGGGAATCCTTCGACTGATTGAAATGGAGGAATACCGCAATAGGAGGGGACTTGGCTTTCGCCCCTCCTGTCATGAGATCGTGCAGTCTCGCCGTGGAAAGCATCTACACCGCCTTGCTGTACATTACGAAATGCTCTTCAGGGGCATTCCGGTTCCACCACTCTCACAGTTTTTTGCAGCACCACCGCAGATCATGGGAGGCACCTCCGATAGCCCAATCACTGAAACAGATGACTTCTCTTCGGATGCAGTTGAAGCGTTTTTGGCTTTGCCAGCCATATATGCCGTCACTGAGGAGACATCTTCCAGGGTTCATATCCGCCCTGTACGGGAGGATGAGGAGCTTACCAACTGGACTTCAGTTCCGCTCTACTCGGCCGTAGTTGCCGATGTGTAAGACGGTCTTTATATATAATGCTACCTGTGTGTCGGCAACGCCATGAGCCACACAACAGAAGAGGGGTTTTTGTTATGGCTTGTTAATAAAATCCCTACATGCTTTTTGAATTTTTGTGTCTAGATTCTCTCTCTCGTGCTTACTTCTAGCATCTTTAATTTCTAAAACAATTCGCTTTCGTGTCCAGGCTCCAATCGAATCCAAATCACCGATGCAACGATTCGAATTCGTCCGAAACACACCTCAGAAAGTCCCTACCCATATACTTCAGGGAAGAACTTGACGAGGACGGTCGCGTGCCCGAGATAGAAGAGAGTTTGCATCGTCTTGAAAACCATCAACTCACTTCGATCGAGCCAACCGAAGAGATCAACATAGGCACCACAGAAGAGCAACGCACCCTAAGGATCAAGACGGGTCTCGACCCCGCACAGAGAGCCGGATGATCGATTTCTTATCAGAGTATCAAGAGGTCTTCGCTTGGTCTTATACCGATATGCCAGGTTTGGACCCCTCGATCGTAAAGCATTTCCTCCCACTTGACACTGAAAGATTTCTGCCCAAACGTCAACACTTACGGCGTCAACGAGCTGATCTTCTTCTCCGCATTAAAGAGGAGGTCGTCAAACAGGTGGATGCGGGATTCTTAGAGGTATGCAATTACTCTGAATGGGTAGCTAACGTGGTGCCAGTGGAAAAGAAGAATGGGAAGGTCAGAGTCTGCATCGACTACCGAGACCTTAACAAGGCCAGTCCTAAGGATAACTTCCCGTTGCCCCATATCGACGTCTTGGTGGACAATACAGCACGCCACACACAATTCTCCTTCATGGACGGTTTCTCTAGATACAATCAGATTCAGATGGCCGAGGAGGATAAGATCAAAACGACGTTCATCACGATGTGGGGTACGTTTTGTTACAAGGTCATGCCTTTTGGTCTCAAAAACGCCGGGGCAACCTATCAGCGGGCAATGGTCACTCTATTTCATGACATGATGCATAAAGAGATAGAGGTTTACGTCGATGACATGATTGCAAAGTCCAAAGCAGGTGAAGATCATCTTGTCAACCTCAAGCGGCTATTCGATCGTCTCAGGAAGTACAAGCTCCGACTCAACCCAACGAAATGCACTTTCGGCGTCAAGTCAGGAAAATTGCTAGGGTTTGTAGTCAGCGAAAAGGGCATAGAGGTTGATCCCGACAAAGTCAAGGCGATCATGGAACTGCCCCCCCCATCGACAGTGCGCGAAGTAAGGAGTTTCCTAGGACGGCTGAATTACATCGCACGTTTCATTGCAAATTTAACAGACAAGTGCCAACCACTCTTCCGTTTGCTTCGCAAAAATGCAGCAGTTGAATGGGATGACGAGTGTCAGAAAGCTTTTGATACAGTCAAGGCATGCCTAGTTCAGCCGCCGGTGTTGGTTCCACCTTCATCGGATCGTCCTCTCATTCTGTACCTGATAGTACGCCGACAATCCATCGGATGCATGTTAGGGCAAAAGGACGATTCCTCTCATGCAGAGCGAGCAATTTATTATTTAAGCAAAAAGTTCACTGAAGGGAGTCCAACTACCCTGAGATAGAGAAGATGTGTTGCGCACTCGTTTGGGTCATGCAAAGGCTCCGGCAATACACTCTCTACCATACTGTTCGCCTGCTGTCAAAGACAGATCCTTTGAAGTATCTACTCAGCAGTCCGTCCTCCATGAGGAACATAGCAAAATGGCGTTGCCAACTGACGGAGTATGACATCGAATACGTATCACGCACGTCAATGAAGGGCCAAGCAATTGCAGATCATCTAGCGGAGTTTCCGATCGAGGACGACACACCGATCAACCCTAACTTTCCAGATGAAAGGATCCTCCAAGTGAGTGATGAGGAAGAGACTCTAGGATGGAAGATGTACTTTGACGGTGCAGTCAATTCCACTGGGTCTGGTATCGGCGCGGTGCTGATATCCCCTGAGGGGCGTCATTTCCCTGTTGCAGCGAAGATTGATTTCCCTTGCACCAACAACATAGCCGAATATGAAGCTTGTATCCTCGGTTTGCAGGCAGCAATCTACCTCAAAGTCAAGGAGTTAAAAGTGTTTGGCGATTCTATGCTCACAATCTTCCAGACGCTTAAACAATGGAAGACGAAAGATCCAAAGTTGGTGCCATATCATGAGTACCTCGAAGAGTTGACAGAGAACTTCGAAGATATCTCATTTACGTACACCCCACGCATGAAGAACCAGTTCGCAGATGCACTTGCAACGCTCGCATCCATGGTGAGCATTACGAAGGAGAATCTCATAGAACCTCTCGAGTTTGAGATTGCTCAGGGCCCTGCCCATTGCGATGTAATTGATGCTGTTGACGGCAAACCGTGGTACGCAGACATCAAGCACTTGCTGCAAACAGGTCAATTCCCAGCGTTCACCGATCGTCATGACCGGAGGACTCTACGCCGCATTGCGGCACACTTTTTCCTGAGTGGCGAGACTCTCTACCGCCGTTCATTCGATGCTACACTACTTCGGTGTGTCGACGAGAATGAGGCACAACGCCTCATGGAAGAAGTGCACGAAGGAAATTGCGGACCTCATATGAACTCATGCTAGCAAAGAAGCTCATGCGACTCGGGTACTTCTGGTCTACCATGGAGACCGACTGCGTCAAGCATGTCAGACACTGTCACTTGTGTCAAGTCTACGCGAATCAGATCAGAGCACCACCCAACGAGCTCCATCCAATGGCTGCTCCGTGGCCATTTTCAATGTGGGGCATGGACGTGATTGGTCCAGTCAACCCTAAAGCATCCAATGGACATTTGTTCATACTGGTAGCTATCGATTACTTCACCAAGTGGATCGAAGCTATCACCCTTGCGTCAGTCACTGCAAAGGCCGTGGCTCGCTTCCTCAAACGCGACATCATTGCGCGATACGGGGTCCCTGCGACTCTCATCACCGACAATGCCAAGAACCTGAATAATAAGCTCATTGACGAGCTCTGTGCACAGTTCAGAATCCAACATCGTAATTCCTCTCCATATCGTCCACAAATGAATGGTGCGGTAGAGGCAGCGAATAAGAATATAAAGAAAATCATCGAAAAAATGACGGTGAATTACAAGGACTGGCATGAGATGCTCCCGTTTGCACTCTTGGCATATCGGACTTCTATTCGCTCATCCACCGGGGCAACCCCGTATTCTTTGGTCTACGGCATGGAAGCGGTTCTTCCAATCGAAGTGGAGATTCCCTCCATGAGGGTTCTTGCCGAGTCCAAACTCGAGGAAGCAGAATGGGCGAAGCAACGCTATGAACAGCTTAATCTCATCGACGAGAAGCGGCTAACTGCACTTTGGCACGGTCAGTGCTATCAGCAAAGAATGGCTCGAACATTCAACAAAAAAGTTCGTCCTCGCGAGTTCAGCCCCAGCGACCTCGTCTTGCGAAAAGTTTTACACATCGCCCCAGATTCCAGGGGCAAGTTCGCTTACAAGTACGACGGTCCATTCATCGTTAAAGAAGTCTTTGACGGAGGGGCAATCATTCTCAACGATATGGACGGAAACGAGAACGCTCTTCCGGTCAATGCTGATGCTCTTAAGAAATACTATCCGTGATGGTGTTTTCTCTTATCCCACTGCGGGTGTTTTCTCAAATGCACATTACATTTTATCTTTCTTTGCATGTACAGTTCCCAACACTTTTAATTTCGTTAACTCATGTACTCCCATCTTCTGCTCTTTCCCTTTTCTTGAATTTTTCCTGAGAGAAAAAGAATGGATTTCCCGCTAGGTTGAAAACCTCTTTGAGGCGGCCTAGGCAAAAATTAGGGAATGAGAGGCACGGTTTAAAATCCCGCAAAGGGGAACCGTGGCAAAAGGAGAGCATGAATCAAAATCCTCGCTAGGCTGAAAACCCGAAAAGGGCGGTCTAGGCAAAAGTTAGAGGAATCGAGAGGTGCGATCAGACCCAATACGGGTGATCGTAGCAAAAGGTGAGATCTAAATGAGAGAAATGTCAAACAAAAACACCCCGTTAGGTCGTCACGCGTCTTGCGACCTAGGCAAAAATTAGGGGACCTTCGGCAGCTCGACCACGAAATGACAGCTACACTCAGCATGAGGCGGCAACAAATAGTGGTTTGACAGTCTTCGATGCAAGCAAACTCTCTTTTACTCTCAGAGCATGAGACACGTTTCGACATACAGTCGAATCTTTGTATCCTTGATTTGGAGGATCCCAAAGAATCCCCCTATACCCTTATGCAAATTCTACAGGTCATGCCTGTTCTGTAAAAAGCCTTTCTTGTCAAATCACAAGTCTAGCGGGATACGACCACCCCTTTAAATGGTCATCAAGTTCAAATCCCCAAAGCATTATTATTCAGACTTCTTTCCACATCTTCATTATGGCTGTAGAGTAGAACTGACAACTACTGTTAGCTCCCATGGTTCTATATGCAGGAACGAAGATGTGAACCTCGGAAGAAGTCTTTCTTTGATGAATGCATGTCTGCCTTATGCCAAGGACCACAGCCAAAATCCAAGGAGAAGTCTTCAGGATAATACTCCATGCATTCAATCGCATCACAATCAGTTGGCAAACAATGAAATTCTGCCACTACATCGATTGCAACACGGACAAGCTCAGTGACGGAGGAAGCACAATGATTCCTTCCACACCTCACGCAACTCCCTAGCGTTTGCATTTACTTTCTGCAATGCATCCCATGCAATTTACTTTTCTGCATTTCGGGTACGTCCCGACTATTTCTTGCACTTCGGGTACGTCCCGACTACTTTCCTGCACTTCGGGTACGTCCCGACTACTTTCCTGCATTTCGGGTACGTCCCGACTACTTTTCTGCACCATGCAAACCGTCGGGCAACACGCCCCGCACCCCGTAAGTCCATTGGGTAGGCGCCTTTGAACCATGTTGTTCATTCGGTATGCGCCCCATGCATATTGCAAACCTTTCGGGTACGTCCCGACTACTTTCCTGCATTTCGGGTACGTCCCGACTACTTTCTTGCATTTCGGGTACGTCCCGACTACTTTCCCGCATTTCGGGTACGTCCCGACTACTTTTCTGCATTTCGGGTACGTCCCGACTACTTTTCTGTTTAGGGGTCCATCCCCTCAGGTTCATCCTGACTTTTACATTTCTGCATCAGGTATAACATCCCCACATATCCAAAGTAAGAGGGAGAAGACTGTTATCGGAAATTCCATGTCAATCATTGCTATCAAATTGGGGTGCTTCTGAAGTCTTTGGCTGCATCTCTACTCGAGCATGCAGTCAAAGAGGGGCAAGCTGTCAGCACCCCATTTTGGCTCACTTTCCCAAACGACAATATCAGCAATGATCCAAGCCACAACCTGAGCAGAATACAGAAAAACGACTTAACAGAGCAGAAAATCACTATTCATCCTCAAGTCGGCAAAATCGGGCAAATGACACATGCATATGACAGAAGGACTCCAGGGGTCACCAAAGGGTAATAGAGTGACTAGAGAGCTCAGCAATATCCAAAACAGCATGTTTAGTATATCACACGGACAGTTCTATTTTCCGATAGTTCGCTCGATCATCGGAAGATAGCCAATATTGGACTCCAAAAATCCACTCCAATGCCAAACAGATGAAAAGTGTCCCCAAAGGCATTTTGCAAATCATCTGCTCTATACAGAACAACTTTCTGTATACAGACAACTTTTCAGTGGAAGTCCAAAAATGCCGGTTTTTCGGAGAAAAGTTAATTCCAAATATCAGATGCGGCCATGCCCCTCAATCATACAGAGCACGAGCAATGCTTCATATTGTCTTTTAGAAGCCATACAGACACTCTGAATGACTTCCGAACGACAAAACGGGCATACCCTTCTTCGGAAGAGCGTAACCGGAGACTGGTCTGATGGAATTACGGCAAACGAAGTTCACACTACATTGCCCTGAAAACTCCAGCGGACATTCGCAATTGGGCAAAACAGACAGCAAAACCCTTCACGGTTTCCCGAGTAACCTCCGAGGGGCACAAAAGGCCATTTTCAGTGAAAATCCATATCCGGAGGTCCTCTTTGGGGAAACTTGACGCTGGATGCTTACCTTACACAATGCTAGCCTTCTCAAGGCTCAATGTGGAATTGTCGGAATGAATCACACAACTCATCTAGACCCCTCGAGCAGTGCTTTAAGGGTCTCAGATGCACTTTTCATATCCTTAGAGGCCCAATCTCAGCAAACAGAGATCGCGTAGTAATCTCCGGATCGCCCAAGAAAACTCAGAAAGCAATCTGAGAAATCCAGTTTCGGCCTCCTAGGACATCTCCGCTCCATATTTGTATTTACCGGCTTAAGGGACAAGGGCCCACGTAATTTGACAATTTATGTCAAAATGACCGACGTGGGATGCAGATACAAGATATGCTGTCAGAAGTGGGTAAACTCGCTCTGAATGCATAAAAGGAGCAAAACCGGCTTCCAAGCCTCATACAGACATTTGGCAATTTCTCACGGAAAATGCCAACTCGGACTCATTAAATCCATTTCCTCGCGTATATCGATAATTCGACATTCAATTCAAACCACGAACTTCGAATGCGCGATCAATCGAGACCCGAGCTTTTTCCCGGTTTCTCCTCTTCGGTCGTGGGACCCACGAGCTACTCAAGATGAGTCACCCTTTACTCTAGAAGCTTCTTCTTCTTCTTCAATGCAAGAAGCCAACTTGCACTCTTGCTTGAAAATATCCAAGAGTTTGAAGACAACACTCAAGCCTCCATCAATGCTCATCAATGCTCATCAATGTCTTATCTCTTCTTCATTAATGCAATGGAAGAGGATGAGGCTTGATATTTTCTAAGCATGGGGATTAAGAGCACTTGCTTTTGCTAATTGTGTCATTAGCTTTGCCTATAAATGGCCCAAAAGTGATTAAGATAATCACTTCTCCTCTTACACACTCTCTCCAACCTTTCTCTTTCAAGAAATCCTCTCAAACTCCATAGCCAAGAACACTCAAGAACCAGAAAACTTCAGCACTTAGAAGGAAAGAGAAAAGAAAAACCGAAAAGATCAAAAGAGAGCCTTGAGTTCTTAAGTCGGAAGCCGATGTTCATCATCCCGACTTAAGCTCAAAATTTCTCAAACTTCATATCCCACTCATTTTGGACCCATGGAGTTCATTGGTGAAATTGGTTTTTCCATTTGAAGTCTTTAAATTATTGTTTCAGGTCAAATAGTGCATTTCGGGTGAAATCGCTACTCTCGGGGGAATAGTGACCGCCAGAGCCAGCCGCGCGCACGCCCGCACCCGCCCCCGCCGGCGCGTTGAACCCGCAAACGACAGCCCTCGCCCCGCGCCGCGCCAGCGCAGCACGCGAACCACCGCGCGCACGCCTGCACGCCTGCGCGCCTGCCCGCGCCCTGTGCACGCCCGCGCCTCCCGTGCATTCCAGCCGCACTCCCCGTGCACCTAGCTCCCCGAACGTGCATCTTTTGCACCCGAGCATCCTTCCAAGCGTTCATCCGAGTCACCCGACTCTCGAACACTTTCTCGACTCTTCCTCGTATCCCGAGGCTAGGTAAATCACTCTTGACTTAGAGGAGTTAGGGCTTTTTATATTTTTGCATGGCTATGGAGTATTATGGTATTTTATGCATACTTAACTTGCAAGACTTAACTTTTATGCAATTTTATGTTATATTATGCATGTGTATTACCTTATAACTTGCTAGCATGTCGGAAAAAGGTTTGGATTGTTGTTTGGAAGACCATCCCGACCCGGAAATGGCAAGTGAGCTCACGGCCAAGTCTCTAAATGGGATGGCCGAGACTTGAGTTGCTCTTTTCGGGTTAAGATTGGTCTACTTAGCCTGATCCAAGTTATTTTTCGAGTTTATTTTGTTATTCTGCATGCATGAAGCCGGTATTATTTTATCAATTCCTTAAATAACATGTTGTGAATGTTTGCATGTTTAAATGAGTTAATAAATCATGGTAATATCGGCTTTTGTCAAAACGTGTTTTTCATCATGTTTGATGTTTGAGCATGCGAAAAATGATTTAAACCAAGACAAGGAAATTCTTTGTGATTTGAATCGAGCCATGAGAGTATTCGGCCATCTTTGACAAGGTGAAGCCGAGGGCTTCTTGGCCCTTTTTGGATCAAGAATGATTTCCTTATTTCGAGTTTAATTCATTTCTCGGATTGTATGAAATGTAATTTCGATATTTCCACGATTCCCATGTTAAAACATCGATTACATGTCTTTTCAAAACAAAACATGCATGGATTCGGGTATCGTTGACTCATTCGGGTCCATTCGGTTACGAGGGTAGTTTCGGTCATTGGACCAAATATCCTCGATCCTTACGGATTCGTGTTGGTCGTCGAATCACGAATCGTTTTCACAATTAAAGTATTCGGCAATAACCTTAAGCATTAATTCCACGAACGGGTTAATCGGGACGTTCACACGGTTAATTCATTCAATTTAAACAACTTTGCACGAATTGGACATTAATTTGTACTCGCGTCGACGAATTACAAAACGGTGTTAATGCCCTTTTCAAAACCCTCATACTTTCAAATCCTTATTGTGTTGTTCTCCTTTTCAAAACAAATTTTCAAATCAAGGGCAAGAACATCATTTGTGATTCGCCGACATCCTAGCGCAGTTTAAGATGTCAGTTGGGTATTCTGTATCAAAATACAGTTATCGGACTAATCATTTCACTCGACTTAACCAAATCCTAGAAAATGGTTAGGCGGAACTCTAGGTTCCAAATCTAGAGTCAAAATACAAGTTTGGATCAATTCAGTGGTAATTCAGTGTCACAACACCGAATCACTATAAAAATAATACACACACATGATATCGATTCTCTTTTCCAAATTTCCAACAAAAGCAGAATACTAAAACATTGGCACGTGTTTGATTGCTTAGCATATGGCATTTGCTTGCAAAAAACACTTTTGGATTAATAAACTTGTTAATCCACGTAACATTCGGTAAATACAAAACACCTTGTCTGTTATTAACATGTTGCGTGTTATCTTTCCGCACTTGTTTGCCATACGGGTCGAGCTTGATCCCTAGGCCGAATAATATTAGGGTTCAACACCCTAATCATCGAGCACAGGGTTCAACGCCCTAATCAACACTCACAGGGTCCAACGCCCTATTCAGTGAGAGCGTCCATTGAATTTCAGTTCTTCGGTCTTTTTCCCTAAACTCACGGTGAGTTAGAGTGGAATAATAACCGAACGCGAGTCGACTGGAATTCGGCCATTTGTAATTTGTATTTATTGTTTTCGAGAGCATTGTAAGGACTTTTATTTTGTACATTCTTTCTGTAAGAATTCCAGTCGGTGAGCGAACGGTCCGAGAGTCGAACTAATCGAATCGGTTTAATGCTTGCCCAAAGGAAAGTAATCCAAGAACTCGCGGTTTTGGTTCACGCAGGGATTCAACCTTCATGGTTCGATGAACTGTTAACGCAAGATTGTGAACCAACTCCCCGACATAAGGGTTTACTTCTCTCTCGGCTTCTCAACCGACCTCGTTTAGTTCACCGAATTTCGGTGTCAAAAACGTGCAAGCCGAGTCAGCTAATTCATGCGGTAAATCATAAACATTGCAAGCCTAGCAAACCAGAGTACCGAAAGGGCGTGCGGGATATAGGCCCGCACGTAACATGAACCCCGAACACGGATTTTCCGGTTCCGCACAGACCAATGCCTTAACAAAAACTAGGTGTTCCATACCCTAGACCCGGGGTAACTTATCCGCCCTCGACCTACGGGTCGTAAAATGATAAGTGGCGACTCCTTCTCTCACGCGTGTCCGTCACGAGTCCCCACGGGAAGGTGGACACTCCCAAGCCGCGCGATCAAAAGAGCGCAATGCGGGCCCCGACGAGAGTCCACATTCGGGTCCGTACAGCGTTGTATGGAATGAGATTTCTTCTCGAAGTCTCCGCTAACTCCTCAAGATACTCGTGATATGGCACTAGTTTTGCTCATTCGTCTTCCATTGCCCAGTGTCTAGAAGATTTAAGAATAGACATGAATTTCGAACACTTCCAGCTCCTTCTTCACTTTGATGAGTCGATTGCCGCTTGCAGGCCAAGGATGCATGCCTCGTATTCGGCCACGTTGTTGGTGCAGGAATTGACTTTTGAATTGCAAGCGGAAATAGCGTCCGTCGGGGATATCAGCACTGCACCAAGCCGAACCGGTGGAATTCACTGCGCCCGTAGAAATACATCCTTCCATGCGAATTTGTTCTCCTCACTATCCACTGGGAATCCCTTCGTCCCGGAAAATTAGAGTTGATTGGCGTATCGTCTTCGATTGGGAACTCCGCTAAGT